>NC_140498.1:23153418-23793418 GCF_964271855.1 Acomys minous | reverse complement strand
GATAAGAGGCTCAGGCAAGACCTCATCAACTAGATGACTATTATTTTTATTACAAGGAACCCCAGAGAGATCCCTTTCCCCCTTTTTCTTGTTAGGATGTAAGAAATTAGTAGTTTGAAACCTAGAGGAATGCCCTCACTAGAACCATGCTAGCTTTCTGATCTCACACTCCAGAATTGTGAGAAATAAAATTCCATTATTTATAAACAATAGTTTGTAGGTTTTTAAATAGCAGTGACACTCAAAACATATAAAGTAAGCAAGTGTTAACTCAAGTTAAACTCTTTTAAATTTATTTTATACATATGGAATATTCTGTGGCTCCAAAATTATTTTTTAAAGATTATCTATTTATTTTTTTATACAATGTTTTGCCTGCATGTACACCTGCTGTCCAGAAGAGGGCACCAGATCTCATTATATATGGTTATAAACCACAATGCAGTTGCTGGGGATTGAACTCATGACCTTTGGAAGAGCAGACAGTGCTCCTAACCTCTGAGCTGTCTCTCTAGACCCTCCAAAAGCATTTTAATTCATCTACCAGTGATTGGATGTGACAGGATTTATGTACCTATTAAGATAAAAGGAAAATTTTAGACTATATTTCTTTATCAAAATGTCAAAATGCAGTAAGTAATTTTTGGTTTATAACTTCTGCTTCTTATAGATTATTTGTGCTATAAAATCTATTGATTATGTGTTGCAGAAAGAGCAGATACTATTATTATTTTGGAAAAATTTGATTTAACAAATATAAATACAAGAATAATCCAAATGCCCATAGCATTGTCACTCAAATAAATCAGCTTGTTTATTGTTCAGTTTCTGTAGAAATCTTAACTCTCATGTAACTCTTACTTTTACACATTTGCCATTAAGTTTTGTCATATTGAGATAAAAATTCCACAAACCTATGTGATAGTCTGTGAACATGAAACACCATCATCTATTTAATGTCTCTTTTGATGGTAAGGTAGTATTGTGAAATTTTATCATCAATGAGTTGTACTGGTTGTGTGCAGGGCTTTTGAGAACTACCATTTCCTATTTAAATATTGTTGGCAAGGTCAGTTTTGAAAATAGGTTCACTAGGCCAGAGAGCATGGATATTTTTATGATTCTTCGGAAATAGCAAATAGTTACATTATGACAGAACACCCCAGTGCTTTCTTCCCTCAGAGCACAGATGTGCATCTGCCTTTATCTTGACAGAAAAAGTAAGCAATTTTCTGTCATGGAAGGATTTCACTGCAAGCTTAGATCTCAGTCATAGGATCCGCCCTCCATACATTCTTTAATTTTGTTAAGAAATGTTTCTTTCAAGTGTCACATTAAAATGCACCTTACTGTGTTCTTCTCAGAGTTAAATAATAAGGTGTAAAATTTCTTTTTATGTGATTCTTAATTTAACCAACATGATGGAAAAATGAAAGATTAAGTCATCAGTTCCCTGTAAGACTATGACCACAGTGTTTCTTAATATTGACTGTCCATTTGACAGGACCTAGAATCACCTAGGCGATAAGGCCCCAAGCACGTCTTGGAGGGCTTATCTGGATTAGGTTAGCCCCACTGGACAAGTCTGTGAGTGATTATCCAGTTTGAGTCAGCTGAGATGGAAAACCCATCTTAACTATAGGTAGCACCATCCAGTGTCTAGGACCCTGGACCAGAAAACAAACAAACAAACAAACACAAGTGATGTGAGTTGATCACTAGAGCTCATCATCCTCTGCTTCCTGACTGCAGACACGGTGTGATCAGGTGCGGACACCGTGACGCCCTTGTGATGATGTTCTAATACCTTTGAATTGTGACCCAATGTCAGCCCTTTATGTTGCTTTTGCCAGGTATGTATTTATTACAGCAATAAAATATCAATGAAAGTATATTTAACCACATTTTAAAAATAAATAAATTCATTTTACAGTTTATATATTATACTTCAAAATCGTTTTCGTATGTCTACAGTCAGATTGCATCCTTTAGTGAATATTAACATTTTTTGAGACAAGGTCTCATGTAACCCAAGCTTAGCTATAAACTCACTATTTAGTCAGAATAGCTTTGGACTTCTGACCCTCCTGCTTATAACTCTCAGATTTTGAGATTACAAATGTCCATCACTGTGCCTGACTTTACACTGAATGTTTAATGTGGCAGCGTATTTTTATTATGTTTGAAAAATGTTTATTCATTCTGTTACAATTGCTAATGTCTCAGAAGGGAGGAAAATTAAAATTTCCACTTATGTGAATTATATGATTATTATTTCTTTTGCTAATTTATGTATTAATACCTTGAAGATTTTATTATTAATTTTTGTGGGAGCACTTTCAAGCTTATAATATCCAATCATTCAATCATTTATTTTGTTTACTGATATTATTTCACTATTTTTTAAAAAAAGAGCTATTTGTAATTATGTGTGTGTGTATGTGTGTGTGTGTATGTGTGTGCGCATGTGCACGTGCACATGCTAATACAGTACAGGAGGAGGCCAGGGTCATTGGATTTCCTGTAGCTGAAGTAACCACCTGACTTGGGTTCAAACTCAGGCCCTTTGCAAGAATAGCATATTCTTTTAACTGGTGAGCCATCTCTCCAACCTGTTTCCTTATTTATTTAGAATGTCTCCTGCCCATGACAACGGGCTGAGGGAAGGAGCAACTTGAGAATTACATATGCTGGTTGGATGTGGTAGTATATGCTTTTCATTACTGCACTCGGGAAACTAAGGATGGAGAACAACTGAGTTTGAAGCCAATCTGGGTCATGGAGCAACTATCTTTGAAAAAAAAATTTCCACAAGAAAAAAAAATCCTAAAAACTCTAAACAAAAAGCCAAAATGAGTACTTGAGTGGAGTAATTTCTCCTCTGAAACTGCCCCTTTCATCTTTCCACAGACGGTGGGTAAACTGAGAGCCTATCCTGCTATTTTGTCATATCGTCCATATTGTGTTGTAACTGCCTTCCAGATCTTTTTGCACGCAGGAGGCTAGGCTCTGAGACTTCTAAAGCAAGGGATGTCTGCCATTTACAAGAGCACAAGAACTCCATAGATGATGGATAAAAGCAATGCTCTGCAGTCTTAAATTACCCACTGGAGATAATTTAAGGTGTGACTCTGAACCCTTTTTGACTCCAACCAATAAATTATTGACTGTTTTTTTTTTTTCAAATATTGGTCTCATGATCTTTACCTTTTCCCTTGGTTTGTGCTGAAAATCCAGCTGGTTTCCAGGATCCTTTATTTCATATTTGCAGCTATTTCATTATCATGATTGCCCACTGCAACCTCAGTGAGTGCATAAATCACACACATTTTGTAGCATTAAAAATCTATTAGGTTTTTGTTTAGAATCTATTGTTTATCTTTGCTATTTGTTTTCTATTTTATTCTGTCTGGAAATTACATATACATACATACACACAAAATGCCTGTTGGGCAGAGTGTTAAATATGTAAATAAATAATCTTGAGGGAACACAAGAAAAGCTCGATTCAATTTTCTCTTTACAGCTAAGGGTTGGTTTCTTCATTTTGTTTTTCTCTCTTTGAAAATTGCTTATTTTTCTTAGCATAAGATGAGGCACATTCCATTCTTCCACACAAAATGTGTGTATGTATAAATGCATGCCAGTTACACTGAGTATATGTCATATTTACATAACAACGAATATCAGACTTGGTGGAATTTTCTACATAAGAAGTGCTTTCCACCTGCTTGAAGACCAAGCACTGATCTTTACTTTAATGCTAGGTCAAATTTTAATATCGATTGAGGTTTTCTATTTTTTCATATAAAGAAATAACAGTTTCTAAATTATATGTGTGTTTTTAAGATATATGTTTATGTTTTAAAGATTTGTTGGCAGTGCTCTCTTTCAGATTTTTGGTCGTTACTTGTTTTAGACGTAAGGTTTAGAACCCCTTCTCTTGGCCTTACTGTTAGTTTTTCTTCCTGTGGTTTGGGAATCTAATGGCGAATGCGTTTATCATTTCTTCACTGAAAACTTAAAACTCTTTTATATCTTGGAAGACTTTCCATCTTATGTAATTTGTAGTGTGCTTTTACATTTTAATTTTTGAAAAAGCATCTTACTATGCAGCATTGGCTGGCCTGGAATTGGGAAATTCACCTGGGTAATGGTATTAAAGGTCTGTACCACCCAACAATTCGTGATATTTAAAAATTACCATTCCATAAATAGGCTGCTTTCTTTCTCAAATCATGGATTCACTAACAGAATGTTGATCACTTTAAATTTCAGGGATCTCATTAGCATAAAATACATGAGCCATTTCTCTTTTTCTTTTGAGGGAATGTAGACAGAGAAGTTTAACTTTTGCATTCTGATGTTCTTTTTTCCTTAAATGTGCTCATGGAGAGTCAAAAAATTACTTTTTGCTGTCATGTAGAGGCATGCGTATAGTGTATACACATGGGTGCCTATGTGTGTATGTATGTATATGTTTGTGTATGTGTCGCATGCTTTATAACTTTGGAGAAGTTACAAATACAGTGATAATAGTTTCTTCCCACAATTATGTTTTTGTAAATTTTTCTTGTTATTTTTCATGGTTTTATACTTTCGTTTATTGTTCATTATAGTTGTTTTATCATATAAAATCAATGAGGTGGGGCATATTGCTAAACTGGACATCTTCTCAAATGACTATATATATTACTTTAAAATATCAATTTTTGTTAAAATATACAGATTTTGCTGGTGATATTTTTTGCTGTTTTAAAATACAGTTCTTACCATGGCCTCACAGTAGATTAAGACTGATTAGTGAGTGCTATTGCATGTGCTTTTGATTAATGCCTATTATCTGAAACTTCACTACTTATAAATGCTTGTCTCCTACTTAAATGGACTCTAATTTAAAAGATTATCATATTTTAAATTATAACGAGTTATCCTGATATCTAAAAGTATAATAATTATGTCTAATTGTTTGCACCAAGGAGACTAAAAAGCTCATCTGCTGCCCTCCCATTGAAGAGTAATGAAGGAATTGGGGGTACTAAATTGATCCTCAATTGTTGCCAAGTGTTTAGTATTGTTGAGTCATTAAAACTTGGCAAACACAAACTAAAATGAACTGGTTGTTGTATTTAATGGGAGATGCCAATTCCTGTGTGTTGCTTGCAGCTCCTTTTGGAGTGGGTTTAATTTATTACTCTGTGCACAGATTCCCACTCCTACCTCTTTATTTGGCTTAGGATCAAGGAGGATGTACCATGACAGAATCTTACCTGACAGGGTCAAGATAGAAAGAGATCTAGCGCTTGTTGATTTATATCTATTTGCTACTTTGAAAAATTCCCTTCTTTGAAGAAAAGAACAGCTTTTTATTCTCTAAATCATCTTCTATCTGCATACACTATCTAATTTTGTATCAACAATGAGGGCAATAGATTTATAACTTTTAGCTTGTATGTCTCCCTCTTGGGTGCTTCATCTTTTTTCTTTCTTTTTTTTTTCTTTCTTTTTTTTTCTTTTCTTTTCTTTTCTTTTCTTTTTCTTTTTTTGCTAAGATTAAACTCCTCCCCCAGCAGATTTTTTAACTGGTGATTTATTTCCTTGATATAGTTTCTTAATTTTTTTTCCCCTTTAGACCTAGATTGTACCCTGTTTTGGAATGGGACTATAGCCTTTTGCTTTGAGGATTCTGTCCCTTCAGCACTATTGGGGATAAGTAGGTCAGTTTAATGAAAGATAACCTTTGATGAAAATACAACGGCAAATGGGAAGTAGTTTGTCATGTACAGGGCATAAAAACATGTGTTGGAATTTTTTAGCTGAGGAAATTATTTGTTTACCTTATAAATATGATTGTGATGTTTGATTTAGGTATGTGTTCAAGTGTTTTAACTTGAAAACTGGGTGTAAGTATTCTAAGGTTTCAGACAGGTCAATAGGTAAGCACATGGCATAATTTACTATTATGAATATGAAGCAAGTTAATGATGGAATTTAGCATTAATGGTGAGACCCACAAAGAGATGACACATGCCATTGGGAAGTATGGTATTCTGGAGTGCGGGGGTGCTTGACGGGAGGCGGTCTAGGTAGTTGGAATAAAAGGTATGTATAGTAACTTGTCACTGTGCAAGAAAAGATGCGAAGAATGAAGAACTGAGTATGATCAGTAAGTAGGTCAAGGAACATCTACCTTAGGTGCTGCCTGCTCTCACTGTGCTCCATGTAGGAGTATGCTGGAATGCTCTTTGGAAAGAGGTGAACTCTTACTTGATCAGGATTGAACACCTGACTCCAAGGTGGTTTATCCCCAGCCTGATAAGGATGCTGGTTGAATGGGTCTCTTCAGTAGGGAATACTTAGATTGACTTCTTCAAAGCCTCGGAGAGCACTGTGGTGAGTTCTTTCTGTAAAAGCCCATTTGGGTTCCTCAGAGTCACGAGGAATAGCTTCCCCTTGACCTGTTCTAAATCATGTGACTCTCAAATGGCAGGCCATGCTTACCTTAATCTTACCTCTTTTTTCATGAGGCAGTCCATACAACTCTTCCCAAGAGCCAAAATGTCTCAGCCAACATGTTAGACCACTGATCAAAGTGGTGTGGAAGAGAAATTAGTCTGGAATTTCATTAGCCATGAGAAAGAAATTCCCTGAAGAAGTGGACAAGGGTACTTTCCTTCTTACCAATCATTATTTTTTATTAATATATTTTACAAGACTGAAGTTGAAATAATATTAAATACAAATTTGTTTTTATACAGAAAGTGTAATAAAGTTAAAATAGTTCCTTGTATTTCATAGCATTATTGCAATGCTTACAAAATTTTTGCATAGAGTGTGCAAGGATTGATGTTATAAAAAACAAAACAAAACTAAAACGCTCTTCTCATATCACACCCAAACTCAGAGGAAAAACAAAACAAAACAAAACCTTAAAATAACACAAATAACACAAAGCTTAAATCAATTGCTTCATCCAGATGGGGTTCCTTTTTCAAAGTTCATAATCACCCAATAATTGAATTTCTATGACCTCATCTCTTCCGTAAGAGCTCCAGAGTGTCTCCTCCAAAGGGGATACAGCCCTGTCATGATGGATGTTCTACATTCTGTCTAAAGCATGACTGCCTTAGGTATGTTGCTGTGGCTTTGGGGTTTCTAAGAGGATAAATGCTGACTAAGAGAGACAACATTTTATCCTACCTCCTCATGAAAATATTGGCTAGAAATTGCTTTTGTGTTTCTTGCAGTATAAGCATCCTATCAGTTCCCTTTACTTTGCTGTAATTTCTACTCTTTCTGGGCTCTGTTAGGTTGGTTGCCTAAGACCAGCTAAAGGTGCCCATACATGGCACACGCGATTTGCATTTGGAAACTGACACCATTGGGGGAAAAATCTCCAACTGAGCCAACCAGAGGGTCTTTAACAGCTCTAGTGAGCCCATTTCTACAGTTTTATGAGAGTTGGAAACAAACAAGCTCTAGCTCTGAGGACAAGTGAGAGAGAGAGTATCCAGACCCAACTCCACTGTCCTAGGAAGGCTGCACATAGAAGCACAAGCAAGAGACTCTATCTTACAGTATCTCTCAGCTCTGGGAAGGTCAGGCTCACAGTAAGACTTCTCTACAAGGGCCTGGGTGTAATCTCTTCAGATAGACCTTGGCTGAGTTTATTTTCCAAAGACAAAGATCATGTCTATTGACTGCTTTGGACCAAACTCTAATTCTGTGTTCAGAAGGTGCCAATGTTCCAAAGCTACCCAGTTATAATAAGCTGTAGATACTGCCTTCTTTCTGGCTGGAATTCCTATAGCCTCAGGGCTGAGGGCAGGACACCAATGTAAAAGCAGTACCTTAATTAAGGTGTAGCGTACCTCTCATTTTCAACTCTCAAGAATTGATGGTGATGGCCAAAAGTTCTAGTGAGAAGAGTTCTGCACCTGGGGAGACATATGGCCCACTAATGATAGCTGACAAGGGATGGAGATTAAGCCGTTACAGAGTCAAAGTGGCTTGCTCAGCTCTGTGTGGTGTTGGATGCTTAAGATTAATTGAGTCCTAGGTGGTTCTCAGTGATAGAGACTGAGCCCTGATTTATTTGATGATTTTATTTTTATCAAAAATAAAGGGAGAGAGGAGAGCCTAATAGTGTCAAAGAGATCACATAAAATAAGACATCTGATTTTTTTGGAGGGAGGTGTAGGAGAAGGAATTTTGTATAGGCAACACAGCATAGCTCACCCATACAGATGCATTACTGAGTGTCCAAATTCTCTCCTGCATATGAGGCTCACAACTGAGATGTCTTCCAATCATAAGGACTAGGGATCTGACTTAAAAAGAATCATAAGCAGAACAAAACAATTTTGTTGTTGTTCTAGATTCTGTTATTCAGTCAGGCTTATTATATTTCCACTTCACATAGCCACACTTTACTATGGTATGCAACCCAACTTGTTGCTCTGGGATGGTTGGGAAGGTCTCCCTTTCTAAGGAGTTGGGAAGGGAAGATAGAGGTAAAGGAGGGAGGGTAGGATTAGGGAGGAGAGGAGGGCGGGGGCTACGATCTGGATATAAAGTGAAATAGTGAAGAAAGGAAAACTACAGAAAACAGAGATGCAGAAGTTCTGTAGCCTCATTTGTTTGAGAAGGTCTAGTCTAAAACTCAGGGGAGAGAACTTCCCACCAACTTGAGAACTAACTTGCCATGTCGGTGACTGCTCAGGAGTGAGGCTTGGTCATTTTATAGATGATTGAGTTGGAGTATGTTTCTTAGACCCTTGAACGCCCAGTTTCCATATCTGTGAATTGGAACCTTGTTGGGAGCTCACCTCCAAAGTGCTGTTCTGAGAATGGATGTGCGGATGCTCGGGAAGCGTTCAGCACAGTGCCTAGTGCAGAGTGCAGTATGGATGAACATGCAATTCTGATAACGACTGGAAAGTAGAGGCTAGTTCCTTCCGTATCCTAGTGGAGGCTGTGAATCCAAGGGAAACTCTTGCTTTACGCATAAGTTTTGAAGACATGACTCTTTTTTGTGGAGAGATTTTATAGCTTTTCTCCTGTTCTGAAAACAAATAGCTCATGACCTTCAAGATCCTAGAATTTCCTGCATGAGTCGGGCTAACAGAAAAACGAACACCTTTGTGTTCTCCATTGACCAATGTCATCAGACAACCCATTGTTTTACCACACTCAGTTAAATCAAAGGTCTAGTTTGGACTCTATGAAATCTGAACTATCCCTGCTTCCAGCAACCAAACCCCAGTGTAAAAGTAGGCTTTGAAGACACTCTGGGTATGCAGGGTAGAGTCTTTTTTTTTTTTAAATCTTAAACATATGTTTTCTTTCCTGTTTTCCAAGCAAGAGCAGCTTCCAGCTTGTTATATTTAGCAAGGAAGCAAAAGCCACATACTTTCTAGTGAGGATGGCAACATGCTGAGTAAGGCTTTTGGCCAAGGACTCTGTCTTCCTAAAGGACAGGTGGATTGCGACTCTAAAGCTGCTTCTTGCCTATAGCAACTGTTCCTTTGATCTATTCCAACTGAAACCTCAAAGTATGTCCTGATGCTGCCTGTTGCTGGGCTTAAGGGTACCTCTTTACGGCTAGGTCTGATGGCATCATTAATACTGTGCAGTGGCATAACCCTCCCTGCTGCATCAAAGGCTCATGGCATTCTCTCCTCCTCAAAAGAAGATACCAATTTTCTAACTCTGTCCGTTTCCACAAAAGCAGGGTGGGGGTGGGGAGCAAATACCTTGTGTGAGTATGGGTGTCACCAAGGGGTTTTCTTCCACACTTGTGCTCTAACTAGACTCAGACAGAGAACCTACCACAAGTAATTATTTTCCCGTTGCCATTCAGACTTGCCTTGAAAAATTGCAAGGACTCCATTATGAAGAGTGCTTTTAAGACTCAGAAATCACTTTGCTTTAGAAAGTGCTAATGCCTATGGCGCGCTGTGCTGGCTGGAGCAGCAGGTTTGTGGCTGCTTTATCACTTATCAGTGGTTTGGCTTTGTGAATGAGAAATTCAGAGGCAAGTGTATAATTTTAAATTCCGATTACCACAGAGAAAGAGATGCATTTGACATTCCAATGCAGTAAGCTTCAACTATTTGAATGGAAATATGTTGGAACTGGGGAAGCCTTCCTCCAAGGAAAGAGTGATGAAAGACTGCAAGAGAGACATTTTATCTTTGAGATAAAAGACCTGTTTCCTAAGGTTGTAGCTTTCATTAGAATTGTCTGTCCCCTCACCTGCCTGCTACTGGTGCATCATGCAAATGCATCATTCAAAAAGCTGATTATCATCTTGTCTTTGTACCTAAGACTTCTTAAGGTGTGTGGAGATCTCGTCTTGTTTACAAGTGAACTAAATATGATTTTCCATCTTTTATTGATCCTTAAAAAAGGATCAGGTGCTTAAAAATGGATCAATCTAACCCCTTGGCCCAAGCACTGTGCTTCCTTTTGTTTAAAATAAAGCCAGGATGCTCTCATTGCTCTGTCAACTTGATCCTTCTGATGTTTTCACATGGAAGACAGAGGCCTTCCTGTCATGATGGAGATTAAGGAGCAAAAATGATTGACAGTCTCATTGAAACATATCCTGCCTCTGCAAGGTGAATATTCACACCCGTAAAACTTCATTTACAGGGATGCTGAGTTCACAATAGTAAATACAAGTCTACTATCAGCAAAAAGGGGCAGATCTATGGTAGGAGTGTCCCTTACTGCACAGAGGCAGATGTATGTGGATGTGAAACATGTCCTTTGTTTTTGTATGGTCTCTACTCCAAGGAGCAAAGATAAGACACAAATTCCTAAGTCAACTGTCATTCATCTGGTCACTCCTAGAAACAGCTCCACAGAAAGAATGTCACTGTTTGTTTATTCCTACATAGTTCAAGATGTGACTGGTTTTCATCCTTCCAGTTATTCAGCACGCTAATATGGAGCTGTAGGAACAGAGGCTACATGCGACCTATGGTGTAGGTATCAGAGGTCATATAAGGTCAAAAATATTCTCTGGAGAACCTAGGTGTGGAAGTCTCTCTGACACATGGGAAGATGCAGTCTCTATGGGTTGAGATGGACTCAAGTATTCTTAGGAAAGAGACTGTGAGTTGAGATCACTGTCCTTCACTCACTTCGGGTCAAGCATTGCTCATGTGAGAAGCATCGCTACCTGAGAAACACCCATCAAAGGCCCCTCTGAAGAGAGTGAGGTTCCTTCTTCCCAAGCTTCTTTTCATTCCACTTTCTCAGTTACCCCCAAGTTTTCTGACCTGCCTTCTCTTTTACGCACATCTTCCTTCTTAAAATACTCAGCCAAGTTTTATATTCCCAGGCCCCCAGGGAAACACAGGCTACTTCCCTGTTCCTGAGAAGTCTGCCTTCTGTTCCACTATGTCTAACCCACTCCACAAGTGACTTGTATCTCAGAGGTTAGCAAATATTTTCTGTAACAGGCTGTATCGTCATAATGTTGTTCTGTTGGCCATACAGTCAACCATGGGGGTATAGATTGACATGGCTCAGATGCAACATGTAAATGTGTGTGGAGTCAGTGTGGTCTCCAGTTCATAGTTTATTGACCTTTTCTCTAGGGTCAGCCCTCAAGCAAACTTTGGTCTATGGTTTGTGGATGTGCAATAAAATTTACGAAGAGAGAGAATCATGGGAAGGAAGCTAAAACCGAGTTCAAGCCTGTGAGCACTACCCCTCAGTCACTTGACAATTATAAAGCCACACATCGAGTTTCTATCTAGATAGATGCCACCATGGAGCTCTCCCAAACCACTGTCATCTTGAAGTAGTCCTTCCAAATAAAGCTCTCATGATTTACAGAGGAGATGTGGCAAACAGAACTAGATGATAAATATATCTGGGGATCACGTTTTGATTTGTGAAATGTTTTCTGAAGAATATTAGCACAGCAGAGGTTCTAGGAGGCTGAAGATTCATTTGAATTCAGTTATTCCAGCAGCTGCTTAATAGACCCAGAGGTGTGATTGTCTAGAAGATACTATATATAAAGTCTAAAAAGACTCTATTTTTTTAAAATTTAGGGGTTAGCAGACATTAATATAAATTCTGTTTTCCCCTTACTCCAAGACTTCTGGTCAAAGCTCCTTTCATGACTACAGACAGATATTCTGGTTGGAGAGTTTTGGGTGGATGGATGCATGTGTGTGTGGGAAGGTTCATTGATGAACTAAGGATTCATTTTACTGGTTTCTAGACTGAAGTGAAATATGTAATATTACTCATGTCTGAGATCCTGTTTATTACATGACATGCTGTGGTTATTTAACATAACTGAAAACTAGAATTAACCAGAATTTTTGTATCATGTATTCTTCCAGAGGTTCTTGGTTTTTATCACCACTTTCTATTATTTTTAGTGTGTGATTTGATTGCTCTAGGGGTCAATTTTGCATGTGTGACCATAGCATTTCTTTTTATTGTCATCAAATCCCCAGGAGTATAAAACTCTTATGTCACAGTTGGAAATAAAATCAGAAGAAGTTCAGGGAACTTTGTTATTTCTTCTTATCAATAGCTGATGGCTATCAACTGAAAAAGCAGTCTGTCTGTTTAAACAAACAAACAAAAACACCCCCTCCCCGTGGCCCAAACAATCCTGTCATTTTTATATACGTCATTTTATATACTCTGTCATTTTATATACTCTGAAGGGGCTTCAGAGTTATGGTTTATCTGAAGGATCAGGGGTAGGTGTTTCTAATAGCAAAAGAAGGTGTGTGTGTGTGTGTGTGTGTGTGTGTGTGTGTGTGTGTGTGTGTGAGAGAGAGAGAGATACAGGCAGATCCTGGCAGAATGCACCTACATGATACTGGTCACACCAATGTCCACCAACCTGAGGACTCCCACAAGGTCCCTTTTTAGATTTCCATCCTGCAAATGGAGCAATTTTAACGTCTATCCCTAAGATGGACCTGCCTAGGGCCTCTGTATAAGACAGGCAGAGAGAGTGAGGAAGCCAGGCCTGGGCTAGAAACCAGAAATCCAAGTCATGAGTCAGGATAGGATAGGCCCTGCTTTGTGACAATCAGCAGCTGAAGAGTGCATCTCATGTGTGCAAACCTCAGCCTGATGCTTGCATGTCATTATCAGAAGTAGCAAACCTCTTTGTTTTTTGTTTTTTTGTTTTTGTCTCTGGTAACAGACCATCCAGCTTGTGAAGTAAGAAAAAGTAGAACCTTGAAGATAACAAAAACAAAAACAAACGCCATTCTGGCCTACAAATACAACTTCATTCAAGGTTGTAGGGTTGCTTCTTATCTAGTGGCATCGAGGTGACCTAAGCCAGCTGCACACCTCCATTCAGGGCTCCCCCGAGTCCACATGTGGAAACCATTTGGTTTGTCCACTGGTTTCAGAGGCCCAGTCAATGATTAAACCATTTCCTTCCAACCACCCCAAAAATAAACTACAGGTAACAAGATAAATAGGATGTGCTTCTCCTTGCTGAGTGCATTGGCTTAAGGCATAGGCACATTTCCCCCTCTTTGAACAGAGATGGTGTAATCCCCTGTCCCAGCACAAGAGCTGGCCAGGGTGACCCTGGAGCATGGCAATGAAGGTGGGGTGCTAAGAGGTAGCTGATGGCGGGAATTGGAGTGCTATTTCCATGTAAGGGGAGTGGTGCTGTTGAGCCCACGGGACACAGTGATTCTGATGAGCACACATGACTGTTTATATTAACTTGCCATTAGTAATTCTGGCAGCATGTCAGGTCTTAGTTCTGTGATTCCTAGAGAAAACACAGCAGTGAGTTCAGAAATATGAATACCCTAGCACTGACACAAGAGCAAAGCAAGAGAGTTTGTGCAAGCCCTTGAAAATATGACAATGTCTCAAAATGACCCACTCATCTCAAGAAATGTGTGAGAGTTAGTTAGCTTCCCTATGGTACTCTTAGATTTTCATCTTTTTTAAAAAAAAAATGGCTTCTCCTGGGATCTGAGGCTCACTCTTTGGGATTCTAATTGATTTAAATATTTTGAGTTGGGTGAAGTCTGAAGTGAGAACCTAAAAGTTTGGGAGACAGTTTTCACTTAAATGAGATGTCTCACCCATGTGTTATTCGTTTGTGAGGCCACTGAGTAGCTTCTAGTCTATGGAGAAGGAATTGGTGTCCTCTTCTATCCTGATTCGAAGCTCTTACTCATTGACTGTGGGGAAGTATGTACGTTTAAAGGAAGAAGAATAAGCAAACGTAGGGGAGTGGCTGATTTTCAGAATTCAATACCCCCCACATCTTTTCATCATTTGGCCACACAACTCCTAATATGTTGGTCTGCAAAAGTAAGGTGTCCATTTTGAGTTTTCGTTGCTAACTTCTATGGGTTTACCCCATCCTTATCCTGAACAGGAGAATGTGACTAGCTTGGCTGAAGCTAGGAAAAGGAAACCAAATGTCTATGTTTTGAAAGACAGTGTCACTATGTAATCCAGGCTGGCCTCCTTCACCACAACATCCGTGGTTGTTGGGCTTGTAGAGGGGTCAAATGTTTATCTTTACAGCCAGATCATCAGCACTTGAGAGTGGCCCGAGGATTCCCGCCATCACTGCCTCTAATGACTCTAAGAGAGAAGCTATGGGATTTCTTGAACCTATTGATGGGTATTCTGTAAGTGCTCGATTCACTGTGTGGTTTGAAACTGCCTGGGGAGTGCCGAGCCTGAATGAGTGCTTAGATTCTGTCATGTGGATGATTGGAGCAGGGCAGGAAAGTGACAGTGGATGATGATGTCACAGGGTCACCCATGGTTCCTTTTGTACTGAAACCTCATTTTATACAGAGGATATATATATATTTATTTATATATATTTATATATATTTATACGCACTCACACACACCATACACACACACACACGCACGCACACACACACACACACACACGCACACACAAAAGGTCTTTGATAGGCTTTCTGTGTTCTAGTAAAAATAGCTGGCAGCCAGTGTCTCAAAGCCAAAAAGGGCTTTTATGCTGCTGACAATTGTCCACTATGGATAGTCTTTCAAAGGCAGACACTTGTGTTTATCTGACAAGTGGAACCAGTTCCTGCCTGGGACAGGAATAACCTTCCATTGGCGCAGACGCAGAGTTCGAAGACCTTCTGCCTTGTTCCTGTGGGTGTGTAGGATCCACGGGGCAGTCTAGGTAGTTTGATTTTCGCAGCATCCAACTTAATCTAGAGAGAGTGGATAAGAAAGAGTCAGTCAGCGGCTGCCATATAAGTTTTTGGCATTCAGAAGGAGCTGGCCATTCAATTTAATCCTCACAAGTACCTACTGTTTGCTGGGCGGTGTCCCCAGTAGGGATAAGACAGCCTCTAACTCCATGCAAGCCTATATTTTAGCAATACTGTATCTTTTTAAAAAATGTATTAATTTATTCATATTACATCTCAATGATTATCCCATCCCTTGTGTCCTCCCATTCCTCCCTCCCTCCCATTTTCCCCCTACACCCCTCTCCTATGACTGTGACTGAGGGGGATTTCCTCCCCCTGTATATGCTCATAGGGTATCAAGTCACAATACTGTCTTATTGGTTGATATTAGCATTTTGCAAATGTGTGATATGTAGAATAAGAATAGTATCATAGAGTCAAATAAATGTGAGAATGACACATTAAACAGTTTTTTATTACTGCAGGGCACATCCACACCCAGTATAAAGTTTCCAGAAGACAGTAGAATATATAGTATCCTCCATGTTTTAAAAGATTAGTGAGCCTTCGTATTGCTTTCTTTTTCTAATGGTGGCACTAACATTTAACAGAATATACTTTGAGAAATGCTGGGTATACACACACACACACACACACACACACACACACACACACACACACTGTGGTGAAAGATGTCATTTGGTTTTTTTTTATTATAACTACCTCTTCTGGAGGTCACATTTAAGTGGCTGTGAGCTGCCTATATGAGGCAGTTTTTGTTTTTATGAGTGTGATTTCAGTTCACGGCTATTTGAAGAGGCATTTGCTATATAGGAAGGCTCCATCGGACAAATTCTTTTAAAACAAAAACCAGCAAATGTCTAACTAAGCCAAACATTTAAGAAGTATCCACTGAGAGGACATAATGATACATTGAAAGCCAGATGCCCTCTAAGTGGACGGGCAAGGTGGAATAGTGTTTTAGCTTTAAAAATCAGGTTATCCCTTATTTTCATTCTTTAAAACAGTTCGCCTATGAACACTTAAAAAAAATTCCCTTCATAGCCTGCAGCCAGATCAGACTCCTGCTGCTACAGGAACTTAGCTTAACTTGTGTATAAAATTAGAAGTGGCACTTGTGTTTAACAGCTGGGGTTGTCTTGGGGTAAGAGGTGTCAACAACACTTCACTCTGTGGCCAGTTACTCGGACCCTGTTAGTTTCTGGCTTGTTCTGACTGGAGTACAGCATACACCGACTTTCCCTTCTCAAAGAAAACCCAAGCACACAACATAAAATAATTACGTGTATAATAAGTTCATCTTCAGCCACATGGGCATGATATAGAGCTTGATCATGTGGGTGAGCTAAATCTTATTTTAAGGCAGACACACACACACACACACACACACACACACACACACACAGAGAGAGAGAGAGAGAGAGAGAGAGAGAGAGAGAGAGAGAGAGAGAGAGAGAGAGAGAGAGAGAGAGAGAATTTGTTAACAGCATTATTTTCACAGTCATGTAATTTTGCACTTTCAACACAGCATTATTCCATCACTTCACAAATAACTTTTATGTGTTATGGGTTTAGCATGTTATCATGATGTTCACCCTTCTTGTGGGCTCCTTGGGTTGATACCATGTAGATTAATCTCAATACAAACTAGCCTAGGGGAACAGTTGGCTCTTGGACCAGTGGACTCCCAATTTCTGTCCTTCCTACTCCTTACCTCTCCATCCTTGGACTCCAGTCTCAGCTCACTCCTGCAGGTGGCTTCCATATTTCCAGCTTCTGCATTTATTTCTACCCCTTTTGGGGCTTCCATCACTAGAGATCGGGTTGGGGACTCCAACCTGAAATAGAAGCCACAGATTTTTAAGAAGCTGAAGCTCAGGGCATTGAAGCAAGAACAGTAACTGCTTTCAAGTTTTCTAGATTTTGCTTTACAGACATATAAGTCTAACAGTGAGTGCGAGGGTTCTAGGCTCTATCTTCTCTGCATTTCACAAAGGTAAGGAAGGTATTTTAAGATCACGGCCTCATCTTATACTGAATTGAGGATTTTATTTCCTCATTAGTAGAACTTAACAAACCCTTATTGTATCTCTCCTTTCTTCTTGTCCTCCTCCTCCTCCTCCTCCTCCTCTTCTTCATTAAAAATAAGAGGATTCTAGCACCTAGCTTTCTAGAACGTTTCCACTCTAATGTTCTAATGTCTGGATCTTATGAAGGCACAGTCAGACCAAAGTTAAGAAAATAGGTCTAGGAAGCTGGAGAGACTGGCTTATTGGTTAAGAGTGCTTGCTACTTTTGCAGGTTTGCAGATGAGGTTTCAGGACTCCAGCTTTGTACTGGCCTCCTCAGTCATCTGCAAGCACATGCACATGCCTTGCCCCGAACCCCCAATTAAAAATTAAAATAAGGATCATTTAAAATAAGAAAATAGGTCCAAGAGTCAGACAGTCTTACAATAAAGGGGATACTTCATGGCTTGATTATGAGGACTAATATTATGTTTTACTTTTAGATTACTGTGCTTAAGAGAGTTGTAAAACAAAACTGCGTCTAACCTGTAAGTCCCATTTGCTCAAGGACAGATAACTTCCTGGAATGCTGTTATTCACGTAAAATAACAAGCTGTGCATTTTCATTTCTGTACACAAGCTTCATTGCCCCAATTGCACAGGATGTATGCCTAATAGCCTGTAGACAGCGAGTATGCCAGGATGTATACTTGTCTCTGATTGCATAGAGGCAGGAAGTCCGTCGCCTTGTGAGTTTTGTCTTTATAAGTCCCTGATTAATGTAATTTGGCACCACACTCTGAGCATGAGTCTTGGGTATAGACCTGGCCAGTATCATCAATACTGGCCAGTATTTAATAAAGCCTCTTATTTATTAAAATTTGTTCATGGTAAGACTGGTGACTCCAGACCCATAACATTATAGCCACAGGCAATTCTTTATTCTTTTTCTCTTCTAAATTTTCTCAAAGCCCCAGTTTCTTCATCTAGGAAGTTCAACTCAGGCCTGGAACATTAGAAAATGTTCCTGGTCCAAAATATTACAATTATGAGTGGGATATTACCTACCTGAAATTCTTGGAAACCAAATGTGTTTCAGATTTTGGAAATTTGTAGAGTTAGGTAAACCTTACTGGAGCATCCCTTATCTGAAACTGCAAATTCTCCAAATTATGGTCTCCTAGGGGCACTCTAAATGTTTTTTGAGTTTGGACCATAGTGCAGCTTTTCAGATTAGGGACAGTCCCCCTGTTCTGGTGTTGGCATTATTATTTTTAACAGTGTAAATGAAATGTTGAGCCTTACCTTGTGATGTAGATTTAGAACAGGCCAAGGGCTGCCTGTGCCTGGGAGGGGAGCTAGTTGGCCTATGAGGAGGGGCTGGTTTTGGGTGGTGGAGCTCTGATAGCTATCTTGGTCACATTGCAGTACTCATTCTGTGTCTTTATGCATTTTTGAAAATGTAAAAAAAAAGTCAATTTTATTGACTTTTAAGAAAAATCATCCTTGTTCTATGCTCATTATAGCGGCAAAACAGGGGGTGATATGCCTTCAGAAGTTTTTTTGACCTGGTTACCTTAATGAGAAAATGCTCAGCCATCCCCATGAATATTCTAGGATTGAACAGTGTTACCAGAGAGGGATTCATGAAGATCTCCTCTTACAGAGAAAACACCTTAGCCAACGAGCAGGACCCAGCAAGGCTTTACAATTTTCTTTCTTCTTCAGGTCAGTTTCTCTACTTAACATATCAAACTTTCCTTATCTTGAATGTATTGAAAGGCAAAATCTTTCCTCCACTGCTGTCTGCCTGTCCTATTCCACTATTTCATCTATGGGCAGGGTGGACTCTTTAGTTCCTCAGGAAAAGGCTACAAGGGCAGACTGGCTAGTTAGTATCACTGCACAATCCCAGCATATCAAGATCAATACTGGGAAAGGTTTCTCTATCCTCCCTCCTTCTCAACTGCTTCTGGGAAGCAGCCTTGTCCTTGGAGGGTTTCCATCTATAACGATTCCCCAAGAGCTACAAAAGAAGCAACAGGTCCACCATACCTCTCCATTAAAAAGGCCTCCCCTTATGCTTAGTTCATTCTTTCCTTAATAATCTCACTCCCCTGTGTGTGGCAACAGTCCCTCCAACCCATAGTTTCCTCACAAGAACTTCACCAAGGCTGCCCCAGTCGGGAATGTTTCTGCTTATCATTATGTGCTACTTAATTTGCATATGGAGTTAATGATGGCCTCGGAATAATATCAGAGTGTTATGGATGAAGTTGTATTACTAGCACAAGAGGAAGTGATATCCATACAGGGCTACCAAGCTTAGACTTTCATCTAAGCCATGAGCTTGTCGCAGGCTGCGAATCTCTCATTTCTGAGACAGGTGGGTCGTAGGGACCATTTTCTCTCTTTTTCTTTTTCTTTTACTGCTACACATTCTGGAAACATAAGCACTGATTCAATGAAGAAAGAGTGGCATTAATTTATGGTGTAATGATATAGATGGGGAAAAAAAACGTTTTTCTAGAAGTGATAGAGTCTAGTAAGCAACATTTTGGCTTGGGTTTCTACTAAATTGGGTTCAAATCTGGGTTCTTCTATTCAACTGGAAAGATAATCCTGATCAAGTCTCTTAAGCTCAGCCACCTGTTTATAACAATCAGACCATAAGGACACTACATCGACTGGCTTTTATGAAGATGAAAAGCCCACATATGATGCTCATAAACCCTCAGCAAAACAAAGTTGATGATTATAGGAAGAAATAAGAGCAGAGCCAGTGACATGCCTCAGGGGGTGGGGTGGGAGGTAATGGATCTTGTAGGTGCAAGCCCGGCAACCAGTGTTCAATCCTGGAAATTCGCATGAAAGCGGAAGATAAAACCAACTCTGCAAAGCTGTCTTTTGACCTCCCTGTGTGCATCGTGGCACATTCGTCCCTGCCTCCCAGAAGAGTAATAAGGACATTAAAAAAATAATAATAAAGAACAAAAAAGTAAATCAGATCAAATTCGAAATGGCTGGATAAGGATGAGAGTTCAAATCCTTTCCAAGGAGATTAGGAAGGTTTTAAAGGAAAAGATAATCTATTCAATATTTTAGGGAGTTGTATCTTCCTGTGAAGTTAGGTGAAGGAAACACTTGCGACAAATGATTGCAGAAAGTATAGCAATCTAGGTTGGTGGCAAGCTAGTGTACAAAATGAGGAAAAGCGAGTTAAAAACCTGAGTTAACTGGTGAAATAAGAGAAAGCAGAGATGGGGAAAAAAGGTACCATGAGATCTTTAGCCTGGGAATGGCGCAAGGTAATAATGATACTGAGGGGCTGGACAGGAAGTAGGGTTAAAAGAATAGAAGTGCTTGATGCAGGAAGAAGCAAAGATATAAGAAAACTCCAGATAATCTGCCCAAGTCAGCCAGACAGTGAAGGAGAAAAAGAAAAAAAAAAAAGAGAAAATGGTCCCTGGTGACCCGCCTGTCTCAGAAATCAGCAACTGGGACAAATTTATGGAATAGATGATAGTCTAGGCTTGGTAGCCCTATATGGACATCACATCCTCTTGTGCTAGAAAAAAAACTACATCCATATTGCAGTGATGTGGATATGCCCATGAATGAGAGTGAGAAGCTACCATCATACATGGCCAAGTGATGCACATGGCACATTATGTCACAAGTCATATGACACCAAATTTCATATATGTTGAATATGTTCATACACTGCCCCTAGCATTCACAATGAATGAATTTGTGAAAAGACAGTTGAAGGTGAGGTAAAAAGAAACTTGACAAAGAGCATATGAATAGGGCTTGGAGGACTTAATAGATATAATGCAGCCATTTTGGGCAACAGAATATTAGACTATATTCTTGTCTATTAGTTAAGGCTGCCCAGGTCACTAGAAAGGCTATCAGACTGACAAGTAGACTTAAAACTGAATGCTATCACGCCAACCCCAGCCTTGGTAGTACCAGGACACAAAGAGAGGGAACTACTGTGAAAATGCCCTAATATAAAAGGCAACATAACAACCAGGTGGGTAAGACCATCTCCTGGGAATAGAAACAAGAAGGTACCCTGCTGTCTGCTTCATAGCCCTTTTAGATGGCTGTTGTTATTCAGGATGATAAACTACAATTTAGTCACATGCTAAACTTTGTGCTAAGAAAAATCTCCTGCAAGAGCCCTGGGAAGCCATAGAGGGCAAAACATCCTTGAAGCGATGCCCATCCATTTCTGACTACAGACTGAGAACTAGAAAAGAACTGCTTATGTAGCATTAAAAAAAAAAGAAAGAAGGTTTCCTGTTGGTGGGGGAATGTTAAGGACTCTGTTGATTCTTGGAAATGAGTGCTGCTACCATTGAAAAGAGAATCACAACCCTAAGAAAGAAACGTAGAAGAGAATGGCCAGGAAGAGAAAATAAGGGGCAAAGCCAAATTGTAAGAGGAATAGTTTTCAGTGTGAGTTTGTGGAAGTCCAGGGTGCTGGGCTCAGTAGCTGATGAGCAGTACTGGCATGCAACCAACACATCTGTAGATGCTGCCTTAACACAGGGCCACGGGGACTAACTAGGCAGTGCTAGTGAGCGACCTACAGGGAAGCTTTAAGTAAGCATAGAGGTACCTCAAGGGATGTTGGTTTGGATGAGAAGGAAATGATGGAGATGCTGTCTAGAGAGGCAGTTACTTGCCTACTCTCTCTGCTACTCAGGCTCCTGATTTGTTTTTATGATTTTTTAAAATGTTAATTTTCTTTGGAATCATTAAATTCCTCAAACATACGCAAAATCCTTATAAAAATATAAGGAGGGCATAGAGACTTACAAAAGATGTGCTTTCATGCTCACCATGTTCCTGAAGGATAAAAGGGAAATGCCTACCTGTATGGTACCCACGGCTCATCTTCTCCAGTCCATTTGTGTCTTTCCAACCTCACTAATAAATACTATTAGGCCTTCTGTGTTTATTGTTTTCTTGCTTTCTTCACAGCTACATATTTGCCTCCTCAATACATTGTTTCCTTCTGCATGCTTTTAATTATCTACCCCAAACAACTCCATACACACACACACACACACACACACACACACACACACCCACACACACACACACATATGTATATATAAGTAAATGTCAGATGTCTCTCCTTCTCAATACTCTTGAGATTCACACACATCCCATTAGATAACTGTAGTTTATTCTGTTTTCCTGGTGTCACCATATGCTATGATTTATTTTTTGTATTGCTCCATTAGATGTCTGGTTCCAGGCTTTTGTTTCTATAAATAGTTTGTCTATTTATACTTTGGGCCATGTCTCCTGGCACACATATGCCGAGCACTCTTGCAGACACAGAGTAGACTTGATAGTTCTGGGATAGTCAGCTGCAGCACATCAGAGCGTACCCCACAGCTTCCAAAGCGATTGCTGAACTTGACTTTCCCTCCCTAGCAATGGAGGAAGTTCCAATCACTGTACTTTGGTGCTAACGCTTGGTAACGTTAAGTCTGAAAAGAAAAAGGATGCTATTGTCTTCTACAATTGTCTTTCCTTAATTAGAGTCACGCACCATTTCACATGTAAGTCACGTGAGGTTTTCTTCAGTGAATATTTTTGTTCTATTTTATTTTTACTTCTGATTTATTTTCTGGGTGTGATTTATAAAATATACATGTTGAAAAATTGCAGCTCTATGTATTTGTAATTTTTTCTTTTTCTTTGTGGTTTGTCTGCTCTCTATATTTAGCATATTCTATGGGCATCAGCATAACTTTCCAGGTTTGACGTAAACAAGTAGATTGGGGCTTCTTGTAACTTATTGGGGCAGTAGTCCCTAGAGCATGGTCATGACCTTCTACACTGTCTTCAAAAGTTATATACTTTCCCCTTTTTTCACTAAGTCTGTAACTTGCCAATTACTGAGTTTTGTGTGTGGACTAAGGTCAGGTTTAGAGTGATGCAGATTATTACGACAGCATTGTGTGTGAAAAACACCTGAAGCTCCATCATAAGTGACATTTTCGTAGCCTTACTCCTTCGTTTTGGGGATTTCCAGTGTCCTTCATTATTTTATTTGTCCATTCTTGAAAAGATCTTATAGTATGTTAGCTATTTATTAAGGGTTCTAGAGCTCTTTACATCTGGTAGGACAAATCTTGCTGTCATTAGCTTGTTAAAAGCTCCTTAACTATTTTTGGTTTTCCTTGCAGCCTTAGATTTACATTTCACAAGGAGACATAAAATGTCTGTCTATTTTATATTTTATAAATCACACCCAGAAAATAAATCAGAAGTAAAAATAAAATAGAACAAAAATATTCACTGAAGAAAACCTCACGTGACTTACATATGATTCTGTTAACCTTTAAAAAACATGTGCTTACTTATTATTTCATGTGTGTATAGGCATGTACATTCATATGTATGTACCATGATGCACCTAAGGAGGACAGACAATTTGCCAGTTGGTTCTTTCCTTCTGTCAGGTAGGACTGGTGGCAGATGCCTTCACCCCTCAGTCATTTCACTGGCTCAGGGGTTTTGCTGGGATTTGAATCTAACCCACTATCATTAGGTCTCTCTAGTTATGGTTTTGGAATGCACTTCCGTAACCTAATGCTTTCCCATATATTTCTATTAAGATTTTAAATTTCTTATTTCTATTAAAGTAATTTTATTGCTTCTATTAAAGTTAATCATAGCATTAAACATATTTTGTACATATTTTAATTTCTTTTTAGGTTGATTTTAATAAGCGCCCTCTCTCTTTTGTATTTTCCAACTTCACATGATGGCTTAATTTTTACCTCTGCTTTTGTTTTTAATGGCCCTGCACTGCGGCTCTACCTTCTTATCCCTTGAACTATACCTGTTACAAAAGGTTCATTTTAAGATTCAAAGAGCTAATTTTGCCCATTTAGTTTCTATCTATTTAGTCTTTATTTTCAGTTCCTGAATTCCTCTCTGTCTTTTTTTATTTCAAATAGGTTAGAACAACTCACCCATTGTTTTAACTTCTAACATGTACCATTTCTTAAATCCTTACTTTTCTAAAGTATGTGCATTCATATGCATGTTAGCAGAATTCTTAAAGAAAAATCTGGGAATTTTTAAAAATTGTAATATGATCACTCCTGTGGCCTCTGAGTGACCAAAAGCTATTCTTGTTTTTTACTTCCCAAAAATATGAGAACTCCCAGAATGGATTTCTAGGTATGTCTACTATATGTTTTCACTATCAATTCTTAACCTTTGAACATTGTCTTTGAACTAACAATTCTATGATAGAGACTATTTACTGCATGAAATCAATTCTGTAAAAGTTGAAACTACATTTATTTGGGTCTGATAATGTCAATTTTTATAAACCTTCTATGATCCTGTGTACTTCCAGGGTTGGTGCCATGTTCTTTATGTTTTATTAACAATGTAATTATTCTGCTTGGGTTTTATTTATTTATTTTTTAGAGCCATGTTTGTATTACTTGACTAATTTGTGTGTTGTGGGCAGGGCAGGGTCTCACTATATAGCTCTGGATGGCCTGGAACATACAATATAGACCAGGCCAGCCTCAAAGTCAGAGATCCACGTGCCATTGCCTTCCAAGCCCTGGGATTAAAGTTGTATGCCACCACACCCAGCCCTGATTTTTATCATTTGTTAGAAGACGTATTTTATTAGATACGTACCAACTTGCAGTTGTTTTTGTCTTTTACTCCCCATGGGTTAAAACTCATGTGCCTGTTACTGTAGTTGTTCTGACTCTGTTTTCCTAGCGGAGTTTGCCTTATACCTTCAAATAAAAGGACCCAGAGGGTCCTAGAAGCCTACAAGTAGAACATTATGATAGGCAGATTTGGGCACAAGGGTCCCTCACAAACTAAGGCACCAAGGACAATACAGGCGGTAAACCTTAAGCCCCTACCCAGATCTAGCCAATGGACAGAACACTCTCCACAGTAGAGTGGAGAGTGGGATATTACTTTCTCACATACTCTGGTGCCTCACCTTTGACCATGTCCCCTGGACGGGGAGACCTGGTGGCAATCAGAGGAAGGAAAGCAGGTTACCAAGAAGAGACCTGATACCCTATGATCATATAGAGGGGGAGGTAATCCCCCTCAGGAACAGTCATAGGGGAGGGGAATAAGGGGAAATTGGGAGGGAGGGAAGAATGGGAGGATACAAGGGATGGGATAACCATTGAGATGTAACAAGAATAAATTAATAAAGGAGGAAAAAAAAAGAGCCATGATATGTGCTTATATTTCAGATGTGTGCCTTATGTATTGGATTACTTTTTATTGCATATGGATTTTATATGTATGTGTGCATAGTATGTGGGGGTGCACGCACTAATAGTCGCTCCCGAAGAGGCCAGAGGTTGATGTCGAGTGTCTTCTGCTATAGCTCTCCACCTTTTTTTTGTTGTTGTTTTTTGTTTTTGTTTTTCTTTTTTTTTTACTTTATTAATTTATTCTTGTTACATCTCAATGGTTATCCCATCCCTTGTATCCTCCCATTCTTCCCTCCCTCCCATTTCCCCCTTATTCCCCTCCCCTATGACTGTTCCTGAGGGGGATTACCTCCCCCTGTATATGTTCATAGGGTATCAAGTCTCTTCTTGGTAACCTGCTGTCCTTCCTCTGAGTGCCACCAGGTCTCCCCCTCCAGGGGACATGGTCAAAGGTGAGGCACCAGAGTATGTGAGAAAGTAATATCCACCTTATGTGTTGAGACAGGGTCTCTTCCTGAACTGTGAACTTGAGTATTGATAGCCTAGACTAGCTATCAAGCCCCAGGGATCTTCCCGGCTTCATCTTTCAGTTTCCGGGTTAGAGGTGTAAACCTCCATGCTCAGCTTTTTTTTTTTTTCCTGTGGGGGTGGTAGGGAACTCAGGTCCTGTTATTTGTTCAAGAAGCACTCCATCCACAGAGCCACTCCTCGGCCCTCAGATTATATTCACATGGCATAAATGCCACATAGAATAAAATGCACAGATCTTAATTATATGCTTTGATGTGTTTTTGAAAAGCATGGTTTCACGAAGTCACTACCCGGTTACATCTTGGCAGGCTCACCTGCCCACTTCCCAAAGCACACGTGCCCCTCATCTCCATCACTGCAGATTAGTCTTGCTTGTTTTCAAATTTCATATACCAAACATCACCATTTTTAGGATTCTCTGACTTTTGAAGTGTTCACTGTTGTCTCATGTGGTTGTGTCCATCAGTCATTCATCCTTTTTGTTGCTTTGTAATACTTGATTGCTTGAATGGACCATGATTTGTTAATCCAATCTATGTTTATTAGACATCTGGTTGTTTTGGTCTGTGGATATTTTGCACAAAGTACAAAATTTTACTATGAACATTTTAATGCAAGTATTTCTTTGAGGAGAAAATTTCCTTTCCCTTGAATAAGCAATCACAAATAACTAAATTCTATGAGGGCATCTTTAATAAGCTTGGTAAAGCGGCATTGGAGATGGTCCCTGCTGAGCTTTGCCTCCTGGTACTCATGCCCCTAAGTAATTTCCTCCCTTAAGTATAGGACTCTATACAAATATGATGTAGTAGCAGTGATAGTCTATCATCCATCAAGTTAAGATGTAAAACCAGGACTCATATTTCTATTCCCATCTTCTCATATTGTGGCCACTTGTCATCCTGTCTGTCATATGGATGGCTTTTAATGGAGGAACTCAATGGATATTCTTTGCCTACTAGGAACTAATGTTCTCAGACCAATAGCCTGCAGGGCATGGAATCCTCTCTGTAGCCACGATGTTCTTGGAACTTGGTTTTCCACTGGTCAAGCATTCAATGAGGTGACAGCCATGGCTAAGCGCTCAACTTCAGCCTCTTATAAGATCTGGAGTGGAGTCCTGAGCTAAGTTGTACCTTCACTGTGACTCACAGAAGCTGAGCTTACAAATGTTTAACATGTAAAATTTTTGGGATCAGGTGCTGTCTACTACAGATAGTTGTGCAACTACCAGTGATGCTGACTTCCCTCTTAGTGACTATACAATGGTATTTTAATTTTCTGGATTTCTTGAGATATCTTAGTTGCTATAAGAGCTTCTTACACAAGCTGATAATGTAATCTTACTCTTGGGAGCCTACAATAAAAGGAAAGAACCAATAGCCAAGAAAGTGTTCCTCTGACTTTCCCACAGGCACCAAGGCATGTGCACAGCTGCACTCATATAACAGTAATGAGCAACATTTTGAGAATGGCATTGTCTTATGATGTTCAGTTCTTGTGCCTGTCTGGTAGGCACTTTACTGCATGGAGTCATCTCTCCAGTCCCTATACATGCTTTACCTTTACGTACTCCAATTGAATGTTTGTAAACGCCGATTTTATGTTTTTGTGTCTATCCTCACGGCTGGACAGCATTCATCAGATATGTGTTTGAAAATTATTTTTGCTTCATTTCCAATTGTATTCTCCTTCTTATTTAGACTAGACAGGCTCATTCTGGTGTGTCTATTATTCTGTCTCTGCTCTCTGAGTAATTCTTCACTATATTTTCAGATGCATTTATCTTTATCCATTTCTCCTCATATCCATTGGGGTTTTGCTTTGTGAGTTCAATTTTTTATTCATAGACATTTTGTTTAGTTCATTTTCTAATTTATTGGCCACTCTATATATTCCTTTATTTATACCACTTGGTGTTTTTCTTTTATGCATGGCAGGAATACCAGTTTTATCTTCTTTCTCTGCCTACTCCCATCTTGGAAGTCTCCATGACAGTGAAGTTCTATGCTTGCTTTCTTGCTCATGGGGCCTTGTTTCTGAGTGTATTGCTCTCCTTAACTATGAGTTTATATTTCTTGGGTCGTTATCTGAAGGAATTGTTTGAGGCCTGCATTTGTGATCATTTCGGTAGAGTGGATGCTCACAACTGGTACCCTTATCTTGAGCCCACGGAGAGCTAATTCCTTTGCTTGAGATTTTAGGTTAGTCTGAGCAATACGAACTCAGGTTACAAACTAAAATAAGGCTTGGTTTAAAGTTATCAAGTCATGGGGAATTTTGAGGCAGGTGATTCCTCTTGTAAACATTTCGGTTGAAGCAGGAGGGGGTGGAGGGGAGCTGAGTTCAATGCCACCTTACAGTGTGAAGTTGGTATTTTGGGGACCCTGTTTCACTGAAGTTCTTTCTTCTTAGAGATATTCCTTCAATGGGCTTGAGCTATATACTGTTCCTATGCCAGGTTAGGCTAAGAAAATGAAGCTGCATTTCTTGCAGCTGAGCAAAAGCCATAAGGCTGGCCTTAGTGCTCACAGTTCTTGAGTTCCCATTTTTCTTCGGTTTTTGAGCTTATATAAACTACTACATTACTGCTCTTGTGTTCCAGGTGCCTGAACTTTTAAAAGAGGCATCAACTTGGTATCCTATGCTGAAATCACTTCATCTTTAAAGGCAGGATTATTTTTTTATACTTTAGAAACACCAACTTTCTGAGAATGCTATCTAACCTAAGAGTTGCCAATGCACTAAAAAAAAAACTTCTTAGAAGTTTATTGATTAGGGACCAGGCAGAAAAGGAGAGCCTCAAAGAGCAGGGCTGCATATGTTTGGTATAGGAATTTGACTGTTCAGGGCTGGTGAAGTCGACTCAATAGTTTATGCAAGGCTATGCCAGATGATGGAGCATGATATGAGCAGGACAAAGCAAGGAGAAAGGAAAGATGGATGTGATGTGGTACCCATAGGAGTCTCCTATCTTCCCACGCCTCTGCTTCAGCAGGGAAAAACCAGTGCTGTGCATGATGCATGCACCCAAGAGGTGCCCAAGAGGTGGGGAAGCTGAAGGAGGGTAATTAAGGGAGTCAGGGAAGCACAGTCTGGAACGCAGTCCCATGGGAACAATGTGAGCCAGCAGGTTATCTCCAGCAGATCCTGGTGCTTGGCATCAACCTTCTGGGGAAACAGTGCTTGCTTGGCTAACTAACATCATCAGCCAAACTAACACAGGGAAGGAATCACAGGAACCACACTTCCAGCTTGAGAAGCTGAAACATGTCTAGCCAGCCATGTCACCCCTGTTGAAGATGTCTTTATTTGTATTGAGCACATTGTATTCAGCAGAAACAATTTCAACCTGCAGGACAGAAATCTGATGAAATAAAAGAAGCCCCTGAGAACAGTAGGAAGAAAGAAGGATCTCCTAGTTAGATAGGTTCTGTGTGTAAATCATGGAAGTTACTCTGAAACATTAGACTTATAATATATTTTATTTTTTAAAACAGTGTGTATAAATGTGTGTGTGTGTGTGTGTGTGTGTGTGTGTGTGTGTGTGTGTGTGCGCGCACGCATGTTCCAGATGCATCTTATGCATTTGCAGTGCAGTAATGGGTCATTGTGAGGTGCCCAACTTTAGGGCTAGGAACTGAATCCAGGTCCTCTGCAAGAGCTCTTTATGCTCTTAGCTGCTGAGCCATCCCTCCAGGATCTCAAAAGCTCCTTATGTGTAATAGGTTTCTAATTTCACAAATGGAGCTCCCAAATTCATAGATATGTTTTGTGACCAAGTCACAAAGGTCTATGCAGAACAGCCTTTGGTTCTACTCTGAAAGTCTAAGAAATGAATAGTTTCAGTGGAAGACATTTTCTTGCAGAAAAGCAGCAATATTTTGTCACCTAGACACAAAACATTGTGTTATTTGCTTTGATGAAAGGCAATCCTGAGTAGCACCAACATTGTTTTAAATCAACATTTCCTTCCCAGTGTAGAGCTAACGGGTTGGTTTAACATACATTTATTAAACGCAGTTGTAGCCTGTATCCTCGATTGGCAGTTGTTGGCTTGGTTCTTAATGTCCTTTAGGAATACTCATCATTTGGTTAAAAGACAATATTTGCCGTTTGTGTTTTAATGTGCACATGTGAGGTAAATACGCTCTCCCTGAGATTCATTGATAGCCTGACCACCCGACTTTCATTGAGTTCCTAGTAGAAAGCAGAATGCTAAGGCTACAGCTATATACAAAGTGAGCTAAGGAGTTCACTCGTAAGTTCACAATGAGCTGTAGTCAATAATTCCTTGTGTTTTCTGATAGAGTCTTAGAGAATTATTGGACATTAGGTGAGCTGACAACTATGTATGAGTTGAGTGGCAAGAAAAGTTGGTGTATGGGAAGACTAACACTTGATGTCCCAAGAATGAGAAAGAACCTTAAAAAAGACTTTGGGAGAGGCAGGGAGATAATGTTGTAGGCTAAATTTAGCCCGTGGGAGGCCTGCCCTTATCTGAATAGAAACAGAAGAGGAGTTGGGTAGGGGGAGGGCAGAGAAGATATGAGAGTGAGGAACTGGGAGAATAGGAAGAAGGGGAAACTTCAGTTGAAATAACCACCACCACAACAACAGTAATAATAATAAATATAACCTAGGAAGGGGGTGAGAGTGGGAATAATAGAGACAAGAGAGTAAAGGAAACAAAATCAGTTGATTAAGATTTGATAATACTGAGCTGATAATAGGCTATGTGCAGGCTAGATTCATGACAACTTGACACCAACTACAGTGACCTAAAAAGAGGAACCCACAGTTGAGAAAAATGCCTTCATAAGATCAAACTGTAGGCAAGTCTGTAGATCATTTTCTTAATTAGTGATTGATGGTAGAGGGCCCAGCCCATGGTGGCTGGTGCCATTCCTAACCAGTAGTCTAGGGTCCTGTAAGACAGCAGGCTGAGAAGCTATGATGTGTAAGCCGGTAATCAGCACCTTTCCAGGCCTCTGCCATCAGCTCCTGCCTCCAGGGTTATGCTCTGTCTGAATTCCTGTCCTGGCTTCTTTCAATGAGGGACTACAATGTGGAAGTGAAAGCTGAGTCAACCTTTTCTGTTGGAGGTTGCTATGATGTATTTTGATGCTAGTTACTGCTTGCTGTCTCTGCCCCACCTGTACCTTGCCTAAGAGCCTAATCTATTTGACCAATAAAAGGCCATCACACCTGGGCAGGCAAATGAGGTGGGTGGGTTAAGGTTCTCAGACTTGGGCAGAGAGAGGAGAGACCAGAGGAGAAGAGAGGAGAAGAGGTTGTGCCATCATGGGTTAGGTGGAGGAGAAGCACATGGCAGGCATGGATGGAGGATTTGGCCCAGATGAAGAATATTAGCAAGTATATGGGGTTATGGATGGGAGGTAGCATGATAAAAATTATTGTAACCACATGGCATGGAATTGGGACAGGTATCCCATACCCGCGCCACTCTGGGAAGTAGTTTAGAGGATGAATATCGGCCCTGCCCCAGGTTAACTAAGGCTATTTTAAAATATAACAGGTGTCTGTGTCTTGATTGATTGCTAGCGGGTTAGAACATACTGCTGTAATAATAATAATTATAGGCCTAATGATAAACATTATTAGGCCATACTGGTAAATTAACTGCAACACTTTCCTCACAAGAAGAGAAAGAAAATGGAGAAAATATAGGGTACTGCATTACTGAGAAGTGGGAGGCAGGTAGGTGGAGACTGGCTTAAGAGAATACAATGAGACAACCAAGGAGATTATGTATAATTGAATAGGTAATATAATTGAAAAAATATATAATTGAATTGAATCTCTCTCCATATACATGGGACAGAGAGAGAGAGAGAGAGAGAGAGAGAGAGAGAGAGAGAGAGAGAGAGAGAGAGAGAGAGAGATTAACATATACGGGCAATGATAATGATATTGAGCAACCTGAGCCCATCTAGATGTTGTGGTGATTACTCTGGCTGAATTTACGCATCCGCTTGCCTGGACCATGGGTTGCCCAGATACCTGGCCAAACAGTATAAAACCCTATCTGAAAATGTATTTCTAAATGAGATCAACTCCAGAGTATGTGGGCCGAATAGAGAAGAATGTCCTTAATGCAGACAGCCTTCATAGACCACTAGAAGACCCAGAAAGAATGAAATAAAGGATGCCTAGAGCAGGTTTGCCCGCCTACTTATGAGACCAACTGTCAGTCCTTGGACTGGAGCTGTGTTGGGGTCTGACTCCCAGTGTTTGGGCCTCAGGAATCAGACCAGCGCACCAGCACCGGCTGTCCTGAGCTTGCCATCTGCAGACAGAAGACTCTGGTACACTGTTCAAGTCCCTTCACTTACAGAGGCCAATTACTTGCAACCAGCCTCTCTCCTTCACTTATTCACGAAGTTACTCTGATTACAGAGTTGGGTGGATGGCTGAAGTTTAAGACTTGTGTTTGATGGTAGACTGCATCCGAGCTGATTTCCAAAGTTCGATTTTATAACTAGTGTGCAAGAGACTTCAACCACTGACAAAGGGATACATGTACGTAGGGCCTAAGGATGTGAAATTGTGAGTTCACCTTTAGACGTATTGAACTGCTGCTGCTTTTGAGTTGTCAAATGGGAAAAAAAAATGATCTGCAGGGGTAAAGAGACTGAGTCACATGCTTATATCCAATCATAGTTGGAGGCACATTGCTGCATTGCTGAGATGATATCACATAGATGGTATCTCAAAAGGAACAACTGAAAACAAGAGTTTCTGTGGAAGACCAGCTGTGCTGGGAGGCGAGACTAGAGAGGAACACTCACTCTGGGAACTACTTGTCTAGCTGATTTGTAATTGCTTCCTCTCAGTAGGAACAATGCGCCCACCCCCTCCCCCGACATCAAGATATTTTGTATTTACAACTGAGGGCTTATTGCTCTTGGAGGTGGTATTACAGATCTTCTTGGAAGACAAACAGTCTTTGGCCCAGGGAATATGACAAAGAGAAAATTAGTCATGTCATCTATGTTTATGATGCTCTAAGTAGTTTGTCTACCAAATTATTTCCTGGTACAATTCGGCATTTATTTGAAACCTTTACTTCTAGGCTCGTATTCCTTTTTAAGCACCGGTGACAGGTGGGGCAGCAATTGTGTCCCCTTTCCGTCTCGGTTATATTCAGAAGTCTCATGAATCAACACCCCCACAAAACTTCAAATGCTATTGCAAGGTCTGTTTTTGAAACTTGGGAATAATTTATTTGTGGTTGGCATTATCAGTTTGTTCTCTCTGTCTCTGGGCTCATTTTTTGTTGAAATTGTTTTTGTTGGAACAGTGATTACTTATCCAGATTTCTCGTTTTCATTTCCTTCATCATCAGAATCTACATTAATCACTTCCAAACCGAGACAAGCTTCTAGATCATATGCTGCTTCCATCTTCAGGGAATGGAGACAGGAGCTCTCATTATACTAGGGAGCGACCTTCGGAACACCATAAAAAAATAAACAAAAAACAAGCAATGTGAGTGGGAGTTGAAGACGCAGAGGCAACACCAGTCTCCCAGCAAACAGTAGACTCTCATTAATGTATGGGATGAGTCCATGTTTTTTAACTTAGAAGTGAAAAATAATTAGAGGAAGTTCTGATGGAAAGAGAAGGAATTCAGCCCAAGCTTTGAGAAGAGTTGCAAAATTGGTACAGCTTCCGTTGTTTCAAATAGCAGAGAAATTTCAATGAGGACAGAATCATATGGGAACATTAGAACCATGTCATACTCCATCAAAAATATATCAGACTTCCAGGGCATCCATGTATTTTGAAATTTCACTGTGTAGAGATAGTGTAGATAATCAGGTATTAGACTGACATGGCTAATCTGTGTGCATTGTAGATCTTGGCACTTAATAGAACCCTACTGTGTCCCTGATGGGAAGACCATGATATACAACTTCCGTGAGACAAGTAACTTAAGGCCAGCAAGTTAATGTATGGTCACATGGCATTGAATGATGGGGATACAGTCTAAGGAATGAGTCAGCAGGCAGTGTCATTGCTGTGCAAACATCATGATGTATACATACACAGTTCCATATGGCCCAGCTCGACCACAGAACTGATGCCTTCTTATCAAAGCCAGAGTGAAATTCAAGATTAAAGATTGAAGGTGGTGTTGCTAGAACAACATGGCATATTAATTTGTAGTAAACTTTTTGGTACCTATGAGTAGACTTTGAAAAGAATGATTAAAAACTCCAGCATAGTAAATAAGTGAATTTATATAACAGTCATTTACCAAGTATTATGTACTTCACATAACTGGAAAAGACTTGCATACATATTTGTGTGATTGGCCATATATAGGTGGATTTACATTAGATATGCATAATGTATAATGATGGTGCTATGAGAGCTAAAATGTTATAACCAATAAGACATTTTCAGCTCAGTTATACTCCTATAAGACCTACTTCTGTATATATCCTATATGATTTCCTTGATAAAATGAAGATTTTATATGTTTAATTCATAAACCTATTGCAATTCTGTGTTGCCAATGTAATTACTCTACATATTATATATATTATATACACATGTATATACATTATGGATGATATATTATCACATGATAATATATAATACATATTATATGGCATCACACATTAATATCATATGACCCATTAACATTATTAAACAATAAAAATGATTCATCAATAATTATTAATAAATAATAATTGGTGGTATTAATATTAATATATAATATGTAAATTTCATTACATTGGCAATACAGTGGTACAATAATTCTTTAAATTAGATATATTAAATATATGTAATATATATCAAATCAGTGGGATTCTGAATTCAAAAAGTATCTATACCTATGAAGATGATAATGTTTATGGAAAATTTTGAAGTATATATATTTCTCAACTTTTTCATTGATCTGAAGTTTATTAGTTTTCACTGAATTTTTAAGTCTCAAAGTTTTTAACTCTTATTTCAAGAAAAGTGTTTACAACTTTTACTGTTTGTTTGTTTATTGTTTGATAGCTTTTGATGCCAGACAATTTTAAGAGCATAACATTGTCTACCATCAAATTAAATTCTGTGGTCTAGTTACTTTTTGGTTTGAAAACTCCAAAATGATGTTGTGTTTGGCTTCCTCTTTCTTTATCTCCATGACTCATCTTTTTTCTTTTCTTTTCTTTTCTTTTCTTTTCTTTTCTTTTCTTTTCTTTTCTTTTCAGTTAAGCCTTCTCTTATCCAAAGGACCTCAGAACCTTAGGGTTTTTAAATGCACATTCTTTGTCAACTTCAATGGCATATTTACAGGGAAATTTACAGGGAATTTATAAAACATGCACATGGGGCATTTTTCATTCACACTGCTCCACCTACCAGGCACTAGCCAACTTCACTTCTGAGAGGGAATGATGGACGCAAGATGATTTTAACATGTGGCCCAAAACCACAGGCCTAGAGAGGTGTAGATCCAATCAGGTCTCTTAAGTCCTAGGTAGCATAGTCTACAATATCCCATGGTTCTGACTGTTGAAAGTTAGCTTCCCACACCTTTCTGTAACCTGCTGTTCCATGGGCATATATACTCAATTTCAAAAGATAAGAATGCTGGCTATGCTGAAATTTCCTTTAATTAACCTGAAGAAGGTTGAAAAGACTCTACTGTGAATAGAGTTTCATGTGGTCTTTTGGGTCACCCTGCAAGAGTGACATGGTGGGTACAAACTCCACTCTTGGTATGTCTATTTCTTTCTCATCCTTCAAATATTTCATAAATAACACCTTTTAGAGACATTCCCTTTATCACCAGTCCTATCAGTGACATTCCTTCATGACACTGGACACAGTTTGTAATTAGTTGATTATTGATTTTAATTTCTCTCCTGTTGAAGGCTAAGGTCTTTAAGTGTGGTGATTCTACCAAGTTTACACCCAGCATGGTGCTTAGTGCTCAGAAATATTTGTTAAATGAGTGTTCCTCTTAGCATCTGTTACCTACACAATGCTCTTGATACATTCTGAGCAAAGTCAAGAGGCCTAAACTATTTTTTTCTTCTTTACCTTCTTTGCATACAATTCTGAACAATTTAATCTTATCTTTGAGGTTCAGTTATAATAGAATCAGGAGTCACATCAGTAATTCCGCATATTGAACTTACACCTGAAGAAGTTAGTAGCACTAGGGTCATATTTTTCATGCTACTACTTCTTCTTCTTCTTCTTCTTCTTCTTCTTCTTCTTCTTCTTCTTCTTCTTCTTCTTCTTCTTCTTCTTCCTCTTCCTCTTCTTCATCTTCCTCCTCTTTGTCCTCCTCTTCCTCTTCTTCTTATTGTTATTATTATTATTATTAACTTTTTTGTTTCCCCTGAAAGAAAGATTTCTTCTTTGACATGTCTCAAAAGATTCATTGTTTCTTCAATCATATTAGCAAGTTTGTGCTACTTTCCAGTCATCCACTCCAGTTTCTTGAGAGTGAACATTGGTCATTGGGTTCAAAGTAGGTGCTCAGGGTGATCAACGGCATTGTGTTGTGCCAGGTGTTTGACCTGAGAGGTATCAAAAGCCACTTCTCATGTCTGATGTGGGATAATGGCATTTTACTCATGGGACTGTTAGGGAGTGTGGACGTGTATGTAAAGCTTTAGTCTGGGTGTGAACACAGGCCACTGCAACACAAGCAACATGTTAATACTGAATTTACTCTCGTTCCTAAGCTGCTTCTGGCTGATAGAGTCCTCTGTTCTTGTTTCCTCTCTGGCTTTGCTTAACATTTCGATGTCTACAACAAACACCCTGTCATAGCTCTCACATGATACACATAGCTTGAGTTCAGAGAATGATTTTAATCTCCAATATTCAAGATACCAAAGGAATTAACTCTTTTTCCATGCTGGTTTGTTGTTGTTGTTGTTGTTCAAGGTATTTCAAACTAAAATTGAGGTGGATTCTCTATGAAATTGTTCAGTTGCCTTTGCTAGAGGTCGAAAAGATCACAAGTGCTGTTCCTCGATTGTTCCTGGTTTCTGAGCATTGTTGGAATACAAAACTCATGTGTTTGGTCTCAATACTCAAGGTTGTCAAGGTGACTATGTATGAAGCCATAGGAATCACAACTGCAGTTTAACTCTTGATGGTTCTCCCTGTTCCTTTGTGTCCCCAAACCATCACATGCTCCATTCTCTTTCTTTCTAAAACTAACCAGAAACAAATCAATTTATCAAAGAAGTTACATACATTAGTATATTTCCATATTCTGTTAGATTTTAAAAAGTTTTTTTCTAACCTGACTCCGTGTGACAAAGAACTAGGATATCAATTATTGTAGTTAGGAATTAAAATAAAGAAATTCACAAATGCAGTTTAGACATTTCAATTAAATGAAAGCTCTAGCTTTATTCTGGGACAGAAGTCAATTCAGCCCTTGGTCCTGTGTGTCACAGAAGAGGACACTGGGCTGGAAGGTAGGAATAGATTCTTTTCACTAGGTTTTATAAATAACTTGTCCATGGGGACTCACATGTCTTTGTATGATGAGAGAATTAGACTATCAAATGAAAGATATGCTTTTTAGCCCTAAACTTTCACATTTAACACACACACACAGACACACAGAGAGAGAGACACACAGTGACACACACACACAGACACACACACACAGAGACACACAGTGACACACACACACGACACACACACACACACACACACACACAGAGAGAGAGAGAGAGAGAGAGAGAGAGAGAGAGAGAGAGACAGTGACACACACACACACAGAGACACACAGTGACACACACACACACGACACACACACACACCAGATGGAAGATTAACAGCAACCCAACACACTGTTTTTCATGATTATAACTCAAGAAATCTTCACTGAGATCACACAGCCAAGGACCCAGCAGCAGAACACGTGTTCTAACCACGACTCCTTCATCATTTTCAGTGCTGCCCTAAAACTGCCTCTACTCACTAAATATAAATTATATCCATGTAAAATTTAGGAAGCATCTAATTTGTGTTCAAAGACATTTTACTTAATGTAAATGGAGCCATTTAAAATGAAAGTAAATGGTTCTCTGTTGGACATTAATTGAAAACTTCTATTTTTATTCCAGCCATGAAATAAGCAAATTGAGTAGTAACCAACCAGCCTTCCCACTTTTTTCATTTCTCTACTCCCAGCCTTGATAGTTAGAGTGGATACATGGGAAGCCTGCCCCAGGGTTTGAAAGTGATAGGGAGAAAGGCTTGTGCCTCGGGCATGGTCAGCTGGAGGAGTCTGCGGAAGCTGTTGGCTGTGTGAAACAGGCATGCTTGCAGAGTCATTTGTGATGAGTTAATACTAGCGGTCCCTGTGTACTGAGAGCATCAGTTGGGCTTTCAGATGCTCTAGGGGCATCTTCAGCAGTGCATAGCAGCATCTCTATTGCACAGATGAGGCTCAGTATGAAAGAATGACTTATCAAAGGCCACCTGGTCCCCACTTACAGACAGAAGTCATGTAAACAAAGCTGTCTCTTCAATATTTTTATTTTTGTGTGTGGAGCTACCAGATTTACAGAGACTTGCTAATAACTCTTATTTGGATGGGGTCTGGGGCACAGAAACTACTGAAAGTGCTTTCTCGAATTCTTTTATGTTTTTTTTTTTTTAAAAAACATCATGTATTTAGTATTCTATCAAATCCAAGTTCTATTTACGAAAAAAGTTATAGCATCATGAATAAGATTGGAGAAAAAAAATATTTGTACCCATTTCCCTTTCCTTTATAACATGATAAATGAAATCTCACTGTGGAGTTCAGCATATTTTTCTTAGATTAGCTTAGAAAAATAGAATACTATTAGAGATGATGGTGATCAGCATAGAAGACTTAGGCAACCTCTTGGAAGTACTTAACAAAAGACCATCATCATCTTTAGTAGTGTTCTTGGGAGCTATGTCCTAACCCATCACATTTCCATTCAGAGTGAGGTGCCTCAGAACCCTAACTCATCACCTCTAAGTCCTTTGCCTCCGTCTACTGTTCCAGACACCTTTGCTTACATGTCTAGAGTTTTTCATTTGAGTGATATAGAGTCAGGAAGCTCTTTGTTACTGTTGAGTCAGAAGGAGGAAGTCTGACTCTTATACCATGCCTCACAATATAAATATGTGCTCTTTTTTATCCTAGAGTCACAGGCAAAATCTTCCTAGAAAATCTAAGAATGATATATAGTATGTACTATATTTTGATGTAAAGCAAATTCTTTACACAGTGCAAATATCTGTGCTAACAATAACGCTTACCGAGATTATTTACTACAGGGCATTAAAATAAATCTTCTTTTCAATTACTTTCTAATGAAATATACCAATTACCTTTTGACTGGTGACATATGGCTGTAATCTATTCTAGAGGTGATAAATCTTGCTTGTACAAGGTTTCAAGGACCCCTCCTGAACTGCATTAATTACCGATGTAAACAAAGATGGAGGATTATGATCAGTCTTATCGATAAATCCTCAGCCCGCTACAGTCAAGTTCTCGGCGTTAGACCACATTAATCACCAGGTAATTTCTCACAGCTATGGTGCAAATCTGTTGTAAACGCAATGCTTTGGCAACCCAGCTGATTTGAGAGCATGTTTATTAATGTGATAGTGTGGGAATACACACAGTGGCACGGAAGACATATTGCAAGTGTTGGGCTAAGAGAAGAGTTGTTATCACAGGAAAATGTCAGTCAGTGCTTCCGAATGCTTTATCTGAAGGCTGTTGATGAAAACGGAGCATCTCCCAGGGACAAGCTTGTGCAGAGCTATACCTCTTGTGGTATCTTTCTCTGAGAGGAGCTGTTACGTGACTAAAGAATTGGAGAACAGGTTAGGAACAACCCACTGTGAACATCCTAGTTTCTGAACAATGTTACTGAGATCACTTTCTCATCCATTCTCAACTACCATAGGCTTCAGGACAGAACCCTGAGATTTCCATGAAGCCACTTCTGAGTACTGTTTGGTCTTTTGCTGGAAAGATGGAGAGAGATTGAATATAAGATACAGTTGTGCCTCCCTATTCTCAGTAGATATGTTCAATGGCTCTAGGGGAATGCCTAAAATCTCAGATCCAAATATGTTATAATATTTAGTTCTATATGTACATGTTATTCTGTATTCTATTATTTGCATTAATTAAATATTGAACTTCCATTTACTCCATTGACAAAGAATCTCTGCTTTTTGCAACTTTATTCAGGCTCCTGAATATTTCCCGAGGTCCATCTGTGCCATTCCACTGATACCTCATCGGGTCTGTCCCCTGCCCTCTGTGTGGTGTCTGACCATGTTGGGTCTACCTTCAGCAAGAACCTGGTTGGATGGATTCAGTTTCTTCTTCTCCCCCAATGCTTCGATTCATTGACTCCCATCTGCTCTTTGGTTACAGATTCTGACTTACCCGTGCTCTGATTCAGGGCAGAGCTCAGAGTCTTTCCCCTCTACTTTCTCTGATTCCTGTAGTCTTGAAGCTTTAGTATCATTCTATAGATGATTATTTGGTTTTGCTATGTATGGAGAATATTGTTAATTATTTAATATTGTTTATTGCTATTCCTAGATTTTTTTTTCACTTGACGAAAATGAGTCCCAAAGAAAGCAAACAACTAGCTCGTGTCATAGAGCTACATAGATACAGATCTACATCCGAGGCCAAGCTTTCTGCCTCTAACATAATGTTTTATTGAACTAGCTCTCTGGGTAAAGAGAAACACATAAACTGATGTCTAAAATAGCAGAAAGCCTGTGCTAGAAGAGATTTAGAAGGAGATAGAGTATCCGAGATAGGTAGAAGGATCTTTAGCCCACACTTGTAGGAGCTCAGCCATATTTCTGAGGCAGAAAGGAGAGGAGGTTTATAGGCAACATGGTTATGGAGATTTTGTGATACAGGAAAATGAAATTGGAGTATGTAGGCAGATATGAGACAAACCACCAGGACCTGGTTGATTGTACATTCTTTCTTCTGAAAGGTATTAAACACGAAGTGACCTGGTAAGGCTGTATTTCTGACCTCAGAGGGAGAGAAGTACAACAGAGGGCAGCAGGTAAGTATTCAGATATGAGAGGACTAATGGTGAGGGAGGTGGTACCCAGACTTTGATCACTATTTTGTCATTACTTAAGTGTTATGATACAGGACAAAGAGTGGGAGTAAGCACAGGGTAGAACAAAAAGGCTGTACCATGGCATTAGACACACAAGGGACAGTAGCACTTCCACAAGAGAAGGGCATATTGGTAGGCACTAGCATCAGGATCTGAGGCTTTGATATCTTTCAATTATAATACATAAGCCCTCTGAGAAAAGATAAGTAGGATAGTATGTCTCTATTTTTAAGAATGGTCTATCTTTAAGATGGATTACATGAAGATAATTACTTATAAATAAATACAGCTGAAAAGTGTAAAATTTTTAGGAAATGAGTCAAATTTGAAAGTGAAAATAGTAACATGCAATGCTGGAAAGTGACAGAAAATACAGCCAAAATAAGTCTGAGATTAATTAGTTCATGAAAATAGGGAGGTACAGATTAATAAACATCAATATCATTAAGAGTTGTTGATGGTGAAGCAAAACGCCTTTTTGTCTTTCCGTCTTCAGCGACTGGAAGACTTAATCATTCTGTACTGTAGGCACATTTGCCAATTTGTTGGGCCTGAATGATGAGTAGGCAGTGGGCCATGGGATGACTACTTGAATTGACATGCTAGGAGATGGCCTAACTGGAGAAAGAATGTAAGACTTGCTAATTGCAGTTGGTCACACTGGTTAGGACTGTAATAGAAACAATGTAATAGATGTAATAGAAACAAGAGACACTCATCTTCACACAAAGGGAAGATGGTAGCTTTTCCTTTTAAGACCATCGGTCTCGGATAACTTTGGGTTCTAGCTCACGCTCCTATTTCTTTCTAGCTAATTAATATAGTATTAAGATAGGATGAAAAGGCAGATTGAATCCCAGAATGCCAGAATGGGGAGGCTGTAGATTGGCCTTCATTGGATAAAGGGGTCTCTGTACCATCACTTCTAATGTACAATGCTCCTTAATCAGGCAGGCAAACTCTGCTGACACAGTCTGACTTCTTACTGTCTTCATTCTAGACAATCCGTTAGAATTCCATATTTATCACTTACTGACATTTCATTGTCAGGTTTCATCTTATTCAATTTTGGTCATTTTATAGCACTTATAGTAGCACTACCGGCCTCAGTTACTACCTAGAATTCATTCTTGACACTATCCCGCGTGGCATGGCAAAACTGACTTATGGCACGTGGATCTTTGTGAAGTTAGATTATATAGTTATGAGCACCAAGGACCTCAGCAAGGCACCATCCCTCAAGCTAAAGTATATGGAAGGAGGGAGATCCGCAAGCCTCTCCACCTTATCCCAGAAGGTTTGCTCAGTCTACTATCTATAGGATTCTGGCTGTTGAGGATGGGGATGTGTCAACTTGATGAAAGACCTGAATGAGGAATTAACAAGCAAACACCTAAATGTACTACTCTATAACCTTAGTATAATACACACACACACACACACACACACACACACACACACACACACACCACCACCACCACCACCACCACTGACAACAACAACAGCAACAACAACAACAACAACATGACTTTAGGGGGCCATAACACCTGAAACATGATATTTCCCTGTGTCATAATTCTGTCTTCCTGTAGTGTTCAGAAATTACATAATAGCGATTAATTATCTTACATGAATGTCACTTCAACCTTAAGTCAGTGCTTGCTGCCTGGTCATGCAGACTAGGATGTATTCCATGTTAGCTAAACCACAGGGGTTCCCATAGTGACTAGGTGTCTCTAGCATGCCAGATCCATATCCCCATTGCTGTAGCTCATAGGACTCTTGCTAATCTGTAGCACCTCAATGCCACACTAACTGCTATTACTCCAAGTCACTGACAGCTCTACTCTGTACCCTCTCAATGGCTTTCTAATAATTTTTGTTTTATCTGAGTCTATGACTATATGGTTGCATGTGTGCACTTAAGAGGCAGAAGTAAGAGGATGGTTGTGCCCCTCACAAAATGTGGCAGAACGTGTCATCTGGGGCCCCAAAGGTGAGCCTCAGATGCACTTGTTGGAATCTGAAACATTCCACAAGCAGACTAGATGGTTAGGCTGAGGCCCACAGATGAGCCTGTTTATAGCGTCTGAATGGCTAGTTGTTAAGGAAGTTATAAGAGTACATTCAGATCTGGATCGAGTGCTGCAGACTGTGACCTCTAAGCTTCCTTCTCTGAGATTCTATGTTTGGTCTAATGTGCATGTTGCCTTTTGGGCCTTGGAATAGGCTGTAAAACACGGCGTGATAAGGAGCTTCTGAACAGCCATGAAAGAATTTACTGTGGTGTGTTTTGAGCCTGGAGGCCAGGATTCCCACTAAACCCTAGCCCAGGGTAGCAGCTGTACAGATTTTATGACAACACTGTCATCAGGCCTTGGATTACAGTTGTGATAAGATAAAAAAAATATTAACGTGTGTGAGTATTCATAACTTTCCTTTTCCCTACATCTGCCAGGAATAAACCTGGCCTTTGCTGCTCAGACCCTCTTCTTTGTCTTGTTCCTTACTTTGAAGAATTGGACATTTTCTTTATGTTTCCTTTTTTGCCTTTTTAGGTTAATATTAGCTAATAAGATCTTGGTGGAGAGTGGCACAGAAGGAGCACTGATGAGCCATGGGCTTTGGTGTTGGCACAGTGGGTAGGAGTGGACATGCCCTTAAGATTCTCAGGGAGTGAACTGCAAGGAAAGGGCAGAGGTGTAGACTATGAGGCTGGTTTCCCATCATGCTCTTTGTGAACTGTCCTTTGGGTAGAGAATGCAATTCTTTGTGAATTTCCATTACCTGTACACTGTGATAATGCTCTGGGCATAAAATAGAGGGGACTCTAGCTTTTGGTTTTCAGAGGTCAACACAGGAAAAACAAAACTACCTGCAAAAGCAATACTTATGCTTGTTGTAGCTAAAGGCCTTCTTTCCTATTTGCCCAGTGCAACCCACATGCACATTCACAGGCTTAGTACCCTAGGGGCATTAAGCTTGTCTCTCTCACTCTTGATCTTCTCTGACCTCTCCCTTCATGCCTGCCATGCTCTTTTTCTCCTCCACCATTCTCCTCAGTGTACAGATTGCTGATCCCACACTTCCCTCTAGCTGATTTCTCTTTGCTATCAAAGCTCTTTTAAATATTTGATTTCTGTCCTCTCTCTCCATTTCCATCATGTGATTAAACCTAATGGTCCAGTGTTGGTCTCATCGGTCAATCTCTTAGTGCTGTTTGATAACATCCTCCCCTCCCTCCCATCTGAATCTTAAAACACTTAGCTTCTCAAACATCTTCCTTCTCCATCTCTGCTTTAGCACTAAAGTTTATATACTTGCCCTTCCTCTTCTCTCTGACCTTGCTCAATATTTCCCGTATTATGCCGACTAATTTCCTGAGCTGGTTACCATCTTGACATAGATGACTTACATGGGTCAGCTCCAAACTTTCACCTTGTATGTGTAATTGCTTACTGGCTTTGGCTACCCATATAGCGAAGTTGACACACTCTAACTGAATTCTTGATATCTGTATACCTCGACCCCCCACATCTGTCCTGCCCCTGAAGATTGCCCTTGGTGCTGATTGTGGGTTCATTTTCAGGGAGACCACCGTCCTGCGGGATATCACCAGCCCATACACCAACATTAGGAAGTCTTCTGATATCTGTCTTCCAAAATTTTTTTAGAACCCTAATGCTTCTCAAATATTACAGCAGTGGGTGTAGAGGAAATGGTCACCCCCTCCACCTCCCTTAGTTCATGAGAACTTCTTAAATATGTCCACCCTGCTCTTTGCTGTCATCTCCCCTCACAGAAGCCACATTTTATAAAGATGGCACACATGCACTAATGTGGTTCTTGGAATTTCACCAGAACCTTATGGAAAAAGGAGCCTTGGTGAAAAAGCAAAAACAAACCTTACTCTGAGAGATGGAAGAGAACGAGCAAGGAGGAACATACAGCTTGCTGCCAGGTACCCTCTGATTTGTTGTCTCCCTCGTCTTCCTTGTCCTCCATTCTTCCTCCTTTGCCTCCCTCCTTCTCTCTTCTCTTTTTCCTTTTGAGGGGTACTGCGGATGCCATGTAGGATCTCGTGCATATGAGGCAAATGGTCTATCACCAGGCTACCATTCCAGGCCGTCTCTTTGATGACAGGGTTCCTAATTTCATTGTACTACTCAAAGCCTACAGGTAGTATCATCACACAGCTAAAGTTCTAGTCCTGATGCTATCCAGGATGTTCCACCTTCCCCGGCTGCCTCTCCGTAGTTCTCTCTGCATACCACTCCCCGCGCCGCCCCCCCCATTCTTACTCATAAGTCCCATTGTGGAATACACAAAGCCTGCTTCCTTGGGATACAGTTTGTTAACTCATTGGTTTTTGCCTTCTTACATGTGGGCTGATATAAAAGGTGTCCCCTTGACCACCCACCTACACCAGGACCCTACCTGGATGCTCACCACCCTGAATTTAACATCATCTTAGCACTGCCTGCCATTCATTATATAGTCTGTTGCATCTATTTTTCCACATCAGTGATGCCCAGTTAATATCTGCTAATGTTATTGTTGGCCTTTTTTTGGTTCTCAGTGTTCTGTCCCTCCTCATTTCCTGAGAAGGTGGAGTTCTTGGGAGTATTGCGATAGGACAGCACCACACTTGACAACTTGACACAAGGGAGTCCAGAGCATTAAGTCATCTGTGGAGGGCCTGTGGCAAATGTTTGTCACTGGTTAGGATTCTGGCAAGGGGTCCCAATAAAGAGTACTTAGTGTACAGATGAGTAGCAGGTCTTTAGGACTCTGCTATGATCCATCAAGCAGGGATGAACTGCATGCATTGGCCCCTATAGACAAAACCCTGCAGCTGGCCACAAAGTGTTTCCATGACTACCTTTATTCTCTGAACAGAAGGCATGGACACTGCTCCATTCATTACAGTTTACAGAACTTTCTGATGATGGCTGTAATGGTGGAGGTTTAAGGAATGTTTTTGTCCCACTTTGACAGCTATTTGAAGTACCTGGCTCTCCCAAGCTCTTTATATCTTAATCCTACTAACTTTTAATTATATAGAATTAAAACACCATCAATCACAAATGGTGCATTAAAGCACTTCCATCTGCAGTATTTCAGCTCCCTTCAAAAGTACTTATTAAGAACATACAAAGTGCAAGATAAAACAGCAAAGGAAGCCAACTCCTCGCCTTCTATAAATGACAGTTTGAGGTGACTATTTTCATTTTAAGGGAGGAAAGTCTTATTCTTGGCTTACAGTTCTCAGGGATGCCGTCCATTATGGCAGTAGGCAGGTAAGGCGTGGTGACAGAAGGCTGGCTGGTCACATTTTATTTACACTTAGGAAGGCAAGCATAAACAGGAACTGAGGGCTATCTCTAAAGCCTTAAGGTCAGCTGGGCATTGTGGCAGATGCCTTTAATCCCAGTACTCAGGGAGGCAGAGGCAGGTGGATCTCTGTGAGTCTGAGGCCAGCCTGGTCTATAAAGTGAGTCCAGGACAGCCAAGGATACACAGAGAAACCCCAATCCCCCATCCCAAAAGCCTTAAGGCCCTTCCTAGTGACTGACTTCTTTTTTTGTTTTGTTTTGTTTTGTTTTTTGAGATAGAGTTTCTCTGTGTAACCTCGACTGTCCTAGACTCACTTTGTAGACCAGGGTGGCCTCAAACTCACAGCGATCCACCTGCCTCTGCCCCCCAAGTGCTGGGATTAAAGAAGTGTACCACCACCGCCCAGCACACAGTGTGAATCCACAAGGTAGTTATATTTATGTCAAGTTGGTATCTGAGTATTTGGTTAAATAACAGACTAGATATTCCTATGAAGGTATTTCTTAGACAAGAATAGCATTTACATAAGCAAACTTTAAGTAAAACATATAGTATTCTACAATATGGTTGGGGTTCAGCCCCTTTTATCTTAAAGCCATCAATAGATTGGATGGCCATGGAAGAGGAAGTGGATTGCCTTGGAACACAACTATATCTCTTCTTTGCATCTCTAGCCTGAGGGACCATCTTGAAGCTCCCTACTTTCCGTGTGTGTGTGTGTGTGTGTGTGTGTGTGTGTGTGTGTGTGTGTGTGTGTATCTTTCATGGGTTGAGCATACATTCTGAGAAATACATTATCAGGCAGTTTAACAGTATGATTGCAAGAGAGTACTAGCCTTGACCTAAATGTCACAGTTCACTGAACACCTCACTGTATTTTAAACAAGGCCAAGGCTACACATAGAAAGCCTAGCACACACATAAAAAACCAAAATTACAAGATGCCATTTCCATCTATATGCCATTACACTTTGTTTACCACCTCCCCACATTGCCTCTACTATCTTCTCTACCTTCTTTAATCATCCTTTATCCTCCCAACCATGGACCTTCTGCTTACATATGACACATATTTCACTGACCTCACTTGTCTCCATCACTTTCCTTGTAATCTGCTAAACGTATGTACACACACATCTACATACAAACATACACACACAAGCTTACATGGACATGTGTATAAACTGAAATCTAGATTCTAACAGCAATCTTTTAATAAGTAAGAATATCTTCTAAAACAATGATAGCCAGTGTAGCAAATACATAGTAGCAGTCACTTTTATTATTGTTGAGTGTGATGCACTGCACATAATCGTATGCTTACTCCTTTTACATGGCTGCTGGTGCATTAAGTTTATGCTACTATGCCTACAGACACACAAGCAATGCAGTGTGCTTGTGTGACTGTGATGTCACTAGGGAATGGGGACTTTTCAAGGTCCACAACTATCATAGGACAATACTAGTTGTCCATATGTATTTACATGTTTTCCCACCCACTCTTTTTGGAGAACACTGATTAACACAGTCTAATATGGGAAAAGCTACATTCAAATCTAAAATTAAAATGATAGATGTTGCTAAGGTAGTGTGAATGGGGTAAAAGGCACCCTACTTAGGAAGATGTATCGAGTGTGGGTGGTAAAGGAAGTATAAGAAAGGAGCTGTCTCTGAATGTTTCACCTTTAAATTCTATTGCACTTGGATACATATCACTATTATCTGCATTTCATAGATAAGTGAACTGAAGCCTATGTAGTTAAATATCTTGCCTAAAGCCTCAGAGTTGGGGAACAGTGGCGCTGGGATTACGAGCTCTTATTAGACTATATAGCCTCTGCCCTGAGCCTCCCACTCGTATTTGAGAGACTTAGGGAACTATGCTTGCTATACTTGGCTGCCACTAAGGCACCCTGCTCTCAAGGCTGTGCTATTTTCAATTTGGTGACTCATCCCTCTTGTACATGACATACCTGCACACCTATGTATGTTAGGTACCACGCCAAAGGAAGGGAGCTCATACACCAGTGTTGCCTGGGTTCCAGGAAAGTTCAGCCTAGGGAAGAAGACAGACATGTCTGTCCAGAGTGCCATTGACCTTGTGAGAGCAATGATGACAGATGCACTGAGAAAATTGCTCAGCTCACTGTGCCGAATTTGGAAAGATGCTGGTCTCTGACATGATGTTCTAACAGGGAATACAGGCATAGAATGATTATTGTAGAAGAAGCAGCTTATACTTACAGATCCTAAAGACAGAAGGCATGGTAGATGGTTCAGAGGAACCATGTGGGGAAATACTGAGGCTGCTCAGGAGGCAGCAGGACTAGGCATGGGCAGGCAAGAGCCTTCACTGGGGATTTTATGGGAGGCATAAGCAGGCTAGATTGAGCTAACTAGTCTGAAGACCTTCAGTGGCCTATGGTACAAGGCCTAGCTCTGTTTGTTGATTGCCTGGCCCTGGAATGTATAGATGTAAGGACTGTGGTCCAGGGTGTGATAGGCAGATAATGGAGGTAAGTCAGGGATGGCGTTAGGTAGGGAATGGAAGGGCTCACAGGCAGATGTTTGGCTGCTGTGGAATATCTCCCAAAGGCTCATAGGTTGAAGGCTTGGTCTGTAGCTAGTGGTGCTGTTAGAAGACGAGGCTTAACTGAAGGAAGTTCAGCCACTTGGTGCTGTGTGTTTGGAGAGTGTGTTGTGTACTCTTCCCCCATTCTGTATGACATTGGGTGAACACACTTCCCATCTGCCACAGTGTCTCTGGCTTGCCATGGACCTACTCATCGTGGACTGAAATGATGGTATAAATAAATGCTTCTGTTTTTAAGTGGTTCTCCTGGGATATTATGTCCTGGTGACAGAGAGCTGACTCACATAACCAACACTCTAGCAAATCACTATCCCTTCAAGGCATGGTTCTTACTGGATCCATCAAACTCTTTGATGTCAAAGTGTACATCACAATACAGAAGATGAGAAAAGGTATCAATACTACAAGTGTGGTTGAATTTTCCCAGAAATACACACCACAAATACAGATCCATAGAAGCATGACAACTACTCATTTTGGGATGGTGAGTGTATGTCAAGGGCAGAGAGAGTACACGTGAGGTTGAGAGTAGGTGTGTGTATGAGGTTTTATGTATGTCCGGGGTAGACTGAGAGTTAAGACCATCATATGGAACTGGATTTTCTCTCCTGGGCAGAAGGGAACATCAAAAGCTGCCTCATGAGGCCCATTGATGAAGAGACAGCAATTTGAGTCCCTTACAAAGTGGACCATTTCAAACCAGCTGGGCTTTCCTTCACTTTATTTTCAATGAATCTCCTTTGAACTGTTTATCGGCTCCCCACCTGCTGCCTAGGTAAAGGCTTTAGATGTTTTCCTTTTAAAAATATTTAATGTATTAATTTCACACATGAGGGGAGAAATCATATTAAATCTCCCTACATAATTAGCCAGACTGCAAATACATTTTCAGAAACAAAGATGAATCATGTCATGTTCTAATTAAGCCTCGAAAGGTTTAATTAAAAAGCATCATTCAGAGCAAAGCACTTTAGGAGGAATTGAGGCTTAGCTTTCTGAATATGGGAACGCGGGGCTTCCTGTTCCACTTCTGCTGAGGGTAGAGGCAGCAGATGCGTATGTGGAGGAAGCAAGTCCACAGCAGTGGGATGAAGTTGTGATTTGTATGAAGTACTGGCCCAGAGGCAACAGAGAGCTGAGGAACAGCTGAGAAGCCCCACTACCTCTGAGAACACACTGGCCAAGTGGCAACAGTGGGATGCTTGCTGCACCCAGTACTACATTGACTTCTGAGTGGTACTACTGCAGTCGTTGCTTACAACGCTCCATGCAGGAGGCAGTATTATTACCATTTTCCAGTGAGGAAACTGAGAACAAAGAGATGAGAAAGAGGCTAAGATAAGTGCCCTGACTTCAGGATCTTATTCTCCCAGTGAGGAGCCCTGGTAGAGACAGTGTGCACTACATTTAAGTCTGGGTTCTTCCTAGTCAGGAGATGTAGAGCCTCATTCATATACCATGAAGTGGAGTGAAAAGAACTTGAAATGTAGTTGTGGGATCTGGGTAAAATGATGTATGTGAGTCTACAAGAGAGCACATCTCAGGTAAAAGAATGGTTAGCGCTTCTCCCAGCAACATCAGACAAGACAAGCCGGCTCCATCAGGAGTCCATATGAGGGTACATAGGAGTTATGGTATATGTAGTGGCCATGAGAACAGAAAAGAACACACTACTACCACTTTCTAAGCTTTTACAGTTAATATACTTTCTACAAAAAGACTACAGTATGTGTGTTTGTTGGGGGCGGGGGGTTGCAAATGATGCCAGAGTTCTGCTTAAACCCATGTAAACACATTTAACAATTAGTTTAAAAATGCTCACTTTGGCTATATACAAGGCCCTACAGGATTTGGTCCATGTCCTCTCCTCTTGTCATTCTTTCTTCGCTAAGGACATCTTGGCACAATGGCTACTTCTTCTGCTTCTCTGAAAAGTACATGCTTTATGCCAACCACTGTGTGGAGCTTCGATAGGCGGATTATATAATTTAATTCTCATGACAGATGTAGGGGGTGGGTGCTAGTGTTTATCAGTGTTTTCCAGTTGCAGGAAGTTAGACTCTGGCTACTTAGCAGCCATAATTAGAATGCATGGTTAGTAATCAGTTTTGCTATGATCCAAATCTACATACATCTGCTTCATAGTCCAAATACTTGACAAGATACGATGCTCCTGCCATTTGACCTTGCCTGAAACCCTGTAGCCACTCCAAGTCAATGCTTGTTGAGTGATGAGCAGACTGATGAAGGAGTGGAAAAACAGGGATTAGTTGCTGAAGATGGACAGAAGCCAGCATGCTCAGCAAGGCAAGCCTGACTCCTAAAGGAGACAATGTGCAACTTTTGAAAGTTTAAGGTTGACAAGTACTTCTTTGTATTTGTCCCCCAAATGATCCTCATTGAGTGTGAAGCTTGACTTTAGCACCTGAACTGCCCTTTGATGATGGGTTTGAACCAGCTTCGAGGCTATTATCCTGTGTCCTTTTATTTACACAAGAGATAGTCACATTACAATGATGCCGCTGAATTTAATCTTCCTTGTTCATCCTATTGCTCCCACTCCCACTATTACTTCTTAACTAATCTTTGGCTTAAGACAAGTGGCTGGCCATGTGATGACTGGCCAGACACATTAGAAAGAATGTCACATACTTTTGTCCTGCTTCATTGCTACAGGCTGAGTGGCGGGCTGCCAAATGTTAACTTTCACAGCTCGGCGAATCCCTTTCTGTGCCTGTCAACAATAAAGTATGCGAAATACCATCTCTTTCTCACTAAGCAACAGCAGAGCACCCCAGATGTTTATCCCCAAGAATGGGCAGAAGGAAAGAAAAGCAAAACCAAATATGATTTGTTCAGAAGACACGCATTTTTTTTAAATCAAAGACCTGGGTTCCGAATCTTGCTTTGAATAAAAACAAAGCTAAAGTTCAAAGAGGATTCCCTGATGTAACAGATAGAGACAAACATGAAAGTCCCTTGAACTAAAGTCTCTCTGGGTTAAGGTGGTTGCTTGTCATTATTTATACTATCTGTTTTATAGAGTCATTGGAATATGCTGGGATAGCAAACACTGTTCCCAGGGGGAAATATAAGGCTAAGCACTTGCAAGTTTCTGGTCACATTTAAGTCACCAATTGACATAACTTTCAGGCTTTAAAGATCTTTATTTTTTTTAGTGTGTGTGTGTGTCCGTGTGTCCGTGTGTGTCCATATGAACGTAGGAGTCTATATGAAGTCTAGAAGAGGACATCATATTCCTGAAACTGGAGCTACAGGTAATTGAGAACCACTTGACATGGGTGCTAGAAATAAAACTATGGTTCTCTAGAAAAGTAGCAAACATTCTTAACAATTAAGAGTCACCTTTCCATCACCACAACCTGTTTTATAAGTGTCAATCTGAAGACACTTTATTTTACACACACACACACACACACACACACACACACACACACACACACACACACACACACAAAGCCAGACAAGCTTGTTATATTGTGTTGGGTAGTTTTTGTCAATTTGATACAGACTAGAGTCATCTGAGAGGACGGAACCTCATTTGAGAAACAGCCTCCATCAGATTGACCTCTGGATGTATCTGTGGGCCATTTTTCTAATTAAATGATTGATGTGGGCTGGCCCAGCCCACTGTGGAAGACGTCATGCCTGGCAGGTGGTTCTGGGGTGTATAAGCAAGCAAGCTGAGAAAAACCACAGAGAGTAAGCCAGGAAGCATCATTCCTCCAGTCTCCTCTTCAGTTCTTGCTTTGAGCTCCTGACCAGACTTCTGTAAGTGATGGATTGTGACCTGGGAGCTGTGAGATGAAATAAAGCCTTTCCTCCATAAGTTGCTTGCTTTTGGTCTGTATTTTATCAATAGAACTAAACTTATACACATTTATCCCTCTTTTTAAACCAAAATCTCTCTAGTCTCTGATACTTGCAACTATTGACTTCTGCCTCTTAAAAAAAGTTGATTGATGTGGTTAAGTGGGATCATTATGTCAGCTGAGAAAACAGGCAAGAATTTATTAGCTATGATTTACCTGTCCTGAGCTTTCCCTGGTCTAAAAGATCACCTTAAAAGGCTTGCAAGATCTGCTGAGCCAGGAGCACACCGTAACTCTCCTGAAAACAATTGGTCCTTGTGTTTTGGTAGGGAAAGGGTTTTGCTTTGGGGAATTGCAGGAAGTCATTAACATTCAAAATCTGATTTTAAAAAAGTTGCATGTAAAGATTAAAGTTTCCAGGGATCTCTCATGACACAAAGCTAGGTCACCGCCTGGGGATGAACTTTCCTGGAAGTTACAGCAGGAAGTAGAGTAGAGAAGTTACCAGTTCCACTGGAAAGTTACCCTCCCCCATATCTGACAGGCTGCAAAGTCTTCGTGTTGATGCAGAAGGCTGTCGGTACTTGCATTGAAAACAATGTTTTCCCACCCCATTTTGATTTTTTTCTCCACTTTTGCCTGCTCCACAAGGGAAGATGCTGTGAGGCTCAACTGCAGGCCTTCATGTTAGCTTGTCAGGAAGCTGCAGCACAGTATCAGTGGTGACAGAAAAGGCACTTAGCTTTGACAAAGACAGCATCTTAGAGACATACCCTCTGATGGAACAAATGCCATGGTATGTGCCAGAGCTGCTCTGCATGTAAAATGTAGGAACATTTTCTAACATGATAGTGCCACAGGCTCTTAAAAACAAAAACAAAACCAAAAACTTTTCTTAAAGTCATGTATATTGGATTCCCTTTCAGAGGGTATTGTAATTGTACTGATACAAACTACTGGCAACTATTTATTGAGCATCTATTCTCCACCAAGCCTTGGCTCACATACAGATGTGTACATAGTTTGAATACTTAAAAAGAAGTGGAGGTGGACTTGGAAAGAGTGAGAGTAAACATATAATAAAATACATGGCATGACATTCTCAAATAATTAACAAATATTATTTTTCATTTTAAATTATCTTTTACTTAATACAATGAAAAATATATGAATATATAATCTATATATGTATATTTATTGAAATACTTAAATTTCTATTAAAATTGTTATTTACTCATAAAAATAGGACTTTTTAGATGCTGTCAACACCAATTTCTCTGTACATAAAGTTCTGAAAACCTTTTTGCCTTGCTCTTTTCTTTACTGCTATTCTCAAATCCAGTGAGATTGTTCGAGAGAGAGGAATGTATACATTTTAGGTTTCTCCTACTCTTTAGGCATGGCATACCTCTGGTGACCTGCAGTGCGCAGGAATGATAAGAAATGGGCCCAGAATGGAAGAGCAATCCCTCAGGAATGATTATAAGGCTGCAGTGTAGGGCTAGAGGATTGCCACGCCCAGCACTTCTTCCCTGCCTTTGGCAAACTCTTGTATCAAAGTTCTCTGGCAGGATAGGGAACTGGGATGGTATTTAGAGAGGTAATGCATGTGGGGACTCCCTTCACTGCTCCCCAGAAAAGGGAGAACTCATTCAAGTAATAGTGTTAGCTCTCTGCTCCAAGCTGAACACTCCTATCTTCAGTCAGTGTTTCTAGCTTTTTCCAAACCAAAGTTCCTTTCCTGACATTAATGGTTAAAGGAGGGAGAAAACCCAAGTGTGAAACAACACAATTCACTGTTTGTAGAAGTGGCTTGGGGGAAGAAAGTGAACACACAGTTCCCTACACATTCTGATGGATACAAATAATTGTGACAGTTTTCTATTTGAATTCTTTGCCTCAGACCTCATTCCCCTCAGCCCACCATCAGCTCATAAATTCCTTCTTTATCCTCTCCTTGCACATGTTTTCTCCTAGCTTAGAGCTGGTCAGGCATCTTTCCTAGATTCACAAGCAAGCCACAAGTTCCCCTCGGGGAGCGGTCCATCTCCCCTTGAAGACACCTGTATTCCTATCAGCCAAATGGCATCAAGAGTGATATATACAAGGAAGCTTGCTAAAATAACTCTCCCATCCCTCGGTCTCCCCTACACATTTAACTTCCCACAGTTCGCTGCACCTAGAAATACAAATTTCTCTTCTATTGTCATGCTGCTTTCCCACAATTCTATCATTCTAAAATAGATGAAGGCATATCAAACATCTGTCCAAAGAGAGCCCGTGCTGGGATTATCCCCAAAAGGAAAGGAATTATTCTTTGCCTAGTCTATGGAATGGGAGTATAGATTCATTTTCATAAGCAAGGGACAAATATTCCTACCCACTCAGTTGATTGTGTTCCTTTTGATTGTTTTCTTTCATGTTAGCCAGGGGCCTGTTATCTTGAATTAGCACAAAGCTTTTCTTATTTAAAGGCAAAAGAGTGGGTCTTGCAGTAGAACTTGAAAGGCACTGAAGTATGTAAAATGTAAGTACATTCAAGCATTCTTTCTTGAAAGTAGTAATTACAACAGTGAAGACGATGTCAGGCTGCAGCAATACTTTCCTTGAAGAGCAAAGGCATGGGCACTGCTAATGTGCCCCATGGCACACTGTTGGGCACAGATTTATAAGATTCTTAACAATGCCTACTTATGGTTTGAATATGCACCCCCTACAAGAGTTCATATTTCACAAACTCCATCCTGAAGGTTGTGATCAAGTTATCTGGGGATGGGGTTTTGGGATTGTAATTATGATTGATTGGGGTTATGAGTGTGGGGGCTATAATTTCATTAGTGGCCTTAAAGAAGAGGAAGAAAGTCAGCATAGCTTCTTCCACATAAAGAGAAATGTTCTTGTATTGCCTACCTTCTATAACCTGGAGGTAGGTATTTATGCGTGTGTGTGTGTGTGTGTGTGTGTGTGTGTGTGTGTGTGTGTGTGTGATGGAGACTGAATATATGTCTCATGCACAGTAGGTGGATAGTCTACTATTGAACAAAACTTCTATTCCTTGTACTTTCCTCAGCGCTGCAAGTCTCTATAGCAAACAACAACAACAATAAAACAGAAGATATGGAAGATGTTCGAGGGAGAAAGGAGGGGGATGAGAGTGATTACATTAAATAAAATAGAAACAAACAACACAGTGAGATATCATTGTAAATCTACAGAGAGTAATAAATGAAAGATCAAGAAAGACTCAAATGGTATATACTCACTTATATCTGCATATTAGCCCAAGGGGCATGTCCCACGAAAGCTTTCACTTACCAGGAAACTGAGACAGAGGGGAGGACATTCTAGTGGGACTCTAGATGAGAGAAGCATGGGAGAATGGCAAAGTAGAAGGATCCAGAGGGTCCTAGAAGCCTACAAGTAGAACATTATGGTAGGCAGATTTGGGCTCAGGGGTCCCGCTCAAACTAAGGCACCAGCCAAGGACAATACAGGCGGTAAACCTTAAACCCCTACCCAGATCTAGCCAATGGACAGAACACTCTCCACAGTAGAGTGGAGAGTGGGATATTACTTTCTCACATACTCTGGTGCCTCACCTTTGACCATGTCCCCTGGAGGGGGAGACCTGGTGGCACTCAGAGGAAGGACAGCAGGTTACCAAGAAGAGACTTGATACCCTATGAACATATACAGGGGGAGGTAATCCCCCTCAGGAACAGTCATAGGGGAGGGGAATAAGGGGAAAATGGGAGGGAGGGAAGAATGGGAGGATACAAGGGATGGGATAACCATTGAGGTGTAACAAGAATAAATTAATAAAGGAGAAAAAATGGAAGAAAGATGAAGCCAATGAAATAGTCAAATAAAAAAGGATGACTTAAAATATAAGCAATGGGCTCTAAAATATCAGGTGAAAAGTCAAAAGTAACGTATTCCCAGAGTGAATGGAAATCTCTAGATGAAGGAAGAAAAGAGTGAGACAAGAGGAAGAGAGTTTAATCACTGAGTTGAGTCAACAAGAAATTTCTGATGATGAGCCTTAGTACCTATTTCCAATCCCTAGTACAGTTCATGTGGTTGCTGAGAATTGAACTCAGGACCTTTAGAAGAGTAGCCAGTGCTCTGAACCTCTAAGCCATCTTTCTAGTCCTGTTACCATTTTATTAACTAGACGTAGTTATGGGACTCCGTATTTGTTAGTTTCTATTGCTATTACAAAGTGTCTGAGCCTGGGTAGATACTTTTGTTTTGTTTTGTTTTGGGTTTTTTGTTTGTTTGTTTGTTTTTAAGACAAGGCTTCTCTGTGTAACAGAGGCCTGGCTGTCTTAGACTTGCTTTATAGACCAGTCTAGGCCAGTGGTAGGGTCACACCATTGACACTTCCAGGTGAGAGGGAGGAACCTGAACCTGGTAGCAGAGGGAACATAAATTCTGTACCTATATACCATAAAAAAAATGTTAAGATCTGAGTATGGTTTAGATCTTATCATTGGCCCTCAAATGGGCATGTTATTGAAAGCAGATGTGATTAAGCATTCGGGAGGTGTGGCTCATTAGGGGTGCTCCTTTGAATATAGTATGTTTGGGCCCTGAGCTATTTTGTTTGCTTTCTGGACATTATGAAGTGAGAAGCTTTGTGTTATAATAGGTGCCTTACCCAAGATGCTCTATCTCACCATGAGCCTAAAGAGATGGCCAAGTGGCAATGAGCTGAAACCATGAGTCAAGATAAATTTTTTCTCCTGTCAAGTTGTTTTATGTTAAGTGTTTTGTCACAGCAGCCAGAAGTTGACTCACACAAATCTCAAGAAGAAATCAAGTCCTTTGGGATCTACCAAACTATGTGGCTGTTCATTGTGCCACTGAGCATGGTGCCAAACTAAGCAAAAGAAAAGAGCAATACAGCATGGAACATGCACAGGTTGTTTGGCATTATGGCTAAAATCAGAAGGACGAAGAATAGCTTGCCTGGACCGATGACTGGAGAGCAAAGGACACAGATATCATGCCAGATAACAGTGTAGGTAAAGAAGAACAGGGACTCAACTTTTTTTTGTCATTGCTTTAAGAGACAGAACCTTATACTGTTGTGCAGGTGGACCTTGAATTCAGTATGTATCTCAGGCTGGTATTGAACTCATGGCAGTCCTTCTGCTTCAGCCTATGAAGCACCGGGATGGCAGGGAGGGTCCCCTATGCCTGGTTAAGGACTTAACTTTTTCCCAGCAGCCTTGGCATGTTATTACTCCCATCATAACTGAGACACATAATCAGAGAGAGAGACAGAGAAAGACAGAAGACAGAGAGAGACAGAGAGACAGAGAGACAGAGACAGAGACAGACAGACACAAAGAAAGAGAGGGGGGAGGGAGAGAGAGGCAAAGGAACGTTATCTTGAATTAGCCGGTACTAAATTCATGTTATCTAAAAGGCTAGGTAACATACATACAATTCTATCTTTTCAATTCCATCATTGGCTAGAAGTTATATCGGTCTTTCTATGCATATAATTTAAGATTCTATACCCAGATCATAGATGACACACTAAACTACATGTCCTTCATAGAAATAGAAAAAAAAAATAAGGGATTAAATATATCCTTCAAGTGACTTTTACTTCAGAATTTCTTACAGAACTGAATATGATTGCAGCAGGTTGATTGAAGTATTTTAGTATACATATTTGAACTCACCCTGAATAAAAACAAAATAGCAATGAAGGGCAAGATCTAAGTCACATCACTATTAAAGGTCTGGCCAAGGCACAACATCAAATATTAGAGCCCTATGAAGAAAGTTGATAAGGGACTATTTCAGAGATGTGATCAGAGAGCAATGACAGAGAGTCATATTCTTTGAGAGCTAAGTGAATCCCAGGCAGAAGCAGTGTAAACTAGTCACTCAGAGCTCAGTGCTCAAAATGCCATATTTTTTTTCCATTGGGGCAGACTATATACTCTTGACCTTCAGAGGGGAGGGACTGAAAAAGGCTGTTTGTAGTTGTAAGGTAATCATATTTCAGATGGTATAACTTTCTTTTAAACCTTTCAATTTGTGCCAAGCAGAGTAAAGTAAGGTATGCTGCAATGTCAAGCATCCAGAATTTCAATGACTCTACAAAATCAACTGACAGCAGGGTAGAAGGAAAGATGAAGCAGGGATCAATCAATGGCTCCTATACTGCTTGTGGTGCAGTTGCATGTGTGACTGAAACCCAATCAGACAAAGTAAAGTAATCTCAGCAGCTCTTTATTTTATTTATTTATTTATTTATTTTTGGTTTTCAGGACAGGGTTTCTCTGTGTGGCCTTGGCTGTCCTGGACTCACTTTGTAGACCACGAGGATGGCCTCAAACTTACAGCAATCTGCCTGCATCTGCCTCCCAAGTGCTGAGATTAAAGGTAGGTGCTACCATGCCTGGCTCTCAGTAGTCTTTTTAAGTGTTCAACCATAATTGATCATTACTTCTGACAAGAGCAGGCCCATGTTGTCTCCTCTACACAATCTATCATAATAACTATTTTCATAAAGACTTATTCTTTTGAAATTAATTCATTTATCCACTTTACACCCCTTCTATCCTCCTGGTCCCACACTCCCTCCTTCTCTCCTTTCTCCATCCTCTCCCCTTTTGTTCAGAAAAGGGGAGCCCCTCTACCCACGCACCCCAGCTCATCAAGTCACATCAGGACTGAGCATATATCTTACTCCCCTGTGTCCTTTCAAGGCAGCCCCACCAGAAGGAGAGTAATCAAAAAGCAGGCAACAGAGTCTATGTCAGAGACAGCCCCTGCTCTCCTTACTAGAGGACCCACACGAAGCCTGAGCTGCCCATTGGCTTTATCTGTGTAGGGGGCCTAGTTCATGTATGGTCCTTGGTTGGTGCTTCAGTCTCAGCAGGACCCTCTGGGTCCTGGCTAGGTGGCTCTGTTGCTATCCTTGTGGAGCTCTTGTCACTTCCAGGTCCTTCTATCCTTCCCCCCACTTTTCCAGAAGACTGCCTACACTTTGGCCAATGTTTGGCTGCAAGTCTTCGCATCTGTTTGGATCCATTGCATAGCTGTCCTTTGAAAGACTTATTATTTGTAATCCTTTATTCTTATAGGTGTGTCTCTGTCTGTGTATATATACACTTGCACACAGTACGTAAGGAGGCCAGAAGAGAGAATCAGGTCCACCCGTATCAGGAGTTACAGATGGGTGTGTACTGCTCAGCATGGGTGGCAAGAAGTGAACTTGAGTCTTCTGTAAGAGTAATATGCACTCTTAGTAACTGAGCCAACTATCTACCTCAATATCCCAAGTTATGTTAGTAAATGAAATTTAGGGCCTCAGCTATAAAACTGTTACAATAAGGAGATGGGCCATTTTATAAAGTAGAACTTGAATTTGTAAGGAAAGAACTACCAGCTTAGATTAGCTTTTCTGCTGAGGATGTCTGTCACAGGATCTGGCAGACATTAGTTTCTAATCAATGTAAACTAAATTAAGAAGCATGAGTGATCAATTAAAGATCCAATTTAAAGAACTGGAATGTCATTTCTCATCTAAAACTTTCATACCATTTCTTGAAACAGGTGACTATGGTTTTGAGATGAATGCTTCAGAATTATTATTATTTTTCCTTAGTGGGTGCTCACTCCTTTAGGATGGTTACAAAGGTCCCTGCTTCTAGTGCCAAGTGTATTAAGAATATAAAATGCAGAAAGATGATGTACAGCACCACTCTCACTTATTTTCATGATGCAATGGAAATCTGGAACATCATTGAGAACTGCATAAATGTGAGGAGATAGTTACTGTCTTGTAATCGAGTGCAATTGTTTAGTTACTATTTGTTCTCCTTATAGCCATGAGACTACCTTAGTGATTTAAGAAACACTAGAGTTGAACTTCCAGAGGAAATGACCTCTGCGTAGAAGAATGACATCTTTTGGTTTTGCCTGCGCATTGTTCATTTCTTATTCATTGAGTTACACCAACAGTCATGCTCAGGAGACATGGTTTGGGTGGCTTAGTGATTACCTTCACCTCTATAAAAAGTATTAGATTCATTCCGCCACTCAGCATGCTGTATCTGTGACTCAGGAAGGTACTGAGATCTAATCACAGCATTCGTACAGAAAATGATGAGAACAGATTTTTCCCCCTTTCCTTCCCCGAGCTAAAGAATCGTAAGGATGGCTGCAGGCATTGTATGAAGTCTTATGCAGGGAACCTACACAGGGGAAAATGGGCCATGAAGGTAGATTGAGTGGAGAATTCTGATTATACAAGTCAAGTCCCAAATCACAAGTGTCCAAAGTACTGGTCCATGGATTCAACATTCTTATTGTAGATTTATCTGTATGATTGACAGAGTCATGCCTCAGTGTTTGATGCTAATGATTAAGAAAGGGCAACAGGCTTCGAGTCAGCAGGCATCACATCAGTATGTTGCTTAGAGAAGGATGTGACTTAAGCACCATACCAAAATGTGGCTAAAATGAATTTCTTTGCTTCAACCAGGTTTTCCAACACAGACTACAGATTTCTTGAATGAGTATGAAAAAGGTTGCCATTCAGAAAACATCCTAGCTGCCAGTTCTGAAATGACTTATGTAGAGGAAGAGAAGGTAAATGGAAGCAGAGAATGACTCGAACACACTGAAAATGAGAGAACGGGAAGATGCAGAGGAACTTGTTGGAGTTCCAGAATGGCCTGTTATGGATTGTTAAATTGCTGTTTTATTTTATTTTATTTTTTGTCTTGACATTGTTGAAAAGTAGGATTTTCCTACTTGATACAACCAGGAACATCTGAGATCTCACTTTACGTTTAAGCTCACAGGGATGTGGGAAGAAGACATGAGACTCCCGAATCACAGACAAAAGATATTACTTCCCACAAAACAGCATAGTGATAAACAACAGCACAGCTATCAGTTTCGCCAGCTCCACAATCTCATGGATTAGTGTAGCACCTAATGGATACTACAAATGATGTGGGGAGTGCCATAGAGAGGACCCAAGATGTGTGTGTGTGTGTGTGTGTGTGTGTGTGTGTGTGTGCGTGCGTGCGTGCGTGCGAGCTCGCTTTACTAGGAATCAAATTCAGAGCCTTGGGTATCCTAGGCAAAGCACTCTGCTGGAAAGCCACATCCCTAGTCCCCAAATCTGTTTTTAACGAGCAGTAATTTGCTTGTCTTTTGTTGCAGAAAGTGTTTTACTTTAAGGGTTGATAAGCACTGCTAGCTACTCCTTTTGCTGGTGGGAGATAGTATCTTTATATTTTCCAGCTATTAACTATATAAAAGAGCTTAAGAAAGGAGTCAAGCACCAGGCAGCCTATGCCTCCCTTAGGAAACATGCAGAAATACAAAAGTTCTATAACCACTATAGTAAAGAACTATAGTAGAACCATAGTAAAGTAAGAGAAAGTAAATTTGAATTTAATATTTAAGCCTGAGTGTATTAATCTTTGGATATTTAATTTCCCCTCAAATAGAATTCCTGCCATACCACAAAGAGAAGAGGCATAAAGTTCATTTCACTTTGAAACTGCTCAAGGAATGAAAAGCAAAAAAAAAAATTATTGCTTTTTATTCCAAATCATTTTATAAGGGGAGTTAGTTATATTAGGGTGAGTGTCAATGCATCTATTCCTGAGTGTGTTTTAAAATAACATAGGATGGAGACATAACCATGGTTTTTAATGGACCATTAGCATGATGCTCCCAGAAGAATTTAATAATAAAAAGAGAAAAAAGATATTGACCTGAGAAGCAAGGTGTTGCTTTGGGGACTGGAAATGAATAAGTTATGTGTGTTGGGGAGGCCCCTTACACCCTTGGGTATAGAAAATTAACAAAAGGAACAAGCTGGAATGACACATCTGAAGGAAATTTTAGTAAGCTGGTTGTTGTTTAAAATATTAAGATGTTGTTTAAGTCAACATCATATTGCCAAGAGAAGGCTATAACAGCCAGCACAAGTGAATCCAGAGTAAGAGAAGGGTCAGCAAACTTCGGTGGATTTATAAGAACTGGACCTGCATTAGCCTCAGTCATCAATCAGGTGGGTGACAGGAGAAAGATCTATTAGGTTCTTGAGACTCAGGCCTCACCAGCAAACCTTTCATACTTTCAGAAAGCTAAAGCTGTAGAATTAACTCTATAGGCTTTTAGTCTACCAATTTGGTAGGGGTTCCATTTTTTGGGGGGGAGGGGAAGTATGAGCTGAAAAGATTTAAATCTACTTAATGCCTTACTTGACAAATAAAATGAAATAAAGCAAGCCAGGCATGATGGAGCATGCTTGTAATCCCAGTACTTGGGAGGCAGAGGCCGGCAGATCTCTGTCGGCTCAAGGCTAGCCTGGTCTACAAAGTGATGCAGGAAAGCCAATCTCAAAAACCAAAAATCAATCAATCAAGTGAAGTGAATGCACATAGAGTCCAGTAATAAAAACTTTCTTTGGAAGCATAAATGAAGATGTTGGTGACTCCACAGCTCCAAGCTCTCAAGGTGTAGAAGATAAAGAAAAACCTGTGACTATTCTTCCACATTACAAAGATGTCATGTCCTAGATGGGCACAGTGGCACATGACTATAATTCTAGCACTTGGGGAGGCAGAGGCAGAGGCAGGTGGATATCTGTAAGTTCAAGGCCAGCCTAGTCCACAAAGTGAGTCCAGGACAACCAAACTTACACAAAAAGACCTCGTCTTAAAAAGAGAAAAAAAGTTACTATTTCCTAAAGAAAATCTGGATGTCTCAGGTTAATTGTCTTCAGAGTCATTACATTGCAGTAAAAATAATGACAGCATTTCTTAAAAGCACTATGGAGCCCAACACCTTTTGATCTACCCTGCATGTCCCTGTTACTCCCCACTGCTGCTTTTTTTTTTTTCAATCAGTGCTCCTCTGTCCCTAATCATGAGAGCCGACTTTGAAAGGAACACAGAAAACATAATCAGTCACCTCTGGAAACAGATGTACAAGTCCAGGTCATTTACAGTGATAGTGGCAGCTAGGGCAGGAGGAGGGCAGAGACAATGATGAGAAATAAGCAGACGCTGACATTACTTTCCACAGAGAATCAATAGGGATTTCATAAGAATTAGATGAGAACTCCCAAAGAAAACCTTTCTTTTCTCCTTTGTGCTTGACTAACTGGATGGATATGTTTGCCATGGTATAGGATTAGGAAAGAGTTTTTTGGAGTGTTTGAGTCAGAGGGAACATTTGGAGGTTCCTACAAAAATAAGTAACTAACTAGTTAGATTTATAGATGTGAGAATTTCCATTGAGATGTTCAGGGCTAAAGAGAAGCAAGGAAGACCCATCAGAATAAAGATGGTACTTAAAGCCACAACACTAGGCACGGTTACCAAGGGGACAAGTGGAGTGTTAAGCCTAGAAGTGTGACAATGGTTAGAGGACAGAGAGGTGAGCTACACAACAAGGACATTGGGAAGGGGAGGCCATCAGAAGAGGGTAGCTAGAAGGATGGAGTGGGGGAGGGAGAGGGAGATGAGGGAGGAAGAGAAGAAGGAAAGAGGAAGACTGACTCTCTTGTAGTGAGGAATGTCTAGGCATAGTGGAACACACTTGCAATTCCAGCAGTAGAAAGCTGATGGTCTTACGTGGCCCCTCATGGCCCACACGGTGAGGGACACTGCTCTGGAGATTAGTGTTCATGAACTGTATAGAGACAGGGTGGCATGCCAGTGGTCACTGTCTACTGCCTTGCTGAAACATGTGAGAGGAAAGTAGACCATCCAAAGGTGAGTTAATCAGGCGGCAGACAAGGGTTATGGTGATTCTCCACAACCCAACCACACTGAACTTCTTCATGGCCTCTCTTTACTTTCTATGTTAATCTATTTCCACATGGGAGAGTTTCCTCCACTGTCCACTCAACTAACTACTATGCACATTAAATGTCACTTCCTCACAGGGTGGCCCTTCATCTGGACAATGGACTGCTGGCTACTCTGATTTCCTCTTCCTCAATGGACACCCTGTGATGATTATTTATTATAACCAAGTCATTCATATAACTTGGAGTTTCTGAGGCCAGGACCACACTCGCCTCACTTACAACTCTTTCCTCCATGGCTGAGGACAATGTCTACAAGGCACAACACTGTCATGGGTCACACACTGCCAGGCTCCCTATTACATGAACCAGCCTTTCTGTTACTTTGGTTCCAGACTCTAAGGTCCTGTCCTGACAGTGACAGTGATCAGGGAAGCCACAGTAAGAACCACCGTGACCCAAATGCCAGTGGTTGAGTCCTTTCCTGTAAATATCAGAGACAGGTGCACATGTGCTTCCCACAAACTAATCTGCTTTATATTTAAAATGACTGGATATTTATTGATAATCTACAAAATGCCAGGATCCATGCAGATATTTACATGTTGAGACTTTTGAGAGTTAATATTTAAAAACAAAACAAAACAAAAAGGCACTCCTATGTGAGCAGGAACACCACAGCCATTCTAATTTATTTCTAAGAAAAATGTAATAGTTACTTAAAAGATATTTAACTGTCTGACTATCTGCATTTAGAGTAACATTTTCCTCCTTTTAGTTTAGTGGCCATAAAATCTTACAGTGCATGAGAAACATTAGAGAGTGATGAACACTAAAGCATGAAGTACCATAAGAAACAGTTTTAGAGATTTACAAAAAAAAGGATACATATATATTAACATAACACTCCTATACACATTTATAATTGCTCCTTTGGATAGGCAAAACTTGGAATTTATCTCCCTTATAATTTCCTATTCTATAGGCAATAAGTTGATGATTGTATTTTAAATGAAAACATAAACAAATAATTATACCAAAATAGTATTTTCCTCATCGCTACCTGGCAAAGTCATTTTTGGCGAACTGTTATGGGCCATAAACTTGAGGGTACAAAGATGGAACTTGTAGTGTCCTGGAAACAGGTGGGCAAGCTGACTAAGTAAAAGGCAATGGTGAAGGCTATGTACTAAGATACTGAACCCAGGATGTTGGAGGAGTCATGAATAGGCAACATTTCCAGGTTAGGAGATGCACTGCTGACATCAAAGGTGGAACTGGGATTACAAAGGAGGGAAAAATAAGGTTTAACAGCATAGAATTTAGGGTAAATAAAGCCAGTCCTTTCAGAAGCTTTCAGAGTTGCTTATGTAATATTTAACTGAGAGAAAGAAAGCAGTTCTAATGGCCTTTCCTCAATGTTTCTTTGTTGTCCAGCAAAAGTATAAACATACTTCCAAGGGAATTCCACTTGAATGGGATTTTACTCTTTTTTTAATTAAATTTTTAAAAATTTATTATAATTTCTTCACATCACATCCTGGTTGTTATCCCCTCACTCTTATCTTCCTTTTCCTGCCCTCCTTTCCTCTTCTATCCTATTGCTCTAGACCTCTGAGGGAAGGAGACCTCATCTCCCACCATATGACCACAGCCTATCAGGTCTCATCTTTGTAGCCTGCTTCCCCTTGCTCTGTGTGCCTGCTGGACCCACCCCCCCTCCCCACTAAAGGGAAGTGAGTCAGAATAAGCAGTAGAGTTCCTGTCAGAGGCAGCTCATGCTCTACCCCAACCTGAAGAATGAGATGTCCAATGGCTGTATCTGAACAGAGGATCTAGGTTTACTTGATACATTGTTCTTGGTTGGTGTAACATTTTGTGCAGGACACCTGCTTCCAGATCCACCAGCCGTGATGGTCTCCTTGTGAGGCTCCTGAACCCTCTGGCTCTTTCCATCCCCCTGTTCTTCTCTGTCACTCTCAGCACTCTATCTAGAGTCCAGCAGCAAGTCCCAGTGTCTGTCTTGATCCTCCACCATCTGACCTCAGCCTGTCAGCATTTTCTTTTATTTATTTTATGTTTAACAAGACAACATTGGTGACTGGAAAATACTGGTCTTCGTGGCCCTCCAGCAAACTCTAAGGCTTTCCCTCTTGTTACTGAGAATTTTGGTATACACCAGTTTTACTTTTAGACTAAATTTGGGAGCAGTGCCTTCAAACCTAGGCTGGCCTTGAGTTCTTTATCTCTTGCCCCAGCCTGAGGTAACAGCACCAACATAGCATTCACCCAAGATGTTCTTTAAATGCAATAAGTGATACTGTCTCAAAGCTTCATGGGTACCACTGAGATAAATAACAAAGTGTTCTTGGCTCACTTAGGAAGTACTTATGATTATTTAAGATCTCTGTTCCCTAAGTGTTATGACACTTATCTGAGGGCAACTTGCCTTCCATGGATTAAAAGTGGCTAATTTGTAACATATAGAATTATTCTAAATTTTTTTTTCTTTCTTGGCTTACTGAACTGAGAGGGAGACCCTAACCCTGTAGTTCTCAGCGTTCCTAATGGTGCAACCCTTTAATATAGTTTTCTTGTTGTGGTAACCTCCAACCATAAAATTATTATTTTTTGCTACTTTATAACTGTAATTTTGCTAGTGTTACGAATCATAATGAAGATACCTGTGTTTTTGATGGTCTTAGGTGACCCCTGTGAAAGGGCCCTTTGGCCCCCAAAGGGATTGTGACCCACAGTTTAAGAACTGCTGCCCTAATAAAAAAGGCTATAAGATTCCATCTTATACCTGTCAAAAGGGCCAAAATAAAAAATTCAAGTAACAGTACATGTTGGCAAGGATGTGGAGCAAGCGGAACTCTCCTCCATTGATGGTGAGAGAGCAAACTTGTACAATCACTTTGGAAATCAAGTTGGTGGTTTCTCAGAAAATTGAAAATAGTTCTACCTCAAGACACAGCTATACTACTTCAGCGTATACACCCAAAAGATGTTTCACCATACCACAAGGATGTTTGCTCAATTATGTTCATAGCAGCTTCATTCATATTAGCCAGATTTGGAACCTACCTAGATGTCCCTCAACTGAGGAATGGATAAAGAAAATATAGTATATTTACACAATGAAATGTCACTCAGCCCTTAAATCATTGACATCATGCAATTTGCAGGCAAATGGATGGAACCAAAAAAGATCATACTGAGTGAGGGAGCCCAGACTGAGAAAGACACGCATGGTATGTACTCACTTATAAGTGGATATTAGCCATAAAGTACAGATAACCATGCTGTAATCCACAGACCCAAAGAAGCTAAGTAACAAGCAGGGCCCAAAGAGTGGGATAGGGGATGCTTGAATCTCACTGAAAGGTGAAATAGAATAGATATGGGGAGGGGGAGGGGGTAGAGGAGGGAACCATGTTGGGGAGGGGGAGTGGGTAGAGGAGGGAACCATGTTGGGGAGGGAATAGAGAAGGGAGGAGGAACAACCAAGTTGGGAGGTGAAAGAGGGAGAGATTAGGGTTGGAGAACTGGAATGGGTGGGGGGATGGTATCTCTGGGATGAGTTAGAATCCTAGGAAAATGGAAACTCCCAGGAATCCATGAGGGTGACCCTAGCTAAGACTCCTAGCAATAGGGGATATGAAGCCTAAAATGACCATCTGCTTTAACTAGACAAGACTTCCAATGGAGTGGCTGGGACACCACTCTAGTCTCAACACCTTAGACCCACAATTTCTCCTTGGCAACAAGTTGTGTAGGGGTAAAGATGGAACGGAAATTGCGGGAATGGCCAATGACTGGCTTAGCGTGAGACCCATGCCACGAGAGAGAGCTAACTGACACTATTAGTGTTATTCTGCTATACTTCCAGACAGATGCCTGGTGTTAACTGTTATCTGAGAGGCTTTACCCAGCAACTGATGGAAACAAATACAGACAACCACAGCCAAACATTAGGTAGAGCTTGGAGAATTAGGACAAAGGATTGAAGGAGCCAAAGAGGACAAGGACACCACAAGAAAACATAGAGAACTGACAAACTTAAGCCCATAGAGTCCCACAGAGATTGAACCACCAAACAGAGAGCATACTTAGGACAGACAGAAGCACTCTGCAGATATGTAACAGTGGTGCACTTTGGTCTTCATGTGGGACTCCTAACAGCAGGAGCAGAAGCTATATCTGACTCTGTTGCCTGCCTTGGACTCCCTTTCCCATAACTGGACTGCCTTGCCTAGCCACAACAGATGCTTCTAGTCCTGCTACAAGTTGATATGCTAAGGTGGGTTGATATCCATGGGAGGCCTCACTTTTTTCTGAGCCTTTTCTGAGAAGGAAAGATAGGACAGGAGAATGGCAGAGCAGGGAGGGGAGAGGGAGGGATTAGGAGAGGAGGAGGAGGGGAAACTGTGCTTGGGATTAAAAAAAATTAAATAATATTTTTTAAAAAAAAGAGACTGCTGCCCTAACCTAAGGGCTTCTGAATCCTGGAAAAGGCTCCTCCTTATTTTAACAAAAGGGAATTTGGAAATTCAAGAACAGTGTTTGGTGTGTGTGTGTGTGTGTGTGTGTGTGTGTGTGTGTGTGTGTATGTGTGTGTGTGTGTGTGTGTGTGTGTGTGTGTGTGTGTATGAGAGAGAGAGAGAGAGAAAGAGAGAGAGAGAGAGAGAGAGAGAGAGAGACAGAGAGAGACAGAGACAGAGACAGAGACAGAGACAGAGACAGAGACAGAGACAGACAGACAGAGAGTCAGAGAGACAGACAGAGATATTAATGTGTGTGCATGTAAAGAGCAAGCCAATTGCTTTCAGAGATGGGTCAGATATTCCAATAACAACCTGATGAATGAGGTGATTATAATCTTTTAATGACAAATCAAGCAAAAATCACATTTAGAGGTAGTAAAGAAATATTCTTTCCTTCCAAGCTAATTAATTGATTGGTTTGATTTTGGGTTGTCTAGTGGTATTCACTAGCCCTGGAGATAGTGGCAGCAGGCTTGGTATAGTGAGTGACCATGAAGAATAAAGGAGAATTTGTTACCATATTCTCTCTTGGGAAAAAAAAATAGAAAAAGAATTAGAATGACAGCTTTTGCTTGACTCTGACAAATAAATCCTCTCCAAATGTCAAGAGAGCCATTGATCTTGTGCCCATTCAATACTGCATCTGCTTAGTGATTCCCCTTCCTTCACTCTGTATACTATAAGTAGGTTCAGAATCCTTCATTTCAGATCCAGGAATAGTCTCAGGGTATCATGCATGGGAGAGTGACATCAGCATGCTTTTGACAATCACTGTAGCTGTTGCTCACTCTGTGACCTTTATTGCAAATGTCACATCAGTCCTAGGACCTTTTAAAGAACTGTTCTTGGTTTGATTTTTTTCTGCTACTATTTACTGATTATTATTTTTGTTAGGTGCTAAGCAACATGGAGGTATGCTTTTGTGATATTTTTCCCCTCCTTTAAATTGGAATACTGTACCCTAGATATCCTTACTACTGATGTTATGAGTGAAATATAATTTACTCCCCATTTTGGAAAGATACACAATTGGGTCAAAGACACAAAACAACATCCCAAAGGCACTCAAGCTGGTCCAGACATAGAGACAGGACTTCAAGGCCTGTGAGTCTATAGGTCTGTCTACTGGGAGATTCTGGTTTTTTGTTTGTTTGTTTGTTTAAGACAGGGCTTCTCTGTGTAGCTTTGGCTATCCTGGACTCACTTTGTAGGCCAGGCTGGCCTCAAACTCACAGCAATCCACCTGCCTCTGCATCCCGAGTGCTGGGATTAAAGGCATGCACTACCACACCTGGCTGAGACTCTGGTTTTTTGAAATGAGTTTCCCATGTCATCACCTAGTTGGGAAATAAGCCATATCCTGCAGCAATGAGTTATGATCACTGGAGAGGAATAAGAACAGAGATGAACATTATCTACTCATATTAACATGGAGGGCCCTCCTTCATTCATGGCAGCCTGGACCATGTGGCATCTGAGGTACTTTCCCACTGACTCTATACTTTTGTAAAGGATTGGCACATAGTTCGAGCTGGGCTTGGAGGACTGAGTTAGACCATCATGGAAACCACTAGGGAGCAAACAGATGGAAACGGAAGAGTCATTCACCCAGAAAAAAATCCTTACTTTCTCAACATGTTCTCTCTTCTCCTGGCCTAAGGAAAAAATTGCTGGCTGTGTTATTAATTTGTTCCTGCCCAAGTGAGCAATTTCCAGCCTGGAACTGGTGGGGCATCCCCTCAGTGCTACTGTGTTTCCACACTGTCCAGAACACTCTGCCACCTTACAGTTCCTGTGTTGGAATACAGCTTCCCACCAAGTTGAAAGATGCTCTCTAATTTCTAAACAAGCAGAGATAGCAGCAGGACAGGAGAGCTGGGTTAATTATAATATAGAAAGCCATTGCCACTGAAATAACAGATTCAAAAAGAAAGTGACCGCCTGGGCTATAACTTCTCCCTTTTTCTAGATTCCAGAAGGGAAAATTTCTTTTACCTTGTCAAATTCTCTTTGAGTTCATATGTGTATGGTGTGTATGAGTGTATCCATGTTCATGTTGCGTGCCATGCATGTATGAGCATGTATGTGTATATTTGTGTGCGTATGGAAGCAAAGACATTGTCTCTTTCTCTCTTTCCCTCCACCTTAAATACTATGGCAGAGTCTCTTGGTGAACATGGAGCTCTATACTTTGACTAGATTAGCTAGCTAGCTTGCTCTTGGGATCTCTTGTCTCCTCCTGTTGGTGGTGGGACCCAAATGCTGGTCCTCACACTTGCATAGTAAAGGTTTAACTCTTTGAGCCATCTCCTATTTTTATTATGTCAGTTTTTAACTCATGGAAATAAAATCAGAGAATTATATTAGTGGGAGTTATCAATCAATAAATCTACCTACTGACCCATTTTATTCATTATCTGTCTACCTACTCTCCTTGCCATCTATACACCCATCATTTTTCTACCATTCCATCCATCCATCCATCCATCCATCCATCCACATCCACATACCTCCTCTACTCACCTACCTACCTACCCACCTAGCCCTTCCAGTGTATCTCTATGCCATAGAGCTGAACTGGTGGATGTAATGAGTTTGGTTCTGTTCACATGGGACTCACAGCCCAGTGATGAGGCAATGAAGATGAATTGTAAGACAGCCTATGACAGAAAACTTCAAGGTAACATTTGAACACAGGGGGGAGTGGTCTTCATTCACGTTGGGGTGATTGAGGAAGGCTTCAGTGAAAAAGCTAACATGCACATTATTTCCCAAAAAATATCCCAGGATTTTCTAGCCCAATTATGAATGCATATGAACTGAAACAAAGGGTCAGTAAGGGAAATGGGGAGGACAGTTAGTCAACGAAGTATGCGAAGAGGAAAGTAAAACGCAATGCTAGAGAAGTCTACTCAACATCTCCCAATGGTTTCCACTTGCTTTCTCAAACAGCCACTTAAGGTTTCCAGTGAGATACACCATTTCTTATATTATTCATTAAAAAACTTTATTAAGATATAATTAATATCTTATAATTACCTATTTAAAGTAAATGACTTTTATTTACACAGTAGTTCAACTATTACCACAATCATAGAATACTGTTATCATTCACAACGGAAATGTCAAATCCTTTAGCTCTCACCTCCTAAGGCAGTCAGTAGGCAATTACTTTAAAGTGATACTCAGGTATAAAAAAGTATAAATATAATGGCTGCCTAATAATTAGATAGACTAGAGAGTCAGAAGCCCACACATCTAGAATGAAAGATGGCTTTCTACGAGTACTATAGCAGCGAAGTTGGTCGGCCAGGATCTTCTGTATGTGAGGAAGACGGTGACAGGAAAAATAATCTGAGAGTTCTCTAAATAAGAGGTCACTTTAACGTCTAATGTAGGCTCTTAGATGCAGAACTGCTGGGCTAAGAAGATGAAGAAAAGCAAGGTAAACTACCATGTAAGTTTTGGTAATCCTTGTAAGGAGTACCAGAATGATTAGAATCAGTTATCACCCATGGAACCAGAAACTCTCAGTGAGGCATCCTTTCTCTTTCTTGATGTCTAGGAGCAATGGGCAAGTGGTATAATGATGGGGGAAACTCTGCTTTCTTACCCTAGGCTGGTCCATAGAATTGCACAGTGCAGGACATCGTAACATCCCTCCTATCCCTCAAAATCGGTGGAGAATGAGAAAGGATGATTGACTACCAGTGATCCACATTCATTAAATATGTACCGATGATGCATAAAGTGACTGGCTTATGTTAGGAAAACAGATTAGTGCTGATGGTCATAGCCCAAACAGCAACCTCCAAGACAGGGATGCACAGAATGCCTCTTAATGAACTATAGATCCTTATCTGCTCAGTTATGTAAGCCTCTGGAAACTGACCCCAAGTGACACCTGGCAAAGCCTTACCTACTGTGACACTCAGTAACTCTTGCTCTCATTAAACTTGTCTCTTCTGTAGACTCACTTCTTAGCACGGGGCTTATTTTCCTTTGACCTTAACCGACAAATTCATTTCCTGCCTTTACAGACTGTGGTTTGCTTCAGGAGCAGACTGTCCTGGGCCAGGAGAATGTGCTGCAGGTGGAACTAAGGCCTGGCTTTGGAGTCTCGATGGCCTTCATTGAGTCCTGGGGTTAGTTCTTGAGCAAAGGGCTATTTTTCCCAACTCTACTTTCTAGGTGTATAAGGGACGATATGATTTACTTAAGCCTGGGTGTCAGAAGGGCTCAGTGTGACAGGATAGCATTTTTCCCAATTTGCCTGTGCTTTGCTTTCATATTTTCTCTTTTAAATTGGCCACTATTTCCATTAAAGATCCAACCACGTTTCTAGAAAGGATCTTTTTTCTTCTCTTGCCCCTCCAAATCATAGGCGATGGGCTTCCTCTTGCTTGAGTTTTATTTTTAAGTTTGAAAAACGTATCTAATAAAGAGAAGGTACTGAAAACATGCTGAAAAAGAATAAAGTTTCTCCCAAACCAGAAGAGTCTAGACTGAATTGGGAGATTGGGATGAAAACTCCTGGATTGTATTCCACAGGTGAAAATAAGACAGCATTAGATGGGATGTAATATATTTCACAAATGGCAGGAAAAGGGTACATGGGCCAGATACTAGGCAAAACTGCTATCTGGTAATGTGGGAGTAAAACCATAGAATTGTTTTAAGGACTCATCTTTCTTCTCAAGTGATGGAAAAACGGAAAGACCACAGAGAGTAGCATGCAGAGAATATAACTTATCTTTGGATGTGAAGGAGACTTGCAGAAAATAGCTAGGAGAATCTCAGTTGAACAGTGACTCCCGGGCATGAGGTAAGACAACTAACACCTTCCTGGGTATCAGTTCTAGGCATCAAGGACTTCTGGCTACTTTGTACACAGGAGAAAGTATAGGGGTGCCCCAATAAGAAGTTCAAATTTTGCCATTCTAGTTGATTGAGTTCTAGAATTAGATATTAGGTGTATAGAAAAAATAAGTGTCATATATGTTATATGTGTGAGTTTAGTATACTCACATACAGAAACACACATGTAAGTACACCTTCCCCCACATTCATAAAATGCTTCTGTATGTGATAAATCCTCAAGATTTCATGTTCCAGGAGTAACTATTGCAATGGTTATGTTAGACAATACCTGTGGTTAGATTGATTTGTTAATCACATTACTCATTTTTTTAAATAAAGTTTTATTGGAACACAGCCATTCATTTGTTTTAACTATGATCTATGGCTGCCTTGGAGCACTATAAATAGAGAAGTGGAATTTTAGCAAGGTTATGTGGTCCTCAAAGTAAAAATTACTTGCTCCCTTTTAATTTAAAGGAAATGTTTGCCAGATTCTACTTTAGAGTCATAGATGTAATAAGATAACACACATATTTTATGAGAGAAAGATAGAAACACAGACAGATACAGGTTGAAACAGAGGAGAGAGAGAGAGAGAGAGAGAGAGAGAGAGAGAGAGAGAGAGAGAGAGAGAGAGAGAGAGAGAGAGAGAGAAACCGAGACACACAGAGAGACAGACAGACAGAGACAAAGAGTGAGATCTTGAGAAGCTGGTGCTAGTATATTACAATTGAAACTCTACAGGATAGGGTAGTAGGCTGGGAAGAGCTGCCATTCAAAATCTGAATGCAGGATGCTGGTAGAGTTCCTTTGGATTGGATAAGACCTGCCTATCATATTTGACTCAGTCTATATGGTGCTAAGTCTACTGTATTAAACGTTAGTCTCATTTGAGCATTACTTTCATAGAGGCATCTAAGTCATATATCTAAGTAATATATGGACATCTGACAAAATATGAGAGTATAGTGGCTCAACCAAGTTTGCATATAAAATTAACACCTCTCCCACTGTCCCTCAAGGCCAGGAAGAGCACACAGTCCCTTTGGGTATTTTTTGTTTTTGCTTTTTGGTTTTGTTTGTTTTTTCCCCAAAACTTTGACTTCATTTGTCTTGATTAGTTTTTAGTCAATCAGAAAGAGAAAGCACAAATCCTATGGAATATTTCATTCGTGTTCGTCAAGCAATGCATTTGCTGCAGTGATTCATGTTTCCTCTTAGAACACGAGATGAAGGTAAATATTTCACATTTTGCTTCCTCTTCATTTTGGTGTCACACCAGCATGAAAAGGCCAAATCCAAGTGGAATTTCATTTAAATCAGCTGGCATAAAACATGACATATTCCTTTCTTCTCTGTGGGACACCCAGACGGGTCTAATTAATAAAATGTATCATATCAGTCTTCAATTATGTCTCGGTGGGGAGGGAGAATAACACAGTCTGGAAGTCTTTAGGCCTTGGAGAATGATGTTTTAATTAAATAAACACGTTTTTATTTTTGTGCTTAGGAAATAGCTTTGAAACCAAAATATCACAGTTTTAAGGAAAAAGGATGAACCATGAGAGCCTTTGTTGATATTAACCAAGCTTTCGCTCAATTTAGTAAGGTGGGCATGGCCGGTTTTGCCCTTCTTCCTTGTCAAGGTCAAGTGAAGAATAAATTACATTTAGGAGTTTTGACAAACATAGGGGACTTAAAAAAAAAATAAGAGAACATAGCAAATAGCCAGAATAATCAATTTGGCTGCAGGCCATATTTGATTGTAAACACCCGAGGTGTTTAAAGAGCCCTTAGTGGATGGCTGAATCATAATCTAAAACAAAAACAGGAGGTGTAACTAAGCAGATCACAGGACCCTAACACACTTACCTCCACTCTCAGATCTAGAGTCAGCATTTCCTTTGAAAATTACAGTGGCCCGGGTGAAGAGGTGAGGCCTGCAGTTTATACTCGCAAGCTCCCACAGCTGGAAGACTTTAATTAGACAACATATTGCAACCTTAGCCATTTGGGATGCAATATTTTACTAGGCAATCACAGCACCTCTAAGACCTTAGAGTTCATAAAGGTCTCTTGCAATTGCAAATCTCTCTAGGTACTGGGGAGTGAATATAAAGGTAAAATGTATCAGAACTCATTGCACAGTGACTTTGTACAATGATAAATGGCAAGGGACTCTTAGTTTTAGTGTCAGGGACAGATATGAAGAACTGTTAGAGACTGAGGTAAGTTATAGTCTACCTGCCTGTTCTGGAGGCAGCAAGCCCCGATTTTAATTGGGATTTAAAAACAAAACCACTAGAGAAATTTCCCATTAAAAATATGGACAGGTAATTAACAACAACAACAACAACAAAAAAAAAACCCAGAAAAAAAAACCCCATAATTTACATGCTATGCTAAACATCTACAGTTCACTGGTTGCATATTCTAATAGTCTACCCCTCCAATTTTACTAATGAGAAAGCAAGATGACTCATTCAGGCACCATGGCAGTGAGAAGCCACCCATTTCCTCTCCATTGCTGCACTGCACTCAGCGGTTGTACCGATGTTTTTGACATTCTAATTACTCCCCAGGTTAGGGAGCTGTCACTTAAGTCCATGAAGTTAAACTTATTTTCTCTCTCATGTATGTATTACAGCCATTTTCAACTAAACTACTGTGGAAAATCATGAAAGAATTTTAGAAGTCAGACCTCATAATGGGAAAGAAGTGCCACACTTTCCCCTCAGCAGCAAGAAGATGTTATGTTCCTCCTTTGTCTCTTCTCTTGTCTTTTTTGGTCTGTCTTTCTTTCTTTCTTTCTTTCTTTCTTTCTTTCTTTCTTTCTTTCTTTCTTTCTTTCTTCCTCTTGATGGGATTTAGATTCACCTATGAGATGAATCAACGAGGACAAATCCAGGAAGGTTCAACTGAGGTGAAAAAAAAAATCTATTCTGAGTGTGTGTGCCACACTTCATGGACTGGGGTTTGAGATTTAATAAAAAGGAAAAGGTGAGCTGAAGATCATCCCTGTCATGATAGATGATGCCCTCCAGCTGTGAGCCAAAGTGACCCTTAAGTTGTTCTTGTTTTTGAGATTTTCTGTCATATCCATGAGAAACTAACTAATATAGGAAATTGATACAATTCATACCAGAAGTGGGGTTTTTAAATCAACAAACACGACCATGTGGTTCCTAGGCTTTGGGGACTGGTGTTAGCGGGGATGTGGAAGAAAGTAGAGCTGTAAGATAAACAAGCTATAGAATGACACAGTCAAAATTTATTTTATTTTATTTTTTCATAGTCAAAATTTAATGGGCCATTCCAGTGGGATTTTAGAAGATAAAAACGTGAGAATGGTTTCTTTTCTTTTTTCTTTGCTTTCTCTTGTTCTTTCCTTCCTTTTTCTTCCTCCCTCTTTCCCTCCCTTCTTTATTTCCACCCTCTTTTGGTGCTTGGAAATGAACTTAGGGCTTTACATAGGCTACACAAGCACTTATCCACAGACCTTTACTAACAGCCCAGCTCTTCTTTGCTCTCGTCATATACTAACAGTTTCCTGCTTGCTGATTTAACATAACTCATGTAGTTTCCATGTATATTTTATGTGTTTTCCTTTATCCATTTGAACAATAGAAACAGAAGAAGTCATTGCTGATGCACATTCATTATAAGTTTTCATTCTAGTTCAGTGAATCTAACACATACAGAGTCTCAGGTGCATGACAATTATCCCCAGGGTACCAGTCCAAGCATTGGTAGAAATCATGGACCTTTAGCTAACGCTGACCTGACACTTGTTTTTGTTGTGTAAAGATACAAGCTAAAAATACGTTTTTTATTTTTTAATGGTTAAAGCCAAACTGAAAATAAGACAATATTTCTGACATATGAAAAATTGTGAAATTCATTGTCTAATAAATGTATTGTCACATGGTCACACTCATCTGGTTTTTGGTATTTTCTACAACTGTCTTTGAGCTACAGTGACAGAGTGAAACAACCGGCACAATACTGTGTGGCCTAATGAGCTTACACTTCTTAATATTTAACTCTTTGCACAAAAGTCTTCCTGAGCCCTGTATTTGAGATCAAATCTATATAACAGAAATTCCTGACACCTATAGACATATAATATAGCAACTGGGATTAAACAACCAAATGTATTATTTACTTGATTTTGATTAATTGAAACTTCAACAGCTACATGGATGTGATGAATAATCATTGTTCTAGACAGTCCCAGCGGCACTTTGGACCCTGTACTGATGTTCACAGTCTGTAACAGCCTGGAACCACGTGTGGCAACATGTACCTACAGTCTCATCTCCTTAAGTAGGAGGATTAATTGAGCCTAGGAGTTCAAGGCCTGCTTTCTAATTTAGTGATGCTTTCTCTCTTTAAATGCCAATAAGTAAGCAAACAAACCATATATCCTTTAAAGTATTTCCTACCAAGTCTTACTTTCTTTTTACTGTGTTTTCAATATTTCATCAACCACCTACTTATTGAAGACTCTTCTCCTTTTCCCTTAAAAGCAGATATTTATCCAGCGTCAGTGAGATATATTGAGCCAGAAGGCTGAAGATGAGGCTCCAACACTATAGATAGTTTTGGGTGACTGTTCAGGAAGAAAGCTGTCTCTGTCATTTTTTCACTTTGGAAGCTGTTAACCTGCACTTCCTGACTACTTGGGTAATCAATTTTATTCCTTCTTAAGTCTCTGATGGGGTTGAAGACCAGATACTTTAGTTTTGTAATTAAGCTTAGTTGTTTAGGAGTTAAGATAAACATTAGGTCTAGATAGATGTTTTAAGTTGATAAAAATGAGATATGATTGTTATTGATTTGCATTTAGAATTTTAGAAGCACCAAGATAGGAGAGATGTTTTCTTCAAGGTTGCCAAATACAAATAGCCAAAACATTATGAATGTAACCTTTATATAATTCCTGATTGTTTTGCAGTTTTTCTTGCTGCAGGTAGTTTATTGTATATATGTGTAATAATATAAATATATATGTAAAAAAGTAAAAATAAAAAATAAATATAAAAAGTAGACATTTGTTAATGAGTGCTTCATGACTGCTGTTAGTAATTGCTCTACTAATAACTGTCACATCTAAGCCAATGGCTTTCATATATGCAGTTCCTGAGCCATGTTCTCTCAAGTCTAGCTGCTGGCTTTACATGTCTGCTTAACTCACTAGTATATGAACCCAAGCATATGTTTAACCATTTTTCTTGCTGTCCACATCAAGTGATCTCTTTCCCCTAAGTGTTTTATAAAGGGTCCAATTGTGAGGCTAATATGCTTGGAGGTCTACTGCTATTTTAACACTATTTGTTTTCTTTCAATTCAACTTTTAAATAAAAATAGATCTTAAAAGACCAGGTTCACCCCTTGATGGGGAGGCCCGATGGCACTCGGAGGAAGTATACCAGACTGCCAAGAAGAAACTTGATACCCTAGCATCATATTCAAGGGGAGGAGGCCCCCATCAGTCACAGTCATAGGGAAGGGGAATGGAGTGAAAGCAGGAGGGAGGGAGGAATTGGGAGGATGCATGGTATGGGATAGCAATTGAGATGTAATATGAATGATTTTATTTTTCAATTAAAAAAAAAAAGACCAGGTTCAGCTAGACTTCCTGAGTTTGAATGTGAGCTCTACCTTGTACTAGCTCCATGATCAAAGGCAAGTCACTTAGTGTCCCCACTCCTCTAATGCCTTGTCTACAGACCAGGCCTCTCTCATGTTTGCCTCCTAAGGGGGTACACTATAAGAATTAAATGTTAATATTATAAAGTAATTAAGATATTAAGATTTAAATGTGCTTAAATAAAGATGCCACATATTTTAACTATAAAATTTATGCTTTGAAAAGGATAACAACTGGTTCATGCAATGAGAGGGAGAATATTTTGGTAATGTTTTACTAAAATATCAAAGCTAAATTCCACATCTGGTAGGCTTTTCTTTGTGACCATAGATAACAGCTACTGTTTGGAGCCTCCTGGTAGACAGCTCTGGCTGGATATTCAGAATGACAGAAACTTTTAATGATGGTGGCTTCCAGGACTTATGGCACAGAATTGATCTGAATTATTTCTGAAATTTGCATAATCTTCCCATCATCCTTTCTGCCTTTGCATCTCTCTTCAGAATCATCCCCAGTATAGACTTGGAGTCTATTCTGCAAGCAGCCCTTATGACCTCAGTAAGCTGCAAGCAGGGAGGAAATCCCAACCCTCAGTCTGGATGGTGTCATCTTGTTGGCCTCCATATACAATTTCAGCCCTACTCTTGCCTCGGTTATTCAAGGATAATGCCCCAGATTTCCCTCCTCTTGGAGATCCGCATCTTATCACTCCTAAACACCATTTTCCCTGAATGCTTGTCCCACTAATCCATTGCTTCTTCTGAGATTTCTGACTATGATTCTACTTCCTCTTGACAGGGGCTTCCCTCTATCATCTCCATATGTATAGAAATTGAAAACTTAAACCTTTGGGAATTCCTTACATTACATATAGCATGATGTCAACAATGTTGTTACTTTGTCCAAAGGAAGAAAGAGAAGTGCTATCAACTGGAAATTTTTGTTAATTTTTTTTCAAATTTGAATAATTTCAGATATAGATAAAAGTTATATGAATACAGTTTTGGATATCATGTGCCCATATTTTTACTAAAATCAACAATCTACATAGCCAAGGTGTTTTTTAAGACTAAGAAATTAACAATGGCATTTGGATATTGCCTTTTCCCGTGTTCTTATGTTATTAGTATGTATTAGTTACACAGAACATGTCTGTGTCCTTAGACAACTCAGAGTCTTATCTGAGATTGCTCCTTCTAAGATGGGACACCATCCACAAAGTGTGTTGGCATCCCTAAGTGGACACACGTGGTAACTATGAAACAATGCAGAAATGGTACAATTATCTCAGCTTCAAGTCTGCTGAATGTGAATAGCATGGCAGGTTTTCCTGCTTCCCAGCATCCATTTCACCTTTGTCATAGACAGCCTTTGAGTACCTGCTCTTCACTGAATACAGCCTAGTGTGGCTGTGATCTGGGTCTGCACTCTGAACTCAGAATGGGATGGTGTACTGGGACACACCTGAGAGCAGATGAACAGAACACGAAGATGAGAACCAGCTGATCCTGACCAGAGCCACCTGACCCCAGCACTGCAGTGTGGCCTGCTGCCTACTGAACCATGTCACTCCATTGCCACCTTCAGCTTCATTTTCTCAACCCCTGTTGATCCTTGTGTTTTTTTTTTTTTTTTAATCTTTCTAAAAACCTCACTTGTAGCTTATTAACCTGGGATTTCTGTGGCTTCTTCCCCAAGAATCCTAAGCCAAGAGTGCAGGAAGAGCTGCTGCTGCACGGAATAAGTGAGTTGATGTCTAGGAACATCTATAATAAAGAGCAGTTGCTATGAATATCCTAGTTGATAAATCCATTTCTTTCTCTTTCATTAAACACTTAACCCATGTATTCACAGGTATCTGATACTGCCCTGAAATAGGTGTTTCACAGTGATCATGGAGATAGGTCAGTGCTACAGTATTCAGAGTTACTTCCTCAGACAGTGACGAGTGTATTTGTTGGGACCCAGGAGAGAGCTGGCAGGGGTTGGTAGAAACCCCACCATGCTTCCATGGGTGGTTCAGTGTCTCTCTTCCACTTCCTGGTGCAGCTGATGTGTATCCTGCGGAATCAAGCCTGTGCTATATGATGGCTTCCTTTATCTTTCCTCTTCCCTCGAGCTAGCAATGTGGGGATCATAGGCTGAGCAAGGCTGACAGTCCTTGGGATTAAGTGAATGGCATGTTTTCCCTTGTGCTGCCACTGGCTGTGGGTCCATATCAGTACCGCTTGTCAGTGAACACCGATTTATGACACTTGCCGATGCTGAGGAAAGGAGGGTCAGGGGATGAAAGTGTGATACATTTTCCAGGCTGAGACTCCCTACTTTACCTGGTGCATTATCTGCTGCCGTCTTCTCCATTGTGCAACTTTGATAACAGTGACATCGTGGGTCCATTCGGAGTTGTGGAAAGAGTTTCAGACAGCTATTCAGATCAGGCACATAATGCCAGTACAAGTTGAATTTTCTGCCTCCAATAAAGTGCTTTGTCCCTCTCCTCCCCTTTCCTCTTTGTTCTGTTTCATGAGCCTTTTACTATTTGGCTTTTAAAGAGGATAAGGAAGTAGCAGGGAGGGACAAGATGGAAACAAGGAAAGGTGTTCCACTTAAACGTTCCTCTCATTCCTGTGACCAAATACCTGACAAGAAAGTAACATAGGACAGCTTGAGGGCACAGTAAGCCACTACAGGGAACACAGTAAGTCACTACAGGCAAGAGTAGGCTGCAGCTGGTCACAAAGAATTCTCAGCGAGGCACCCAAGAGTGAACAGGAAGTGGGGCTGGCTTCCAAAACCTCAAGACCCACACCATTGATCCACACCTACCACCAGTGAGGCTCCGGCTTCTTCGGGTTCCATAACCTTTCCAAAATAGGACATTCTCTACAGATGAGTGAAGAGTGGGGACTGACTTTCACATTAACTCTGGTGCCCCATATTTGGCCATGTCCCCTCGATGGGGAGTCCTGGTGGCTCTCAGGGGAAGGATAGCAGGCTACCAAGAAGAGACTTTATACCTTATCATCATATACAGGGGGAGGAGGTCCCCCTCAGTCACAGTCATAGGGAAGGGGAATAGGGTGAAAGTGGGAGGGAGGGAGGAATGGGAGGATAGAAGGGATGGGATAACAATTGAGATGTAATATGAATGAATAATAAATAAATAAATAAATTTTAAAAATAAATAAATTTAAAAAAACAAACGAAAAACCCACAAAAATAGTGCCACCTGCTGGGGGTCAAGTGCTCTGCAGATTTCAGATGCTTAGGTTTAGAGCTTTTCAGTCTTTGAGACACTCCACCAAGAATTTGGTCAGGTGCTAACTCCTGCTGTTGTGTCAAGATGAGGGAATCCTGTTAAGTGCTACTATTACATGACTTGGTATCCCAGAATTTTGTCTATGTTCCCAGCCTCAAGCATTCATGCCCTTGGGGTAGCATCCTTTTTCTACCCTTGTCACAGTGGTGGGATTGTACGTGTCCGTCATTATCCTGTATGCCAGTTCTCTGGAGATTGCCTCATGGTCTGATGGAACTTATCTAGAGCTACTGATTGCTGGAGAGGTTTCTGAGAGAGACAGTTGCTCTGAAAAGAGCTGTTTAGAGTCTGAGATATTTTTGAAAAATGGGTCCACCTTCCAGAGGGAATCAGACATGCTTATAAATCGCAGACGTGGTTATGATATCCTGGCAGCTGCAGACAATGGAAGATGAAGAAATGGTCAGGGTGAAGACATGGCTCTGTGATGCCCTTGAGAGTGAAATTCTGTGTGGTTCTGGCTTTGCTTTGAGAATTCCTGAGAGCAAAAGCTCATCAACAGATTGTGGCAGAGTGGCCATGAATGATTCTAAGGAGTTTTTCAGATTGGCCACCTCCGAGCACCTTGCTTAAAGTACTTGATGGCTTTATAGAAAATTTAATAATCAGTCATAGCTTTGTCTCTTGGACCTATGCAAGCCTGTCAGGCATAGAGCAGGCTTCATACCAAGTACCATGGCTGCTGTGTGCTCAGCAGGGATGCTGTTCAAGGATGAAGACAGCTGGGGACCCATGGTGTGCAAGACACAAGACTGATTGGAAAGATGATCCATAAGGGCCATGCTGCCAAATGGGGCAGGGTTGTGCTAATTGCTCTGACAACCTTGGCTTCTATCAGGACCAGAAGGCAAAGAAAGAAAAGGTAAAAAAAAAAAATAGCTCTTTCCAGATTTGCAAAGTTCTGAGATTATCTAGGTGCAGAGAGCGGAGGTGATTGTGAGGAAGAGCACAGCCCAGAGGGCTCAGCATTTAGATGAACCTGGATCCAAGTGGCAACAGCATCATTTCCTGCCAATATGACCTTGGACCAATAAATCCTCACCTATTCGAGTACTTGCTTCCTTATTTAAAGATGATCTTTATCTCAAAATTGTTAAGATGGAAGATGTGTAAGTTGTCTCACAGGATGGTAAGATTACATTACCCACCATTCCTAGAGGAAAACTCTTTCTAAAGCGTTTTCCACCCACTTAGAAGAAAGAGTGTGTAAGTCAAGCCTTGTGGCAGAAAAGAACATCAGCCCAGCTTGACTTCGCTTCAGTAAGCATTTGTTAAGTAGCTGCTGTGGATGCCACTTCCTGCCAAGACACTAAAGTAAATGGCACTATCCCTGTTGCCTCCCCAACTGTACCATAAACTTCTTGACAAGGCAAGCATGCATGACGGGAACTTTAGGAAAGTTTCCAAGGCGGCAGAAAAGCAAGCCAGAGGCTCTGTGGAGACTGAAATAGCCAAACGCTTGGGAAATGTAAAACGAAGCAGAAAGATAGTTATCAGGGAAGCTGATGTCCCTCACACACCCCTACAGCCCTGCATTGGACGAACCATCAAATATTTGGGAATCTGCTAGTTTAAGTGTTCGGTAAGGCAAGGTGCCCATGTCTTTCCCTGCAGAAACGGAGGGAAAAGTATTCAGAAACAAAAGAATGATGCATGTGACTTCCCCTCTTTGTTTCTTCTCCACCACTTTCTACTTTACTTTCATTGACTTTTCTTGAGTATAAGTCTAATTTGTTTGGCTAGTAGCTACCCTTGGCTGAGTAGCTCATTTCAGTTAGTGCCCTGCCATGCTTTTCCTTGGACTCCTGACGCAGCTGACTCCGTGCCACCATGCGCTCCCCTCAGCATCTGCCCCTTGCAGCTGACTCCATGCCACGAGGCGCTCCTCTCAGCATCTGCCCCTTGCCTTTAATGGCTTTTGAAAATTCTGTTCGCAGGGTGGGATGGTGCCACCTCCTCTGAGAAGCATGCACCTTCGCTCTAGGCCCTTGCGTCTTTCTCCTTTGTCAGCTCCTTTATGCATTCCCTGTCATGTCTCCTGGCTCTGTGTCCTCTCTCCTCTGAGATGGATCTGTTGCAGCCTGATTCCTCTCCTTTGTGCAAAGCTTTGATCACTTCCAAGGTATTTCTACTCATTGGGATTTCTGTAACTTCAAATGAAACTGAAACAATGAAACTATCCAGTTTTAAGTCTCAACCGTCCTTTGATGGTTAGTGTTAATTGTCAACTTGAGAGAATTTAGAATTACTCGGGGAGGGCTTCTGGGCATGCCTGACCTTGTGAATTGAGGTGGGAAGACCCACGAGCTGTCCCTGGCTGGGATCCTGGACTATAAAGTGGGGAAAGGAAACAACAGCAGCATGCATCAACTGCTGTTTTCTAGGACCCATTTTTTTATGTTAAAATTAAACTGAAAAGATACAAGGTAATAAGATATTAGAATATATACGGTTTATTAAATGAGCATGGGGGAGAGAAAGAAAGGGGGAGGGGTACCCCAGAAAGAGAGAGAGAGAGACAGAGATAGAGACAGAGGAAGAGAGGGGGAGAGAGAAAGAGTAAGAGGGAGAGCCAAGGTAGGGCTGTCCCTTTATATAGCCCTGGGCAGGGCACACCCTCATGGCAAGTAGGCAGTGACATCACATTTAGGCAGATTGGAGCAGAATCCTAACATTCCTACCATTTCATATAATTAAAAAATGAGGAACATTGGGTTGTTTTTATATAAGGTAAGTTAAAGTATATAAATATAGGTAAGGAGAAAAAAGAAAAGCAATAGCAACAAAATGTCCAGATTATATGATGAAAAGGAATGAAAGTTTAAAGTAGAGGATTGGGTGTGTCAGCCATGTTCTGCAGCAGATAGGGACTCAACTGCTGTTTTCTAATCATGGATGCCATATAGTCAGTTGCTTTAAGCTCCTACTACTTGGCTTTCCTGCCATGATGGACTGCAACCTTTAACTGTGGGCCAGACAAGCCCTTTCTCCCTGAAGTTGCTTTTGCCAGAGTATATTATCACACTGGATTGATCTTAAACTCTCTAGTGCATCCTTAAACCAGAGAAGCTATTTTATATTTCTTATGCTGGCTGTCTTAGATGCACTTAAAAGAACAAACTATACAGATGCCTATGAGATGAATCTACTGATTCATTTTTTTATAGACAACTGGGCAAACAGGAGGTTATGCTATTTGCTTAAGGTCATAAAACTAGTAGGTGTCAAAGCCAGGAACTTAACTCAGATCTATATGGTTCAAAAGTTAAAGCTATTCTATAAGTACCGGCTTTGTTGTTTTTGTTAGTAAGTTATTAGGGAGGTGTGTGTGTGTGTGTGTGTGTGTGTGTGTGTGTGTGTGTGTGTGTGTGTGTGTAAAGATATTTAGACCTGCATCACACATAATGAATTAAAAGAACTTCTATAACCCAGAAAAGCATAATTTTGTCTTTAAAATAATACACCTTTTTTCAAGGCTCATTGTAACTCTGATTTACTGTGATTTATTTTCTCTTATTCAACAAGTAAGTACCGTGTGCCAGGCACTGTGTTAAACAGCAGAGATAAATGGAAAGTGAAGTTACCCGACAGTATCACGCTTTGGGCTGATCAAGACCACTATGAAATAAAACAGGTTTAAAGTACATGCGTAATAAAAAATGAAAGTGGATATGTTAGAAGAGAGATGTGGGGGTCTCTGGAACATAGGACTCAAAGTGTGGTGTGGAACAGATATTCAAAGTCACCATGGATTTTAATTAGGCAATATATGGTGAGAGGGGATCAGTAAAGTCACAAGACAACCCATGTCTATCTCAAGATCTTATATAGCTTATTAAGTTAATAAAACCATACAGAGTCCAAAACACCACTGTGAGATGTTTCCACTAGTTTAGTGTGATTTAGCTGGTAGGCAGAAGCACCTCTCTATGTACTGAAAATGTGTTCCTTAAAGCTCTGTGCATGGCTATCACTCACTCGCCCACATATCCAGACTTTCTCCCTTTAGGGAAATGTTTGTGGAATTAGTATTTCCCTTCCATGTTCCACCACAGGCTTTGGTGAGTTACCTCCATCCCCAATACATGTCAGTAGCTTTATTGTACTTTGCCTTCTTGGGGATTCTCAACTAAACTTCCCTTGATGGTATGTGCTGGGAGAAAGATGCACAGGGAGGGGAGGTACTGGCATCTGCTCTGCAGAGTGTCCATTAACCCACCATGTGTCCCTGTGCTTTCTGTGTCAGGGCTTCAGAGACTCCTGGTGCTGATGCTGCTCCCAAAGTCATCATTAAGTACGCTCAAGTATAAAACTAGACTCCCCCCAATCCTTGACCTCTAATGCTTCAAAGCTCTGGAGAGCTCAGCCCCTGCTGATGAAATGATGTCCTCTGTCTCTCCTCCCAGTAGGACCTGCTGCTTTCTTCTCACATTTCCAATTAGTTTCTGCCTAGTACTTGAACATCCCTTACCCGTACTGCATCCGTTGTCTTTATCATGCTCACTGTGTTGAATTCTAAAGCCAGATAGCACATAGCCTGGAGATACTGCCTGGTTTTTTTTTTTTTTTTACAGAGACTGCAAATAATTTTCTTTCATGGTTTGATTTTTGGAGGATTAGGAATAAAGCAAGCCAGCATTAAAAAAAAATAATACTTCAGTGTAAATTTTTGTCCCTCCCCCAATTTCTGTTCTTGCTACTTGCACATATTTTACCATGGACGTCACATGATGGCTTCTAAGATTTTTACTAGAGACAGTTCCAGATGTTTCCCTGGATAGTCAGTACAGATGCAAAAGAAAACTGAGTCCTAGAGACCCCTGGAATGGTCACAGGCCCAGAGCCCAGAGTGAGGAGGTACAGGGTCATCCACTGCTGCATTCTCCGAGAGAGAGAGAGTCCCATGTAATGCTTTGACTACTTCTACCCAAGTCTTACTGCATAGAGCTCTCTTGAGAGGATACCAAGAAAGGCTCTGGGAAGAAGTCAGGCAGCAGTTCTCAGCCCTGAAATCTCAGCCTTGCCAACCAGCTGGGAGGCCCTAGTCACTGTCCTAAACCCCAGAACCCAGGTGGTCTAGCTTTAGTAGCTGTGCCCTGCAGAAGTTCTCAGGAAACAGTTGTGTAACCATGTCTGATAAACAGGCAGGAGACTGTGGGTTCCCATTGCTCTGTAAATAGCCAAGTGGTCCTGCCCACCTCAGAGACTTGATCCACAGAGGCTCAGGGAAGTTCCAACAATATATTTGCATGGAATGAGCCTTTCCTGAATGGCTGGACCACCAAAGCCTCCAGAAAACAACCAGGGAGACCATCTCCAGCGGCCCCTAACCAGCGGCCCCTAAAACAGTAGAATGGTCATTAAGGTCATTGTGCCCTTGAGAAACAGGTTCTTGGCTTGAGCTACTCACCCTTATCCCTGACAAGCAGGGAGTTATATGGCTTTCAGATAGGCACAGAGAACACCTACAGCGCGACAGGACAATTGTATGGTTGCTATCAGTTAACTGAATGTTTCAACAGAGCACCCAGAAAAGAGTTTGCATGGTGCCAATACACGCAAAACATGCCATTTGCCTGGGTGATGAATACGTCAGATACCTTGGTTTGATCAGTGCATACTGTATGCCAGCACTGAGATGTCAACAGTTAATGCATCTGCACAAATTTAGTGTCAACCAAACGTAAAGACACAGCATGCTTTATAAATAGAAATCTTGATATTGTTTCATATCCTAAGAGAATAAATAAGGTTTTATTTCTCAAAGGATGTCGTCACACTCGCTACTTTTGTGTTTTAGGCCAGGAGAGCTTTGATGACTCTTCCCAAAATGTTGAAATTGAGCTGGGGTTCTATATTTTCCTTTGTGCTTTACAGTGCAGCTCTTTCGGGCAACTGTAACATGCCATGCTTGATTTTTAGTAAACGAAATCTTAAAAAAAATAATTTTATTAATTATTGGAGAATGAATGATGTCTCTCTGTCTCTTCCTCCCAGACCCACACCTGTCTCTATACTTTTTTCTTATAAGCTTGTGTCCATTTTAAGAAAGATTTTGAGAAATGTGAGAGGCAGGAGATGTGTTTACCTTTTAACTGTTTTTGCATGTACTCTAAATGAGTTTCCATTAAACTCAGTGGCCAGTAGCATGCGTTTTACCTAGAGTAAATGGTATTCTCTCATTAAATAAAAAACAGCTGGAAGTATATTTTCACCTGGTGATGGCATATCTTGAAGCTATCTTGAAGCCTTATTTGACATAAGGACAGTTTAGACCCAGGCTACTTTTTAACCAGTAAAAGAAATTTCAAATTGAAAATAAATTAAAAGATACAGATAATAGTGAAACACTTGAAAGTTGGTCTAGTGATGAACGTAGTACAACTGCTTTTATTTTACATGTGTGCTAGCTACTACCTTTGCCTACAGGTTATGAAAACCTGTGTGACATTCAGATCTCATTGTCGTCCCAACTTTGTATCTGTCTCCAGCATCACATATTATCTGTGTTTCAAACGCCCTGGATGTACTTTGATAACCCAATGTATCAGACACTAATTGTCATGTCTTCCTTTGTTTCCAAGAGCTGCTGCCTCTACCGAAGTGTTCGAGCCCTCTCCTTTGTGGTAGATGCTTGTACACTCTTGAAGCCAGCATGCTTTTTCCCACTGTGTTCTCCCTTCGCATGTAGCCTGTCGTAACTGACCCTCATACTTGATAGCTGATGTGTTTATTGAGGTGGCACCATGGCAGCAGGACTTATGCATTCCTAATATGTTTCTACATGTAGGATGTGTGTGCTCCTTGAGTGGATGACATACAGGACTTTACAGTTACCCCCCTTCCAAGTCTCGAAGAGTGCATTTTAGTCTGGATTTTCTCACTTAACAGTATTAGCATCAGCAGTTTTTTCAAATATGAAACAAAGCTCCCGGAGGACAAGTACCTGGTAATCAGTGATGGAGGAAGCTCATATAGCTCTCGGAGCCTTGGTATAAGAGTAACAACTCTAGAGTGGTATATGGTCCGTACAAAGTACAGATGAATGGGATAAAAAACAATTCTTTGCCATCAAGGTCCCCACTGGGCATCTGAAGGCTGTGATTTTAGTGCCCACTGCTCAGTTTGGCTCTGTCCTGAGAAATGAGTCACTCCATCTCTCTGGACCTGGCTCTTTCCACTCATCACATGACAGGAATAGATTTGATAATATCCAAGGTTCCTAGGAATCCTTTTCTTTATGGGTGGTTGCAAAGTGCATCCTACAGAATGCCAACAAGTCCTCACAAGGGAATAAGATGTCAGGCCAACCTCATTGATACAAACTGTGTATGTGTGTTGGCATTTCATGCTATACCTCATAAATATGAGCATTAGTACATTAATTAAAAAGTAAAAGGAAGAGAAACAAGTATGTTTCCACATTCAACAGTTCTTACTGAAGACATGCATATTCAAAGAAAATGTATAGAGACACTGTGAATGGCTGTTCCTTTCTCTCAAAGGAAAGGATTCTCTTTTGTTGGGAAAAACTTTTATGTGCAGCTTGAGGGAAAGGTAAGACCCTAAGGCATGATTCTGTAGGAGCCTGAGTAACCAAGACAACTATACTGATCAGCACTAGAAAGAATCAGAACGGGAGGGGGGAGGGGACAGGGGGCACAGGAGGGGGAGAGGCCAGAAGCACAAAGTGGAGAAGAGAAACAAATAATAGGAAGAAGTAGAGGAGGTGGTGTACTAGGTATGAAACCTGGGGTCTTTTTGGACCAAAAATATTTACTATTGAATTTTAGCTTGTTTTGCTTTCACAATATTTTTTTATTAAAAAACTTCCAACTTTTTTAGGACAACATACAAATAGATTTTTGTTGTTGTTAGAATCCACTGGAGGGAAATGTGCTGAGTTCCAAGTCCCTTCTGTGTGCTATTATAGGGACAACCGGTGCAACTGGGACTCCTTTACAGAGGGGCAGGTGATGTCTTCCTTACAGGTGGCACACATGACAGTCAATGTTTATGTAGAAGATACTTCAAACCATAGACACTGCATATTTGTGCATATTTTTCTAATATGAGGCAGACATGATATATATATATATATATATATATATATATATATATATATATATATATATATATATCATCATGAAAGTCTATTGCTCTTGCTCTTGGAAAGCCTCCAGAACTTGACATGGAGACTTTATCTCTGAAGACACTACATACTTCCATCACAGGGCATGGAGAAATCAAGCTCGTATTGATCTGGAAGCTACTGTCTAGCTTTCTTAGTGCTAAATGCTATAAGTGAAGAAGAGTAAACACCAGTCCTGCCCAGCTATGAGCCCAGTGAGTAACATGGAGCACTAGCTTCTCAAGATAAGCCCAATAGGCATAATAGTGGCATGAATACCAATGGGATAAATACCTACTAATGATTGGATTTAAGGTCATCTCTACAAAATGGAGCTCATGTCTAGTATTACCAACTGGGCCAAGAACATGGTTCCCAGGTGAGAACATCAACTACTGTTCTGCTTGCTATTAAGCTGCCACAATTGGTTGAAATACTTTTACATCAATCACTTATAGGGTAGAATATCTAGAGGACACAATAACTGATGTCCCTGTGACACAGGGACAGAGCAGTATTAGGGCACTAGTCAACCCCCACACGAATGCTACTTTGTGCACCAGTCTCTCCAGCACTCCCTCCCTGTTGTATGCACAGCCTCACTTGCACGTATTTGAATAAAAACAAGAATAAAAATCTGATGTGTTCAATGTGGTGTTGGTACCCTGCTGAATTACTCAGGGGTGTGGTCCACATCACAAGGAAATCGTGAGTCTCTCAGGTGTCAAAGGTGCTTCAGCATCTTTCTCCCACCCCCAGTTAAAATGTAAATGGTCTATGTCCCCTGGATGGGGAGTCCTGGTGGCACTCAGAGGAAGGATAGCAGGCTACCAAGAAGAGACTTGATATTCTATGAGCATATAGAGGGGGAGGAGGTCCCCCTCAGTCACAGTCATAGGGGATGGCAGTAAGGGGGAAATGGGAGGGAGGGAGGAATGGGAGGATACAAGGAATGGGATAACAGTTTAGATGTAATATGAATAAATTAATAAAATATATTTTTAAAAATGTAAATGGTCTGAATAAGGCATCCACCTCCTTTGCAGATCATTTCCTGCATCTGGATGACAGGGAATTCCCAGTTGCTTGCAGAAACTTCCTTCCATTGCTTGGTTTACAAGCAATCATCCCACTCTGCACAAACTATAATTTCCCTTTTGTTATCTTTGCTTCCTTCAGACAAACATGATTCACTGAAGATATAAGAACGAACCATTACCCCTGATGTAATGGCTGCCTGAGTTGTCGAGAATGTGTCAAGATCAGGGCTGAACACATGATTAAGAGAATTGCACTTGTAGATGATGTGAGCACCCTGCAGCTTGCTGTTTACTTTTTCATATCCTCACACACTTATCTAAAGCCTCTGATGATTTTTATAAAGGAGTATACAGACTCATAAGGTTACTGAACAATAGCCTAATGACACTACTCTGTGTACTTAAATCCAACGACTGCTTTAACCACCACCTTTGTCACCCACCTGCTCACTCACCCCCCCCCCCCACCTTCACAACTTCTCCTCTACCCACTTACCAACATTTTCTGAGTGTCTGCTCCTCCTGGCTCTAGTACCACTTCACAGCTTATGAAATGTAGTGTGCTTATTGATGAGGGTTTGACGTAGTTAGTCTGTCTTACAGCCTCAGTTCCTGAACTTGGCTGTACTGAGGAGACACCAGACACGTTTTAAGCGATTCTAATGTCTAGCTCAACCTCTGAAAGATCCTACTATATCCTTCTGTAATGGGGGACTAGAAGTCAAGATTATCTTTAAATGCCCCACATGGTTCCAATCCGAAACAAAGATTCAGAGTCAAGGGCTTAGGATTTACAAGTCATTAAAAGCGACAGATATTAAACAAGGGATAAAATCAATACTAATAACAGTTATTATCATTATTAATTATTATTGAGCAATGCCAAAGGCCCTGAGGACTCATCAGGCTTCCACGGTCAAAAGAAACAGGGTCAAAAGAAGGCTCAGCTCGTCTGTGTTTCCACACAGTTTTTGCACAGTGTCGGTATGGCCGCTGTTATAGGTAATGGAGTACCAGTATCGCCCTGAGCAGGGACATGAACTTGGAGCTCTTCTTGCTGATTTCAGTTGACTCTTATGAATATAATAGAAAGCATAAGAAAATCAACATGACACTGAGATAGCTTCTCTCTTCTTGCTGAGAGCAGATATGAGTTGGCAGAGAGAACCAGCCTAGTAATCTGTAGAAAGCTAATGTCATGCGAATGCATGCTACCAAAGAAGTCCAGGGGATGGATAACACACAGTCAAACACCTGGATCCATGGGCTCTCTGAGGTAGCACTTGACACAAGATTAACCCTCACCTAGTGGGATCACAAAGGTCTTTATGCCCATGCAGAGGTGTTTCCTCAAATGAGAAAATACCTGTTTTCTACCTAGAAGACATGGAATGGATACTGGTAATAACCTGGTGACCTTTTTGCTATCTGTAGAGGTAGACCTCACCCACCTTTTGCTTTAGAAGCAGGCCTCACCCAAAATGTTTATCCCAGACCCTTCCTTCCCTAGCCGGTTAGCTCTGAGATAACAGAGCCTATCTTTAGGCAATATGTACTTAGGTCATATGTACTTTGTAGCCTGCTGACCTCTATGCTATCTTGGTCAGAGATCACACCAGACTCTAGACTGTTGAGCTAGAGACCCATCTTCATGGTCACATGTACTTTGCATAGGAGTTTCGATGTAGTTACCCCTTAACCTTTATTGTACACCTAGAACTGGAATTATTGTTGCCTGGACTTTTCCCTACATTGCACTGTGTTTTAAATGTATTGGCAGTAAACCGCCTGGCATCAGACTCTCTAGAAGCTTTGACCCAGGTTGACAAGTTGAATGAACGAGTTTTCATCTTTATCTCTTCAGTTTGCTGCCTGATGTGACATCTGCAGAGAACCCCTCCCTTCCCAACCCCCTCAGTGTCCTACTCCAAGTCCCCAGAACTCTATGAGCCTCTTTTTCTCTACCTATAGACTAGGCATGTCTCCACTGTCTCTCCTGGAGCATGGAGTAAATGATGTTAGATTAAATGAGGTAAGATGCACAGGAATTAGGCTGGTATGAGGCAAAAAATGTATTCCAGAAATGACAATCACTCTACTTAGCTACTTAGTGCCTTGCGTCTACAAGACCAAGGGCGATATCTATCTTGTTCATGGGTGTGTTCCTAGATCATATGTCAGACACATGATAGCTGATCAAATTCTAGTGGAGGCAATACATCTACTTGGGCTACATTTATGTGACTAGACTGGCAAGTCCAGTTAGAAAAGTCTTTCTCTAGCTGGAAAGCACAGATTCTGGCAGCAAATCATCTTGAAGTTGATCAGATGGGTTTTCCAGTGAAGTGTCACCATGAGGCATTCTTCCTATTCCCCTTTCTGTTAAATTTCAAACCCAGGACAAATGGCTGAGGTGCATATTTAACAGATCAAAGCGGACCTGGCCGCCAGGTATTCCTAGCATCCCTCAGTCCCTACCGGTCACAGTGTATGTCTGGCATACCCCACTCTCTAACCCAACTCCCCATCCCAAGGGTTAGGCTGCCCTTACCCAGAGGCTTTTCCCTATGTAATTCACAAATATTGGTTAACTGCCCCTTTTGTGCTTTTGGCCTCCTGGCTGCTGTACCTGGTTCCTGACTCTCTCCTCTTCCTTCCCCTCCCCATTTCCCCACATGGCCCCATAGCCTGGCCATGTCCACATCACTCTCTCAGATGTTTCTGACTCTGGCTCTGCATTCCCTTTTATCTATAATAAGCTTTCTCTTCTACCATACCTAGAAACATTCATGTCCTTTCCTGCCCTTCTTATTTCTATTCTCCCCTCATTCTCCTGTCTGGGCCCCCCTATCTCACCAAGCTAATTAGGTAGTATATGAAAGTGTTACAGAACCAAAGAGATAGCACTACTTTTCTTTCTTCAGGGTCTAGGCTGAAACCATTCAATCTTGTGTCAAGTGCTGCCTCAGAGAGCCCATGGATCCAGGAGTTTGACTGTGTGCTATCCATTCCCTGGACTTCTTTGGCAGCGTGCATTCATGTGACACGAACTTTTCCAAGATTACTGCTCTGATCTGCTTTGAGTGGAGGAATATCTAAATATCTGTTACGACCAACCAATTAATTCGCCCACAAGGAGCACAGGGGTAAAATGTTATATCTTACAGCTGATTCTCACCTAGCAATACACTGTCAGCAAGAAATAAGAGTTTATTGAACCAAATGGTACAGGCCTGCAATTCCAGCTACTTAAGAAGCTGAGGCAGGGGGATGGTAAGCTCAAGATCGTCCTGAGCAAGTTAGTGAGACCTTGGTTCAAAAACTAAAAAGAAGGAACAATTAGTTGCGGCACTCTATAGTTGTAAACTGAATACTTGTCTAAGTCATATAAAAAGGTAGATAGCCATCATGACCATCAGGGGAAAGGAAACAACACAATTCACAAAGGCACAGTATAATGAAAAGGCACAAACTTTATGGATATATGCAAGGATAAATGGGTAATCTCTAGGATAGTATGAAATATTCAATATAAAAAATTTCAGATCTCATTAGAGTTTAATGTTTTCATTTCATTTCCCTCTATAGTGTGGAGAGGGCTATTGATTGCTGGCAGCAGTTGGTGACAAAAATAAAAAGTATCCTGATGAGGCATCTTGTTCCTGGGATTTTCTGCCTCTTATGGTTCTCTGGGGAGTTGATTTCAACCCTCACAGCCTTCCTGAGAAGGACTGCAGGTGCCAGGGAGGGTGGCACTTTGTCCTTCTAATGCTTGAAGATGTTTAACATGTTTTGACATGTAGATGATATTTGTTTCCATTTTTTAATCTATGTGGTAATGTGCATATTCCATATAGATGCATGTATCTTCGTATGTGCCTGTTGTTTGACTGGGTCTTACTCTGCAGTCAAGGCTGGCCTGGTAGTTTCAATTCTACTGTCTCAGTCTAATACTGATTGCAAGAATGTGACACCATGCTTAACTTCTCTTTTCCATTTCCAAATACCATGAGCTCTCCATCACTTACCATACTGCAACTAACTCAGAAAAACATTCGAAAGCTCTCTGCAATAGGAATGCTTACAGAGTGAATCTTTGCATTTATAATCATAATGCTTAGCATTTCCTTCTACCTGTGGAGAGCTTGTGTTTCTCAAATTGCTTCTCCTTGGGAAAAGATCTGGTTTTATCCTGTCTTCAGCTGCAGATTGAATGTCTTTCCTGTAAGAAACTTTCAGCAGGATCAGAGTTCACTTCTGATTTTGGGACCAACCTGGCAAATTATTCAATGCTTATTACCTTGACTTGTATAAAACAGGCTATTAACCCATGGCTGGCTATTATCTCAAAGGCATATAAATATGGCAGGAATTTCCAGATTACCAGGACAGATTCCCTGCTTTTTTCAAGGATGAGTAATGATGTATTGTTTAACAACATGGCCTCTGAAACAAATGCTTATTATGTTCCAAATCTGTGAGCGCACATAAACACACACACACACATACACACACACACTCATACTCATATACTGTACCATTGAAATCTCATAAACTCCTTCTTAGTCTGGGTTTCATTCTTAATCCTTTTTCTATAATTTTCAAAAATGAGAAAACTGAAACTCTGCCAAAGTCACAGGCTACTAAGGAACAAACTGTCCACTAGTCTGGTCTCATATGTTGCTACTAGGGCTGAGATCTGACCCATTTACTGACACCTTCAAATATCATTAATCAGGACTAGGGAAAGGTGAGTGGTAGAACTTCTGCCTAACATGCAAGAGGGCCCTGGGTTCATTCCCCAGCATGACATGAACGTTTCCAGGCATGACAGACCCAGAATACAGAAGGATGAGGCAGGATGGTCTCAAGGTCAGAAGCCTGGGCTACACACAGAGATTCTCAAAACAGAATAAAGACACGATCCCTACTTCATCCAGGTATTGAGTTAGGTGCCTTTTCATTACTCCTGGGCTATTTAAAATTCATCTATCCTCTCATCTGTTATACAGGAATGAACTCAATGCCTTCAATATAGCTTCTCTTGTTTTTGTTTTTGAGGTATTTGTGAAAAGATGCTTTAAAAATATAAACGTATATATGATTATGAACCGGTCTCTAAATGTTCAAACCATAATGAGCAGAGAGGAATCAATATTTATTACAGATCTGGTCTCAGCCTTTCAAAGGTAGACTTTTTTAAGGAATTCAAGCTCACTGAGAGGGCCTAGAAAGTTCTATGAACAGAGATTAGAATGCTAAGCTTTAGAGTCTTCACATTGGAATAGACACAGAAGCCATTTAGTTAAACACTACCCACCTTCTGAGTGTGATCTATTTCTTTCTTTTTAAAATTAAATTGATTTATTCTTCTCCCATATATTATATCCTTACTGCAGTTTCCTCTCCCTCTTCTTGCATTTTCTGCAGTCCTGATAGGATGTGTGACCTTGCCTTGAGTGACCCATGCTAAGGAGTGTCAAGGGAGGTACCCTGCCGCTTCAGACAGTCACAGAACATTTTCTTCTACTGAGCTGTGTCTTTCAGTTCCACCCCTCACTCCTGAGCACTCTAGGTCATTAACACAATGGATTGTGAGAGTATCACACTGTATACAGAGAGGACTGCGACCTGACCTATCGTTTCTTAGTTACTGCCTTGCTGGTGCTACTGGATTATGAGACTGAGGGCAGAATCTTCTGTATGTCATCCTCTTCTTTGGATGTGCACATACCCCTTTGGATGTGCAGCTCAAGTTGGAAGCATATTGTATGATAGCTTCCCGAGTGCTCTGATTGAGCCCTGTCCAGTCCATTAGGGCTGTGTGTCTCACAAATGTTCCTCAAAGCAACACTGAGCCATTTGCAGGAGGACAGCAATCAGAAGGAGCCTAGCGCTTTCTGCTCTCTACGTCCACCTCACTTATCATGCACACTTCCCTTCTATATCTGCATGCAAAGGATGAAGGGCATTTCCATCATTTCCCCCAAGAGCTCTTCATGAGGACCAGAGAGAGCAGCAGAAACTAGTAGACAGATGCATCATGCTAGGAAGGGCGTCAACGCTTTGCTTTAATCAGTACACAGTCAATAGTCTCCATCAGGAATAACTAATTAGTGTCTCATCTCTGTTCCTCAGATGTCTTTGCAAAACTCTATCTGAGGAATGTCATCTGCACTTAAAGGAGGGACAAGCATCATAATTAAGTTTTAAGCTATTACTTCAGCATGAAGCTGCCACCAAGTGTGAAATGACTATAATTCACATTTTTAAGACCTTGAATTTATTAGCATCTATTTTCTATTCAAGGTTAGGGGTATGGTGTTTGGATTGTCAGAGCTTTCAAATTTCCTCAGGGCTTTGCTATTCTAGAGTGACTGTGGCTGAGCTCTAAAGTCAGACAAGAGAATGTTTGTGGGTTTGGTTGTATCTGTGAAAACAAAAGTCTCAAAGAACTAACGACTCATTTTCCTATGGGAACAGAAAATAGCTATGAGAGGTATAAATGGAGAAAGGAAAATGGATTTTTTTTACGAATTATAATATCATGGGCCTGGGTTAGTCAAATGGCCAAGCTTAGAGATAGAAAGTAAATAGAGTCACCCAGAAGAAAGGTATGGAAGTTGGTTTTAAATGAAGAGAATAATATCATGAGACTGTGGGGAAAGGGCAGTGTGGCTGGAGCCTACAGAGGCAGAGAATTTCTAATTGAAAGGCATGCTCAGTGCAGTTACCTATCTTGGAAAATGATAATGCAGCGACTGTAAATGGCCCCTTCAGAGCTCCAAATCCACAAAAAAAAAAAAAAAAAAAAAAAAAAAAAAAAAAAAAAGAATGTGGTAAAAGTCAAGAAGAAAATGTCAACCACACGTTGAAAGTAAGAAGAATCAAAACACCTAATAACTTCGTTAGAAAGTGTCAGCAGGCTGAAAGCTGAGAGTCTGTGGGTCTTGTAAAAAGCCACGCTGCAAGATAACTCAAACCTCACAGTCTTGGCTGGCCCAGGAACAGCACTGAACAAGTACCTCTTTGATGGAAGGGCATTTGGTGAGGCTATAATCTGGTGGTTAATGGAGCTGGCCATAAGAAACTGCTTGCTTCAGGGACTGTTTCTTCACTCTTTACCTTGTGACCAAGACACCCTTACAGAGGAAGACTGGAGTCAACTCTGGCCTGTGTCGTAACAGGACAGCTGAAAGTAACATACACTGAAAGCCAGGTATCAAGTATAAAGCTACGTATTACAGAGCAAGACCTCGCACGTTCCCACTAGCCTGAACAAACTGACCAGCAGAGATGTCCCAAGCAAATGGGATAGGATATCACTCTAAACCCCAATCTGACCAGCCCAAGAGCAAAGGCATACAGATTCTGACAAAAGATATCAACCCATCCAGAAATCCCAGCATCTTCATATCTTAGAGCCCAAGACTCAATTAGTTCTTCATGCACACAAAACAAATTATTTTTTAAAATATTCACTTTACTTTTAATCATGTTTACATGTATGTGTGTGTGTGTGTACCTCCCCTTCCACTCTCTGTCTGTCTGTCTGTCTCCATCTCTGTCTTTCTTTGTCTCTCTCTGTCTCTCTCTGTTTCTGTCTCTGTCTCTCTGTCTCTGTCTCTCTGTCTCTCTCTCTCTCTCTCTCTCTCTCTCTCTCTCTCTCTCTCTCTCTCTCTCTGTGTGTGTGTGTGTGTGTGTGCGTGTGTGTATGTGTGTGCATGTGGGTTCCTGTGGAGATCAGTAGGCTTTTAAAGATATCCTAAGTAGAGCACTTATGATAGGCCAAGAGCCACAGGTGCTTGGGTGCTGGGAACAAGATTCCAGTTAACTGTAAAAGCAATACTCACTCTTAAATACTGACCCATGCCTACAGCCCCTCCAAAGAGATTGTGATGTGTTAGGTCTTACACTGAAGTCATGTATAAATCAATAACCATTTCATAAATCTCTAATTAGACCTACATTTATTTTGAATTGAAAATAGATTTTTTTCATACAACGTATCCTGATTATAGTTTCCCTTCCCTCCACTTATCCCAGTTCCTCCTCTCCTCCCCTCCCCTCCCCTCCTCTGTCCTTCCCTACATATCCTCTCCCTTTATCTCTCTCATTAGAATACAAAAGGCTTCTAAGAGATAACAACCAAATATGACAAAATAAAATATAATAAGTCAAAGCAAAAACTTTCATATTGAAGTGGAACATGACAAAACAATAGAAAGAAAAGAGTCCCAAGAGCAGGCAAAAGAGTCAGAGACCCACTCATTCATTCTCATAGGACTTCCACAAAAACACTAAGCTAATAGCTATAACATGTACACAGAGGACTTGGTGTAGACCCATATAAGCCCTGTGCTTGCTGCTTTAGTATCTGTGAGCTACTGAGCTCATATGTGCTTTGCATACTTGATTCAGAGGGTCATATTCTCCTGGTGTCCTCCATCTCCTGACTCTTAAAATCTTTCTGCTACCTCTTTCACAGGATTCTCTGTGCTCCTTGGGAATGGATTTGATAGCGACCTCCAATTTAGACTCTTGATCTGAATAATATCCAGCTGTGGATCCTTCAGACCTTAAATAACTTGAGAGAAACTGTCATTGTAATAATCTATAGTTCAAAGGAAAAGCACCTTTATGTAATTCGTGCAGGATATAACAAAAGGGCAACATTCTAGAATGAAGACTTCTGAAAAATTTAAATATAGAAGCAGCAACCAAGAAGCAGTGGAAAGGATGAAAGGTATAGGTGGGCAACAAGAGAAAAAAAAATTAGAGGATGACAGAAGGTGGGGAAAAGAAGTAGGACATAACCAAATAGGATATGCTCAGGTTGTGAGAGACTGTTAAGAGGTGATTTTGTGTGTGTGTGTGTGTGTGTGTGTGTGTGTGTGTGTGTGTGTTACATGTGTGTAGGGACATCCATAGATGCCAGAAGAGAGCATCATGTCACTTAAAGCTAGAGTTATACAAGGTTGTGAGCCACTGACTATGGGTGTTCAACTGAACTCTGAGACCTCTGGAAATGCAGCAAGTGCTCCTAGTCATTGAGATATCTCTCTAGCCCCTGAGAAGTATGTTTTGAATCTTTATCATTTCATCAGTGAGACCCATAAACAAAGAGCAGAGTGACATTTGGTCTAACATTATGCATAACCATGGCTAGGAAATGAGATAAGCTTATCTAGGTGTCTTAGATATCTGCTTGTCTTACTCTCCCTTATATTACACTGTGTTCTAGCAAACCACAGACAATCCTAGATTTAGAAGAGCTCATGAGAAAGAAAAGATGATTGACTTGCTGGTTCATTTTTAATTCACTTTTGATGCTCAACTGAATTCATATAAAATCTCTTGTCATCTTGTTCGGATAACCTCCCATTACTCTTTGTTTTGAAAATGTCTTAACTGGAATCAAACAACCCTGGCTTCAAGCCAGGATCATGAAGGCTATAATTAAGCAAGATTTTTCTGTCTATATACCCAGCAGGGCCATCTATGGAGGAGGGAAAAACAGGAATCAGAGGCAATTGTGTGTTTTTTCAAGAACAACAGAACAATATATTCTACATACTTTACATAATAAATGACAGCAGCTGACATTTTAATCAAGACAAAAACAATAACAAAGTTGCTGTGTTTTCTTTGGAGACAGGAAGTAGCCCTAGCTCAGAAACACGTAATTTTTCTGCTGTCAAAGACTAGGCTACAAACTCCTACTTTTAAGATGGTAAACCTGCCTTGTCAACTAAGATAAAGGTAATTTTATATCCTCTTATGATGGCTTTTCTTGGAGTGATTTTTTTTACATGTTTAATCCCTAACATTAAAGGTTAATCTAAAATGCACTATTTTAATTTTTAACTAACACCACCTGTCAGGGATGCTGGTGGTGATGTCATTTTATTGGCCCTTTTGATGGATATGAGCCTATTGTGACAGGTAAAAGTGGTATTTTTTCAAGCATGCCATTGATGGTTCTGGGTATCACAGATACCCCAGGGATGTCTAATAATGATTCTGAAAGATGCTTGAGAGGCGCTTGTCAAGATTCAGTTTGAGAGACTAAAATACTCAAACCACTTTGGGTATTGTATTTGAACTCATCTCTCACTCCCGATTTGCAAGGGCATAAATATTGCTTATGACAAGGGTCATAATGCTGAGTTCCAACAGATTTGTTCCTTCTCTGTTTATTTTCACAGTTCCTACAAGATGCAGAAATAAAGACTTACAGCCATTAGTTCTTGTCAACTTCAGCTAAAACACATTGGGATTGACAAACCGTTCTCCATGGAAGCCTGGCCACCTGACAAAGCACTTCATCCAGGCAAAAGCAAATGGCTTTTCATTATTGTTCTTGTCTGACTAATTTTTCTTTCAAACTTTTAGCCTAATAGATTTTGGGGGTGGGTGGTGGAGTCAAATGGCATCTATCCTTATAATCTTTCTGTGATTCCCCAAAACAAAAGCTTTTCCTTAATCAGTTTTACACATTTCCTTTCCCTCTTTGGAACGTTATAGAGGAGAAAAGGCTTATGTGACTTCTAGGTAAGATGGAACAGAAAAATTCCAGATTCCAGAACATGTAGTTCTGATGGGCTTCAGGGCTGGGTAGCAGCTCATGCTGGATTTTGTCTGGCTATCTCCATGCTCACTTAGTTCCATTGTGTATCAGGTATGGTTGGTGTTGCTCGCCATAAAGGTAGTCATGCCGCATGTTTCAGTATCAAGACACCCTGTTTGGTACCTCAGCCTATACTACGATTTAATCATGAAGTGTCCCCTGTTGACTCGTGTATTCGAGACTTAGAAACTAGTTGATGGACTCCTGGAAAGTTCTTGAATCTAGAGAGCTCTGACCTAATAATTTGATTAATTATTTGATAGAGTGATACTATGTTGGCTTTATTGAGAGGCAGTGAAAAGTAGGAGACAGGACCAAGGTAGAGGAGGCAGGTCACTGTGAGGTATATCCTTTTAGGACTATAGAGATTGCCCTGGCCTCTATGTCTTCTTTCTCTCATTCTTTTCTCTACTATGGCTTCTCTGCCACAGTGGATGCAAACTATGAGAAAAAAAACCTTTCCTCTTTACAATTGTTCCTAACAGGTAATATGCCATACTGATTAGAAAGCTTACCAAAAAGCTTCACCCCAAGGACTCACCCTGGAATCCTGACCAGCCTGGCCATCAGTTACCACTTGTGTTCCTAAACAGGACTTAGGGTGTGGCTCAGTGGTAGAATGCTTGCCTAGTATATATGGGACTCTAAGTTGATTAGCAGTACCAAAAGAAGTAGGGGAGGTGGCTCATGTGGGTCCTTCTAAAACCTATCCCTTCTCCTAGAGATTCATAAAATTTCTTCCCTGGCCGCATGACACAGAGGCCATCTGGGAGAACTTTGCAATATGGCTTCCTCCCAGAGTCTCAGAGAGTGCAATGACACATAGCAGTTAGCTTTTCTTTATTACATAATTATTGTTGTTATTGTTATTTAAAGAGGATTTTATTATATATCCCTAGATGGCCTAGAACTCTGTATTACACCAGACTGCCTTTGAACTCACTGATATCCTCCTGCCTCTCCCTCTCAAATGCTGGTGTTAAAGGAGTGCACTCCCAGGGCCAGCTGACTTTTCTTGAAACCTATCTAATTAGCTATTTCCTCCATCGTTGAGAGGACTTACTTAACTCTTGCCTTTGTGACATTTGTTATCTTCCTCCCACAGCTGGCTAGACATAAGAAGAGACAGGCTTCCAATTTCTTTCCAAGTGAGACCTTTCCTATGCTGTAACCTCATCTCTCCCATGATGTTCTCTGGCTTATATCCTTTCCTGGCTCCCAGTGGGAACATAACAACTAGAGAGGAAATAGATATGGAATACATGGGTGGTACTGTCAAAGAACAATCCCTTGGCATTTTTAAAAATATTATTTTGGAGACAGGGTTTCCCATGTAGCCATGACTAGCTTAAGTCACTAGATAGAGCCTCAAAATTGCTGTGATGCTTCTGCCTCTGCCTCCCAAGCACTGTGATGACAGACATATGCCATCAGACTTGGCTTCTATTACTTCTGTTAAACATAGATAAGTGAGACTGAAACTACCTTAATCATTGAAGCATTGCTTTCCCTTTGTTCTGTTTGTTCCTGTCTCCTCAACAAGACCAGAAAAAATGGGAAAACAAAAGTGACAGCGCAGCATTGACCAATTTATAAGATTGTCCTTTACCAATTGCGTTTTAACAATGGATGTTAGTGGGGAATAGCCATTTATCTGTGATATTGATAGCCACCTCAGATACAGTAGTTGTTTGCATTTCTTTCTTAAGTGAAAGATAATTACGGGCTTCTATAACTTGATAAAAACTTTTACGGTGGAAAAACAACGCTAAACATTGAGTCCCGGTCTGAGATAACAGCTTCGATTATATGGAACTGCCTGTTTCTCCTTGCCAAACATAGCAATTTTTGAGCTTGAATTTTCAGATTTGTCTGTGTTCTAGGCACCTGGGTTTAAGAGCCTCAGATCTATGCCTGTACTCACTGTGCACATGGGCATTGGGACCAACTTCAGAACAACCTCAGGACACCTGCAAAGCCTAAGTCATTGACCAGTATTGATAACATTAACGATTCTTTCCTTCTGTCTCTGTGGTCTGAGTCTATAGTGCATGCCTCAATTAGTATCCCACCAATACTTTGTAATGGTCTCTGAGCCTTACAGACAACTTAAATAGTCATGCTATTTGCATATTTCTTTAATTTATCATTTCAATCCTATTATATGGCCAAATGGGTATTGAATATCACATACACAAAACAGAAAAACCTCGGTCTAAGTTTGTGGAATGCTGGGGAATGGAGGAAAAGGGAGGGAGAAGGTGAATTATGGAAAATGTTTTTGAAATGTTCAAAAAATAAAACTTACAGGTTTCATAGCCAATGACATTCTGTGGAATTGTTCTACACATGACCAAGAGGCTCATTATATGCCTCTCTCCATCTCTCCCTCCTTTCGAGTTTTAAAAGTCATTATTTGACATTTTTGTATCGTGACTCTGAATGCCTTTAGTTAACTGAACCCTGAAGCTATGTCAATTCTCTTGGTACTTTAAGCTTATAAAGCATTAGAAGCCAGTCTAAACTTACTTAGGAATGGACAGTAGAAAATGAAATAATGTATTTTTTTCAACTTATGTGGGCCTGATTGCCTTTGTGGGTCCCAATGATATATACAGATTTTAAATCTCACACATCCCCAAAGGAGTTTAGCTTTTTTATTTTAAATTAAAAAACAAAACAAAACAAGTACAATGTTCCAGGAAATGCTGATATATATATATATATAATATATATATATATATATATATATATATATATATATATAAAATTTCTGTCCACAGAAATTTTTGTCACAGAACTCTCTAATATTTTGGGGAAAAAACCTAAACACAGTAATATTATTTCTCAGTTGTTGTACAACATTCTGGAGATTATTTTTACCTCCAAACTGTTAGATGTGCTATCTATAGCAACTTAATAAAATCTTTCAAGTCTTTGCACCCATATTTGAAATTGCTTCCACACAATTTATGAAACAACATAGCCACTAGAAGGAAAATCACATTTTCATAAATGTAGTATAGAACCACAGAGATAAGTTGGGTCATTTGTTTCTTAAACTAAGTGGTGAGAGACACCCATTCGTTTTCAATCCTCAACCTGCGTCATTGACTCTTTTCTACGTATCTCAACCAAAATACCAATCATTTGCCATGGACAGCCTTACCTAATGCTCCCAGGTAATGTAATTACACTTTGTGTCTCTATCAGTTTGTTTCACTCCTCCATCCTAACAATTATCGTGTCACATTATATTTGGGGTTATATTTCTGTTGCATCCTCTTTAGCTGAGAACTACTTTAGTGATTATTTTCTGCACGCCTGCCTTCCAAGTGTTTGGTACATGGCTCCTTAGGAAGCATCCTACCATACTTTGTAAGTGGTCTCTGATCTTCAGGGACAAGGTAATCAATCAAACACCCTCCTTGTAAGTATGCATGAAGTAAGAGGTGATGGCATATATATATATGTGTGTGTGTGTGTGTGTGTGTGTGTGTGTGTGTGTGTGTGTTGTTTTGTGTTTTTTGTGTTTTGGCTTCTTGGTTCTTAGGACTTCTTAGGATACCTTCCAAGGCGTGAGGGCAAGCTAAGGTTTTCTAGATATCACAGTCTACCCAGCATTGTCTCTACTTTTCAGGATTTCATGCCTGGTGCTTCTGATTTTAGATTCTCATTTATAAGCCTCTAAGAATTAAAATCCTATGTGGAGTCTTCACAGTCATAACAAGCCCTCAGAGTAGTATGGACAGTCAAAGGCAACCTTTGTTCTTATAGAAAATACATATGCGAAGCCGAGGGGCCCATTTCCCATTTCAGATCATGAGCAGCTTGAGATCAGAAAAATCTGAACAAGGGAACATTGAACATATTCACACCCTGAGTTGTGAATTTATTAAAATCCAATTATAATTCCAGGTGAGTTCTTCTTATTTCAAGGGGCAGGCTCAGCGCTTAATATATTTTTGAGTATAGGTTCCAATCTGGAGCACTGTATCATTATTTCATAATGAGCCTGTGGGATAAAGTCGATACGCATGAACCTGCCATTGACCTAGGCTATTGTCATTGCCTTTCTCTGTGTAGTTAGAGGCAGCCCTCAGTGTGGATTTGAGCTCAGCTTGAGGGTCATCTACAAACATTTTCAGTAAAAACTTCAAAGCATTGGCCATAGTCATGTAAGAGCAAAGCAACACATCAGAACTCTGCAAAGAGGAAGGTGTTTCTCCCTTACTGGGAGCATCTAAGGAATAACTGCCAGAAGTCTCAAGTCTGCTTCTAGTGAACAAGTTAGCAAGAAAACCACCAACCCAAGGAAAGAAAACTCCCCAGTAGCCAAGAGCAAGAACAGGAGAGCCACTCCAGTGAAAAAATATGCTGAGACAGATGCCGTTTTCTCATGTTTGATTATCTGGGTAAGAAGAGGGCCATGGATATTTAACTTGATTATTTTTACAAGACAGTCCGGGTCCAAGTCTTCTGTGGTTTGCAGACATTTCTTGCTTTTACTTAATAAAAATCACTGAGAAAATATGTATATTACATTAAAAAGACTGCCCCCATCCCAATTTAACTGCAATGTGAACTTTAAAGGTCCATTCACTTACATCCGAAGCAACTCCTGTTTATAAAGCTCCTTTAAGATCTGTCAGATAACTGCATCTCCTAAAGTAAATCGCAATATATGACACCATATGACGGTAGGATGCTGACACTAGAGAATAGTAGAAAATGGAGATCATCTGTATAGACTTTATAACTCTTTTTAAAATTTAAAATTATTTTAAAAGAAAAAGTTAGAATAATATGGAAGGAATAGATATTTAGACCAAAAGTGAGTTGAGTCTCTGTAGACCCAGGGCTCCCTGTCTGGCTCAAGGCCATGGAATGAGTTTAGTGGGTTTCTGACCCACAACACAAGGTATTTGAACTCTGTTGGGTTAGTACTAGGGGTGGACAAAGATGCTACCCCCAAACAGTTTGGGGTATACATTCAGGAGTCTCATGTAGAGTACTTTGCTTCTTTGAGCCCAAAGACACAGCAGCATGAAGGTGGCAGAGGCCAGGGAAGTGGGCTTCAAGGTCAACATCCTTTGGCTCCATAGGCAAGGTCAGCATCACTTAGTAGCATAGAGGAAAACATCCTGCTACTCAATAAAGGGAAAATGCAAAACATGCACCAACAGTCTGGTCCAAGTTAGTCTGTGAACCACAATTGGGCATCTTTTCAGTTTGTCTAACAGGTATATCTATCCTATCTACCCTGAAGCTCACAACTAAAGAGAGCTAGGGATGAGGCTCAAGAGAAAAACACAAACTTACTTAAACTATTATAAGACTTTATTGTGATATGTATATATATATATATATATATATATATATATATATATATATATATATATATATATATATATTATATCTCACACCACATGCATTATATACATACATACACACAGAGTAATCTGATTGCTTTGTTATGAGATGAAAATTTTGTAGATAACATGGTCATGTTGCAATGTCAAAAGGCTGGTCATGCTACAAAATACCAATGAGAAAGAAATTCTAGAAAGGAGAAAAGGCTAAACTATGATATTTTTTTATTTTGTATTTTCAACTGGACTCAGGCTCCCATAATTTGGACAAAAGGGACAAACAAAACAACAGTGCCAGAATAACATATGGAAATATTTGTTATGATGTCTGTGCTGTTCAGCCTTATTGCCATCTTGATACAGTCTAGAGTAATCTGAGAGGAAAAGCCTCAGTTGAGGAATTATCTAAATGAGTCTGGTCTGCAGGCATGCCTGTGATAGATTATCTTGGTTATTAACTGTTGTAGGAGGCTCCAGTCCACTGTGGGTGGCACCATTCCCCAAGCAGGTGGTCCTGGATGTATACAGGAACTATTTAAGCATAAGTGAGTGATTTAGAGGGCAAGTCAGCAAAAAGCATGCTTCTGTGGGTTTTTCCTATGACTCCCTTTTTAAGTTTCTGCCCTGACTTCCTCAATGAAAGACTGTGCCATCAAAGTGTAACCCTTTCTACCCCAAGTTGCTTTTGGTCAGAGTATTTTGTATCATGGCAACAGAAGGAAATAAGGATAATTCCTATTTTAAAAACCCCATTACTTTGAGCATCTGTGAACTTTGCCCATTATTTTGGAATAGGCAATGAATATGCAGTCTTTACTTGAAGTCTTTATATTGTTTCACTATACTTGCCTTTCCTCAGGAGTTTTAGAGAGTACATATTCTAATTTAAATTTCCAGGGCTTCTCTTAGACTTTTAGTAGACAGTGAAAGCTTATCTCAGGACACTATGAGCAAAACACTGTCCTGTGTTCTTCATGGACCAGATCTTCAGTGTGGATGGATATATCACATATAATTAGACATATAATTAGAATAAAACACATATAATTAGAATAAAGTCATACCACAAGGACATATACAAATAAAAAGGGCATATGTATATGCCCTTTGGTATGGTTTTATTCTAATTATGTGTGCTTATGAGCAGCTAATGCTAATTTAATATAACATAATAATGATTAAATGAGGGTAATTAGCCTTTGTGTCTCCTTAAACAGTGGTCACTTCTTATGCTGGCAATCCTTGAGGTCATCTTTTTGGGTTCCTTATAAAACATGTAATGGGTTGTGACTTACAGCTCTGTATACTGCCCAGTATAACATTAGAACACACTTTAATATAATGTGTATGATGTTTATTTGGTATGCAGTATCAAAACTCTCCTGATCTCCTGTACCTTTCCCTTGTTACTTATAATGACCATTATCCTACTCTGTATTATATACAACCTGCTAATTTTAGATTTACCATATGAATGAAGTCACATACTATTTGTCTTGTGTGTCCGCCTTATCTCAATCAAGGCAATGTCCTTGAGTTCATCCATGCTGTCACGTGTTGCCATCATCCCTTTTTTTTATGGCTTTCGTGTTTCAAAAAAATAAGAATTATTATAAAAGTAATTTTGATAGAAATTCAGAAAACGGAGCCAGGGAGCCACTAAGACATAGGGCTTATGCATGACTCCACCTGCCAACTGCTGTAGGGGTTGTGAAAAATGTCACATTGAGCATCACTAACACAGGAATCGCAAGGCAATGAATGCCTTTGTATTCCAAGCCTCAGGATGTACATCACTAGGTGATTGGACTCTAGCTTTATGGGCATTCAGCTCAAGGTACCCATTCTTTGTTTGCATTCTCTACAGTCAATGGCCCATGTAAGCTCAGACTTCCCCTGCTATCTAAGCTTGGGTGCCTGAATAGTTATTCTTAAAACTCTTCCTGATGCTGGCTTGGAGTTAAAATGCAGTGACATTATGCATCTGCCACATTTTTTTTCTTATCCTGTAGTAACTGTGAGAGGGCAGATACCTGGTGTATTACTGACTTCATCACACATGTGCAAATATGCACACACACATACACACACATACATACAGTGGTAGGACAGTTGGGTTGTAAACCACAGCTCCCCCTTATTTGGGTGTTTTTCTGGAAAAAGTTCTCCTTCCCCAATAATTATCCTCTTTTCTCTTAATCTATTTCCCTCTATCCTGAGGGAGTATACATTTTGAAGAAATTCTATGGGCTTGGGCATAAAGTCATGTATTTCTCATGGCTGAGAATGTGTTTCTGTTAAGGGAACACAGGTTCCCCTGTGGCTGTGGCCAGTTCAGCAAAGCACAGACCCACAGCCTACATTGTGAGGGAGTAGTGCCACCTATGTATGCAATGCAGACGCATCGGTTACAGTCGATATCTGTTATGAGGTAGTTCACCCGTGTTGCCTGCCCTCTTCTGGTGATTTGCCACTGGTGTCAGGCCAAACAGTTACCAAGAAAGGCAGTGTTCCCTGGCTTTGATCCTATCTTAGATCCTACCTTAGAAAGTACAGTTGTCTTTATACCAACACACCTTTTGTAATGTGGTTCTCTTGACTGTCAGCATCTAGCATGATTTTTAGGCTATATCTCTATGGCCATCTTGTCTGTATATTGTTCTTTTTTATTTTCCATAGTTGGTGGCAACTTCATAGCATTTCAGATGCTTCTCCTGCTAAAACCACACACTCATATCCACATTTGAAGATCAGCTCCAATACAAAGGATATCCACAGAATTCAGCCCCAGCACCATACTACTCAAGTAATTGACATTCTGTTACATGGAAGAAACACTTGAATTGGGTATAGACACCAACTTCTTTTAGGTAATACTTTTCAGGTGGCTGATCAACACCAGTTGTGATTCATTTTCTAACTGTATTTATTTGTAGTAGCAAGAAAAAAGGCAGTAAACAGACATTGTCAATCCTGAAATCTAATCACCAATCACCTTTATATCTTTACAACTTCTCACCCTAGACCTTTAGTTCCTTAAGTACTCAGAAAAAAAGATTTAAAAAATTATTGTCTTCAGCAATTCTCCAGTCTCTATCAGTTAACATATTTTATAAAGTAAATGTCAAGTTCACTCAAAATGAGTGTTTGGTCAGCCACAGACAGGAAACAGCCACCGGACCTATGCAAATCGAAGTCGGAAGCTTACCTGAGTTCCTTGAAGGGGTCTGCTCTGACATTGGGTGTTTCTATGGATTTGGGGAAGACTGTGCCTTCAGCCCCTACAGAGAAAAGACAAAAGCAGACAGATGTTATGCATGTGAGGTCACCCAGGGCATCTGCAGCACACAAACTGATTGGAGCTCAGAGTGTGCATTTTGCCACACTTGAGGAGGGCTTCTGACAGGACGGTGTTAAATCAGTTCCTGCAAGCAAAACTTTAAAGAATGAGAAACAGCTCTTGTTACATCCAAGTGAGGCCGGGTGGAAAATTCCACCGGGGTTTCCAGGTTTCTGGAAAAAACAAAAACAAACCAACAAACATTTTAATTAGAATACAATTACATTACTTTTATTTCTCCCATTTGTCTTCTGAGCCCCCTGTGCGCCGCCCCCTGAAACTGATAGCCTCTTTTTTCAAAAAGGGAAACATCTTTAACAACATCCCTCAAAACAGGAAATGTTAACTCTTGTCTCTTATAAACTATTAATGGCCTTCTGACTGGAGTTTGGAACTAGAGCAGCTGAGGACCTCTCCCTGCAATGCAGTGCGGATTGTGGAACACACGAGGTTAGATGGTAGTGTTTGCCTCGTGTCAAGCTAAAGTGTTTTTCTTTTCGGTAAATAAAGCTCTGCATTACCATTTTGAAAAGTGATGCAAATGGAACATGATGAGAGATCACTGGAAGGACATATTTCTATACTGAGTGGTAACGTCGATCCCCAGCCCAGTTGGGGCATTCATCTCTTGCTTGAGCACTCAGCCTTCATCTGTACCACTTGTCAACATCAGCTGAGCTTTTCAAGCTATAAAAATAGTGGTTGTCTGGTTTTATATGCTCCCTAAGAGATTGAAAAATCATTTAACCTGCAGCGTACCAGGGACAGTTGCCCTGGATATTAGCTTTTCTTTTTTTTTTTTTTTTCATTTTTTTTATTATTAATTTATTCTTGTTACATCTCAATGGTTATCCCATCCCTTGTATCCTCCCATTCTTCCCTCCCTCCCATTTTCCCCTTATTCCCCTCCCCTATGACAGTTCCTGAGGGGGATTACCTCCCCCTCTATATGATCATAGGGTATCAAGTCTCTTCTTGGTAACCTGCTGTCCTTCCTCTGAGTGCCATCAGGTCTCCCCATCCAGGGGACATGGTCAGAGGTGAGGCACCAGAGTGTGTGAGAACGTAATATCCCACTCTCCACTTTACTGTGGAGAGTGTTCTGTCCATTGTCTAGATCTGGGTAGGGGTTTAAGGTTTACCGCCTGTATTGTCCTTGTCTGGTGCCTAGTTTGAGTGGGACCCCTGTGCCCAAATCTGCCTATCATAATGTTCTACTTGTAGGCTCCTAGGACCCTCTGGGTCCTTCTACTTTGCCTTTCTCTCATGAATCTCACATCTAGAGTCCCACTAGAATGTCCTCTCCTCTGTCTCTGTTTCCTGGTAAGTGAAGGCTTTCGTGGGACATGCCCGTTGGGCTAATATGCAGATATAAGTGAATATATACCATTTGAGTCTTTCTGCTTCTGAGTTAACTCACTCATTATGATCATTTCTAGCTCAATCCATTTATCCACAAATTTTGGGAATTCCTTGTTTTTAATAGCTGAATAGTATTCCATAGTGTATATGTACCACAGTTTCTTTATCCATTCTTCTACTGAGGGACACTTAGGCTGTTTCCATGTTCTGGCTATTATGAATAGGGCTGCTATGAACATGGTTGAGCAAATTTTCTTGCTGTGTGCTGGAGCATCTTCTGGGTATATTCCACGTACCGGGGGCAGTACCCTGTGCTTTGAAAAAGGTAAGTGCTTCGCACCTGGTATATGTCTATGATACTGTTAAGAATATTAGAGTATTTCACACTCATGTGCAACTTTCTGGAATTCTCTTGCATGTTTATTGCCTAGAAACTCCTCCTTTGTAATTATTACTCTAAATTTAGATTTATCCTAGTATAATGATATGTCTAGAAAAATGAATTTTTATTAATATATGTAGGAACTGCAAAAAAATATTCAATCCTATGATAGCAGCAAAAGACCATTATAAAAATAATCAAAAATAATACTTTGGCCTAACATTACACATAGCTATTTGAGGAATGGCTTGATGATTAACATAAATTTAAAAGTTAACAATTTTGACTGACTCCTATAGATTCTGTCACATGCACTAGTCCATATTTCTTGCAGCAGCCTCATTGCATTGGCACCATCAGTGGGCAGAAACATTAAGTGTAGGCCACTTCAAACCTTTCTCAGCCTAAAGATGTTCTTGTGGGTTTGCCTCTGTGGGCACATGTGTGCTCAGGTATGCTCACCCATGTATGCTCATGTAGCAACTAGAGTTGACATTGAGTGTCTTCCTCAATCTCTCCACATCTTATTTATTTTTGACCAGGGTCTCTCACTGAACTTGGAGAATGCTGCTGTGGCTAGACTGGCTAGCTAGTAAGCCCCTGGAATCAGTCTGTCTCCACCTCCCAATGCTGAGCTTACAGATGTATGCAACCTAGTCTAGCTTTCACATAGGGACTACAGATCCAAATTCAGGTCTCCATGCTTGCACTAACAAGCACTTTGCCCACTGAGTATTTCCACAGCACTGACATATTTCTTGCTTTTTAAGATTCCATATCATTTCAAACACATTAAAATATATGCATAATAAAATCTACAACTTGTTATGCAAATTACATAAGAATGTTCAAAGTTTTGTTATGCATAAATTACTAATTTTGCCCCTGAGACTTCCTCATTATGTTTTTGTATAACTGTAGAATGAATTAACTTTTAGACTAAAGTGTAGCTTTTGTTAAACATGCACTAAATTTGGTTTTGAAGAGTGCATTAATTATTTTTTCTTTACTGTGACCAAAGGTTTGGCCACACAGGGCTATCCAGGGTTCTAATACTGTGACATAATGTTGTCATACATGATGCAGTCTACATATATGTTTGGGCACATTTGTCAGTATCCCTGTAGCACAGGTAGCTCATGGGCCACAGACTAGATATGGTTGTGTCATGGTCTGCGGATATGGTTCCTCACAGTGGAGAAGGCATGATGGAGGAGCTTGCTCACACCTGGGAAGTTCAGGCAGCAGAGGCAGTGGGATGCCACCATTCAGGTGGCCTTTTCCCCTCTTTTTTTTTTTTTCCAGACTGAGGCCCTAGCCTTCAAGAGAGAATGGCTCACATTTTATTCTATAGTTAATCCTTTCTAGAAAGTCCTCATAGATAAAACCCAATGAATGTTTCTCTTATGCCATTAAGTAGACAAAAGAAATGAGTCATCACAATTAGTATACATTTCACATCTTTAGCTTTGCTGAGATCCTTGGAGAGGTATGTGGGGCTAGGTGCCATAAAATTGCTAAGGATTAAACAACCCCACAAAAGTCGCATGATGATGCTTCTTAAGCTATATGAGGCCCTGGGCATATCCCAAACCACCTCCTGTTCTGGCAAAGCCATACCACTGAACAGGGACTTCCTTTTGGAGCTCTGAACTCTGTGGATCTTAGTCCCAGAAGTACAATGAAAAGTTACAGTGCTGTATCTCAGTAAACTAAGGAGTTTGGTTATACTGTTGGTATATTTGCATTCTAGTTGAATCTCTTCCCCCCAAAAAAATTCTATAAAAGCAAAAAAGAATATTACCTCTTTTCTAAGTCAACCTTAATCGTATATACAGCAACTGTTCCTATCTGTGGTCAGCCTCCACTATGTGGACTGTTACTGAAACCATGACTCACGGTGTCTGTCTACTGCCATGCACATGCCTACCTTCATACTGTAAGACATCTGGAGCCTTGGGCGACTGTGCACAACATGTATACACAGTAGGACAGAGGCTACTTTACATCAGACTAATCACTCAAACTTGAAGAATGGCATTTTCTTTTAAAATGGCTTTCAAATGCCTGGCCAGTCTTTCTGTCCCATTCAAACTCTGACTGAGTTGCTTCTTCATTAGCTGAGGATGATGATCAAAATTCACCCCCTAATTCACCTGTACACCTGGCTTTACTCAGGTCATGGAGAAGCTACTTAGACAGAGCTCATGGCTCCATGACAGAGTCACGTAAAACTTCACATATTAATGATCCATAGAAAGGACATAGTCTCTTCTGGACACTAGAATTCAGGGCCATAGTTTTCTCTAATCCAAAAATACCTTTGCTGTTCCTTGACTAGGCGAATGTCTTTTTCTCTGTCATATTTCCATTGTCCAACACAGCCAAAGGCAAACAGTAAGCACTCAACATTATAAAATGGCTATAACATTTACTTGGAATCTGACACACACCACCTAGCATTTTTATGTGTCATGCAGAGCAGACATTGTTCTACATCTTTGACTTGTCTTACGGTCTGTGTAAGTAGGTGTGGCTTCCCTGGGCTGCTACTGGAATTGTTTCTGTTGATGCTGTGATTCCTTTGGGAAAACTGATTTTTTTTTGTCATAAAATTCCTTACACAATACCATATATTTTAAGTACAATTCAGGATATTATTTTAACTCTACGTATAAAACAACAAACATTGTAATAAAGGAATATGGTAAAGGCTACAGAAAAACATGTCTTTAAAGTCAAAGGTGATCAGGGGCTGTGAGCCCCCCCCATACCAAACAACCAATTACTTAAAGCCTGCAGCTAAAATTCACAGGGTCCCATAACCACACTTGCAGTGGCTGCACATGCAAAGACTTGCATGTACATGTGACTATTGACCCATATTTAGCTCCAGGGCCCTAGCACCTTGCTCTGTGCAGGTGAGGCTACTGTAGTTTGAATATCAAATCCTCTCTCCCCTCACTTATATGCTGAATGTTTGGTTGCCAGCTCTTGGTGGCAGTTTGGGAAATTGTAGGAGGTTTAGGAAGGGCTTCTAGCTGAAGAAAGTCGAGCCAAGGGACACGTTGTTTGAGGCTATGACCTGTTTTAACTGTCTGCTTTTGATGTTTCTGCTTCCTGCCTGTCATGCAATGTACGTCTTCCGTTCCCATCTCTGACTGCCACAGTGTTCCGCCTCACATATTTCCAGAGACACAGAGCCAAATGACCACATGCTGAACCTTCTGATGTTGTGAGCCATGGTTGTTTTTGTTAGTGGTGTGCAGCTAACTAGTTAACACAGGGAGATGCAGCCTCTACTGGAAAGCAAGGCAACACGCACCAGAGGGGTGTCTGGAAAAGGGGACTCCGCGTGGGAAGGGAGGTAAAAGCAAGATGCCCACACTTCTTTACCATTTATTAACTAATCCAATAATCTCAAGTTCTTCTGTGCTGGGACTTGGCCAATGGGGTGCTCATGTCCTACACACCTGTGGCCATACTTCTAGATACGAATTTCTACAGAAAGACACAAAGGTCTCTTGTTTGCTAAGGAACCTTGAACATGACATATAACACCTATGGTGTTCAGTTCTCCTATTGGAAAAGAAAGAACACAGGCTGTCAAATGGCCCTATGGGCAAATCACTTATCATGGAAAGCTGAGCACCTAAGGTCAGCTTGGAACTCACCTTAGACAGGGAGATTTTTATGTTTAATATATAAGATATAAGGCAATAAGATAATAAGATAATAAAATACCAGATGCCAGATATTATATTATAGAGGAGTTTATTATATGATCATGAGGAGAAGGAAAGGGGAAAGGGATACCCCAGAGAGAGACTGAGACTGAGACAGAAGAAGAGAGAGGAGAGAGAGAAAGAGAGGAAGAGTAAGGGGGAGTAGAGAGAGAACCAAGAGGAGGGTTTGTCCTTTTATATAGCCCTGGGCAGGGCCACGCCCCCATGGCAGGTAAGCAATGACATCACAGGTAAGCAGACTGAAGCAGAACCCTAACAGAGACCCTACTCAGGGACAATGCCTTGAGACCCCCAACATGCATGCTGTGGTATAAGCACACCTTATGGTGAGGAGACTGGGTATCTTATAGGTATACAATCTGTATCTTGGAGATATGGAAAATTGTTCTGTAGTTACATAGCTCAGGGGCCTGGGGCAGGACACTTCAGTTCAGCCTCGGTTCCAGACCAAGTGCTTTCTTACATCTGTTACAGGTGATGTCTTTCAGCAGACTCGTCTGCCCTGTGCCTACTTCTCTTTCTCTGAGTGTGAACAAATATCAAGGATCATGTCGTCAAATAATGCTTGCCTTTCAAGTCCCAATTTCATGTCTTCCTAAACCTATTCATACTTGCAATGAGATGAGATGGTAACATTTTTAAAAAAGACCTTTTATTTTTGTGTCCTACCAGGTTCCTGATTTCTACATTTCCCACTTTTCCAGACAGCTATCCATTGAGATAAATATACAATGCTGTCCTCAACCCATTCTTGGATGACATACTATTCTTGATTTTATTATTTCAAAAAGGCTCCTATTAAAATGATACCCACTGATTCTTTCTTTTGACACAATATAATTTACAGGCAATAAATGTTCATAAACAGTTTGACTGAAAAATCCATAAAACCATTTCAGCTTTATTTTAAGTTCCATTTAATGTTCCTCGAAAATGATTTCATCGATGTGTCCCCATTAGCTGGTTCTCTGCCCAATAACTTAATTCCATGCAATCAATCAGAAACTTATAAAGCATGTGACAGGGTCTATCTAAAGTATCTTAATACACCATAAAGATCAGCCCAGTGGCTCTTTTCCCTACTAGCTCAGGTAGCGGGTACACTTGTAAAAATATCTTGAATGTACTTTGTTACCATAGTAACAGAGGCATAGCATCTCTAGAGAGAACACTCAAGTTCAGAGCTCAGGGTTGCCACCGTTTTCTTTTGAGGACTCCTGCATGCCAGGGGACCTGAGATCTAGTCTTCTATTTGTAATGTGTAAGGTGTAAGGCATAGTACACAACCTCTCTAGGGATTGATTTCCTCAGCTGTAAAATGAGATGAGTGAAGTGGTACTTTCTAAATCTAGCGTTCTGCGAGGTCACCATCTGATATAATCAGACTTTTATCCTTGCTCACTTCCTTTTACTCAGAGAAATGAACTCTAGAAAAAAATACATACATTTATATGTTTTGCTGTGTTGTATTTTGTGGTGCTAGCAATTGAATGTAGGGTCCTGCATATGCTAAGCAGCTATACTTAATTGGCAGAATAAAACCAAGAGAAAATAAATCCTGTAAGATATGAACTAAGGGGAAAGCAACATTTGTTATAGATGGAAATAATGAAGCAATCAACATCATATACAGCTTTTTAAAACCCTGAAAAGTGAGTTGGAAAAATCTAGAACTTAACATCGGTTCTTCTGGACTCCTTTTCTGATTTGCCAAATAAACAAATCAAACGTCCCTTCAACCATATATACCAAGGAAAATGTGGTGTTTTGAAGTTATATAAAGTAGGAATGGGTGGATTCTTTGCTTTGCAAGGTCCCTTGTGGTTGTGTTCTTTTACAATAGTTGAAGTAACTAACTCAATGGAAAAATCCCATGATTCAGGAGAAGATTATGGTGTACAGCTAAACCCAAAGTTCGATTCATTCAGCTTGTAGCCTTGAAGACCTAATGATGTAGGCCTTAGAAGCAGGGACACACAGTCCCAGGCTGGTAAGGTGGACTATCCTCCACTATCATATTCTGACTAGTTGAAATAATTGGTAACTAAGTGAGCTCATAAATAAGACTATATATCCATAAAGTGCTAGAGACTTAGAAGACAGATCTTTGAAATTTTCCTAAACTCACAACTAGCAGACACGTTTTCTGAAGAACTGAAGTTTGCTGATATCTGAAATGTCATTAGCAATGAACACACCAAGAGAGGGATGTAGCAATACCAAAGAATGCACAAAGGCTGGAGAGTTTCAAACCATAACTAATAACGACTGTGTAGTTAGGTCATATTTAGCAAGAGGCAGCCATGATGGGAAAATAGAGAAAACCCAGGTTCCAGGGAGTGCAGTTTTCTAGAGAGTAAATTAATTATTTATCAAGAGATATAATTTGATCAAACTCAGATTTTTAAAACAATGTGTGGCTACATTTTGTGGACTGAATGTTTACATTAACCACGTAGTGACATGTTGAAGTCTTAACCCACATTGGGATGGAAGCACAAGATGGGGCAGTGGAGAGAATGCTGGGAGTGCATTGTCAGTTTGATACAAGCTAGAGTCATTTTGGAAGAGGGAACCTCAATTGAGAAAATGTGCCAACAGACTGGCCAGTGGGCTAGCCTGTGCTGTGTTTTCTTCATGGATGGTTGATATGAGAGTGCCCAGCTCATTCTTTTGAGTGCAAGCCTTGGGTTGGTGGTCCTGGGTGCTGTAAGAAATCAGCATAAGAGCAAATACTTCTCCATGGCCTCTGCATCAGTCCCTGCCCTGACTTCCCTCAGCAATGGATTCCCTTATGTGGAAGAAGAATAGAAAAAATTGAGCCCCTTTCTGTCCAAACTGCTTTTGGTTATTGTTTTTTTCAATCAAAGCAATAGAAACCATAACTCAAGCAGGAGCTTGATTTTGAAGAGTTCATGAGGTTAGAACCCTGATGATGGAATTAATGTTCAATTAAGAAGAGATGCCAGATACGTCCTGTTTCTCTCATGTGCCGTCATCCGTCTGCTATCCCAGGATGAGACTCATAAGAAGAGACAGACTAGCACTCATCTCCCACATCCAGTGTAAGGAGAGCAGGAAGTTGGCTATCTTCACGCCAGGAAGAGGAGTCTGGCCCTCCTGACATCAGAATTCAGACTTCCTAACTACTAGAACCGCAAGGACTATATGTCGGCTGCAGAGCCATGCAGCGCATGGTGGTGACAGTGATGCTCAGATGTCATTGCTGCAGTATGGACAAGGCAATCACAGATGCAAAGAAAGAGGGCAGAGGCCAGGGAGGAGAGGGAAGGCTGAGCTAGAGAACCCACAGTGAGGAACGGGAGCGGATAGCTGATGAGATGCTCAGGAGGGAGCTGCCGGGAGCGGCCAGTGCACCGGGCAAGAGGAGATGGGAGGGTGATCACACATCCCAAGGAAAGACCTAAGGTGGATGTTCAAGCCAAGTTGACAAAAGTGTTCAAGGTTAGCCAGCGATGGCCACAGAAGCCATGTACATATACGCCATATACAGAAGCCATATACATATTTGCCATATACAGAAGCCATATATTCTTGAAATGATATCCACACGAGTATTTGATATTTTAGTAACCAATTCTAGCTTTTAGTTTTTTCTATGATGAAGCAAGAAAAATAAGACAATTTAAATTAAACTACCTGCTCCACGTATAAGAATTCTATATTTTATTAATGTTAAAATAGTAATAACATACTCTAGTAATTAAAGAAAATCACAGATAGTTAACTGAAAATGAATGTACTCTGTGAAAAAACACTTTTCTGGTTACCTTAAAGTTTTAGATTAAAAGGTTTTCATATAACTATCATTGTTAGAATTCTTTCTAGAACACATGTTATAGTTTTCACCTAAGTCCAGAATATTGAATATGGAAAGGAGCGAGGTGTGGTGGTGCATGCCTGTAATCCCAGCACTCAGGGAGGCAGAGGCACACAGATCTCTGTGAGTTTGAGGCTAGCCTGGTCTACAAAGTAAGTCTAGGATAGCCAAGGGTACACAGAGAAACCCTGTCTCAGAAAAAACAAACAAACAAACAAACAAAAAACAAGCAAAGAAAGAAACAAACACCCATGAAAACAGTTTGATACTCAAAAATAATATTCCTTAGATTTGAGACTGGTATCTTCTACAGTCCATGGTAGGTTTTGTCAGACAATAATCTCAGAAAATTCCTCAGAAGCAGCTGCTTTTTAAAAAATAATGTAATTTGGTGTGTGTGTGTGTGTGTGTGTGTGTGTGTGTGTGTGTGTGTTTAAGTACAAATTTCTATGGGTTCACATGTGTGTGTCTGCACATGTAGAGGCCAGAGGTCAACTTCTGTTGTTGCTTACAAACTGCCCACCTAACTTTCTGCAGTCAGGGGCTCTCCCTGGGACTTCAGGCTTGCTGATGAGGCTGGACTGGCTTGTAAATTGCAGAGATCCACCTTCTTCTGCTTCCCAAGCACCTGGGCTTAGAGTCCAGTGCCCCCACACATCCGTCGCTTTTTATGTGGGTGCTGAGGATAAGAAAACCCAGGTCCCCAGGCTTCAGCAGCCAGCTCGACAGGCACAGCCTCTGCCCAGCCTCTGTGTTTAATTATTAGCATGAACTTTTGGCTTTCTCCTGAGAGCAACAGGCTGTCACATTTTTTTTTCAAGGAAATTCTGGGTTATATTTAGTCAGAACCATGAAAGGAGCTGAGAATTGGAAAGCACGCCAACGCCAAGCTTCCCCAACTTTTGGGACTGTGCACAGTGAGTACAGAGGCCACTGTCTCTAGGCCTTTGCAGACATGAACAACAAGCAGACTCTACATAGTCACTTTTCATGGAAAAGGTTGCTTGGGGCAGTTTTATTCCCGCTTGTCTTCCCTGGTGGTATTTATTAAGCTGTTAATGCAAAACATCTGTGGTTTGTTGTGAGCCGTTTCTAGGTTACACAGAAAATATTTCCTTTTTGGGGACTAGGTTGCTTTCTTCTAACCTAAATGACTAGGTAATTAATCCATTCAGCCAGTGTTTTCAGGAGGCCTCCCCCCCTGTTTATGTAGAGAAAACTGACTCAGATGTTCCTTTTTGTGGAACTTCAAGTTAATAATATTAAAAATGTTCATAAAGTTGGGGCTGGCACATGGGTAAAGAGCTGATAACCAATCCTGAGGATCTCACGTACCCGTGGGATGGAAGGATAGCATCATTTCCTGCCAGTTGCCCTCTGACCTGCACACATATGTTATGGCATGTATGTGCTTATACACACGAACAAATAAATATGAAAAACTAAGATTTAAAGTGTTAGTAGTATGTGTAATTATTCTAAGTATTGTAACATATTGCTATGTATCATGCTGTGTGCATGGTACAGTACAGGGCAAGTTTCAGCATCTTTACATTTCCAGGATCTTATTATAGCAGTGTAGTCACTTTATACAGCTATATGAGAAAAATTAACTTCTTGAGGGAAACTAGTATAAATAATGTAATTTCAATGCAGCTAGTATTGCCTACAAGCTGACAAGCTGACAAATACTGACTCTTAGAGGGTAGAATGGTTTGTATTTATTGTCAACTTGATGGGATGTAGAGTCATCCTGGAGACAAATCTCTGGCCATGTCTGTGAGGGGTCATCTCAATTCAGATGAGATGGGAAGACGCATGCTAAATGTGGGCGGCACCATTCCATTGGCTGGCGGCCCCGGGCTGCACAAACAGCAGAAAGCAAGCTGCAGAGGAGAAATTGTACGTCTGTTTCCTGACTGCAGCAGCTACAACATGACCAGCTGGTCTCCTGCTCCTGCCAACATGCCTTCCCCATTACGGTGGAGGAAACCCTTCCTTTCCAACATTGCTTTTGTTGGTTATTTTATCACCACATTAAGAAAAGTAACAAATACAGAGAGCCAAAAACTACGCACAGGTGTGTATGTACTCATATGTGCATACTGTAGTGTTTTATATATATGTGCATATTTATATATATGTATGCATGTATGTTTATGTATGAGGCATGTTTACATGTATATATGCCGGGCATATAGTAAAGTGCATTACAGCACACTGATGCTTTGCTATATTTGGTTGTGGCATCAAAATGTTCAACAGATGATGGATATGTTTTATTCATTGTGTTAGAAGATAATGAGAACAAGAAAAGAAGATAAGGCCTGAGAGATAACAGAGCTTCATTAACTGCTCTGAATATTAGTGGCAGAAAATAATACAATGAGTTCTATTTTAAGTGCTTTGGCAGTTTCACGGAAGCCGTCATACCACTGAAATGCACATTGTGAACATTTGTGTTGAGTGTGAAACTGAACAGCAATTTTAAGATTTACATAGAGAAACAGCCAGGGAAGTGATGGAGAGATACATAGCTTAACTAAACAAACTCTACTAGAGAGATCAATAGACTCAAATTCATGCTTGGTGTATCATTATGTCAAAATTGGAGGGAAAGAAAAAGAAAAGAATCATCGAAGCAGCAAGCAATCTCATTTCAGTTTCTTATGCCTCCACTTAGTTTTTATAGCAAATAACACTACACAAATAAATATTTCCAGCCCATTGGTTGCGTTCAACATGGCTGAAACATCTAGTGTAGGGTGTCTTCTGATGCAGGAGGTCATATGAATAGAGGAGAGAGGGACTGTGTGACCGCCATGACACAGAGCTGCATTCATGCTGCCCAAAGATGGCACACTGTGTGTTGCATGAATGTGACCTTGTATAGACACTGCCCTCCAGGCCTGCAGGGGACAGGTGGCCAGAATCAGGGGAAGTGGGGAGAAAGGGTGAGGGACAAAGCAGTCTATGCCAGCAAATTCAAGAGAGCATTGCTGTGACCTGCCCTTCCACCTGGGACTGAAGGGCATGTGGACTGCTCAGTGGAAACCTTCTCTCTCAAGTGTTTCTCACAGTGAAAGCAATCAACACCAAGGGAGTCAATGGAGGTTGAGAGACCTGAGGAGACAAAACAGACAGAGTTTCTAATGGTTTCCTTGCCACTGAGAAAGTAGCCAAGCAGGTGGGTGGCGATGCCTTCCTACAGAGAAGAAAATTGAAGTATTAATTGAGAGCCACAGAGAAACACAGTCTAAAATGTAATTGAAGAATCTTAAGAAAAATCATTTATCGGAGATAAGATGATGACCTGGAAAGTGAAAAATAGCAAATTGAAATCGTAATACAGGTGACAAAGCTTTCACAGAATTAAGGAAAGCACTTCAATGACTTTATTTCTGGATGTAATCATGTTAGGAAAGGAAGCCTTAAGGTGGGCGTACTTTGCAAGTGGCTTAAGGTGATGCTGATTTTGAGTTTATCCACTGACCCTATTGCCAGGATGGCCAGCACATTGCAAAAAAAAAAAACCAAAAAAAAAAAAAAAAAAAAAAAAACCCAAAAAAACAAAACAAAAAAAACCCAAAAAACAAAAACAACAACAAAAACAAACAAACAAAAAACCAAAAAAAAAAATAAAAAAAAACATTTCCCCCTTTCTCTTTCAAATAAAAGGGAAAAACTCCATTAATCCCCCAAATTAATGAGGCCAATGCCTCTAGCTACATAGCCACCTTTTCATACCCTCTTCAAACTACAGAAGACTGTATCCACCACACATCCTTCCCTAATGAGAGGGGGTACACGCTTCTGGAGAGGGGCACAGGAGAAATTTTACTGCCCAGAGATGGGACATAACAAAGGTGGCTGGTTCCACCCATGTCCCTTGTTCTTCTATATGATGCATACATGAAGCTGTAAGGGTCATCTTCCCAATCATGCAGGGTTTCAGACACCTAGTGGTTGATCTTGTCACCATAAAGCCACCAGCAGTTGCCTACTGTTGAACTGGCTCAGCCCCTAGGTCTGATTTGTTTGAACCACATTAAGGGAACTTTATGACTCACCATTGAAATTCAATACCAGTGAGTGCAAGGTGTACCAAGGGAGAGAAGTAAAGCAAATGGACCTTTCCGGTGGGTCATATCCTTTAAAACAATTTTTTTTCATGATAAGCAAAAAGATATAATGATGCAAATCATGTTTTTTCTATCTTTATACTTGAATGGAAGCAACCTTGCATTAATTTCTGAAAGAGGTTTGTTTTTCCCAATGATGTTTTAAACATATTTATTTTTAAATGTGTGTGTGTGTATGTGTGTGTGTGTGTGTGTGTGTGTGTGTGTGTGTGTGTGTGTGTGTACAAATGTATATATGTAGGTGCCTGTGACAGGTAGAGGTATCTGATTCTCCTGGAGTTGGATTTACAGACTGACACTGGTGCTAGAAATCAACTCGGTTCTTCTGCAAGGACAGTAAGTGCTCTTAATGGTTGGGCCATGATTTCCATACCTTGGTCTTCCCACACTTTTGCTTTTGCTCAGTGTTTTGAGCCAGAAAGTAGCTTTCTTTCCTTTTGTAGTAAATCAAACTATTTAAGATGTACCAAATGTCATAATAATAAAGGAGTCTTCCAGAGCCCTCCCTCAGTTCTCACTAACCGCCCCTTCTTTGCACCCCTGTGATGTGCTGCACCCGTGCCCAACACAAGCTCTCACTCCATTTTGCCTTGTGAGATGGGTTGCTGGCCTTCATCACAACAGATGCTACTTCAGTCCAAGGGCCACTCTGACAACTCCATTCTCTTGCAGACAGGTTAGCACAGGTTTAATTACTGTAAATTCAATTTGACTTAAGCAGGAAAAGATTCAGGTTGAAAAAAAACAAAAAGGTGCTAGCAGGAGGACATTTAAGCCAGTCAGCACCAACTACTGATACCTCCTAATTGGCTCTCCAGAAAGTACTGGCTGGGACCGCACAGGTATGTTCCCAGGAGCCTGGCCTTCTCACTGCTCTCCCCTTTCTCACACTTGTACCTTGTGCTCTCTGAACTCAGTGCAGACAAATCAACTGTAATGTAGCCATTGAGCTTACCTCACCTCTCCGATTGGCAGTTTTGAAATATTGGTTTATATTTGTTGTTTTCATATTTTTCACTCCCTTTCATGGACAGCAACTATCATGCCCTTCCCAAATCCTTGATGTTTATTTCGTTAAAGGAAGGTGTGTTTCCAGGGGTATTCCTCTCCAGACCTGGGAACATACCTAGGGTTGTATATACTGCCATAAGCAGAATATAGCAGGATTTTAATCACCACCACAAATGTATCTTGTTCTTCTTTCTTTCATCCTGGGAGCAGCTCCTGGATCCCACTCTTCCCTTATGGTTTTGCCTTTTTTGGAACGGTTTCTAAATGGAATGATGTTGGAATCTGGCTTTTATTTTCTCATTTATCAAAAGGCACTTGAGGCAAGTTCCATGATAGAAGTTTTTATTGGCTCAAAAGCAAATGGTGCATTTGAGCATCAGCTCCGGACACCTTTATAAAAGCTTAAACTTATTTGGGCTATGTTGGTCCTAGCAGGGTTTTATGGGAATCCAAAGAGGGGATAGACAGATAAACAAATTAAACAGATCTCAGACCTGACGTTCTATGTCATCTTTAGGGAGGTGGCAGCCTCTCAGAAGGGACAGCTATGATATGCCTGAGGAAGCTGGGCCTGTGCCACAAGGATTCTGCAATTTCACAAAAGGCTCCCCAGTCCCTTTCTATGCCATGACAGTTGAGAATTGACACATTTTAAAGCTTTTTATTATCTATTCTGTGAGGACCTCATACACATACATATCTACCCATGAACACCTCACATTTCCCCAACCTTTCTCCCCATATCCCATTCTCAACTTCATATACTATTTTTTGTTTTCATTAATATCCACTGAGTCTAGTCAGAGCTGCCCATATGCAAATGGGGGTGGGGCCATCCACTGGAGCCTCGGTAACCCATCAGAGGCCATATCTCTGGGGAAAATAGATTCTTCCCCAGAAGCCACCAAATGCCCGTAGGAGAGTAGGCAGTTTTTAAATAACCAAAAGGCCAAGAGCCTGAAGATAGCAGAGGGAATCATAATGGACCAGCGGCCAGTGGGCCTGCCCATATTTTCATGAAATCTCAAACGCTTCCTCAAATTTTGAACAACGTGGTTGGGGTGGGGATGGGGTATCCTGCTGGGCCACTGCAAGAGCTCAAGACAGATGGGGCAATAAAAGTCAAGTGTACTGACATCTCATGAGCACTTCTTGATGGAGAGATATTTTCTGAAATCTTCATGCATTTACTCATCTAAATCATGCTGTGCCTCTATGAGGTGAGTGACATCACGTGCCCCCTTCCAGATGGGACACAGGAAGGATCCACAGAGGCTACTGTGAGAGCTGGTGTGTGTGCACCAGTGACTCAGTCTGGCAAACCATGCGTGGAACTCCCTACTCATGTGTTACTTTGTTGGTTGTGTTGAGAATTATGATTCAGACCCACAGGCCACTGCCTCTAGACAAAGGACACCACAGAGTCATAACCTCAGTCTTTGCACATCCTACTCAGCAGCTTCTGTGCTAAAGGATCCCCTTTGACCAATCAGATAACAGCTTAACCACAGACCCTGAACACAAAGGATACTGCCCATAGCTGATGGCACTATAGCAATGAGCAACACTTACTGGCATCATCTATGTGCTGTACAAGCATCGTACCTTTGTCTTCAGGAACAAGGCTGGGATAAGACGCCAGATGAACTTATTCAGAGATCACATTTTCAGCTTCCTCACATATATTTTGGGTAGGTGTCATGTTGTAAAGTGTAAGTGACATCTCAATGGGAAAATGTGAAAGAGCAAAGCAGAAAAAAAGGAGGTCACCTGGCTTCCGGGGCATGGACGGAACACATAGACTCTAGCAGCTTTTCTGCTACAAGTCCCATAATGCTTGGCTACATGTAGCAAGCTGCTCACGACTCCCCTTCTCACCTGCTTTTCTCATGACCTAGGTAAACTGGGTTGTTTCCTATAAAACATGTCTCCGCAATCTCCTCCCCACCCCCAACTCCCAACCTCAGGCATGTTCTCAGTGTGTACTTGCTATAGAGACCAGACTGGCCTTCATTTAACTTTTGTAAGGTCTAGAGGACCACCCTTCCAGCTTTAGTGGGGTGTCAGGGATAGACAGGCAAGTCTAAAAAAAAAAGACAGACAGTAAACAATGAAGTTTCTTATACTCAACAACAGGGACAGTCTAGAGAAAGGCCTTTAATATAGGATGTCACGTGTGCATATGGGTAGGGTCAGAGAGGAAGAGGAGCCAGATTAATGCCTGACTATTCAACACCTTTAATCTCTGCTTGAACAATTATTTGTTTTGGAAAAAAAAAAAAGAATGAAAGTTAGTAACTGTAAGTCTTCAATTCCTTTTCCCTCCAATACAGAAGGATACGGTTTCCAGACAATCTGCATGTCTGAGTCTCTAGAAAGAGTGAATGGACCAAGGACGTGGGACCAGACAAGCCAATCAGTGCTTCTGAAGGACTGTGTGGCCCTGTGGCCAAGGGAGTTTCTACTTCTTCCTCAGAGGTGATGTCTGCTAAGCAACTGCTTGTAAAGAACCAGGTGAGGGAGGGGGAGTTATGACCATCACAGCTGGCCATGCTTAAGCACCTCAATCCCAAAAGTTAGCAGGCTTCCACTGTGCACCCCCAACCCTATTAATTTTGGCTTCTTTTAGTTCCAATTAGACATACCCAGGAAAATGTCTTATTTTCATCTGTGTTGGAAAGATCCATGACTTGCCTGTCTATCCCTGACACTCCACTAAAACTGGAAGGGTGGTCCTCTAGACCTTACAAACTTTACACTGTCTTTTTAATTGTAACTTATTTTATGTGCCTGGGTATTTTGCCTGATATATGTCTGTGCACTACATGTGTGCAGTGCCAAAGGAAGCCATAAGGAGTGTAGCCAGATGAGGGCATCAGATGCCCCTGACATTGATATTACAGACAGTTGTGAACTACCATGTGGGTGCTGATAATGAAACCCCAACCCTCTGGAAGAATAGTCAGTGCTCTTAACTACTGAGCCATCTTGTCAGTCCCTATTATTATTATTGTTGTTGTTGTTGTTGTTATTATTATTATTATCATCATCACTTTTTAAGATTCACAGTTTTACGTATCTCAGGCTATCTTTCAATTCTCTCTGGAGCCAAGGATGACCTTGAATCTTCGATCCTTCTACGTTTACCTCTTCGAATGCTAGCATTATAGGCGCACACCATCGTCCTTGGTTTGTGTGGTTCTAGGAGTCAGACCCAGTGTCTCACAAGTGCTAGGCAAACAGTCTACCAAACAAGCTGCATCCCTGGTCCCCATCAAAGCTTCAGTTGAGCATAGTCCTGAATTCTATAAGTCTTCGCACCAAATACCTGCTTAATATAAAACAGAAAATCATGGACAATGCCATCTGGTAAGGAGCCGTTAAAATGGCCATGCTCAAAGGTGTTCCTTCAGCCTCAACTGGTATAAGACACTTGGGAGGGCTGATAGCAGCTCGCTTTCCTCACCAATCCAGGGACACATGCCTCTTGTGAGCCTCTTGGATTTTCCCCCACTCTGTCCTTACGAATAGCACCAATATCACAGTGCAGAGTGAAAACAGGGAAAATAAAACAAAAATAAAAGTGTCTGCGAAGTCTGAATTATTCAGTGCCAACGAGCATGCTTTTAGATGCTGAACTGATTATCCCTTAAACCAGAAAAAAAAAATCAAGTGTCAAAACCTCTATCTGCAGTGTTGTCTTTAGCTCGATTTAGGTTTTTTGCTAAGCATATCGTGTGTCACTCTGTCACTCGGAGTGACAGTTAGTCAATAGTAATCTAATGCAGTTGATTCCTCCCTTTCCCCAAACAGGATTAAGGTATGCTACCGATGAATATATTTCATTCCAGGCTGTAAATCCATATACTTTAACATAAATGCATTTGCGTCTCTTTTAAATGGAATGCACCATGTATATACCAGGAAATAAGGATGAATTATAAAGTGCTCCTGAAAATGCCTGTTGGATTCATTATGAAAATACCTTGGCTTTCATGGCATCAGTAAGTGGACCAGGAACTGCTCATTATTTTATATTGAGATGTATATTCCAATCTCTTGGGGCCTTATTAAATTAACATTCACAATACTGGTAGCCATATTGCCCTTTTCAGGTGGGGCAGGCCCATCTGCTCATTTGCTTATCACCTTGTTTATTAATTCTTCCATCAGTGCTTATTTAGTGCTTGCTAGGGGTCCTAGGGATATACTGGATGAACAAACACTAATAACATTTATAGGCCCCACATTGTCCACTATAACTTCATAGAATACCTAATATTAACCCTTCCTACTCTGGCCCGTCTCTAGTGCTTCATACATGCTGAAGCTGGCCTGGAACAACAATTGCTTCACCTCTAAGCATTACTTTCTATTGTTGGGTGGGAAAGGTGTTTATATGTAGTTTTTGGTCCTCACAAATATATTTAGGAAAGAAGTTATGATGCACTCAAGTGACTCATTTAAGATTGAGAGACTAACAAGTTCAGAAGGCAACACACTAAAAACACATGGCAGTGCCTTATTAATTGACTGTTGTAAAATACTAACGACATAATACAGCCTGATGCCTGAGAGTGGCTGACACACAGAAGGCATAGAGAGTGTTATTGTATTACCTGCCCCTGTCTAGAGGAAGAGAAACATAAGCCGCTGTGAGTGCCCAGGAATCTCTATCCAATGAACATGAAGCCACCTGCTGTGTACCAGGCACCATCAAATATGCTAAAGATTGGCGTTCAGTAACCCTATGCTGTCACAAATCTCATACGATACAGTCATTGATATTTAAATAGTGAAACATTGGCTGCACCAGTGTTCATCTGGGGTAAGTCTCATTAGAACACAGCTGTACTAGTGTGATTCTGCATGGTGCTCATGGCTGTTCTACTGCAGCAGTGGACTGGAGAAGTTGAATCAGATCTACTGCTCTGTAAACCTAACTACCTATGTACTGTGGATCTGACTCTCTCCCAGGAAAAGAACCTCTGGCTTGGATCATTACTTCCTGTAAACTCTAAGATATTCTGCTTTACCAAGTCTTAGAATTGGCAGAATGAAAAAAACAATATGTATATATGCATATAATGATATATATATATGTATATGTATATGCCTCTATTAGTCAGTGAGCTCGTTTCTATCTTATGACACAGACTTTCATGTGACTCATGGTTTCCAGGAGAACATTCTTTCTATGACCGTCCATAGAAGGCAGCACAATCTTTTGAGACTTTATTTTTTTCAAAGCCTGACCTCACTCTTCAGCACCCTTCTGCTCTCTTCCAATTTACTGTCCCTTTACTGTACACCAAACAGCATCAGCAACTGTTTGCTCCCTTATGATCTCAACTTTGGCCTGGTTTTCTCCCATTACTTGACTCAGTGGACAGGGAAACAATGCCCCAGTTTCTTTACCAGGAATCATTTTGAATGTCATTCCTCTGGCTTTTATTGCTCAAGTCTGTGCATGTTAATATGCCACTGGGCAGTTAGAATTTATTTATATATTACTTCGCATGAGGGTCTCAGATTTTCAGTTAGCTGTCAACTTACAGGAAACATACAAGATCCGAATGAGAACAATGATTGCAGAATATATATATATATACACACACATTTGCTCATTTGCCTGGCATTGCCTGAATCACTTTAAGAACACAGAAGTGAGAGAAGTGAAGCTTGGAGTGGGTTCATTCTCATAATGATGGGATAGTTGTATTGGTTGAGTACACAGGGGACTGACCTTTACAGGAAATGTCTTACTTCGTTTCCATGGTGACCACTTACAGATTCAGAACTGGTGTTTTCATCACATTTGTAAGGCCCGGAAAACATTACCAAGTTAGAATTCCCCTCCTAGTGGGTGTGAACATCGTGCCCTCTATATTAAAACCTGACTGAGGACAGCAGGCTACTCTTGTAGAGCATGCCCTTGAAGCCTCTCTTGTGATCCAGGGGCACACTAATCTTCCTCCTCCTCACTGAGGCAGATGTGATATCTACAGGCAGCTTCCTCACTGGTTAGACAACTTTTAAGATGTTTTAAGATTTCACAGCTTTTGTGATTTTGGTGAACAGAAGAGAGACTATAAATCCACCACAATGATGCTCTGTGCTTCCTTGTGACAAAGCTTTCCACAATCAAGGAGATTCAATTCCATTTATTTCTCTCCTAGTTCTTGCTTTAAAACCAAATCCCAACCCATGTTCTGATTGGCAACGTATTAAAACTTCTTTGCAGCATAAGGCATATTCAGCCTCTGAGGAGTTATCAACAGAGCAATGTACTTCAGATTCCATATTTTGGTAAGTGACCCACGTCATTCTGCTCTCTTGCTACCTTATCTTTGTAAGTGATTGGTTATCCACAGTCTTCCCATGGTCCAAGTTTTGTTTCTAGACTTTATTAAGGAGTTATACAGCCTTGATATATAGTAGTGGGTTACTAGAGCCCTTGTCTCTTAGCTTATTTTCTGGATTTTAAAAAGCCCATGAAGTGGTTAATATAGTTTAACAGTGACCACATTCAAAAACATACATGTAACTCTAACCCTTCTCCTTGACCTGGGCTTAGCTCCTGCACTTCCAATGTCAGCGTCAGCTACTGCACAACCTATGGCTCAGTTTATCAAACAAGGAGAAAACAGTAGGCATAATATAACTAGTAGTGACAGATGGCACCACCCAGAGAATTCTCCTAGATCCCTTCCAGACTCTTAATTGTCAGAATGTGTGGCTTTCATATGCAGGTTTCTTAAAAATCAGAAGACTAAGCTAAGCATGATTAATTAAAGAGGAAAAGCAAAACTTCCACCTAGGTCTGTTCAGATTTGTGTGTATCTATTTTAAAAAGTTCTCTAAAAATTCCATCCCAAGGCCCAGTTCTTGGGACACTGGATACCTACACATCAATCAGTATGGGATCATTTTTTCTGAACCCTGTTACTCAGGCAATGAAAAAAAAAACCCTCTATGATTTTCATGACAAATGGGAATAGCTCAAAGAGAAGCTCACTAAACAGATGGAGTTGACAGTCCCCCTAATCCATCAGTGCAAAGGACTTGTAGAGACCCAGGGACCCCACTGAAATCACTCTCCCACAGGGCAATTGATCATAACTTGAGGACTCATTTCAGGATTGGGCCAAATCAGCCTTAGGAGGAGAAGAGGAAATGGCACCAATTTCAGCACAACTCAGCATCTCAAACAGATGAAGCTGTGAGCTTACATCTGTGCTACCATGGGAAGCCTCGGCTTATTTCTTACACTGAACACATGACATGGCTTCCACCATTTTATGTTATGACTTCATTTTATTTTCTTTTTGTCATGTTGGGTCTCTGGGTATTCTAGAGAGGTGCATCACATTAAACTACATCTCCTCTTCTTGCAACTATAAAGGTCCTTGGGTGACAGGCCCAGCTTACATTTACCTCAGGGCAAACAGATATCTTTACCTGCACAAACAATTCTCACTTTCATGGAAAGACCTGAGAGATGTAGCAGAAATAAGCTTTATGTTATAGAATGAATGCTATATGTTTAAAGCAACAGGAAATGTGCATTAGGTGCTAAGCAGATGTCTGTTTTGTTGCAAATCCCCCTCAAAGTCTATTGCAACTATACTATTATGGAAATGACGACTGAATAAGCGATACTGAATTCTGAAGCAGGAATCATCTATGCTCTGTTCAGATGGAGTGGACCTTCCCATTTCTTTTTTTTTTAATTAATTTATTCAAATTACATCTCAATTTTTATCCCCTTGCTTGTCTCCTCTCCTTTCTCTCTCCCTCCCTCTTTTACTCTATTCTCATCCACCAGCTCTGTGACAGAAGGAGCCCTCCTCCCTCACCTATCATGTCTCATCTCGGTAGCCTTCCTATTCTTTCTCTGAGTGCTACCAGGACTCCCCACGAAGGGGAAGTGGTCAAATTCGGGGTCACAAGAGTTCATGACAGAGTCAATTCTCACTCTCCACACAACTATGGATAATGTCTTGTCCCTTGGCTAGATCTGAGTAGGGGTTCAATATTTACTACATATATTGTCCTTGGTTGGTGCAGTAGCTTGAGCAGACGCCCATGGGTCCACATCCACCCATCAGATGTTCTTCTTGTAGGTTTCTAGGACTCTCTACATCCTTCCATTTCTCTATTCTCCCATACTTCTCTCACCTAGAGTCCCAATAGGAGGTCACTGCATCAATCCCAATCTCCCGGTATGTGAAGACTTTCAGGGGACATCCTTGTTGTGACCTTCCCATTTCTTACCAGCTAGAAGTAGCCCTGTCTTGCCAAGGCTTCTACCTCCCTTGCATCATAGACAAAAGTAGTTTAAGGTATTAGCAGAAAATCAAGCTGCAATTCTTAAGTCCTTTGTTTCTATACTCTAAAGAACCCTCCTCTGCAGGTATTTCCTCCTGCTAGTACTGTGAAAATGAGTCTTGGAAAAAGACAAAGTCAGGCCATACTTACTAGTGGATAGTTTTAATTATTCACCTGTGTATACATGGTTTGGTAGTAGAAACTGGAGAGAGGGCAAGAATCTCATTCGCAATCAGGGTGATCAGAGGACAAATGAGTATCTAAGGGGGTGGAGGGCACAGGGCTAGGGATATCCAACCCAGTTATGGTGGTGTTTCATCAATAGCCTGTTACCTCCCCTCTTTCCTCGGGCTTCTACAGCTCAATTACCAGAAAAGGCCTGGAAATCTGTGAATTTTTTTTTGTTATTGGAGTTGTCCTTTACCTCATAGTTGCTAGTGGCACTCTCTAAGCTGGATTGTAGTAATAAAAAATGTCTCTAGGTTCTGTGAAGTCTGCTTCTTTTGGAGAAAAGTGTCACATGCTTACCCCTTATACTTCTGTCGAGAACCATTGTTTGGTATTAGGGTGTTGGCATACCCTCACCTTTCCCCCACTCCATCTTCAGCAAGCTTTCTCACATCAGAATTGAATGCCATCTGGTCTAAGACATTAAACATGAAATAATATTGGCATAGGTCAGACTTTGGAGTCATGGTTTGTTCTTATAATCTCTTCATGGCGTCTCTGGCTTGTAATAGTGATAGCGCATATAGGCAACTCTAAGCACTTACATTAGGATGGGGGTGCATTCTCACTTAGGGAGAGTGGAGTCCAGGGATGCCTGGGCAGAAATCGGTAGGTTAGAGGGCTTTGAAGGGCTCAGATCTACGTCATTCTCCTCATTTACTTCCAAAGAAAATTAAGCGACTCCCTTCATTAGAATGGAGATGGTGACCTGCTGTTTCAATCTCTAGGACTCTGTCACCAATTGAAAGTACAGGTTCTGTCAGGGTATGGTGGTACATGCCTTTAATCCCAGGACTTCAAGGCAGAAGCAGGTGGATTTCTGTAAATTCAAGGTCAGCCTGGTCTACAGAGACAGCTAAAGCTACACAGAAAAATCCCTGTCTCAAAAAAAAAAAAAAAAAAAAAAAAAAAAAAAAAAAAAGAAAGAAAGAAAGAAAGAAAGAAAGAAAGAAAGTACAGATTCTGCCACAGGCAAGTTGTAGCATGCAGGAAAACATTCCTCATTCTCATCCTATGGCTCATTTTCTATTCCTTGATTATTCAAGTGACAGGACTACATTTTCACTTGGATGATAACCCACTGCCACTGGCCCAGTTGAGGACTGCATTTTGAAGCTACTCTTCAATTCTGGGGCTCTTATCACAAGAGTAACTGTTTTCTGGTGTCATTTCTTTTTGGAAGCAGAGGCTTCTGGCTCCATCTAACTCTACCCAGGGACGTCTTTTAGGAGCAAACATGAATCTCCACTTTGCAGAGATACCCTTTCTGACATTTTCCATGCCTCTTTTTCCCAGAGCAGTTTGCACACAAGTCTCTTTGATCCATCCCACAGATCTTCTGTGTCTGCCTAGGTTCCCAATGCCAGGCAGAAAATGCCTTTTAAAGCTAACACATTGGTTCCTTTCTTTACCCCCATCAGAAAACGTTGGTTGCAATCTGCAAGGAGAGGTATGTTTTTGGAGTCTTAGCAGGAGCTGGTTGGGAGTTGGGTAATATCAGGCCAGAGGAACTTGCTCAGGCTCTCATGCAGAGACACCCTTACTGAATGTACAACTGAACCACTAGAGCTTGAATGTTCTCCAATAACCAGTCAGCTAGAGAGATAGGAAGTCAAGAGGGAAAGTCATTTTACTGGGAGTGTAGACACATTTAATAGTCAAAGAAGAAAAGCATATTACCTTCCTTCATAGCTCAGAGGCTCCCCTACATAGTGATTTCATATTGGTATTCCCCTTTGCTTGGTTAACTGTAATCTTATCTACAAGCTCATGACACAAGTGTTTTAAATGCACTCTGGCCTCCCATCAGCTCACATCAAACAATCTGACAGGAAGACAATGGCCTGCTCACAGCACTCACTGGCCATGTGCGAGCTCTTTTCCAACTGGTATTTCTGCCTTTCCCAGGGGTTAAGTGTGCTCTCTTTTGGCTGAAATTTTAAAATGACAACCTGAGCTCTACAAGCCCTAGAGAGCAGGCTGTATCACTTTTAAAGGAATGTCTATAAAATTTAACCCCTGAGGCAGATGTTAAGCTTGGGTTTGTTTTCTTGATCAGCACATCTATCTGTCCTACCCATCACTGCATGATCTTACTCAGAGTTCCATAAAACACCCATTGGTTCTTGACATTTCCAACTTGAAAGTCTTCAATATCTACCCACTGTTTTTTTTTTAATTTGTTTCTTTGGTTGGTTGTGAGCCTAGCCTTAACTGACTTAACCATCTTTCCAAACTCCAGCCCTCCCATTTTTTCAAACATGAAATTAGTTTATCACACAAAAAACATCCACTATGATACTGATGTTTTCTAATAGACTCATATGTATATAAGCACACATACATACTCAACTATAGTAAACATGTGTATCTAAAATATATAATGTATATATACATTATATATATATTTCATATATTTAATGAATGCACTTATCCCAAATACATACAAAAATACACAATACTTGTGTACACGGTTTCTGGGCTCAAAAGACGTGTCATCCCAAAATATAGCACTATGACATTTGAAAAGACAGCTTAACTATATTCATAGCAGCTTGACTCATAATAGCTACAAACCGGAAACAACATAGATGATCCTGAGCCAAAGAATAGATAAAGAAAATGTGGTACATCTGCACAGTGGAGTATTGCTCAGCTATTAAAAACAAAGACATCATGAAATTTGCAGGCAAATGGATGGAACTGGAAAAGATCATGCTGAATGAGGTAACCCAGACCCAGAAAGACACAAATGGTATGTACTCACTTATAAGTGAATATTAGCCATAATCTCAACAAGATAATCATTTTACAATCTACATACCCAAAGAAGCCAAGGAGGGCTCAAGGGAGGATGCTCAAATCTCATTCAGAAGGGGAAATAAGACATCTGAAATAGATGAGAGGAAACTGGGTAGGAGAGAGGATGGGAGGGTAACAGGGGCAGTGATCAGGTGTGGGGAGAGCAGGAATGGGGGTTGGGGGAGGCCTGGGAGAGAGAATGGAAATTGGTGGCGGGGCATCTCTGAGACAGGGGAGTCTATGGGGGTGACCCCAGATGAGACTCCTAGCAGTAGGGGATATGGAGCTTAAAGTGGCCACCTCTTGTAGCCAGGCAGAACTTCCAGTGGAGAAATGGGTCATCAACCTACCCATAAATCCTTTGACCCCAAATTTGTCTCACTTATAAGAAATGTAGGCATAGAGATGGAGCAGAAATTAAGGAAATAGCAAACCAATGACTGGCCCAACTTGAGACCCACCCCATGGGAGAGAGGCAAACCTGACACAATTAATGATACTCTGCTATGATTGCAGAGAGCAACCTAGCCTAGCTGCCTTCTGAGAGGCTTCATCAAGCAGCCAATGGAGACAGATGCAGAGAGCCACAGCCAGACAATAGGCTGATCTCTGGGAGTTCCGTGGAAGACTGGATTGACGGAGCCAGAGGGGTCAAGGATACCACAAGAAGACCTACAGAATCAACTAACTTGGGCCAATGGGGGAATCACAAAGACTGAATCACCAACCAAAAAGCCTGCATGGGCTGGACCTAGACCCCCTACACATATATAGCAGATGTGTGGCTTGTTCATCATGTGTGTCCCCTAACAGTGGGAGTAGGAGCTGTCTCTGACTCTGTTGCCTGCCTTTGTGTCTCTTTCTCCTAGCTGAGCTGCCTTGTCTGGCCTCAGTGGGTGACGATGTGCTTAGTTCTGCTGTGTCTTGATGTGCCAGGGTAAGTTGGTACCCTTGGGGACCTCCTGTTCTCTGAGAAGAAGAGGGGCATGAAGGTGGGACTGGGAAGAGAGAAGGGAAGGGGCTGGGATCAGGTTGTAAAGTGATTAAATAAATGGGAAAATAAATAAATAAATAAATAAATAAATAAATAGATAAATAAATAAATGACAGCAGAAGCAGGCACATCATTTTGGCCTTTTCTCAGCCTTCTTCCTGTAAATTAGTCACAAAACCTAGGATGATCATTCTCTGTCCTCTCATGTGACAAGGGTTACATCCTATACCCAGAGGGAAAGAATGAAGACACACAGAGACCCAAAAGAATCTGAATAAGTAGGCTTTTTGTGGTTGAGGAGGTGGCTCAGTCAGTAATGTGTCTGCCATGTGAACATGAGGACCTGAATGCTGATTCCTGCTACTCATGTAAAACAAATAAATAGACAGACAAATAAGCAAATAAAGCCACCAAACAGGCAAGCAAGCAAGCTGGAATGGTTGAGCATCTAGTCCTGAGGAGGGTGGTGCCTAACTCTGGCCCCCATATATATAGGCACACTTATATACATGTGCACCCACACACATACAGCACATGTGCATGCGTATGCAAATGCACACATACCCCTATGCACCACTAAGACCTCATTTTGTCCAGTCATTCTTCTGCACGACTGTCCACTCATTATCAAATCTGAGCACACAATTGCACAGTTTCCCATTAAGGACTTTCATTCCTAAAAGCTCCCCTGTTATGTATTTGTATAATGAATACATTTGCTATTCTTCTATTCTGCTAATTTGTCTTTGTTGTAAGGGTGGAATTTCCAACTATGTTTTATTCCTCCCTCTATGTGAAAAGCAAAGGCTCTTTTTATGAAAAACAAAACAAAACACTGACTTCTACAGCTTAAATGGGCAAATTGTATGGTACGTGAAATTACAGCTCAATAAAATTGTTACAGAAGTGAACATTCTAGAATATGATTGCTTGAATTTTCATCTCACTTCTGTGACTTAACTTGCCATCTAACCTTGAGGACTATTAGGGACTAGGTTGATCTGTCAGTTTCCTCATATATAATGGTCATAAGAGTTGTTAGAGCTGAGGTGACTCATAGGAAGAGACTTCACAGCCCCCAGTATTGAGTAAGCATTTTATCTTGCTTGCTATTACAAATTATGACTTGTGAGTTCCATATAGGCACCTTGCTCCCTATGGGATTATTAAACCTTTTCTTAAAGGTTAATATTCAGCTGGATTTTGTTATATCTGTGTAATAAGGCTATAATGGTTAGTTCATTATCATTAGCGTATAATAGTCCAACCATTGGACTAACTCACTCCAAGTCTTCCCTCCAGTTTTAGCAGAATCGCCGTTCCCTCCAGGAAGATTTTCCTTATTTGCAGAATGAAATTGGTCTCCTACTTTTATGTTTCCAAGGTATGTTGCAGGTTGCTTTTGTGATAACACACACACACACACACACACACACACACACACACACACACACACACACACACTTCTTGGATTCAAGGTATGAAACACCTGTCCTTCAGGCTTCGCTGTGTGTTCCAGAAAGGCAGGGATCTAGGGTGTGTCTTTGGCCAAAATTAAGTCATCAATTAACATGTGTTGAATGAGACTAAATTTTGAATGGGGAACGGATTAAATAATGACAAGAGGTTTCCTAGTTATTCACTTCTTAAGCTTCAAGCCTGCAGGTGTGTGTTATTGCATCATCAGTAAATCCCAAGTCTAACTATAACTGCCATTTCTCTTTGACTTACAGAATCAAACCAATACCAGGAATGCTCATTAGCATTCCAGTCACAGCTGCACAGAACACAGCCAAGAAGGAATGTCCCCAGGAGGCTCAGCACATCTCCAAGGCATCTCCCTAGCTCAGATTTGGGGGAAAGTTAGCAATTCCTGTTTGCTAGATACTGATAATGACGTCTTGTCCCCTAAGAGGAACCCAGGTGGTCCTGTGGTTATAAAGGGCGCTTAGCTTAGTGTCTGCTGATCCTGTTGCTGAGGAGCTGTCACTTACTCAGTGGTTTCTGATCAGACAACCCCTGTTCCCACTCCTTATACACTGCCTCAGTTCTCATCAGGGAAGCTTTATATTAGTGCTCCAGATTTGGCCTCTTGCCCAACTCCAGGACTTATCACTTAATAGTCAATGCACAGAACGGGGCCAATTTCCATCTTATACATCTTTTTTAATTTTTGTTTTATATTTAATTATGTGTATATGTGTGTATAACTGGGTACATTCACATGAATATATGTGCCCTTGGAGGCCGGAAGAGGGTGTTGGATACACTAGAGCTGGTGTTAAAGGCAGCTGTGAGCCACCTGATGTGCGTGCACAGAACTGAACTTGGGTCCTCTACAAGAACAGTGTGTACTCTGAACCATTCAACCATATCTATAGCCCTCCATTTTATACTTTTGTGTAAGTTCTAAAAAAACAAAACAAAACAAAAGAAACATTTTAGTGCTACTTACAATCTGGCTGAGTATGTGCTTTGCACACCTATGCCATTTAAAGATCATTTAAAGAAAAATTTTACTTTTTGTCCTTCTGTTTCTGCAACTGAAATTAGTTTGACGATCATGCCAGTTACACTGCTCTTACTGCCATGAACAAATGCCTGACAAAAGCAACTTAGAGGAAGAAGGCTCTTTTCTGGCTCTTACTTTGAAGGCATCCAGTCCATAATGGCAGGGAAGACATGCATGGCCACAGGACAGCTCATGGCTGCTCTATCAGAAAAGGGAGACAAGGATGTCAAGAAAGAGTTAGAACCTAGGCTAAGAGATTAGCCTGAAGGCCTGTCCTCAGAGACCTGCCTTTCCTAGCTATATCTCAGCTCCTAATGGTTCCATAACTTCTCAAAACAGACCAAGCTGATGGGGACCCCAAAACACAAGTGTGTGGCAGACATTTCACATCTAAATCCTGATAGTGCCAGCTGTTAATATGCTATGGGGTAGCAATTTGCAGAGGGACAGTTAACAAGTACCATTAATATTTCAGACATAAGCTGGACTGTGTGCTGTGCTAAGGTCTTTATGTACATTACATAAGTGCTCTTATCTGTATGCTATAAATGGAGACTGATACTTTCAGAGACTTAGCAGCTTATCTGAGGATGGACCATTGGGGTAAGAAATGGACTTCATGACTAAGGAGGTTGAGCATTTCTTTAAGTGTTTCTCAGCCCTTTGATATTCCTGTGTTGAGAATTCTCTGTTTAGTTCCAAGTCCCATTTCTCAATTGGGTTATTTGGTTTGGTGGTGTTTAATTTCTTGAGTTCTTTATATATTTTGGATATTAGATCTTTGTCAGATGTAAGGTTGGTGAAGATCTTTTCCCAGTCTGTAGGCTGTCGCTTTGTTTCCTTGACAGTGTCTCCTGCCTTCCAGAAGCTTTTCAGCCTCATGAGGTCCCATTTATTAATTGTTGACATTAAGGTCTGGGCTGTTGGTGTTCTGTTCAGGAAGTTGTCTCCTGTGCCAATTTGTTCCAGGCTCTTCCCCACTTTTTCTTCTAAGTGACTTAGTGTCTCTGGTTTTATGTTGAGGTCTTTAATCCACTTGGATTTGAGTTTTGTGCAAGGTGACAAATATGGGTCCAGTTACATTTTTTACACATAGACATCCAGTTAGACCAGCACCATTTGTTGAAGATGCTGTCCTTTTTCCATTGAGTGGATTTGGCTTCTTTGTCGAAAATCAAGTGACCATATGTGTGTGGATTCATATCTGGGTCTTCAATTCGATTCCACTGATCAACCAGCCAAGGACAATACAGGCTGTAAATTTTAAACCCCTACCCAGATCTAGCCAATGGTCAGAACATTCTCCACAGTAGAGTGGAGAGTTGGATATGACTTTCTCACGTACTCTGGTGCCTCATATTTGACCATTTTCCCTGGAGGGGGAGACCTGGTGGCACTCAGAGGAAGACAGCAGGTTACCAAGAAGAGACTTGATACCCTATGAGCATATACAGGGGGAGGAAATCCCCCTCAGGAACTGTCATAGGGGAGGGGAATAAGGGGAAAATGGGAGGGAGGGAAGAATGGAAGGATACAAGGGATGGGATAACCATTGAGATGTAACAAGAACAAATTAATAAAATAATATATATCTTGGGTAAAAAAAAAAACAAGGAAATCTTGAAATTTGCAGGCAAATGGATGGAACTAGAAATTGTCATCCTGAGTGAGATAACCGATACCCAGAAAGACATGCATAATATGTACTCATTATAAGTGGTTATTAGCCATAAACCATGTTGCAATCCACAGACTCAAAGAAGCCAGTGAGGACCCAAGCAAAGATACTGAATGTCGCTCAGAACAGAAAATAAATTAGACACCTGAAGTAGATGGAGGGAGGGAAGTGGGTGGGAGAGGAGTTGGCGCTCAGGTGTGAGGAGTGCTCTGAGACTTCTCCACTCATACTATCATCTCATTAAATTCCTAGTGTCCGTATAGAACCCAAACATTCCTGGCTTCTGCAGGAAAGGAAGGATGAACAAGTGGTACACAGGAGGTGACCCTTGGTGATAAGCATCCTCCACAACAGAGGGTGTAACTGTTGGGGAAGGAAACAGGAAGCCTGAGCTGTATGGGATGCTTGCTGACCTGGAGGACAGCCTGGCAGAAGCTTCCTTCCTCATTTGAATATACTCAAATGCTTAACCATCAAGGAGAGACAGCATAGATCGTAAAGCCACACAACAGATGCTTGAAAGCAAACTGACTCTTGTTTCATAGAGATTTCAAATCTTGTCACGTCAAAACAACAAGTCAGACAAAAAAGAATTCAAACCCCACATATCCCCCACCCTCAGTAAGTGCTGTGCATCCAGCAGTGAACTTCATCAAACTTGAAGTCAGATGGATGTCCCCACCCTGCTCCAGGCACCACAGAGGAGACAATGACTGAGCTCTTGGGAAGGTCTGCTAAGGCAACAATGCTGCTGGGACAGCTGGGGACATTTACACGCAACTATGAATCAATCACGCTCCTATTAAATCACATCTCTCTGTTGCCAAAGGGAAAATTATGAAGGGCTCAGCAAACTCTTTTTCCTCATGCATCCGGAATTAACTCAAGCTTTGGGGGGGAAGGAACAGCTAAGGCCCTGCACACAGGAGGCCTGAGCACTGAGGCATCTGTTCTCACGAAATGAGCAGGGCTGTAGCCTCGACTTCTAGACTAGCTCTTTATAATAATTTCTTTTCAGAGTTCGTCTCCTGACAGCGTTTGTAATGAAACTCCATTATTATTTCTCTATTGTTGAGTTGTAGTTTTTCTCATTAACTACTTCTGGTTTATTAGGTCGGGGCTGTTCATCTGAAACTCTTCCGTGTTTGCCTTTCCCGTTGCATTATTTATGGGAGATGTGTTTTTATGATCCCATACATTATTCCTGCATCTCTGTAAATAATAAACCAACTTTGGAATGTGGTACCTCTGAAGCACCAGACAAGCAACAATTCTGTTAAAACACCTCATTCCCCAGCAGAACATCTCTGCTAATGAGAACAGGGAACAGGAGCAAGTTTCTAGAGAGTTTTGGGCTCCTTTGGTTTGTTATCTGAATACTGCTCTTGGGTTGGTAGTCTCTCATGTCCCAAGGATCAAATGTCTGAATTGCTTAGTTCCTTGAAGCTTATGTGAGAAACCAGAGTGGATTCTTCAGCAAAATTCTCCATTGCTCCGATGTAATAATTCCCAACCTGTGGGTCGTGACTCCCTTGGCAAACCCGTGTCTCCAAAAATATTTGCATTAAGATTCATAACAGTAGCAAAATGACAGGTATGAAGTAGCAAGGAAAATAATGTTATGGTTGAGGGGTTCACTACAACATGAATTAAAGGGTTACCACACTAGGAAGGCTGAGACCCACTGCTCTAATGCTTCCTTGTCTTTCACTGATATATTGCTTTAGAAAGAGAAGAAATGGAAACAAAGTAGGAGCAGAGAGAGATGGGTTGTAAAAGGAGAGGCAGTCCACACTGAGCAATATAGGAAGAATGTGGTCCATGCACATGGTTGTCAACTTACAATTATACCTAGAGCAGATAAATTCAACTGTTAAATAACAAATTCAGAGATCAATGACAGATTCACTTCTGTACTGTATTCTTGTTTTAAGTTTCATTACTTTTTGTTTGTTCGTTTATTTGTTTGTTTGGATTTTTGTTTGCTTAGTTGCTTTTCAGAAAGGATTTCTCTCACCATTATTTATAGAACATTCTCAGCTTCTCTGTCTACCTTTTATTCTCCTTATGGACTTTTTTCATACAAAGGTATTTTAATAGTTTATTCTTCAAATACCTATTTCCCTTGCTATGAATGAAATATCCTTGCTTTGCTGTTTCTAATGTGGTGTGTACAGTATCTGATTCATAGGAGGTACAAAGGTGAAACTGTCGAATGAAGCAAAGGACTGTAAGCATCAATGCTTGTCATTGATAATGACTTATCCTCAATGTGAAATGTGAAATGTATGCAAATTTCTCATTCACAAATGGCTTATGTATGCAGGCTCCACTTGTAGTACCTTACCTCGTTCCATACAGACTGGAGTAATTAATCTCTTGGCTTTTATGTATGTATTGAGTTTTCATTTTCCTAAAACTATATACTTGATATAACAAACAAAAACTATGTAATTTCTAATTTTTAATGACATTGTGTTCTGTATTTACTGTTCAATAAAATATTTGTTACAACTACTATAAAAAAAAAAGAAAAGGAAGAGGATGCAGGCTATCCAGATGAGACCTGATAGGCTATGGTCAGATGGTGGGGGAGGAGGACTTCCACTGGTCAGAGGTCTAGGGGTGGGGAATAGGGCGGAAGAGAGAGGGATGGTGGAAACAGGAAGGTAAGAGTGAGGGGATTACAATCAAGATGTAATGTAAATAAAATATAATAAATAATAGTCAAAAAGAAAAAAGAAAAGAAGAGAAAAAAGAAAATCCAAAACAATAAAATAGACCCCACGGGGATATGAGGACAGTTGAGGCCTTAGAAATCTAGCCTTGCAGGCTCTTTCAGAGCAATGTGCAGGTAGCTAAGGACTGCCTGGGAAGGCCAAATTTGAAGAGCATCTCTAGGCCACTGCTAGGAACCTGTTTCCAGGCCAACTCCTCCTTGTCCATCTGTTCAGGCCATGTAGACTTTCCTCTGACCCTCTGCTCAGCTGGCATCTCTGTCAGGCTTTGTGCCAGGCCTTTCCCTCTGGACAGTGGACTTCTCCAAGGCAGAGTTCAAACGCAAAGCCCCAGGATGTATGAAGCTGGACCATTATCCATCTGTGATCTCTAAACTTCTGTTGATGACACTGAAGCGGTGTCACTCAGAGGGCTCACAGCACCAGATGCATTTGCAATGCCCCCCCCCAATCTCCTGTCCCCCAGAATGTTTGGTTAGTGATAATTTTCTGTTCTTTTCCATGTGTCCTTTCTTTATTTCCAGTTTAGCCTTTACAAACCCTCAGGAAGTTGTTGCCATGACTGTTGCCTAACCTGGGGGATATGCTTTCCCTCCTGTCCATGTCAATGCTACTTTAACTGCGGTTCCTGTGGTCCACTCGTGGAACAACTACTGAACACTAACTGGGTGCCAGGGGGCTATTCTAGACTCTGATTAACAACAGCTCTCCCAACTGACATCAAGTTCCCATGCTAGTGTGGAGGGACAGGAAACAAACCAACAAACCAATATGTACAGTGTCTATAGAACTGGCCTAAAGAGGAATAAAACAGCACAAAGCTACACATATGGAAACAGTGACATTTTCATGTAATAGCAAGACAGTAAATACTGGAGGCCCCGCACAAGGCATTCTCTCTCTCTCTCTCTCTCTCTCTCTCTCTCTCTCTCTCTCTCTCTCTCTCTCTCTCTCTCTCTTTTATCCTGTGGCGCTAGGGTATATATAGGCCATACTTAATGTTTATTCTAATAACATATCATTTTAAGTTAGGCAGTAGCTCGGCATTGTAGACATTTGTAATATTTTTCTAAAGTGGTCTGAGATTTCTCTGATAAGGGGATATTTGAGCCATTCTCCCCTGCACACTGGTGGCAACTTGCTTTAATTGGGCTCTCAATTATCGTAACAAACGTTTGCTGTTTTTCTCTCTGCCTAGCACCCATTCTTTCTCTTGATGACAAGACACAATTTCCCTCGGAGAGCCGTGTTGTCCATTTCATTTGCAGGCCTCTAACCCTAGCCTATAGCAGTGCTGTCCTCTCCTTGTACATCTCATCACCCTAGTGTTGGGGACTGGCTGAGAGATGAGTAGGGACTTCACTGCATTCACATTAGGGTTTTAGTTAGGAAGGCATGCACTCTTGTCTTCTCACTGTCAGAGCTCAATGCAAAATATCAGACTGGAAAGAGCACACAGATAGTAAAAGAGAGAAATAGCCGTTCTATGATTTGGTTTCATCCTATGAACATCTGAGTGTAGCCTGTAGCCAACTACTCTGGGGCTTTTTCAACCGGGTGAGAAAAGAGTTCCACTACTTTCAGTCTTTCAGTTTGTCTATCAGTCTGTCTCCCTGTCTGTCTATCTCTGTTGCTCTATGTCTGTGCATGTGTGCATGTGTGTCTACTCACACTGGTGCTGTGTACACACCATTGTCAAGCTGGTAAAGGACACCAGGTGTTCTCACTCATTGACCTCCTCTTTATCCTTTGAGACAGCATCTCTCAAAGATCCAGAAGCTCATGGCCTTTCAGCTAAGCAGCTAGCAAGCCCCAGTGATCCGGCCATCTTTTTACATTGGCTCTGGGAATCCAAACTCAGGTCCTCAAGTGCTCTTACCCACAAAGCCATCTCCTTAGCACTAGCTAAAGTGCTCTCACTTTGAATTGGGCTTATAGTACAAACAATGAAGTGAGTTGTGAGTGAGCAACCTATGTGACATTCATTCATGCAAACTCTCTCCCTACATCCTTCCCCACTAACACACATAAAATCTGCTCTGAATGTTTCTATTTAGAACCTTAAGATTTATAATGCCTCTCCTACATCCCTCAGCTGGAGTCGACTGGTACCTTATCCTATCAACAGGGAGCTGGCTACACTTTTGCATTCTTTGATAATGACATCTTTGTTCATCTTTTAGACTAGCCTGAAAATTCCCTAGGAGAATAGGGACAATGATATGAATGTTTGTCCCCATGACACCAGCAACAAAGAGTTGGGGATATAACATAAGACAGACATACACATATTCTGTCTCACACATTGACACACACACACACACACACACACATACACACACACACGTGCTTGTGATGGGAGCACATGCATTGAATGAATAAACCCTACCAATACCATGCCAGGGCTTTCACTGAGACTACTCTTTATAAGGTTGCAATAGTTTCATTTTTTAAAAAAAGAACAAAACCAAAATGTAAGTGGCTAACAGTAACATCTGAGCAGTCCTAAAAAAAGTTAAACATTAAGCCATATTTAAATTTCTACAATTTTTATGCTAATTCAAATGGCTTTAGATTTAATTAAAAATGTTTTTCCAATTGATAATAATGTAACTCAGATAATTAGCATCAAGTGGCATCTAGAGGACATGTTTAAAAAACTAGGGTATAAATAGACCTAATTGACAATTAGAATAGCACTTTACAATTATGCTTTGTTTGTAAATGCTATAATGTCCAATTCATTGTTCGAGGAAATTGCTCATTAATAAAAACTAAAGCCATGTTCTCCCTGGTGTTGCCATGAAGATGTGTATTAAGTGCCCTGGCTTTTATATTGTCTGTTTTCTTGCTCTTCTGGACAAATCATTCCTTTCCAGTGTTTAATAAATGCATTCTATAGTGAAAGATAAATGCATTTGCAAAATAAATGGAAATGCAAATTTATTTTGTCTTTCTTTGGTAGTTGAATGGGTGGATATCACCACAAACTTAAATTCTATTGCGCCTGCCGTGAAGACAGAACCTTGTATTCCAGGAAGACCCTGCATTCCTGAGAGGAACAGGCCTGGTATCTGAATGAAAGTATGACCTTTCAAAGTAGGAGAATGGAAGCCTCATGAGAAAGGCCATGGCTGCTGCCTCTGGACAGGGAGAGAGTTCAGCGTGTGTGTGTGTGTGTGTGTGTGTGTGTGTGTGTGTGTGTGTGTGTGAATTTCACTGCAAGAAATGCAGCCAATGAGACACAGAGATTCCCCCACAAGAGTACTCACAGGCCTAGTCAGGTCTCCAGACCCAAGCCAAGCAAGTTGCAGCAGGGTGGACAGCAAGTGAAATGAAACAAATCTTGTCAGAGTATGTAGGACTTTTACAGGTGTAGAGTTTCACATGTAAGTGTGAAGAGGTAAACTGATGTTTGTGTATCACAGAAGGCAACAGTTGTCTACAGTGAATCCAACTGGCTTACCAAGTGAAAGAAGAGGTCACCAAGTAAGTGACAGAACAGAAAGTTGGGGGACAGCCACGGGACTGTGTGTCCCTAGAGCTGAAATAGAGAGGAATGCTGGGAAACTGGATTCACTTTCCTTCCTTTTATGATGCTGAAAAATTGGGGAGGATAAAGACCCCCTGGGATTTAGATCACAGATGGTAGTCAATAGATCCTCACTTGGTTATTTGTTCTCTATGGAATCTTGGGCAGGTTTTTTAATCTCCACGTCTCCAATTGCTTATATGTAAGGAATGAGGACAAGTATGTGTGCTCTTTTTGGCCAAATTCATTTTGTCATGAGAAATAATGATAGCCCCAGCACTTTGGACAGAATTGGCAGGCCGCTTTCAATGTTCATTAATTGTGTTTGTATGGTACCTTTGCTGGGTCTCAGTAGTTAAAGAGTGTCTGATCTGAAAGTTATCATCAGGCGATCACATTAGGCTGGTTTTTTGAATGCATCAGCATCTACTAAGGAAGGGTCTCTGAAAACAACCCAATGGACTCCACCCCTGGATCTCCAGTGCCACAGTGCAGACAGCTACTTCAGTTCATGCCTCTAACGAAGAGACCATAGCTGATGTTCCTCACATAAAGACCACATTGTGCATACTAACATCATAATGACTGAGAGGAGAAGCCTCACCATAGGAGGGATTTAGTCAGGTCAACCCTCCAAGAACAGAATTCACTTTTAGAACACATTTGCTACCAAGCTCTGTTTTACCTGTGACTCTTAAGTTTTGATTGTCAAGTTGACACAGCCTAGAGTCAACCAGTAAAAGGGAACCTCAACTAAAGAATTATCTGGATCAGACTGGCCCTTGCAAATGTCTGTGAAAGACTATCTTGGATGGTGATGGATGAACGAGGGCCCATATTACTATGGGTAGCATCATCCCTTGACAGGAGGTTGTGGAGTATATAAGAAACTTAACAGAGAGTTAGCCAGGATCAGTGGTCCCCCATGGTTTCTGCTTCAGTTCCTGCAATAACTTCCTTCAGTGATGGATTGTGTTCTGGAAGTAGAAGCCAAATAATCCTTTCCTCCACAAATAGCTTTGGTAAGAATGTTTTAACACAGCAACAGAGAGCAAACTAGCAGGCATGCACACAAGTAAAACGGGCAGTGAAGCACTTCCCAAACCATGAAGGTATGTTTTCTGTGGGCCACATGAACCAGTGATTGGGAGAACCAGCCTGGAGCTAGAGTGAGGTAAAGACATATCTAAACACCCAAAATCTCAATCTTGAGGCCTGCAGGAGTAAGGATCACTCTATCTCTCTCCTCTGTATCTGCAGGCCCCAGTGCATGTAGTCTTGCGACCCCCACTTCTTCCATTCTTGAGGTAGCCTGGTGATCAGGACATGTCCAGTTAGCACCTGGGATTCCTCTCCATGCAAATGAAGCATTCCCATCACCTCAGCATCAGCCAATGATGTACATTCACGCAAAAACCCCCACCCACTTCCCCAAGGTTTATATAGCCAATAAAGAGTGCCATATCACTGGAAGAACTGTTTCACTAAAAAGGCTGAATCGCTGAAAAAGCTATATATGAGACAGTGGTCCCTCCTTCCCCCACTGCCCCACAGTCCTGGCCAGGCTTAATTCCTTCTAATCTAGTACCTGTATTCATCAGTGCCTGAGTGCCTGCCTGCCCAGAAAGGAAGGGAAGAAGCAGACCCTGGACCTCAGTCTCACCGTTCTCTTCTGGCTTCATTGTGTTGACAAAATCTCCTAGTCCCAGCTTATCTGACATATGGCTACTCCTGTAAGTTCATAGTCAATTTTCATTATGTACTCACAAGTATGGTATGCTCATGTTCAGGTCTTTATATGTCTCCTGAAGCCCAAGTAGGCTTCTAGAGGCTACCACCACTAAAATAAGCCCCTACATCCTCAGTGATTGCTTGTTTGCATGCTACATAGTCTACACTCATTGTGTTCTGTGCTCCCAGCAGTGCTGAAAGCCAGGCCTCACAGGGGAGGAAAGCCTGGCTTCCCTAAGAGCGAGCCAGGTTTATGACTATGGAGCGGCTACTTCTGGCTACTTCCACCTCTTTGCTTTAGGCAGGCGGAAACTAAAGCTTAGTGAGAAAGTCACCTTGAACAGGGACACTCAGACCCTAAGAGGACGAGTAAAGATCCCAATCCAGCTGTGATAGCTGATGCTCCCATGAACTACTCATCCAAAACCCAAGCTCCCAAGAGCTTGTGCTGTCTCACAAACTTCTCATTAAGCTGAAAATGAAATTGCCTAAACATTTCATTCCACACCATATGGCAGAGTCCCAGCTGACAGGTAGCTCATCTCTCCAGCACGCTGGGCTCCTTTCGCTGGAGAGATTGACATGAGATTCATGGGCTGGTCATTTCCCAATCTCCAGCACTGTTACCAGCACTTGGATTCATTTTAGTGTGTCCTTTCTAATTTTTCCAGAAACCAGAAAATAATCCTAGAAGATGGAGAGTGGCAGATCTTATCAACTGCTCTTCAGATGAAATATCACTACCAGCAAAAACAAGTGTGTGCTTTGAAGTAGCTGGAAATGATCACCATGTCCTGGCTTGGGGGCCAGGCAACTATGGGACTGTGAAGTTCAGGAGTGACAAGGTTTCAAAGCTCTGCATGGTAAGATCAAGGCAGTGCATCTGGATAGTTGACATTACTGGGAATCACTTTGCTTTCTTTGCAAAATCAGCTTTTAATATGGTGACATAAATCGAAAAGTATGAATGAATCACTGGGGTGAGCCAAATCCATGGATGCAAGGTCATCATCATATGAAACACCATGATTTCCACTCACGGGCAACTCTTCCGGGGATGGTAATGCATGGTACCCTTGAATAAGAGCAAAGCCATAAGAGCAAAGCCTCAAGTTTTGTGCCCCCCCAACCCCTTTCCAACATGCAATTAGTGTGGAAACGCCATTTTTATAAACAGAAGCATATTTTGTGAGAGGGAAGAAATGCTTTGAATATTCATTTGTGGTGGAGACCACTGAGATCAGCACCCATTGCTGAGAAGACAAACATAGGCCTGACCACAAATTCACATTTTCCCTGGCAAGTTTCTACATTGTGTCAAGCCTCAGTTTCCTCATCTTAAAGTACTATTAATAAGAGGAATCAGCAAAGAAGTGTGATTAAAGGCAGTGCACAATGTATATAAAACAGTATGAGGGGAAACTGGCCCCCTCAGTGTTACTACACCACTCAGCTCAATTCTGCACCCTGCAGAACAATGGTGAGAAGATGCCATCTACATCACATGGAGAAAGCAAGGAGCCAGATGTGGTCCTCCATGGCCACAATCTCAGCTCCTACTGTGGGAGGAAAAAGCAGAATAATTCAGGTTCAAGGTTTATATTTACATATATGTGCATTATGTGTAGGACCTGACCAGAGCAAGTAGCTTACAGACTTTAAAAAAAAAAAAAAGATAATGCATTTAGAAGGCTTTTAAAAAAAGGAGATAGGCTTTCAAACCCTTTAAGAACTGAGTTCAACTTGGGACCACATTTGTTATCAAGATCTGTCTTAATCTTGTTGTTTGCTGTCTTTTATTGTCAACTTGGCACAGCCTAGAGTCACAGAGGACGCAGACATGAAAATAATGAAACCATTCAGGTAAGACTCCAATATCTGAGCACTTTCAACCCTCTTCCACATTCTAAAGCAGATCTGGTCTCTCAGCTATTATATGTATTGAGGCTATATAATTTTAGAACTTTGTTTTAATTTTTGGTCAATGAAAAAGCACTGCTTGAAAACCTGTTCTGTGGGTAGTTCCCACTTAACAGATGTGAACAGGAAGCTCCCAAAAGAAAAGACTGGTGGACCATTCTATAGATAAATCGCTGAGCAGGATTTGAACTGGCCTCTTGCCTCAGCACCTGTGTCCTTGGATCTCTTCTTCACTTGGCCCTTAAGTATGACCACTTACATCTTCTTAAGACATAGAGACAGGGGCCAAACTAGGCTAGACTGACTAAGGTTGGGTGGTACTGGCGTACTTATGTGTGTGAGTGCCTCTGTGTGTCTATGTGTGCATGTGTGTGCATGTAACTTATTCTATAATAGACACACAAAACTTACTATATTTGAGAAGCTAGCAGGCTATCCAAATAAAGAAGAAAAGCTAAAAAGTCAGGGAAGAAATCAGAACTGGGGATGGTAATCTAAAAGTTATCTCCCAGGGACTTTATAAATAAGTATGTATATATGGAGGGAGGGAGGGTGGGAAAGGAGAAAAATTGAAAGGCCTAACAGACTTACTCAGTGTGGAATGACTTCTGTTCTTATGGCTTTCATTCTACCCTCAGTAAGTCTGTTAGGTCTGTCTCCTTTCCTACTCTCCCTCAATATAGGCCACTTGGCCCAATCTTTCCATCCAGCTGGGAAGAAGGAACTTCAGTGATAGTAGTTCCACAGGTAAAAAGGCACTGAGAGGTCAGGCACCTTCTTCTTGACGTCCCTGTGTAGGAAAGATGTGGGACTACAGTAATAGTGGGTTTCCTTAGAGCCCAGTCCTTGAACCTCTATGCTCCAGTGAATCCTAAAGAGAAAAGAAGGAAAGCTAGAGCTACTACTAGTGGGAGTGGTGATATGCCACCACTGATGGAGTGTCATTTTGCACTGGGTAATGAGGGAGTGCCAGGAACACACTCTCTGACCACTCCACAATTTCAGGTGCTAAGGACACTTAGTGTCATTGAGAAGAGAAGGAAAATGACTCAATAGTGTCAGTAACTTGCCCCGAAACCACACAAATCAGTGTGCAACATCAGCAATTAAAAGCTATATCGACTTGAGATTCCATCTTACACCCATCAGAATGGCTAAGATCAAAAATTCAAGTGACACCACATGCTGGCGAGGATGTGGAGAGAGAGGAACACTCCTTCATTGCTGGTGGGAATGCAAACTAGTACAACCACTTTGGAAATCTATCTGGTGCTTTCTCAGAGAACTAGGAATAGGGCTTCCTCAAGACCCAGCTATTCCACTCCTTGGAATATACCCAGAAAATGCTCCACCACAGAACAAGGTCATATGCTCAACCATGTTCAAAGCAGCCTTATTCATAACAGCAGAACCTGGAAACAGCCTAAATGTCCCTCAGTTGAAGAATGGATAAAGAAACTGTGGTACATTTACACTATGGAATTCTACTCAGTTATTAAAAACAAGGAAATCCCAAAATTTGTAGGCAAATGGATAGGACTAGAAATGATCATACTGAGTGAGTTAACCCAGAAGCAGAAAGACTCACAAGCTATATATTCACTTATAATTGGGCATTAGCCCAAAAGGCATGTCCCATGAAAGTCTTCACTTACCAGGAGATTGGGATAGATGTGAGGACATCCTATTGGTACTCTAGGTAAGAGAAATATAGGAGATGGGGAAATAGAAGAACCTAGAGCGTCCTAGAAACCTACAAGAAGAACATTGTGATGGGTGGATTGGGGTCCGGGGGGCCTGCTCAAACTATTGTACTAACCAAGGACAATATACCGAACCCCTACTCTGATCTAGCCAATGGACAGGACATTCTCCACAGTTATATGGAGAGTGGACACTGACTCTGACATGAACTCTGGTGCCCCAGTTTTGACCACCTCCCCTTGGTGGGGAGTCCTGATGGCACTCAAAGAAAGAATAAGCAGGCTACCAAGATGAGACTTGATAGCCTATGACCATATAGTAGAGGAGGAGGCCCCCTTTGGCCTTAGACCTAGGGGAGGGGAATAGGATGAAAGCAGGAGGAAGGGAGGAATGGGAGGATACAAGTGATGGGATAACAATTGACTTGTAATCTGAATCAATTAATAAAATAAAATAAAATAATAAAAGCTATATCTGCTCCAGGTAGTAGGATTCAAACCACTATGCTGGCCCCTTTCACTGGGCAACCTTGAAAGACACTGAGAGTGTACTCAGATTCATTAACTCATCAAGAGGAGCTCAGACATTTCTGTTAGATTTTACTTTTTAAAAACAGGGATTGAGAGAGATGACTCAGCCATTAATTGCAATCACTGCTCTTGCAGAGGATCTAAGTTCAGTTCCCAACACGCACAAGCAACTTATAAATGTATATACAACTCCAGTTGTGGGGGATCAGAGGACCCATTCTTCTGACCCGTAAGGACAGCAGGCACTCAGATGGTGCACATATTTACATGTAGAAAAAACACCCCCAAACACACACAATAAAAATAAATTTTTACAAAAAAGTTTTAACATGTTCTTTCCTTTCATTCCTTCCATCCCTTCTGTTTTTCCTCTCTGAGTGCTCCCCTGATTTCCTTATTTCATTCTTTGAATCAGAGCCTGACTCTGCATCTGGGACTGGCCTATGTATCCCAGAGTAGCTTTAAGTTTGCAACAGTCCTTCTGTGTTATGACTCCTGGGATCAAAGATATGAGCCACCACTCCTGGCTTATAAGTACTTTGAAAATTGACTTCTCAAACCTACCTAATACAGGTTCCAATTGAGTTAATTAGGGTTTGATCTATAAATGTAAAGTTTTAAAAATCTTCCTGAATTATTTTTTTTTTATTTGCAAGCAGGTTGGGAATTCACCTATCCATCCATTAATCAACCTGTTGGTTTGTAAGAAATGTATGTTCTACATGAATACTTCCTTCCGTGAGCACACATGGAAAGCCAAAGATAATGGCTGAAACAGGAACAAAAATGACTTCGTGGTGTGAGAAAAACTCACTGGGGAATCAGAGTCCATGCAGGTCAAACTCCCTTTGCTTTAAAAGAAAACAGGAAAGTGCCCTCATTTATTCTTCTACACACCATTTGTTTGTGTTTGAGCTCCTTGCAACAATACACCTGACACTGTATGGCTTAAAGCAACACACTTCCTCCTGCACAGAGTTTTGGAAGCCAGGAATTTAAATCATGTGCCATTATGGTTGGTTTCTGAGGAGGGTTCTTGTGTAGACACAGACTCTCAAGTTCTCCTTGTATTTCTATATGTGAGGGAAGAGCAAGGGACACAGATGAAGAGAGGATGGGAAGAGGGGGAGAAAAGGAGGGAGGAAGAAGAGATAATAAAGAGCGAGCCAAAAGAAGAAGAGAGAGATGGGAAAGAGAGGAGGAAGATAAGAGCAGAAGAAAGGAAAAGGAAAGGAAGGAAGACAAACCATCAAATAACAAGCTGCTTTATTTCTTCATAAGGGACCTCATGTTCCTGATAAAGGCTCTGACCAACTTCAGGGATGAATTTCCTGATAAAGGCATACATTTCCAAGCAATGTCATACTAGAGGCTTAGAATTTTAATATATGTAATGAGGGAGATCACAACCACTCATTGGATGGCACCATGTCATTTTCCCTTGAAAATGCCCGTGGTAGCGTCCAGCCAACTGCATGTTTAAAATCTCTCACCTAAGACTCTCAGTCTCTCAGCTCCCACGACCACTTCACTGTCATCTGCAGAAAAGAGCAATTTTCCAGAAACGGTTTTTACTTCAAACTTTTTGCCATATGCTTGCACAGCTTTCGGACCTAAAAGGGAGAGAGAAACAAAGAGGGGAGGAATACATTAGCCTCGTCAGTCGCATTTGACTACAAAAGCTTTTCATATGACATATGCGCTCCACGGGATTGTGTCTGATTCTCATGTTAAGTGGCTTGGTTTTCTGAAGCCAACCATGGAAATTGGTGTCTTGACTGCCTCTCATCTTGTCAATTGCTTTTAATCACATGGTGCTGGGCTGTGGTTTCAGAGGTCTTCCTAACCTCCTTATAGACTAATGCTTGAATGAAATTTCTCTCTGCTAGCCCTAAATTAGTGTCAAACACTTGAGGGCTTTTGATCAAAAGTGTCCAGACCCAGAGTATCACCATCTCTTGTGGCAACTAATCATCTTTGGCCAGTTGTAAATATCATAAAGGGTTGCTATGAAATATGTCTGTCTATACCCTTGATCTACTGACTGACCTGAAGAAGGCAAATCTATTTCCTCAGTAGACATAATTTCCAAGCAGAAATGGCTTTAAAATATATTATAAGCAACCCCCCTACAAGTTGTTAAAGCTCTTACAGTAGGAATTGATTTAATAAAAATTACATTTTGAGTTTACTGGGTGGCATCAAATGCTGGTCTTGAACAAGGCTGTCTACATCAGTGCTTAAGTAAGGGCCCTGATCCCATCACACCTGTATCCTGATGGAGCCAGAATCACATGGATTCAATTTAGTTATCCACATAATATATATGAGTGCTCTGTCCTCATGTACATTAGAAGACGGTGGCGGGGATATCAGACCCCATTACAGATGGTTATGAGCTACCATGTGGTTACTGGGAATTGAACTCAGGACCTCTAAACTGCTGAGCCATCTCTCTAGCCCAATTCATTTTATTAATGCATCAGAAAGCTCCAAAACCTTAGGAAGAATGTGAGACTGGTTAACTTATCTGAAGTCCTGACAGGAATCTTCTGGTCCTAAATGAGCTGGGGCTCCCCACTACATAAGATCCAGGTTGCTCCGAAAAGCTGGTCTACATGAAAGCATCTAAGCAGGCAAGGGTATGATCATCTTGACTTGAATTCAGCTCTGATCTTTTAGTCTAGAAAACCCTGAGGTAAAACTTGCAGGGAAAGTCAACAAACATTATATCTTTCCAAGGATGCTAGTGGAATCCTGATGTTGATTTTTGTTTGTTTCCTTTTAGGAAAATTTCAAAAGATAGTTCTTTAAAATAAGTGGCCATGAGGGGACCAACAGGAACACACCTGCAGGGTCTAAGAGGCATTTAGCCACTTCAGGGAGGAAGAAAGCACACCACAGACAAACACTGGCATAGGAACTAAAAGCTGCAGCAAGGACTCATTTCTGGCTATTTTTGGGGTCGGGGGAGTTGCTTAAGCAAGCAAGATTTAGATGAAGGATTTTCAGGGTGTGGGAGTAACTTTGTGATTGGCTATCCTATAACTCCCATCTGTAAGTGGGGCAGAGATATGGAAAATTCTAAAATGGTGTTGGATAAACAACCTTCACTAATTTCATGGGAGATGGAAATGCGTGAGGTCTTGATGTTTTCTGACTGTGTTCAGAAATGTTTAGTTTGTGTGCTTGTACAGTCATGCACAAGTGCTTCCGTGTATGTATGTACATTCCTCAATGTGTGTATGTATGTGTTTTGATGGCTCCATCCGTCATGATCCTTTTGGACCTTGTCTTAGGGATGTTCTGTGAAATTATTTAAGTTTAGGTAGAATGCTGTCTATTAGAGTCAGACCAGTTCCTATACACTTGCGATGACTTTCTTTTTCATTAGTATGGAATTTGGAGCCCAAAGCCCCCATTCCCCTTTGGCAATGAGGTTGTGGGAAAGTTATTTCATCTTTCTGTTTCTTTGTATGCAGAACTAACTAGCACAATCTCCTCTGTGGACCACATAGAAAAGCTGCAACGATCAAATGATGCTGAGTTTATAAAGCGAACTTTGTAGGCACAAAAAATGCTGTGAGCTGTGACGATTGTTCGTGTACATGTTATTGTTCCTCTCATCAATGCCAGCAGCATTCTTCTGTGGAGACGATTCCAATGTATTGAACATTATTAATAATGAGTGCCTCTTAGTGCATTTTGCTCATTCACTTATTCACATCCATTTAGCAGTCTTCCTCCTCCACTGCCAGGACATTCCCATTGACCCTCTAACATGAAAAGGTACATAGGTAAGGTTCCTTAATGAGCCAGAGAGTGAAGCAACAGAGGCCATACAAAATCTGCTGGCATTGTGAGTTCTGAAGATGCTCTTGTCTCGCTGAACAGGGAAAGAATAAGCATTGTGAGGCTAAGGCTCCCTCAAGGTCAGCGTGGGAGCAAGGGAGAATCTGAGAGTGGAATCCAGCTCTCACAATGCTACATGGAACACAAAGGTTATCTCTCCATCTAAGAAGGAGAAGAGGCCTGGAGTCAGCACAATCAGAACATCAGAGAGATAACTTTTCTGAGGAAGAGGAAGTGTAGAAATCAGTGACAAAGAACTCAAGGAAATCGTGAAGAACAGCGATGAGTAAAGGATTTTGAGTGGGTATTCCCATGTGGGTTAAGATGTTGCTATCTTAGTGATGCCATTAAACTTCAAGTGAAATCTACATTGTTTGCCAATGCTAGAAGGGTAACACTGTTTGGAGGGAAGGAGAGTACGGATGAAGAGACAATATGCTAATGATAAAGGAATGAACGGCCTCAGGATGGCCATGGGACCAGGGCAGTTTCCCCACTTTATAGGAACTAGTCATATGAAGATACAACAGTGGAAGACAAATGCTTAGTCTTTGCTTCTGTGAACCTGGCAAGATTGTCATGTAAGGACAAAACTGGTGTCATGCTCTATATGTAATGTATATTCTGCAACTAATGGCATGGCCTGTGAATGTTCTGAAGACAGGAAAAGCCTAGTGCTTATTGCCTCGATTTTGTTTTTCTTTGGAACTAGGGCTCTTTCTACTCCTAAAGCTGTTCTCCTTACAGGCTCCGGGGCTCCAAAGATGGCTTGTCCTAATATACTCAATCAGCAACATTGTGAATCAAAATCCATCAGTGACCTGGCTTTAGTTCTACCTCTGAAAGTAATGCTTTTTGCAGAAAGATGACCTGAACTGGGAATGTCAGGCTTTCTGGTGGGCTTCTAAGATATTACCCAGGCGAACAGAAGAGCTCTGGAGTCCTTGTGATTGCAACTCTTGGAAGACATGTGAGATTTGCTTTGTTTGCATCCCATATAACAGGAATTAGAAGGCATTATTTTTTTACCTCTCCACCATCCCCAGGCACTAGTTTTTCTTCTGCCTCATTTAGAGATGGCTCAGAAGTTAAGAGCACCGTCTGCTCTTCCAGAGGTCCTGAGTTCAACTCCTAGCAACCACGTGGTGGCTCACAACCATCTATAATGTGATCTGGTGCCCATTTCTGGACTGCAGACAAACACTGTATATGTAATAAATAAATAAATCTTAAAAAAATAAAAGAGCAAGGGTTGCTATTTTCCAGCTCCTAAAAGGCACTAATTTAGGAATGGGAGATCAAAAGACAAAGACTACTGGAAGGCCAGAAAATAAAAAGAGGAGGAGGAAGAGGGAGGGAAGAGGAGACCAGAGGGTTCAAGTGGCAGAAGGGAGGGGAGAGGTAATGGAGAGGAAGAGCAGTAAGGGATGAGTAAGGAAGAGAGGAATAGGAGGAAAAAGAATGTAGAGGATGGGTGGGGGATGGAAAAAGGAGGGAGAGGAGGGGAAGGAAGGAAGAGGAGGAAAAGATGAATATGGAGAGGGAGAGGGGGAGTTGGAAAGAAAAGGAAGATGAAGAGAGAGAGAGAAAAAAAAAGAGGAGGACAGAAAGAGACAGAGGCAGGCTCTCTTTAGAGGAGCAATGGTCATTTTCAGCTTTAGCCTCCACTACCTGCTTGCGGTTGATGTGGGAAAGCCCAGCCCTTCCTCATTGTGGGTGGAGTCACAGCTGGGAATGTTGCTCTGGGTTTTATAAGAAAGCAGGCTGAACAAGCCAATAAGAAGTGCTCCTCCATGGCCTCTGCATCAGCTTCCACATCCCGGTTCTCTCCCTGTTTGAGTTCCTGTCCTGACTTTCCTTAATGGGCCATGTTCCAGGGTATGTAAGCCAAATAAAACCTTTTTTCTTAAAAAAAAAAATACTTTCACCGGGCATGGTGGTGCACACCTTTAATCCTAGCACTCCTGAGACAGAGGCAGGCGTATTACTGTGAGTTCAAGGCCAGCCTGGTCTATAAAGCAAGTCTAGGGCAGCCAAGGCTACACAGAGAGATCCTGTATCGAAAAACCAAAAACACCAAACCAAACCAACCAAACAAAAAACAATCTTTCAAGTAAACCAAATTACCCAAGGCAGATAAACACAACTGATCAACAGGCTGGATCAGTTCTTTTTCTGCCTTGGGATCTGAGAGCTGGAGGTTGGGTTTATCTCTTTCCTGTAGGCACATTTTTTCACATGTGGCTTAAATCACTGCTTACTGGGAGCTATGTATTTAATTATTTAGCATCAGTGACTGGAGGCCAGATGTTACGCAAGTGAAGTTCACAGTCCAGATGCTTGCTGTAACAGTGTGCTTGTGGAGCACAGGCTTTTCCACAGACCCAGGAGCTTCTCATCTGTGTATGGCACAGTTCACTTCAAGGTTATGTAACTCCTGACACCCATTTGCAGCTGTGCTGGGGGAGGGGGAGTAGGGCTCTGTGTGCAAAGGCACCTACTTCCCTCTACCTTGGTTATTACTGGGGCTCAGGAGATTCCAGGGCCAGTAATGTTTTAAGGCGTTTGGGTTACTTCCCTCTCAAAATATCCATCTGGATGCCTTTCTCTCAGCCCTAAAGTCAAATGGCATTTCCTTATGGAGGTCTGACAGTGCCGTTCAGATCCCCACTTTCTTCTTCCACTGTGAGGTATACAATGCCTCTCAGTCTGTCACTTCTTATAAGCCTACAGAGAGTGCATTGATTACACTGCTCAACTCATAACCACATCCATTAGGCCTATGCTTGTCAGTAGAGTCATTATTACAACTAATCCTTATTTAAACTGTTAGAATTCAAAACTTTAAACCTAGTGGGCATTTCCCACAGCTGTTAGGAACAGATCTTCTGTACTAAAAAGAGCCACAGGCACACAGCCTGTGGACACACTGGCAGCTTGCAGTTGAGTTAGGTTCAAAGACAACAAGCACAGCAAATAGGATGAGGCTTCAAACTACCATTAAGAACTCCTTTTATAGGATCTGGGAAGATGGCTCAGGTAGTAAAGTCCCTGCTGTGTAGGCATTGAGGATGTGAGTTTGGATACCCAACTCCCATGTGAAAGCTGGGCGTACTAGCTGTGTGTGTAACCATAATGCTTTCAGGATGTAGGACGGAGGAGTAGAGGGGTGGGCAGAGATAATAAAAATCCTCTTGTTAATTGCACAGCCAGTCTAGCTTATCAGTATACTTTGGTTTTGGGGAGAGATGCTGTTCAAAAATTAATGTGGGGAGTGATGGAGAGAGATGCCTGATGCCAAGCTCTGCCCTTCATACACATATATATGCACATGTCCACACACACACACACACACACACACACAATTCCTTTTATAACACATAAAGTGTGGGTGTGGCTTTGTACATCCTCTGTTCTCTCAGTTGAGTACAGCTGGCCTTTCCTCCACTGTTGAAAAGGGAGATTTGGACAGCATGACTGACGAAATTAAAAACAGCAGGTTCTATCTGAGAGCCTATGACCATGGGTTTTTGGCTCAGATTACAGTATTGGGCATTAAATTCCTTCCTGGGAAACAGGCCTCATCCAATCAGAAAGCAGTTAGTTACCTCATAACTGTTCTGTTACTGATGCACACATAGACACATCTTGTTAGGTCAGTATTGTAGCATGCAGGGTCATGTGATCCATTTGCCTTCTAAATATTTATGCTTATACTCAAAGACTCAGGCCACTCTCATGCTTGGCCAGAGAAGCTTCTTTTTGCCGTGGGCAGCCAGCAGTAGAGAGATTTAAAACTGGTCAAAAAGTACTAAGGAAAGAGACTGGGTGCTTAGCCCCAAAATGAGATATCTACCGTATTTTCCAGTATATAAGATGATTTTTTAAAACCCTGAAAAATTGTGCCAAAGTCGGGGGTTATCTTATATATCAGGTACTTACCTGCAGCACAGGTGTGTCTTGGAAGAGGGGTAGTCTTATACAGTGAATATATTCCTAACTCTAACCCTGACTCTATTTTTAACTGGAAAAGTTGGGGGCTGTCTTATATGCCCAGTCTTCTTATACTCCAGAAAATACAGTATATTTACCCCTATTCTACCAAGGCTCAGGGGTTGTTGCAGAAGATAAGGTCAAAATAACACAAGAGCTGGAGGATATTGAGGAGTGCTCTGAAATAGTAGTTGTGCTTCCCTGCACAAGACTATATAAGATCAAGACAGCCTAGATAACAGCATAGATGACACAGACAGTCTCCAGGCCCCACTCCTTATTGAGGAGATGTAAACAGCAGATGGTTGCTGGAAGAGAGAAAACTATTCTTTTTTGAGGATGTGGCCACTGATTAGTTTCCCATATCCTAGTGAATGGCTCTAGACCTGTGCAGGTATGGGCAACACTAACTGGAATTAGTAGGTTATTAAAATAAAAGACATTAAAGTTGGGAGGGAGTATTCTAGGGAGAGCTGCACGGAGGAACTAGGGGGCTGTTTGTGATCACACCTCATTATATACATGTATGAAATTCCCAGAAATAAAGAACATTTTAAAGGAGCTTGTCCTTGGTTGAGCACTGGTTAAAACAGCTGGCTCGAGTTTAAGGGCCACGATCTCCTAAAAAGAGCTTTTCTCTAAAGGCAAGTGTCATGACACTTTGGTAAGTTAAACATGTGACTAGATGGGAATGTGTCTTTTGGTAGAATCAGAGGTTAAAAGCTGAATTTTCTTTCCCTACATAGGAAACAGCCATCAGATCCTTGTTCCCATGGTATTTTACAGGGCAGTAAAGTCCGCTTTGTCTAAGCGCTCCGATGGACTGGCCATTTGTCTGTGTTCTTTTCTTACCTGTCACCAGCTGAGTCAGCACTTTTGTCTGGTCATTGAGAATGTTCACTGTCACGTTCCTGGCAGATTTGAAGTATAGGGCATTACCCTGTAATAAGAAAATGGAAGAAGCACATGAAGGTGGCAGGTCACTACAAAAAGGGGCAGAAATCCCAGCTCTGCAAGGGGATGACCTGATTTTAGTTATGGTCTGGCTGATGCATCTTTGCTTTAGAAGTCCAAATGTTTAATGTGTGTCGTGTTGGGCACATAGTCAAAATAGATTTCCTCCAGAGAGACAGACCTCTAACACACACACACACACGACCTCTCTCTCTCTCTCTCTCTCTCTCTCTCTCTCTCTCTCTCTCTCTCTTCTCTCTCTCACATACACACAATTGAATAAGAGATAGCTAAGACCTGGAGATTTTTGCATCTTTGTGTGGATAAGAGATAGCCTTGGGGCATATGACCAACTGATAACCTCCCAGCCGTGTCCCTTCTAGCTTAGAATTTCTCCAGAGGAAACATGCAGCTCCCATAGAGAAGAGCAGAAAGGTGGGCTGAACACCTGCCAGTAAGAAGACACCCTCGTGGAAAGCTGACAACACAAGTAGGAAGAACCTCAGAGAGGTGACATTCCCAGGTTGGTATCTGCCTGCCCATTTTTCATAGCCTCATTTCTCAGGCTCTTTTCCTTTAAGTAATCTTGGCCACTGTCTATTGTCCCTGTTATCAAATAGGTCCCCATATTCCTTTTCTTAACACTACTCTACCCTCTTCTTTTAGAATGAAATTCAGAACAGGGCACAGTACACATTCTCTGTGACAAGCCTGATCCTAAACCTTGTGGGATGCATAATCTCTGTTGTATCTCTGCCATCATGCTATCTGTGATACAGACTTCAAAAGGTCACACACAAGAAGTCACGGCTGCATGCCAAGAAAATGCTACCATGGTACTAATCTTTGATGTTATATAATTTTCATTTTACATTTAAAATCTTATGTAAACTTAATGTATCATAGGTATTATTTTCTTTGGTCCATCCCAGGCATTTAAAAGCTAAATAAACAAAAAACAAAAATAGCATCAACCAACAAAAACTAACAAACAAAAGACAAAATACAAAACAAACAAACAAACAACCCCCCCCCCGAAAAGTGGTTTTATAACATAAGAATTTCAAAGCCATTATTTATCAATTTCTGGTTCAGGAATTATCCTTTTCAATAGTACCTACTGGTAGTAGCACCACTTGCTTGTTTTGGGAAATACTAAAAAGAACTTAGAGTAAGTTTTATCCAAACCTGTATTTGAATGGTATGTACCTCCTGCAAAAATTCATTGATACATCGGTAAAATGAGTCTGCCTACACTTTATAAAACCACTATCCTAAAAGATGGGCAAACTGAGTCTGTGCCTTCATAGTCCTGCTTTCTACCGGGGAGAAATACACTAAACAGAGAATTTCGGTGTTACAAAATGTTTGCAAGGCCTTCCTTCTGGGTGGGAGTAGTCATAGCTTTGCTGAGCAGTGAGAAGCCTTCATATTGGAGTCGTATTAAAATACTTAGAAGGAACACAGGCATGGTTTTACCATGCTGGAATAAAAATTGAACATCAGGCAGCTAGCCGGGGTTGGGTGCCCTGTGTAGCTTTCCTCTGTACTTGATGAGGCTAAGGGTTGGATTACTAAGCACAACCTACTACTTGCTTATGATAGAACAAAGGAGTGTAGGAGTGGCAGCCAGAACTGAGGCCTGGGGTAGAGCTCTCACTTGGAAGAGTGGGGAGGGCATGGTAGCCACCAGCTGCCCACAACCTAGATTCATGGTGTTGCTCTTCTAATGCAAATTGTTCAAATGGATTGCTAAACCCCATCTTTCAGGCCTTAAGGAAACAGTGAGCCTTGGAACTGAGCTATGGATTAGTTAGTGTCTGGGGAAGAACTGATGACTCCCAATTCATCAGGCAACAGAGCTAGCATGGTCCTCACACTGGCTTAAGGCTTAAAATCTCCCTAATGTACAAAAATCCTTATATTTAATTTGGTCATGAGCACACTCAACATACATATGGTCATATGTTTAATTTTTCTTCACACAAGGAAGCAAATACTACACTAAAACAGTTTCACCATTGTTTCTGGTAGCACTTCCTAGTTCTACTTAAATCTCAAAAACATCAAATGAATTTTGAATTTGGAAAAATTGAAGCAGGGCAGGAGGTTATATTCCCAGAAGTAAATGTGCTAAATGATTTCTTCACATATTAATCAACCTGGCTCTACAGAGAAAAGAGTGGCCTGGAATCAGGGAACTAGGTTAACTTTGCCTAACTAGCATGAGGCCTTGAGAAGTGTTGTAACCATGGTGCATACGTGTGTGTGTGTGTGTGTGTGTGTGTGTGTGTGTGTGTGTGTGTATGTGTGTGTGTGTGTGTGTGTGTGTGTGTGTGTGTGTGTGTGTGTGTAGATCAGAGGCACATGTGGAGGTCAAAGGACAACTTGCACAACTCAGTTCTCCCCTTTCTCCATGTGCATTCCAAGGATTAAAATCCAATGGTGGTGGTTAGGCTTGGTGACAGACACCTCTACAGGATGGGTCATCTTCCTTCTCTGTTTCTTTTTTTTTATCAACATATCATAATGTTGGACCTTAGCATTCACTGTTCTAACATACTGGCACCTTGGAAAATAGAATCTTTGTTCCATCAGAGTTTAAACCATGAGCTTCACTCTTGCCCAGTACCTTTTGTTTTAACCATCAAGTTTACTTGTGATAGAAAGATTACTGAGGAAAGGGCAGGAGCCAAGACACAAAGGAGAGAACCTCACATGGCAGCTGGGCTCCCTGTGCATTCCATTGTGTTTTCTGGCTGTTTATGACAGAAAGCCAGGAAAATGCCACCCAAGTGAACACTCCCAGAACTTCTGATGAATCAGAACAAGTGAGGAATAGGAAGAGAAGCCAGTGTGTGTGTGCCCATGCTGCTTCTTCTGTTTCCTGCACTGTTCCACTCACAGCAGAGACCCTCAAACTGACCTGAAGGTGACCCAAGAGGAGAAGGGACCCTGAGGAAGCTGCCTGGAGACTCAGATGTATTGGCAAAAAGCAATCTGTAGACTCATCTGATGGCCAAGAGCAGGGAGTGACTGCAGGCAATCAACCCGCTCTTCTGGATATAGGGAGGCTCCCTGTGAGCTACGGAAAGAATGCCAAGCACCATATTTTGTGCTGGCATTTGTAGCACACAGACACTTTGACGGAGAAGAACTCCCCACATCTCCAATTCTTTTAAGCACCCTCACAGAGCACAGTGCAATCTTTTCTTGATGTCTTGGGGTCATTGGCATGAACATTATTCACTCCACTACGTCCCCCGGTGATTACAGAATGCAAGAGGCCATTTCGACATCAGATGGCTCCATCCGGCTGACATTTAAAATTATTGTATCTGTTTAAAAATATATTATTTATTCTTATATTGAAACAGAACAGGTAAATGTCAAATCTGCAACACTTACAGCAAAGAGCAGCAATTCAGGGCTTTTCATCCTTGCAAGGCCTTTCAGTATATCTGCAGGCTTCCTCAGGGATGTCGAACCCTATACCCTGAAACACGTCCCTTTCTGCTATCTGTAGCATTATCAACTTTAGATGTTATTCACTTACTTTCTCCAGTGGTATAGGTTCTACTTGGCTTCGAGTTAATCACTGTTCTTTGCTTGTACTGTGATTATGTATGTGTTCTTTACAGCTGAGCCAAAGAATACATCGACACTTCTGTGACAGTTTGAATGAGAACGGCTCCTATAGGCTCATATATTTGAACGTTTAGTTTCCAGTTGGTGGAACTATTTGGGAAGCATTAGGATGTATGGCTTTATTGGGTGAAAAGATACACAGAGAAGGCCGTGTGATTGAAGCTTTGGCTGCAGGATGAAAGGGAGTCACAGAGATGAAAGAGGGGAACCAGGCTTAGTGAGAAGGCAGCTCTTGCTCTTTTGCTGCAGTGATCCAATGGGTGGCCCTAATTTCATCTGAAGGAAATTAGGTGCCCCAGCTGCTCCAGCTGCTAACACAGCTGGATGGAAAGCAGAGGTAACCAGCTGAGACCTGGACCACAAGGCATGTTCTCTGTGCTAGATATGGATATCAGTTAAAAAATAAATAAATAAAGGAGGTTGGGCATTGGCCCTACACTGAACAGACTTTCAATTAAACCTACTGATTTCCCCAACCTCATTCTTGAGTGCAGCTTTGTTAGGTATCCCAGAGGCCAGAGATTTTCCAGTTTGGAATCCTTTCTAGAAAGCAAAGAAAATGTTCTATCTTCTAATAGGTGAAGGAGAGGAGCTTGGCAGGCTGGGCTCCCTAGAGTGGGACCCGAGGACATGTGACTGCCCTCTTGACCCAGTCCCCTTGTGGGCCCCTCTCCAGCATGCTTAGTGAATTTCTCCACTGCTTTCTCATCTATTTACATGTGTAGGACTTAAGTCATCCTGTTCTGCATCCTGACTTCCAAACCTATTAATAATCCCTCTACTAAGGCTTGCCAGGGCTCTGAGCCATGGTCTGTTCACATCTCTTTTGCTCTTACTGGGAGGCTGTCGGTTCAAGCTTTGCCCTTTCAGTTACATTCCATTACCTGTATAGTACATCTCAAAATTTTACTGATTCTTTTTTATCTGTTATTTTCTTCTCAAGGATCACGGGATTTCATACAGTCTTAAGACTTTTGTGAGGGAGCTAAGATGAGTTCTCACAGCTGTCAGTTTGTGTTTATAGGGTCACCTTATACTGTGCCCATCTTCAGAGGAAAGTTAGTCAAAAATGTGCACAAGTAAACAGCAGGCAGTTGCTCGTCTAGATACCAAGAGCTTGTTTTAGGTATTCTATGTGTATTAATGAGAGGCTGGCTCATGTCAGATCCTGTATTGGGCTCTGGAGAGTGGGAAACATGACTAACCTTTATCTTTAAGAAATTCTCAGGCCAGGAGGAGACCTAGTGAATGCCAAGTAGCTATGATAACAATGTGCTATAAGTTCAATGGAGACTTATGCTCTCTTGGTGGGAGATGCACAGATTTTAATATTTGCACTGAATCAAACCAAGATCACCATGGTCTGTTTTGACAGGATGTAGCAGCCTGGTGTTTCTTATCTGGATAATCCTGCGCTGTGGTATATTTTCCCTGCCCAGAGAGGAGCTAGCAATCTGTTGTAGAAATCAAAACAGGGAAAACACAAGTTAGCACATAAACAACTGTCACACTTCCAGAGGGCTCTGAACTGTATGCGTGAAGTTCAGAGGAAAAGATCCAGCTGCTATCATCCTGGTGAGCCCTCCCAAGGAGAGCTAGGCTGGCCTTTTGATGTTTTTCCTCCTCACACAAAGGCAAGAGGAATCACAACTGTTTCTGTCTAATGTTAACTAGGCATCTTGGGATGCTGGCTCTATGGAACAAAGGTAGAATATTGTCTTCAGAGTAAGACAGACTTGGGCTTTAGTCACATCTCTATTTCTTCAATAACTGTGTAGCTTTGAGTCAGTCACTTCTCTTTGGATCTCAGCTTCTGTATCTATGAGGCGAGGTTGAAGGCAACACAATGTAGTGAAAAATGTATATAAACTGTGCACAAGGATGGTATGCAAAAACCCTTCTGGCACAGTGAACAAGGAAACTGAAGTTCTACCTTAGAAGAATGATATAGGGCAGTGGTTTTTAATTTTCCTGATGCTGTGTCCCTTCAATGCAGTTCATGTTGTGGCGATCCCCCCCCCCCCCCGCCAACAATCCTATTTCATTGCTACTTCATACCTGTAATTTCTCTACTGTTATGAATCATAATGTAAATATGTTAAATGAAGGATATCTGATATGTGAACCCCATGTTCAGAACTACGGCTTTAGAGACACTGCTGGTTCTAACAGAGAAACAAACAAACAAACAAAATCTATAAACTGGGTCTGTAAGCGATATTCATCCCAGAAAGGATGTCTTCAAGTCACTATCAAAAATCCAAAATACCATAAGCACGGGAGCTTGTCAAGGGGACACAGGGGACACTGAGAAGCATTCCAATAACCCTCAAGGTCAACAAACCAAAATGCCCGAGAAACTGTCAACAGCCAATAAGAGACTAGAGAGATGTGGGGACCAGATACACCAGGATGCTTTGCATGGGATCCTGAATCAGAAAGAGGGATGTTAGGCAAAAATTAAAGTAATCTGAGTAAAGGAGGGGTTTTAATTAACAGTAACCTATCAGTGTTGGCTGGTTCATTGCATCAAGGTTTTCTTATTGACATCAGGTGTTAGTTAAAGAGTCTGGCTGTGTGGTAGATGAGAACAGCGAACAATTTTCAGGGCTTTTCTCCAAATGAAGCTGAAAGAATGTGAGTCTTTTACCATCGTATTAGGCTGGTAAATTCTAAGCTCTAGGATTTTAGAGAGGGTCCTTGCAGAGGCATCTGCCCCTATGCAGGTGCTCAGGGTGTTATGCCAGGGAAAAGTGATTCCATTCTTTGCTTTATTGTATTAGACAGTTTCCTCTTGCCCAACTTTTCCTTTTTCACAGTGTTGGAAACACCCGAAGAATTGTCTTTGCAGACTCTTATAGTTGGTCCCTCATCTAAGTTCCTTAAGCGTGATTATTCTTCCCTGGTCAGATGACGTCAGAAATTCCTGGCTCCTTTGCAGTGCCTATCATACAATAGAGCATCACAATTAATACTGAAACAATACAAAAATCTGAAGATGTTCTAGAAAAGAAAAAGGTACAGTTGCAAACTGGACTTGTCATTAGCTTTTTTCTTTTTTCTTTTTTCCCACGATTAGTGTTTAACTTGATTTTTTAATGTATATTTTGTTTATTATAATTTATTCATGTTACATCCGATTGTTATCCCCTCACTCTTATCTTCCCATTCCCACCTCTCCCCTCTTCTGCCTATTCCCCTCCCTAGATATCTGATGGAGGGGGCTCTCTTTATCCCAACTGTCTGGTGTTAGCCTATTAAGTCTCATCAGACAGCCTGAATCCTCTTCCTCTGTGTGCCCACTAGGCCATCTTGCCAAGGGGCAGTGACCAAATCATGGGCACCAGAGTCCATATCAGAGTTTCAGCAGCAGTCCCCCCTCCCCACCATGTGGAGACTTGGCAATCCATCAGTTACATCTGAACAGTGGGTCTTGGATCTCTGCATGCATTGTCCTTGGTTGGTGAATCAGTTTGTGCAGGTCCCCGAGTCCAGATGCGCAGGCTTTGATGGTCCCCCTGTGGAGCTCTTGCTCCCCACTGGACCTTTCATCTCCCCATTTTTCTCTACAACTCTCAGCGCTCTGCCCATAGTACATCTTTGAGTCCCAGTATCTATCTTGATTCCCCACTGGGTGGATCTCTCAGAGGAGATCAATTTTGGGCTAATATCTACTTATAAGTGGGTATATATCATGTGTGTCTTTCTGGGTCTGGTTACATGACTTAGGATGATTGTTTCTAGTTCTATCCATTTGCCTGCAAGTTTCAAGATTTTCTTGCTTTTAATAGCCAAATAGTATTCCATTGCGTAAATGTACCACAGTTACTTTATCCATTCTTTGGTTGAGGGACATCTAAGTCATTTCCAGATTCTGGGTATTACAAATAAAGCTGCCATGAACATAGTTGAGGAAACGTCATTGTTGTATGGTGGGGCATCTTTGAGGTATATGCCAGGAGTGGTATAGCTGGGTCTTGAGATAGAACTATTCCAAATTTTCTGAGAAAGTGCCAGATCGATTTCCAAAGTGGTTGTATAAGTCTGTACTCCCACCATCTATGGAGGGGTATTTCCCTTTCTCCACATCCTCGTCAGTATGTGCTGTCACTTGAATTTTTGATCTTAGCCATTCTAATAGGTGTAATATGGAATTTCAGAGTCGTTTTGATTTTCATTTCCCTGATGACTAGGGATGTTGAGATGTTCTTTAGGTGTTTCTCAGCCATTCAATATTCCTCTGTTGAGAATTCTCTGTTTATCTCTCTATCCACTTTTTAAATTGGATCATTTGGTTTGATGGTGTTAAATTTATTGAGTTCTTTATACAAACCATCCAATGGAAAAAAGACAGCATTGTCAACAAATGGTGCTGGTCTAAGTGGATGTCAACATATAGAAAAATACAAATAGATACATATTTATCACCCTGTACAAAACTAAAGTCCAAGTGGATTAAAGACTTCAACATAAAACCAGAAACACTAAATCTGTTAGAAGAAAAATTGGGAAAGAGCCTAGAACTCATTAGCACAGGAGACAACTTCCTGCACAGAACACCAATAGCTTAGGCTCTCAGAGCAACAATTAATAAATGGGACCTCATGAAACTGAAAAAAAAATTCTGCAAGGCAAAGTAAATAGTCCACAGAACAAATCAACAGCCTACAGATTGAGAAAAGATCATCAGGAACCCTACATCTGTCATTAGCTCTTTTTTTAAGTGGTCATTTAGAAGTTTTTCTTCAGTACATACCAAATGTATGTAAGTCATCATTATTATTCAGCAGATACTTTATGTAGCTCCCACTTAAAAAGCAAATATTTAAAATAAATACTATATTATGACTTTCAATTTTGCCTGGGGTATTTTTAATATCTATACTTAGACAGATTTCTATTGTTTTACAATGTCTTTCTAGTTAGTATCGGATAATGAAGCTATCCTGTGACTCATTTGCTCAAAATAAGCTGGGAAATCGTCCAGTCACCCCAGCATAGCTTTCTAGTTCAGCTTCTCTGTGATGTGCCCAAATTTGGGTGCATCTTAGTTTCCATCAACACTTGCTCGTGGCGAACTGTTCTGTTTCAAGGATTCTTTCCAGGCATCACGGTCAAATGTCAATGGTACAAGGGGACAGCCAGTTCTTCTTGTACCCAGTACATTCCTGGCACCCACTAGGCTTTCCATAAATATTTGCTGAATATCTGAATGTGCAAATCAAATTCAGAGTCGACAGAGAGTCACTGTTGTCAATAAGTAAAGCAATCAAATGAAGTCTGACAGTGATTGTCTAGGTTTTGGGAAGACAAGACTAAGCACCGAGCAATGTGACAACTTGAACATGGGAGCAAGAATGACAGTGAAGTGGTAGCATTATAGACATTTAATCAACAAATATTTCTCAGCCACCTAATTCACTGCAAGGCACTGTAGGGCTATGAGTTATATTTGAGTCCCCTAGCCTCTAGGTACAGCACAACTCTTTACCCCAGAGTCTTGATATGATACAGATTAAAGAGTGCCTGAAACCTCCGCTGGGTAAGCAGCACCCATGCAGCATCTGGTGTCAGATGACCCATCTTTTGCCTGCTCTGTTCCAATCTATTCTACTAATGTTCTCGTAGCATCTTTAAAGCATGAAGTTCTGTGCCAAATTCTAAGCAGGTGGCCTTTGATCCTCTGGAGCTCACATGTCTACTAGAGGAGGTGAGTACTAAAGTTATATCTCCATAGATAATAATGCATTTACAACTGCAGTGTGTGCAATAAATGGTGGAGGCTGAATGCTGAGGGGATGGTGCACTGAGGGCTCAAACAGGACTCAGGCTTGGGGCAGGGTGGGGTGGGGGTGGGGGCTTTACTCCGTTATTGTTATTGGTTTATAATCACACATAATAGTGTGTGAACAGTCATAGGGGAGGGCAATAAGGGGAAAATGGGAGGGAGGGAAGAATGGGAGGATACAAGGGATGGGATAACCATTGAGATGCAACAAGAATAAACTAATTTAATAAATAAATAAATAAATATTTCCAGTATATCTAATGCTCTAACTACAAACTCCCTTTCCTTTTAGTTTCATTCTTCTCCCCACTTGCTAGTCTCCCCTCTACTCTCCTTTCTGGTTTTACATAACTATAAAACTTTTAGGTCACAAAACAATACCTTTTTAGATTAGACTGATTTTGTATAGCATGATGATGACCTCTGGTTGCATTTATTTCCCAGCAAGTAACATAAGTTTATTTTTCTTTATGACAGAATTTGTGTAATATGCCATATTTTCTTGACCCCATACTTCTGTTGATGGATTCCTACCTAGGGTGATCACATATGCTGGCTACTGTGAACAATGTAACAAACGGGTGAGGAAGTATCTCTGTGGTGTGAATTTTTCAGCTATATACCAAGAAGTGATATAGCTACATCTTTGGAACCACAGGTTTTGTTTTGTTTGGTTTACATTTTTTTTTTAAAGAACCTCCCTACTTTTCTTATTTTTAACTTTTAAGATTAGCATACAAAGTACATGGAATTTTCAAATATAACATGTTTTAATAGGCTCTCCTAAACCTCTTTCATCTTTTCCACCCTTTTGGCCCCCAAAGAAGGGGTAATCATTATACTGATTTCCATAGTAGGCTGACCAATTTGCATTCCAGCTAGTAACACATAAGGGCTTCCTTTATCCCACATCCTTGCCAGTATTTTTTGTGTTTGGTGTAATGAATGAGGTGATAAGGAACCAGGATAGTTTTAATTTGTATTTCATTGACTGTTAAAGACGGTGAGCCTCTTTTCTTTCACATGTTTCACATGTACTTCATCTTTTGAGAATGGCCCATTCATTTCATTCAATCATTTATTGGCTGCATTGTTTGATATTTGGGTTTTGTTTTAGTTACTTTTCTATTGCTGAAATAAAACTCAATAATCAAAGAAACGTATTAAAATGTGTTTAATTGGGCTTTATAGGCTCAGAGGGTTAGAGTCCATGGTAGTGTAGCAAAGGAAAGGCTGAAAGCTAAGTTCTTGATCTACAAGCAGGAGGCAGACAGGCTTTTGAAACCCTAAGACTGTCCCGCAGTGACACACCTCCTCCAAAAAGAATATATCTCCCAATCCTTCCCAAATAGTTCCACCAACTGGGAGCCAAGTATGTGAGCCTATGGTGGCCATTGTCATTCAGATCAGCAAAATGGTTTTTTTTTTCAGTTCTTTATATATTGTATTTATTAATCCTCTGTCAGATTTATAGCTAATAAAGATTTTTATCCAGTTCTATAGGCTGCCTTTGTTTGATTTGTTTCCTGCATTATGTAGAACATATATTTTGAATTCTTGGTATTATTTCTTGAGTTACTGGAGTCCTTTTTGGAAGGTCTTTCCCTATGCCTGTATGTTGGGGTGTTTTTCTTGTGTTTTCTTCTAAGTTTCAAACTTTCAGTTCTTACATTAAGGCCTTGGATGACTTTTCAGGTTTTTTTTTTTTAATATGGGATGAAAAATAAGAATCTTGCTTCATGCATTTATATAAAGGTACCCAACTTTCTCAGTTCCATTTGTTGAAGACACTGTGTTTTCTCCACTGTGTATCTTTGGTTCTTTCTGAAAATCCAGGGGCCTGTAGCTCTGTGGAGTGAATTCTGAATTTTCTATTTTATCCCAGTGATGTATGTATCTATTTTTGTGCCAGTAACATGATACTTTTTTGTTGTTGTTACTATAGTTTTGTAGTACAAGACGAAATCACGATTGTTTGGTTCTCCAAACAATCTTTTGTGTTTTCCTATGAATTTAGGGATTTCTTTATGTACTTATGTAAAGAGTGTCTTTGAAATTTTGATGAAGATGGCATTGAATCTGTAGAACACTTTTGGTGATACAGCCCTCTCCACTACAGTGATCCTGATCAATGAGTATGAAAGGACATTCCATCTTTTAATGTCTTGAATTTCTTTCCTCTTTTTTTGTAAATTTTTTTTGTAGGCTCTTTTACTTTCTCTGCAAGGTTTATCTAGGAATTTTTAAAGCTATTGTGAATGGATTTTTTGTTTTGTTTCCCTTTAAAGCATGTTTGTTATTGACATATAATAAGAGATCTTAATTTTGTATGCTCATTTTGTATTCTGCTACCTTACTAAAGAGTGTTTACTTCTTAAGGTTTTCTGGTGGAGATTTTAGGGTCTGTTATGTACAGGATCATATTAATTGCAAATAGGGTCAATTTGACTTCTTTGTAGGAAATACCTTTCTGAAGAATAGAATTTGTAGCTGTGATTCAAAGGATGAGTGAGCACTGGTACGAAAAACAAAAGGGGAAGAAAATTTTGGTGCACATGCATTGACCAAAAAGTATGATGGGCTTTGTATATTAAGAGACAAAAAGAAAAGCCACCGTGGTAGAAACTCATGATTGATAAAGACATGGCAGTGTTATTACCCACACTGCCTCTGATGAACAAGAATTTTGATGTAAGAAAATTCATTTGTTGCTCTTTATGGATGGTGTCTTGGGAATTAGTTAAGAAATATTTCCCTATTCTTTATGTATTGTTCTCTTAACAATTCAGTGTTATTATTCATAGTGTCTTTATTCGCCCCGGAGTTCACTTTACATGTAGTAAGGTAGGAATATGAATGGAAATCATTTCTCTCAACACTATCAGCGAGTCACCAGTGTTTCCCCCAGTAATATGCCACACAACTTTGATCATATATTAATTTCCAAATATACACCAATGCCAGAGTCTTCCACCTGTTCTGCTGCCCACCTCACTATTCTTGAATCAACATGACCTTGCCTTTATTTGTGTGGCTTTGATGTGTGTCCAAAAATATGGTGGGCCTATCAACATAATTTCTCTAACATAGGACATTTGAAAAGTTCTATAATTTTTCCAAAAAATGAGAACTAGCTGAAGGGTTTGAAGCAGGGAAGTGATTAGAACCTGATTTTCGTGTAAGTATTATGTTACACTTGTGCTACCAACAACGTGTCTCACACCTGGCCACTTATGAGGAAAAACTGGTGTGCTCAGCTCATAGCTCAGTTCATGGTGTAGCAGCAACATTGGTTTAGGTCATTGATGAAATTGCAGGACGTGGTAGGGGCTGATGTGGAGAGTGAGCATTTGCATCTCAAACCAAGAAGAGAAAGACTGAGTTCCCACAATTCCCCTCTAAGGGCATGTCCCTGAATGTCCTAAGGACCCATCTACAGGCTCTCCTTGGACAAAACTTTTACATATAAACCTTTAGGGGGACACTATTCAATGATTACAAATGTGATCGCTTTAATCAGCTTGTAGGAGTCAATCTGATACTGAAAGCCAAGATGGAGACAAAGTCCCTGAACTTAAGCCAAGTCCATAAGAGGATAAAACATTGATATCTTTTTCTCTTCTTTGGTGACAGGGTCAGATAGAAAGTAAACTGAACTGCCTTGGGAAAGAATAATTGCCCCAGTCTCCCCACTCCCTCACCCCGAATCCCCAAACCAAAGAGACAAATAAGGGAGAGTTTGTGAGCAGGGTTCTGCCCTCTACAAGTGAGGCTGGGACAGGGCTATCTGTAGAGCCATGTGGTTTTAACTTTGGGTAGTAGCAGAGGCCCATGCTGGAGCCCAGCAGTCACCCGTTAATACAATCCATGTAATGTTAGCAACTATGATGGAGGTAGCTAGAGCTAAGTATTACATTCGGAAAGACCAAAGTTATATTTGTGTGACAACCCAGATGCTGGTGAGATCAGACAATGACCAAGATGGTGCTTGGCAATGCACAATTCTACATATTCCCAGGGGACAATTTCATCCTTACAGAACATAAACTCACACCTTGACTAACTGCCTAAAACCTTCTCTGTGATCTTTCCCAGCATTCTGCAGAGAGAGAGAGAGTTGTGCCTAGCCGTTCTTATAAAAATGCAATTTAAAAGTGTACGTTTTAAAAGCACAAGAAAATCCATGAAATTTGACACACTCCCCTACATTCTGCCTCCTCGGTTTGTAGTAGTATTTTCTCTTAGCCTGTTTTCATCAACAGAACTTGTTCTCCCGTGGATAATCCGCATCTCTTGTGTTTATTTGCTCATAGATTTATGTGCACAAGTTATCGTGTACATATACCTGACATTACCACATTGAAATAACAAGATGATGGGGGTCTAATCTCAGAGTATAACCAGATGAAACATGAGAATCACAGAGCTAAAGGGCCAAATTGAGCTCCCTAGCTAGTTCTAGGTCAGATTGGTCTATTTACCAAGACCCTGTCTATTAAGAACAAACAACAAAACCAGAAAGGGCTAAGGCAGAATCTCTCACAAGACCAGGACTCTGTGACGTATGGTGGAGGGTTTAATATTCTCAGTCCTGTGCCACTGCTATTTGGTGAGGAGGCTGAGGCCACGTGTCAGGCATGGCTTGGGAAGGTTCCCAGGCTGGTAAACTGCAAAGAGTGGACTCAGGAGGACAGGGCTGGGCTTCTCTCTCCTGCTCCATCACTATTGAGCACACATTCTGAGCTGTACATGAATGAACCAGTGTAGCCTCTACAACTGGTTAGCACAGCTACTGAAAACTTTATATAGAGGGTGACCCAAACCTGTCCGGGGGTTCTGAGAAAGGCAACAAGCAGAGAGAGAGAGAGAGAGAGAGACCATATATAAAGAGTCTACAGCCTTTGCCCATGAAACCGAATGGATTCCAATATTAAACATTAAAACATAACCAAACATGCAGGCTGTTTCTTTTTCTATTTCTTTTTTCTGACTCCTGAAACAAACACAGATAAAAATTGTTCCGCTGCTAGTCTTCAGAGCAGAAACTTGCAACCAGGGCTTTTCCTTGGAAGGTGTCCTTGGCCTTGTGTGGCCCAAAAGCATCCCCAGGTCTAAGAGTACATATCTGGGCCTTGTGGCTGCCTCCACACACTCGTCATCTGCTTGCATGTTCCCTCCCTCCATCAGGGAAGGCATGTTGTTGTAGATCATGACCTTTTACAGCATGGTGTACGGTATTCTAGGAGTCAGAGATGGGTCTCAGGAGAAGTTTCACAGAGATGATGTAAGCCTCTCAGAGAAGAACAAGCTTTAGATGGAATTACCAACAGGAAGTTCACACACCACACATATATGTCCCAAATACCATGCCGAGCATGTCCTCTAGAGTTGAAGGGAGTAAATAAAACAGTATATATAAGGAATTAGGCATCATGCTCATCCCTGCCCCTTAAGTATGTTTTTGTTTTTTTGTTTTGTTTTTTTTTGTAAAAGGTCTGAGTCATTGATGTTGAAGGCTGATAAGTTTTTCTAGATCACCTTAAATTTACATAAAGGTTATGATGTGGCCTCTTCTGCACCATATATAGCTATTAGAAACCTTATATGAAACAGAGAGGATGGGACTAGGACAACTCCACGAACTATGTCTGTGCATATGCAGTAACTAAATAGCTGCACTTTTGTTTCTTAACTTCTCAGTCCAAAAAAGAAAACAGCACCTGCTTTACACATCACTGTAGGAACTAAGGCAGTATATGCAAAATAGACAGCATCGTGCCTAGCAAACAGTGTGGGCAGTCTGTGATAACTAATACTAAAGAACGGGAGGCATACCCATGGGTATGGAAATGCATTGTCCTCATAGCTGATACTCTTAAAAACATTAAAAATAAATAAATGTACACACGGATACATATGCACATACATGCGCATCACACAAAAAGTATCATATAGAAAAGACAAAAGGGGCTTAGCACACATGGCATAAACTGTACATAGCAGAAGTCTGACCAGAGAAATCATGCTGACATGGATTGGATATAAATTCATCAGTGCGACTTAAACATATGGTGGTTGGCAATTATTGGAAGCATGGGGCAAATTCAGCCATGGTTATGTAAGATTTCTATGCCAAAAAATTTTTTTTGTTGAAAGCTCATAGGCTCTGTGGACAAAATAATAGCATGAAGGTAGGAGATGAGGACACCGGTATTTAGCTAGTTAGAACTGATACAGGAAATTCTGGCCTCTCCAAAATAGGGGTGTATATTGCTTTCAAACACACCACAACATTTGCAAACACGAAGAATGTGCTGTTTCACAAAAGGAACTTTAAACGAGCGCGATGGCAAACGTATTTTCAGATTGTGGTGTCATTAAGTATAAATCAAATTAAAAAAGATAATTAAAGGGGAATGCATTGTGGGTGCAGAATTAGCTGTCTCCTTCTAGGTTGGTTGCCTGGCTTCCTTTCTTGCCCTCCTGAAGTCTATTAATCCTCAGGAAAGTCAGGTAAACCTGTGCAAATTCAACACAGATTTTTTTCACTGCTACGGGAACAAGTCCTTCCAAACCCTTTGAAGTCTATGTTCAAGCTCCAGCTTGTAAGGATGACATGGATGAGCGAGGGCCTCCATGATCTCCTCAGTCTTCATTCTCTTCAAGAATCCTTCTATCCCTTCTGCACTTCCTTCCTCACTCTTTCCTCCTTTACTTCCCTTTCCTCTCTTCTCCTCTGCTTGATCACATTCTTTCCTCCTTTGCTCTTCTCTCCTTTTCCTGCCCCTCTCTCCTCCCTCCCTCTCCTTTCCTTCCTCCTTATCAGCTTCCTCCATTAAATTTCCACCTAGCTTCCTTTCTCTTCCCACTGCCTTCCCATCCCTTCCTTCTCTCCCTTCCTCTTCTGAACTGAGGTCTTACTAAGTAACCCTGACTACCCTACAACTATCAGTCCCCCCGCCTCATCCTCCCGAGTCCAGAGTGGTGGGGATGTCAGGTCTGTGCCACCAGGCCTGGATCCCCTGGTACATCTTCATGGGAGAGCTGCAGTGCTCTCTGTTCTTCAAACCATTTCCAGGGATTTGTACTTTTGCTTCCTGTGGTTGGAAGCATGCTCCTCCCTGCTCTGCCTCAGTCACCTGTCTTCCTCCTTATCTTCTACTGCAGCCGACACATGCTTCTCTGATTCTATTACTCTGCCTTTCTCTTTATATCACTCAGTGTGGCTTAACATCACTGATTTACTTGACTATCTGCTTTTATGTATCTTTTCTTACCATAGTAAAAAGCTCACAAGACATGGAGTCTATTGACTCACTGCTGGGTACCTTCAAGGCTTGCACCCTGTGTCGCTCATAACAGGCACAAGAGACCTTTTCAGAGAAGCAATGACTAAAGTTAACATAACCTCCCTGATTGCCCTGACACTTTATACTGTGGTTCTGAAAAGATGGTGGATCCTAAGCCCACACGATTCTGCTGGTAGGCCTGGAGAAAGTATGAGGGTTAGAGACACAGCTTAAATCTGGAAGAAGGATATAGGCAAAGGAGAACAAACAGGGTAGTAAGGACAGCACGGCAGAGGTGTCTGCAGAATATGGTTTTGTGACATTTCACTACAAGGATGATGAGCTTGGGGGCAGGATTCAGCCAGCATGGTTTCCTCTGTATCCACGCAGGACTCAATGGATTGTGAAATGAGGTGGCACCTGCGGTTCGCTGACATGATCCTCTTACCCTTGCACCGTGTGTCTGTGATGCACTGACTCAGATGATTTGTGTGCAGGCTTCTACTGAATAACCTTGCGCTTTCAGCATGCCTGAGGAGTTCAAATCTGGCCTGCTATGTGAGCCACTTTGTCCTATCCAGGCTGTGTTAACTTGCAGCCACGCATTTCCTCAGCCTTTTGGAAGTACTCCGAGAGACCTTGCAATGGCAATCAGTCAGTTACAGGTATTTTTTTTCACTTTGGCTTTTCAAAACAGGGCTTCTCTGTGTAATAGCACTGGATGTCCTGTACTCACTTTGTATATCAGGCTGGCCTTGAACCCAAAGACATGTACCTGCCTCTGCCTCCCAAGTGCTAGGATTAAAGGCATGTACTACCAGGCCCAGCTATTTAAAAAATATTTATTTATGTATATGAATGCTCTGGCTTCACGTACACTTGAAAGTTAGTAGAAGGCATCAGACCCCATTATAGATGGTTATGAGCCACCATGTGGTTACTGGGAACTGAATTCAGGACCTCTAGAAGAGCAGCCAGTGCTCTGAACCACACGGCCACCTCTCCAGCTCTCCAGTGGTCAAAAATATCAGTGTTAAAGCCTGCACTGACTGATCATCAACACTAAGTGGCTTGGTTTATAAAGTCCAAACACGTTTCCCCATGAAGATTTATTTTCATTCGTGTGTCTGTGCCTGCATGTGTGTGCACAGTCACATGTGCTCGCAAGTACATGGTACATGAGTGCGTGTGTCTGACTGTCTGTGCACACACACAGGTACCCGTGAAGGCCAGAAGACAGCATCACATCTCTGAGAGCTGGGGTTAGAGTTTCTTCAGAGCTGCCAGATTTGAGTGCTGGGAATTGAAACTGGGTCCTCTGGAATCATCAAGCCATCTCTTCAGCTCTCAGGGGAAATACTGAATAGGGCTTTTTGCCATATTCTAATAAGCTGTATAGTGTGTTGATCAAATCACATAACTACATGGATTTTGTACTGTGGATTTTCTCCTTGTAGTGTATATTTAGAGCAGTAGACCTTACACAAAACAGATGGCCCTTCTTACTGTAGGTAGGCTTCATTGGATCACTTGATGACCTGCATAGAGCAAAGGGATAACTCGCTGGTGGAAGATAGAATTGGGCAGCAGATGTCCTTTGGACTTGATGTTGAGACTAATACTTTCTCTCACCAGTCTGATGACTTCTGACCTTAGTAGACTTGCTTTTCTCAGGCTACCAGTCTAGAAACCTTGCATATTTTAGAATCAGGAGTACCATAACCATGTAAGCCAAATACTTAAAAATTATATCTGCCAGTGTAACTGTATGTATTTCAATCTCTCATATTTCAGTCTGTTGATTTTTCTTTGGAGAATCTTTACAATACAGAAAGAGTGAACATTAAAAGAGTGGAGTTGGTGTTGCTAAAAATTGTTTTACTCGAAAATGGATGTGGAGAGTAAGGACATCATCCGAGGAAAGCAAGGGCTAGTTTGGATATGAGAGTCATCTTTATAAACCCATAGATACTGTGGAATAGAGAGGTCAGACTTATTTTGAGTGGTGGTTTGGGTGACATTGAAGAACTATATAATCTGAGGGTTCTCTATAGATACAGACAGATGTCAGCCAGTGGCCACGTCAGGTAGTGACATGGATACTATAACCATCACCATCACTGATAGTCATGGCAGCTGCCATGGCTAACGTAACTGAAGGCGTACACTCTGCTGGGCATGGTCATTATTGCTTTTCATGTGAAATGCATTTTTCCCCAAAGTCTAGACCAGGGATGGGCAAGATAGGAAGGAGGTGTCACAGACGCCCTTATAAGGGGTCATTTCTCCTTTAAATGCCTCTTATTGTCACTGATGATATAAGTAATGTTTCACCTGCTGCCTGTGATGTTCAATCTTGATTGCTAACTTGATGGTTTTAGAAGCAACTGGGAGATGCGCTGCTGGGAGAGGCTATAAAGGATGCTTTCCTGGAATGATTACTCAGGGGACAAAACCCTCTGCAGAGTGGGAAGCATCTTCCTGCAGCTGCCCAGAGGGAAGGAAGTCTAGTAGCAAAGCTTTGCATGCACACCTTTGTCTCTTGCTACTTCATCTTTTGCTGACACCCAAATCAGACTCCTTTGCCCTTCTAACTATGGACTGTAGACCATTGCTTTTCCAAGAACCATCCAGACCTCATGCACCAGACTGGGATAGTTGAAGTATCTAGCCTTGTGGTTTGAGTAGGTACTAGGTCCTTAGTCTCTCTAGTCTGTCACCAGTCATTGCTTAACTACCAAGAACACACTGGGTAGGCCAACCTAATAGATCTCTTTACACACACACACACACACACACACACACACACACACACATACACACACACACACACACACAGAGAGAGAGAGAGAGAGAGAGAGAGAGAGAGAGAGAGAGAGAGAGAGAGACAGAGAGACAGAGAGAGAGACAGAGACAGAGACAGAGACAGAGACAGAGTCAGAGACAGAGGAGAGTTTCTGATTCTCTAGAGAATCCTAACTGATAAGTCCTGTGGTGGCTTACATGTTGCCACAAATGCTTATATTTCCATTTTTATCAAGAATAATATTTTTCCATTTGTAGTTAACTTTGGTATCTACATTTTATCCATGGGAAATTAGGTTGGTCTTAACTTAAATATGTGATACAGCCCTTCTTTAAATGATTAAATAAAACATATTAAGTAACTATTGCTTTAAAAGCTATGACCCAAATCTCAGGGGCTGCCCAGAACACTCGGGGTGTGGTGGCGTAGGGCAGAGTCATCTCAGTAATGATACATACTAGTTTACCTTGAGTCACCACTTGGACTAAGCTTTAGCTCAGGCTGAGCATGGGGACCACTACTGGTTAATGTTCTTCACAGCTGGACATCTGAATCATGCTTTGTGCATCTTGTCACACACAGCTCCCTTTCAGTCTTGTGCACTCATATTCCCAAAATAAAATAACATACCATCTAAAATCAGTAAAATAAGGCCACATGGAAAATGTTCCGAAATGTATATCTTGCATTCAGTAGATGAATAGTAGTTTTCAAAAACTAAATTTATGCAAATTTAATTTAAAATAAAACTTGAATAGAGTACTTCCTGTCTTCATACCACGCTACACACACACACACACACACACACACACACACACCCACACCAAACATTATTAAAGTCCCAATGCTTTGAGTCATGTAATTTGGTCAAAAACCATGTGTCAGATTATAATGAAGGACAGGTCTACGATACAAGTTCAAAGAGAATAATCCAAAGCTGGTAAGGTTTTTCTTTTTAATTATTAGAATTGAGATGACTTTCACTCATAATTAGTCTTATACACTCTTTGAAGTACTGTCAAGTCACAAATTCTCCAAAGTTAATATTTGAACAAATTTATTACTGTGGAAAGTAACACTTTCTTCTACAAGCCCTAAGTATAACATCCCAAAGGCAAGCTTTTGTGCAAACAGAATGACTCATCACGTGGTTCAGGACAAATGACTCCTCATGGCTGGGGAGGACAGGGTACTGAGGGCAGTATCCTAGAGCTGTGATTCTTTGGAAGGACAGTTACAGAAATGTCTGCTCTGGGATCTGCAGGATTGTCCTAGTAGCTTACACAAGTTGATTGCCGAGCCACTGATAATTCAGGCCTGCACAGGGTAGGGGATGAGGGGTTGACACTTCTGCTTTTGTGTTTCTTCTTGACTATAAAATGACAGAACTTTAAAAAAAAAGCTTAGGCTAAGTTGATCAATAGGCTCCAAGGCTTTTTAAAATGTGCTTGATTCACGAACAGATGAGTGAACAGAAGGTGGTGACTGAATTACCATTCAGTCTCAAAAATAAGTAAAAGCAAAGCCCAACACCACACCAACCAAGAGGAGAGCTGGGAGGGTGTCGTGCTAAGTGAAATATGCCAGTCATAGAATGAAAGATACGGCATGATTCACTTAGGTGGGACCTGAACACTCAAATTCATAAACAGAAAAGATGGAAGGTGCAAAGGACGGAAGAGGAGAAATGGGAAGTCTTGCCAGTTCACCCAACCTATAGACAGGGTAAAATGACTTTGTCACAAAGTCATGTTCCTGAAAACTGAGCAATGGAGGTTTCAAATGTCTCATATGCTATAAGTAAGCTTGTTATTTGTGTTAGGCCATATTCACAGTTATCCTTGGCTGTATAGGGCCACAGGGAGCATGAGTGCCACAGGCTGGATATGTCACTCAATGGGTCTAGAGTTTGTTTTCCAAGATAAGATGAGTTCTGAGATTAGATGGTCTCAATGGCTAAATGCAAATGCATTTTAGAACAAACAAACAAACAAACAACTCTATAGGCTCATAGTGACCTTAGAAGAATTAAAAAGATTATTTTGACTTAATTTTATGTTCGTTATTTTTATAAGTCAACTCATCAGATGCCCTATTTTGTGATCCATACGAAGAAAAAAATCCATCCACCATTAACCATCAGTGTCTCTGTCTCCATCCTCTAGTAATGATCCCAGAGAGGAGAAAGACTATGACACATCCCTCTGAATTAATCTAAAAATCTTGAGGCAGCAGATGCCAACTGCAGGGGAAGAATGGGTAAACATGAAGGGCGGTCTCAAATGCGCTCCTCATGGATGCTGTATCCTCCCAGCAGGGCTGAGTCAGGACACCTGGGTTTGACTCACAACTCCACTATGAAACTGGCATGAAACCCTGGGTATATTTCTTGTTCTTTCTGTGCCTTAGGCTCATCATCTGTCAAAATGAGCCAATGTTCTTGCCTCCTTTGTTAGGTGGGTAGATTTTCAGCACAGTGCCTATTACAAAGTGTCAACAATTACCTATCATAGCCACCTTCTTCCTGCTAAGGACTCTCCCTGGTTAATTCGATAAAGACTATCTGTGACTACAATCCAAGAACTTGAAGGTGAGTAAACGGAATAGCTTTGAACCTTCATTCAGAATCTCTTCTTCCCTATCCCTTACCTGTTCCCGGGGATTCTGTTAGCTCTACTCCCAGCCTCACTGCTGTTCTAAAGCTGAAGCCTCTAACTCATGCAAGCCATCTTCTCTAAACCTATCCAGTCACGTTACCTTCCCCCCTAAGCCCTGCTGTTCAGCTTTCCTCAGAAAACTGAGCTGGGCGGCACTACGCATATTCCATTGTCTCTTACTGCAATCTGGCTGGTTGCTTCCCTTCCTTTGAGAAATTGTTCTTTACTTTCATCTATAAATATTCAGATGAGGAGAATTTCTTGGGAGGGCAAAAGGTCAGACCAGGAAAAGTCCCCAGAGAAAACTTAAGTAGGTTTTAACATTTTTCCAGAAGGGGAATACTAGGGGCCAGTGGTGGCTGGTAACCTCCAGTGGTCCATGAAGCCACACAAGGTCGCAGAACTGCATCTCATTGGAGGACCTCTATTTCTCTAGCAGAAAAGACTAAGACAAGACTGTCTTCCACATCAACATTAACTCATCCCAGGACAGTTTTTTGCCAGCGTGTTACTCTTTTCTTCCTGTAGCAAAATCTAATTAACACGGTTGCTGCTTAAATCTCAGCACCTAATACAGACTGCAGTATCGGTAGTTACGTAGTGTGTGTCATATGCTAGGGACAGCTTCCTGTTCATGGTGCCGTTTCAACCGAGTAACAGCCTCATTAGCTCCAGGTGTTATTATCCAGGACTTGCTCTTTGGATGTGAAAACTAAGGATAAAGAATATGAATAAACACACCTAACTTTATCTAGAGAACCACAGATTCTAAATGGTAAGGGGTCTGCTTCCCTTCAAAGATGATGCTCACAGCCACATTACAGAACATTTCTTACTAAAATTATCCACAGTTAATTGCATTTCCCTGAAACTTAGAAGGATGGATGAAACTAAGTCTTTTCCTCTGTGCCAACAATGGTGAAATAGTATCTTATTTGTGAGGTAAAAATTTCAATCAAATCTGAATTTTAAACTTCAAACCCAAGCCTTGTATATACTACACAAGTAGTCAACAAACTACATCTCAACCTAAGTGTATGGATTTTTTTTTTGCACTCGCATGTGAGTGTGTGTGTGTGTCTGTATGCATACACTCTCATATGTGAAGGCTAGGAGCTGGTGCTGGGTGTCATTCCTTAATTGCTCTCCTTAGTTTTGGAGACAGGATCACTCATTGAATCTGGTGTTCCCTGTCTCAGCCATGCTGGTGGGCCAGCAAGGTCCAGGGACCTACCTGTTTGCCTGCTTTCTCCTTTTGCCTCGGATAGCATTAGAGGCATTCACTTCAGTGCCTGACTTCGACATAGGCATTGTGGATATCAAATCAGGTCCACACAGGGCAAGCCAGACCATCTCCTTAGCCCCTGTGTGCATTTCCCTAACCTCTTTTATTTATCATGGTGTAAGCACAGCCCACAAGTGCATTGATTCTGGCACCCTGTTGTAGCTTCATGCCCTTGCTTCTGAAGGGTTTTGGGGTGGCAGTGGGGGGCGGGACGGGAGGGTGGAGGTGGGGTAGGGTGGGGGGAGGGTAGGCAGGAGTAACTTTCAGATAGCCCAGGATCCTTCTCTCTAGATTCCCCTCTCCCCACAGCAGGTGCAACATCATTTGAATTTAATTACATTCCATGAAGACTAAGGGCTTTTCCACTTCCAAGGGGCCTGTGTCTCTGTGACACAGCTGAGAACTCAGGGGAGGGTGTGACTGGTGGCAAGAAGAAAAATTACATTGCCTCATGTTTACTTCTAGTGAGGGATGTAAGAGGAAGCTGTTACATCTGGCTGGTTTTCTTTGCAAAATTCTTTAAATGTTTTGTAATTTAAGCAGAAAAAAAAACCCAAAGGTGATGAAAGAAAACAGAAATAATGAACAATAAATAAAACAAGTTCATAAAAGAATTGTAACTCCATAACCATGGTAACGCATACTTATATTTCTCAACCTCTGACCCCCACTACCATTGGAAACTCTTTATGGAAATTTCTGATACTATGTTTTTCTTCCTCCTTTTGGAGACTTGGATATACACATACATATTTTTTTTACCAGCTAAGACTCATAAATAACACTAAGTAGGAGTTCCATTACATTATAGGAAATGGGGAGTTCTTAGTATCCTACAATTCAGAATTAAAATCTATTTTGGGGCTCCTGTGATAGGTCAGCAGTTAGTTAAGAGCACTTGCTGCTCAAATATGAGGACCCTGGATCTTGTCTGAGAGATTCAGGGCACGTTTAGATCTGGACCTCTATTCTTCAGATAGCAGTCCTGAATAAAGATCAACAAGCTGTAAAACCTTGCACTGTGACCACTCAAGATTCACATTTTATAGACAAGAAAACCCAGAGAGCAGGGGCTCTGAATACTACTACTTAAGTTGTAAACAGTGGATCTGGTACTCAGTTCATATCTGCCTTACCGAGGATGGACCTTAGGTGTATTCTTGTACAGAAAACAGTTTGAGACTACACCTACCCATTATGTGTCTTTAATTTACAGAGCATTTCTTCTCACCCAGCAACTTAAGACCAAGGAAGTATCACGTTTCTTAGGTCAGAATGTCTGAGGGTCCTTCTTTCTAGGCCCCTCACCTGCAAAATCAGACTGCAACAGCAGCTCCACATTCCTTGGGAATGAGACTGCTTCTCTGCCTATAAGACTAAAATCCCCAGGAAGGGTGTGAAATTCTTCACCTGCAGCATTGCTTTATCCCTTCATGGATTGGATGCGCTCTTTGTTCATAAAAATCACCATTTGAAACTGAGTTACATCTTTTCCAAAACGCCAGCCACCGACTGCGCATGCCCTAGACTAAGAAACACTGAGGGAAGCAAGGACACTAGACCTACTATTCAATCACCAGTGTAGTCAGTATCCGACACAGCATAGAGCCATTTAGTTCTTGGTGTAAAGGATGTATCCATGCATACATGTAAGTAATAGTTTAGAGGTTTGGCAAGACTCAGAGACGGGATAGCAAGTTGAAATCTGTTGAGAAGGACTGAGTCTCAAGCGATGGTTGCTGCATTTTATGTAAATTGTATACAGATTCCATGATGTTGTCCTAACCAGCAACGAACAAGGAAGGAAACATTGCTGTCTGTCTTCATGTTACAGGTGAGGAGGCTGAAACAGAGGAGGTAAGCAGCCTGGGCAGACACAGAGCTTGTTATGAAAAGGAGCTTTCATTGTGAGAACTGGGGTCCAGAAACTAGAAAGCTAACCTCTATTCAAACTGCCTGTGAAAGATGACCAGGTAACACCTTCAAGTCTTTTCCAAAATCTCATACAGTGCCCTCAGCGACTCATTCAACATCTCTTTCTCCCTCTCTCTCCCTCTCCCTCTCTCTCCCTCCCTCCCTCCCTCCCTCCCTCCCTCTCTCTCTCTCTCTCTCTCTCTCTCTCTCTCTCTCTCTCTCTCTCTCTCCCTCCCTCTCTTGCTCTGTGTGTGTGTGTGTGTGTGTGTGTGTGTGTGTGTATGTGTGTGTTTGTCCACCTCAGAAACTACTACAGAGAATTTAAATAAAATCAGCTGTGACAGCACACACAGGACCTGTGCAAGCTCAAGCCACACAAGAGTATCTCAGCATGGAGAAGGGATGTGGGCATGAAGTCCCAGTCCTAGCTGAGGACATGGAGTCTCAGCCCTAGCTGAGGAGTTACCAGCAACTGATAGACACCAGGAAAAGGAGACTCAGGTTTTTTAGGGGGTCACTTCTCATAGGACTGCGAGTGAACTTGGAAGGTGGGGGCTAGGGGAACAAAGGTAGGCTGGGAAAATGAAGGCATCCTCCCTAAGATGGCAGATTTTTCTACCAGGAAGATGTTGAAAGCAGAAACGGTGGGAAGGCATGGGGGAAGGCGTCTAAGGATCGAAAGGGGAGTTGGGAGGACAAAGGGTCTCTATAACATACACAGGCCGGTGCCCATTTAGGATCTCCCAGCCTTAGGGTCCCTCCAATCCCTAAAGAATAAAATGTTTACTTTTACTTTCTCTGAATCTTGGTATTCCATCTTTCTTGGATGTTCAATTTTTTTTTGAGTCAAGGGAGCAAGCTGAGGGGTCCCCTGGACAATTACCTGTACCTCCAGCATTGTGAGGCTCTAGTGGATGGGTGGACAGCTGCACAGAGAAGAGTGTATGTTCAGCCTAAATTGAACTTGATGGGGTTTTGTTTGTTTGTTTTCTTAAAGGACACAAAGTTGGGTGCAAATGGAGGTAGTGATGGATCCGAAGAGATTTGGGGGAGAGAGTAAATATGGTCAAAATACAATGTTTGAATAATCTCAAAAAACTAATACATTTTTAAATAATAAAATGATACCTCTTTCTACTGATGAACAAGTATAAAATTAGTCTATTTTGACAATGGTTTCACATTCTTAGAGTATATAGAGGATACACAGATGGATGTTCTACATACTAAGTCATTAATTTACATAGTAGCACACGAAGGCATTAGGATCTCTTAATTGGATTTCAGGAGAGCAGAGAGGGAGCACTGTGCTTTGCTTAGTGGGGGCAAGGTAGAAGGGATTGTTACACTATGGAGGACTTCCTGGAGATGAGGATATAACCTAAGTTAACAGTTTCAAACCTAGCATGGACATGGCCTACATTTGAAAGTCATGCTGATTATGTGACAGAACAAAATTTTTTCTAACAATTCTAAGACAAATGTAGGCCAATTTTATCTGGAAAGGGTCAGTGAATGTTCTAGCCTCTGAACACTATTTCTCTATCATAAATAATCCATTTTGAATGTTCTTTGAATGTGAGGAATATATAAATGAATAGGCATGGCTATGTTCTAATAAAACTTTATTTACACAAAGAGCTTACAGGCTGAATTTGACTTAAGGTCATTCTTTTTGTAGACTCTTTTGTATCAGGAAAAGCTACAACCTAGAACAACAGTGTTCTTTTCAGTTTTCTCAGAATTCATTAATGCCCACATGATCCTGTGTTATGTTTCAGTGCAGAAATTCTGGGAAGTCAAATTGGATACTAGTCCCAGCATGCAACTTGCCTAATTATGACTAATATTTCTCAACTTTATCTGAGAGAAAAACATTCTGTGAATGCACAGATGGTGTTGCTATGGAGTCTTCGCTATCTCCTCAGCTGCCGATGTAACTACATGGGTTGCGGGCTGAAAATGATCAGTCAACAGACGACTTCCCGGGGAAGTCTTGAAAAGAGAGGAAGTCTGCAGATGGGAAGTTCAGAGCCATGCTTCATTTTCTCAAATGAAATCTGTCTGTTTGCAAAAAGAGAAATCAAGGACACTCTTCCAGAATAACTGAGAAATCACCCCAATGGAGAAAACACAATATATTAACCACATACAAATGAGACACGCTTATAGCTCACCATGATCCCTGAACTCCAGACCTATGAAATCAGTTACCTAAGAAAGAGAGCACACAACTGTATTTATAAATGTGTCTCTACAGTAGAATTTACAACTAGTTACACAAAAGCAGCTATTTCTCTGAGAGTGAGAATTTATATAAATCACCTTGTGTCGTGATTTACACAGGCACCATCAAAGGAAGAATGGAAGATGAAGGAGGCAAAAAAAAAAAAAAAAAAAAAAAAAAAAGGTTGAAGTGTATTTCTCAACACTCCAAGAGCAAATCTCAATGGTTTGATTCCACATTGGTGCCCACTTGACTCAGAGTTGTTCTTGAATCTGAAGAGACAATCCTTTCATATTTCATAAGGATATGTTCTGCATACCCTCCAGCAAAGCAGAAGGATAGCTTTGATTCAGAAAGGGAAAGTATGTATTAATGCACAAGTTTGTTCATGTGAGGTGTGAGTGTGCGTGTGTGTGTGTGTGTGTGTGTGTGTGTGTGTGTGTGTGTGTAGATAAAGTATATTATCAAATTAAAACATAAGCATATACAGGGGGAGGTAATTCCCCCTCAGGAACAGTCATAGGGGAGGGGAATAAGGGGAAAATGGGAGGGAGGAAAGAATGGGAGGATACAAGGGATGGGATAACCATTGAGATGTAACAAGAATAAATTAATAAAAAAAGGAAAAAAAAGTAAGTAAATGAATAATACTCTCGGTGCGGGTCAGTTCTAAGGAAAAAATCGTGCAGGTTGAAAATTAAACATTTCTTAGCCTCATGAGGTCCCATTTATTAATTTTTGACCTTAAGGCCTGGGCTGTTGGTGTTCTTTTCAGGAGAATGGGGAAATAGAAGGATCCAGAGGGTCCTAGAAACTTACAAGAAGAACATTATGATGGGCAGATTTGGGACCAGGGGTTCTGCTCAAACTATGTCACCAACCAAGGACAATGCATGCAGTAAACATTGAACGCCTACCCAGATCTAGTCAATGGACAGGACATTCTCTACAGACGAGTGAAGAGTGGGGGCTGACTTTCACATGAACTCTGGTGCCCCATATTTGACCACATCCTCTTGATGGGGAGGGCCGGTGGCACTCAGGGGAAGGATAGCAGGCTACAAAGAAGAGACTTTGTATCCTACAATCATATACAGGGAGAGGAGGTCCCCTTCAGTCACAGTCATAGCGGAGGGGAATAGGGCAAGAGTGGGAAGGAGGGAGGAATGGGAGGATAGAAGGGACAGGATAACAATTGAGATGTAATATGAATGAATGAATGAATAAACAAACAAACAAACAAAACAGTACTTGCACTTCACACAGTGAGGAGAAAAAAAAAAAAGAAAATTAAACATTTCTCAAAAGTGGATCTGGAAGAAAAGAAGGGATGAGACAAGGAGATTAAAATTGAGCTTTAAATCTCCCAATGAAAAGACCTGCTGGAAAGGGGGATGTTTGTGTTGTTAGAGGGATGGGTTTAAATAACAGATGGGGTGACTTGAGGACAAGGTTACAACATTTGGTAGCAGGATCCTGCTTGGATGTCCTGCTTAGTATACCCAGTACTGGGAAGGCAGAACATGAGAGTAAGGTAATATGCACACCACATAAGATGCTTCTCACTGTAAGCCAAAGACAAGACCATAAAACAAAGGCAAAAAAACCAAAGTGGCCGTTCATACAAGCATCGTCTTCCTGCAGCCATTTCTTCTTATCTCATTTAAAAAGCCATGTTAGTACGTCTACTGATGTCATTCTTGTTCAGGTAGTGGGGTGTACATGGAAGGAATTGGAGAAGGGAAAGAGGGAAATGATGCAATTATATTATCATCACAAAAAAAATAAAAATATGCTATAAGCACCGATTTCAGCAATGACTGTTTGCTAACAAATTGGCCTCTTTAGTTCACTGTGGAAAAGTTGCCAAGGCAGGTCCTTGTTTGACCCTTTACTCACAGGAGAGGGTCCCTGATAATGATGTTTTATTTCAGATGACTCCACCACAATGGGCGCCACTTGTCTGCACAAGCCGGGGAGTAAAATTGAGTCATAAACCTCCCTTCACTGATTCTCAGAGTGGAGCGCTCGGTGATGTATATGTGCATGGAGAGATGTGAGGATAAATCAATGGCGTAAAGGCAGCTCTTCCACTGCACTGCTAGATCCCACACTAGCAGCAGTGAGGCCAAGGGCTCATCAGGGCTCATCACACATACACTGACCCTGCAGAGGCACCTATATGCATCTTTTCCCTTTCTGCGCACAGGTGGAAATCTCATCTTTCTACTTCTGCACAATGAAATCCTTGTTCCCTCAAGGGAACAAATCCCACCTTCTCTCCAATACCTTGCTCACTGGCTCAAAAAAGAAATAAGCCTTACCTATACCACCCATCAGCCTTTGGCATCCTTAAGTCTACATCCATCCTCAGATTCAACCAACCATCGTTATAAAATGCATTTACAAGTCATATCTATATTGAGTGTGTACAGGCTTTTTCTTAGCTAGAAAAGGATTAAGTAGCACTTACAGCTGCATGCACAAGATTGGCATAAGATTGAGCCAGACAAAACATCCCAGCGTGGATGTGGATGGGGAGGTGGGGCTCAGCAGGTCCCAGCCCTAGCTGAAGCACTATTCCCACTTGGTTGATGGGGAAGTGTCAGTTTTCTTGGGGGAATGCAGCCCATAAGGGGCTATCCATGCAACAGCAGATGGTTGTACAGCTACATACGTATAGGCAACATTCGTGAACTCAGTGGGTTTAACAGAAGCTCATACATCATTGGGTGAGAAAAGGAGAGGAATAAGAGGGAAGGGAGGAAAAGGTGTAGGTTTGAGCAAAACAAGACATTCGTGTATGGGATTCTCAAGCAATTAGAAAAAAGAATATGGAAAGATATGTCTACATTATTTGCAAATACAACGTCAACTTCCATAATGGATTTTAGTCCCCTGAGGATTTTGGTATCTGGAGAAGTTCCTGGAACCAATCTCACACAAATGTTAGAAGGCAAACTTTAAAAAAAAATCTCTACCACTTGCAGGCTTATTCTGGGGCTATGAGAGGTAGCAGGGTGACTGTGACCTGTCAGAAAGACTTTCTGAGGTCTTGGCTTTCCCTGTCTGAGCACCAACTTTCACATCTACTTTCTGTACTTCAGTCTCCCCTGTCTGTAAAGCTGTTGTGGCAAATTGTACAAATCTCACAGGAGTGCTTGTGAAAATGGGATGGACATATGCCTGGCTTACAGTGATTATGGAGTAATTTTAGATATAAGTATAAATTTGGGGTAAAAGTTATCTGTTCAATTTTTGTTCATCAATGACATATTAATTTTCCTGATGGCAGTGGCTGTTTGTCAGTCCATCACTGAAGCAATATTATTTAGTAGAAAAGGTTTGGAAGCCGTGGCTACATAGACATGTACTAGAATTTTGGCATCACTGTTTGATGGCACTGTGGTTTTGGTGATGACATGGAAGGCTGAGAGCTGAAATACTATTGATGAACACATAGCTTTGGAATTAATAACCCAGGATGCAGTAACCAAGAAAGAAAGGGATGCCACAGTCAATAATGGACACAGTGAGAATGCTTATAAGAACAAGAAAGCAAAATAGATAGTATTTTACAATATATACCCTTCAATCTGGTAGAGTCAACCTCTTGCCCATTTATTATAGTAGAATGCATCTAGTAAATACAAAACCCTTGAAGTTCCCTACTCTACTCCACGTCAGTCTCTGTACTGGCACCAAGAGACGTCCTTGTTCTGTGCAGGCTCTAGGCAAACATGTGCTTGAGCTAAATGTTTGTAGCCAAGTACGTTAAATATAACATCACTGTTAGGCTTATAGAACCCAGGCCTATAAAACGCCATGACACTCACATCTACACTGACAACCTAAGAGCATCTTGCCTTGTTTATGGCAACGCCCCACCTCTTGATTATGGAAATTTCCTGCAGAGTGGGTGCTTTCTTCAGTACTGATCTGCAATCAAAGATGGCACCTACCATATTTTGAACAAGGTAAAACAATTCCTGAAAAAATATTGGCTGTATTTCTTAGATTTGGGTTAATTTTATTTGCATTCTGGAGATTTATTGACTACATTTCTCCCTTCACCATAAAGAAGAGAATAAAGAGGTTGATGAAATCATCTAAGTAACTTGCTGTCTAAACTGATTAGTGCTATAGATAATTCAGACTTTACACAGCAGTGGGAGGACTCATTTCTAAGTGCCATGATTTTTGTTTTGTTTTGTTTGTTTGTTTTTTGGGCGGGGGGGGGGAGTGAGGCGTATAAAAGTTATATATAGTGTTCTGCCTGTATATACACCAGCAGGCCAGAAGAGGGCACCAGATCACATTACAGATGGTTATGAGCCACTATGTGGTTGCTGGGAATTGAACTCAGGACCTTTGGAGCAGGTGGCACTCTTAACCACTGATCTATCTCTCCATCCCCAATGCTATAATGTTTACTCAGAGAAATTGTGCAGGTATTCATAATCTTTAGATAAGTCTTGAGACGTTGGTAAGACCCAAACCCAGTGTTGAGTTCTCTTTTTCTGGGGCCCCTTCCTTCCTCTGTTTTGCTGAGTCCTTTTACATATCCCAGCAGAAAAGCTAGTTTCTACCTGTCTTACTTAGGGTTTCTATAGCTGTGAAGAGACACTAAGATCACGGCAGCTCTTATAAAGCCTATCATTTAACTGGGGCTGGCTTACAGTTCTGGAGGTTTAGTCCATTATCTTCATGGTGGGGAAGCATGGTGGAGCGCAGGCAGACATGGTGTGGTGTTGGAGAGGGGCTGAGAGTTTTATATCTGGACTCCTCAAGAAGCAAGAATGAGCCACTGGTCCTAGGTTGAGCATCTGAAACCTCAAATCTCACCCTTTGCCACTCACTTCCTCTAACAAGGCCATATCTACTCCAACGAGGCCACATCTCCCAATAGTGCCAGTCTCTTATTCACTCAAACCACTACACCAGCTCTTTCCCAGTGACCATGCTTTAACTCCTCCAAGTCCCTTCCTAAACAAACCTTCTCATGCACACACTACCACTGCTGTAAGGATGTTTTATTTTTTCAGTTAGGCAGATAAGAAAAACTGCGCAGAAAGACAAATACACTGGTCAGTTCATGCACTTAGCTACAGGCTTGGCCACCTCTATTTGGAGGAAATTATGAAAGTTTCAAACCATAGTTTAACAATATCCAATTTCCTCCAAGACTGTGTTTTCTTAAGCTCTCGTGCAATTTTCTCTCTCTGCTTGCTCAGCAAATTCTTCTCTTCGATGCTTTTTATTTTGTTTTGAAGAAACTTGTACTCAGTTAGAATTTTTATTGCCAAAACACAATCTATCTGAGCAGCGATTGGCTCAGAATTTGAAAGGTTCCCCCACAAACTCTGGCTACACTTCACAAACCTGATTACTTTTCTCCGTGAATATTTGTCAAGGACACTCAACCCCACTTTATGAAATTTCATATGTGATGTAAAGTTAAGTCTCATTCCAATTGAGGTTATTGGTGTGGTGATTTCTAATTTACAAAAGACCTGGGATGGTAGGTTTTCCCTTCCTCCTCTTCAATCACCAGGGCCTCGCACAGGCTAAGCAAGGTACTCTAGCAACAGAGTTATAACACGAGTTCTTTTTATTTTGTATTTTGAGGCAGGATTTTTGCTAAGTTTCTGGGGCTGCCTTAGAATTCTACAGCACACACAGACCTTGAAAGAGAGATCCTTTTGCCTCAGACTGTCAGGTAGCTGAGGTTGCAGGCCTATATGCCCACCAGGCTTAGCTTGGAATACTATTTTATTTTCAACCAGAGCTGTGTGCCTAGGGATATCTGGCAAGGTACGGGGATATTAATATTGCTACAATTCCGGGGCTATTCTGGTAATCAGGTGGGAAGAGACTGGGGGTTCCGCTAAGCATCCTAGAATGTGCTAGCTTATGTGGCTGTGGAACTCTAAATGTAAGAGGTCAGGATGTACGTGAAGCTCTTGAAACTGTGCCCCCATTCCTATTAACTCAATAATTAGTCCCATCCGACCAAATCATATTTAACACATTTTCATGACTGAGGAAAAACAAGTCATTTATTCACAAGATTTTCTCTTATTCTGTCAACTCATTTTGATTTCCATGTTTATTTTTGTATAAGATTTGAGCATAGGATTCCGTGAAGCAAAAACGATCCTAAGGAAGTGCACTGTCTGTAGTCTATCATTGTAGCAGGGATAATGGTGTTGTTTAAAACACTTGCTGATGAAATATTCATGTATCCACACGCATTTGTTAGTTTCCAGACTCAGAAGTGAAAACTGCTCTTTCATTGGAGTGGGGAGTGGAAGGCAATTGAAGAAAATTTAAAAAGTGATACCTAACACGAATGTAATACATTCTCTAATAAATCATATTATCCGTTTATCCACTGTTTGCTAATGTCCTTGATAAGGTGTTTTAAATCTATTCATACTCTCCCCAGCTCTTCACAGATTCACTCCTTTCTCTACCCACCTAACTTTGTGTACTTTTCAAAAACTTCTCCCATTAGGTTATACATTTGATAATTCATTTATTTTATGTATGTGGGTATTTTGCTTGTCTGCATTTCTGCATACCATGTGCATGCAGTATCTATTGAGGCCAGAAGAAGATTTTAGATCCTCAGGGACTGAGATAACAGATAAGTGAGATCTAGCCACCAAATACATGCTGGGAACCAAACCCAGGTCCTCTGGAAGAGCAGCCAGTGCTTTTAACCACTGAGGCATCTCTCCAGCCCCAACTCACTGTTAACTTTGGACTCTACCCCAATGATTATGTTATGCTGAAAATGTTATCTTTGTCCAGCACAGTTATTTTTCTCCTATTTCTTTTGAAAAGCTACTCTTTGCCCCTTTTGCTAACAGTAAAACCATCCTGACTTTTCTTTTTCTAGTCCATTTATGAGTGCCCACAGAGCAATGTTACAATTGTTTCTGATTTGGAAGCAAAGTTCATATGAGCCAAACAGTATGGTGTGGTGATATGTAGGATGAAAGTGGTACCCAGATGGGCTGGAAGGCCTTACTTCTGGTGTTCTGATGATGGCATCAACATTCTGATGACAGCAGGATGATGAGTAAGTATGATGCCAGTGAGCTTTCATGAAGGGGTTAAACTTGACATTTTCCCTTCATGCAGATCAAGCCATTATCTTTACTTCTTGCTCTTGATAACCATTCTTTTTTTTTTTCTTAATCCAAGTCCCTAGCTAGATTTTTTTCCTCCCCAGGCAATCCTTCCTAGGAGATATCCTTTTCTCTGCCAAAGAGCACACTGTATTTTCTGGCGTATAAGTCAGCTTTTAATGCAGAAAAATCTGTGCCAAATTCGGGGATCATCTTATACAGCAGGCACTCACCTGCAGCTTGCTTCCCCTTACTTCATATGTCTGGCATAAATAGTAGGGGGAGCTGCTGCTAGTTTCCTGCTCTGTGCAGGGAGTATAAAGCAGAGAGGAGCAAGTCGCACACATCTTTCCGTACCTTGAGGAGGAGAACTTGAGAGTGGACCAGTTTGATTAGGAGTGCTGTGTATGGAGTGCAAAAAAGGCAGTGTAGCCAGGCACTGGCTGGTCTGCTGGCACTTAATAAAGTGTCTGTCTGTCTGTGCCCTGCATGCAAATAGACACAAGCTGCACAGGGTGTGCATTGGAAGAGGGGTAGTCTTATACTACGAGTATTCCAAATTCTATATCTTAAAAGTTGAAGGTCATCTTATATGCCCGGTCATCTTATAAAAAAAAAGAAAATTATAGTAGTTCTAAACTAGAAACTCTTGGGGCTGGAGAGATGGATCAGTAATTAAGAGCTGATCTTCTAGAGGACCTGGGTTCAATTCCAAGCACCTACAAAATAGTTCACAACTGTCTGTTATTGGAGTTCCAGGAATGTGACACCTCTTCTGGCCTCCATGGATCATGCATGCACATGGTATACAGATATGCATGCAAACAAAATACCCACAAACATAATAATAAATAAATAAACAAGAAAATTAAAAGAAAATGTCTACTTGTAGTATGAATGGAGAAAATGTTTCCTCTGGTCATCTGTACCCTGTCCCTCAATGTTGGATCTTTCTAAAACTCTTTGAATCATTTTGCATAATTTGTTAGTGCACACTGAGAAATATAGACTGTGGGAGACTATTGCTCATGTTCCTGAATGGGAGGAATTGTAAAGCCTGAGGGGTTTACTCAGAACCTGTCCTTGGAAACTTTGAGGTTTGATGACTTTCGTAAATGGCTAAAACTATTTTTTACAACCTGGTATTACTCTAGGGCACCATTCCTGGATGTTCCCATGACAGCATTCAGCAATGCACTTCAATCCAGCCAACATTTCGCATGGTGACATGGGGTCAACTGTGGAGGGACAGCTAGTGATTTGAGTCTAGTGATAATTTTTAAATATGGCCACATTAGACATTTAGGATTTTCTGACTTAGCAATTTTCAAATTTTATAACCTAACAGTTTTCAAATAATCTTCTTATTTCCTTGAAGGGGGGAAACCTAATGTCCAAGTGAATTGGGTGACCTGCTGAAGGTCCCATTACACATAGGAAGCAGAGCTTTACAAGACCAGCTTTCTAAAGCCCAGCCTTTCTTGTTAGTCTTGCATAGACTTGGTATCTGAGCCCTTCACTCTGAAAATGAGCCCTGCTCCCCCGCCCCCCCGCAGCCTTCTGTGTGTGCACTTTTCAGAGACAAGATTTGATTCAGAAAATCCTTGTTCCCTGGAATCTACCCAACTGAGCTCTCAAAGCTACTTCCTGGAGAGGTGCTATTAATCTCTCAAATCCTTTAATCACAAACTGCAGGAGAGGCTCAGCTAGTCCACTCTTTGGTGCAACTCCATGGGGCCTACAAGAGGCTGTGAAAAGGGTTAGGATCACAGAAGAATGGGCTCTTCTCTGGCCATTTCTTTGATCTTGCTCTTAAAAGTAAAGCCATCAATGGGGGTCTCTGTATCTCTGGGTTTGTGGAGCCCCGCAGAGGTCTCTCTGACTCCCTGGAGATAGAGGTAAAACATTTACTATGCACTTGGCCCTTAGCCCAATTGCTTACTTTCATTTTCTCATGTCAGCGAAACCTGACTTAGCTGTTTTTACTATCTCTGGTTTGCAGAGAGGGACACTGTAGCTCGAGGTGCATTACTGAGTTCCCTGAGGAAAAGAGAGCCAGCAAGATTTAGAATGTGTCTAACAAAGCATGCATCCTTTTTAATGGCATTGTGTCAAATGAAGACCCCAGGCCAGTGTCACAATACAGGAGTCCTGCTTTGCTATTGGGAAAGGGACACAGAATCACATGATGTTGAAGACTGAACAGCACTTAGCCAGCATCTATGACAAACAGATGCAATTGCTTTTCACCTTTTCGGCATCTACTGTAGTGCTTATAGATGGCACGTGGGAAATACTTGGTTGGTAGAAGAGTTTTTACTCTAAGGACTGGTACATACAGGATCCTCCTTGCATAGATTGGGTAGAGGCCAATAATCCTATAGTTTACAGGACTGCCTTTTGTGATAAGGGATCTTCTGATCTCAGATGTCAACAGTGTTAAGGTACCCTGCTGAAGGTGAAGCCAGCCAGGCTGACAGCTGGTACTCATAGCTCATAAAGCAGCATTAGTCTTGGTAAGTTTTTCAGAGTTAGAAGTCCCTTTGGCTTTAGACCTCTGACACTTGTGTCTTTTGCCTATACCCAGGCTATTTGCCTTGCTCCACCCAAGACCATGAACACAGCCAGGTCTGGAGAGCTTACTCTCGGAAGCCTAGACGATGGGGAACTGGGCTCTTATGTTTTGTGGTCCTTGCTCTGAAGTTGGTCCTGATTTATGCCTATACTCTGGAAGGTGCTTTGCTACAAGCCTCCGGGCTATAGGAAAGCAAACCCGGAACTCATGGATTTGGTGAGGGCTAAAGGCAGGCAGCGAAGAGGAAAAGTCAAGGCTTGCTGCCCAAGTGGGAATGCTGGCTACTATCTGATTAACTTTGAGACAGGCTAGTCCATCTCTCTAATGTTCACTGCTCTCTGAGGCTCGCTTCCGTTGCCTTTTTACCTGTAATAGAGAAATGATAATATCAGCTTCCCTGAGTTCCTCAGAGCATTGCATGAGCTAATATTGCTAATATTTGCCAGATAATACATGACAAAGAGCTTAATCCTCTGCCCCCCCCCAAAAAAAACCTAGCTGTAGTCATATGAACTCATTCCAGTAAGTCAGGGTGCATGCACATGAGGGAGATAAATCATTTTGATAAATTCTTGTATGTACATGCAGGATTCAAAGTGACTGTATTAATATAATCAGCCCAAACTAAGCTGCCTTGCAGAGCACAGCAGCCATTAGCATAAATGGGAGAAATGGCTAGCAAATTGGCATGGGGGAAGGTATGTAAAGTTGAGGAATAGTGTATTTTGCTACAATAAATTTTTAAAAGTTAGAATCTTTTGCTTCCTTCCAACACACACACACACGCGCGCACACACACACACACACACACACACACACACACACACACACACACCAGAGAGAGGGAGAAGAACAGAGAGAGGGAAAGGGGGAGGGGGAGGGGACAAAGAAGAGGAGGGGGAGGGGTGGGAGGAGAAGAGAGAGAGAATGATGTTGTAGCTTTAAATTTCGGTTCTATAATTATAAACTCTAGAACCCTTTATGAGTTTTTCAATTTCCCTAAAGCTTCATTCCCTCACAATGTGAATGCCTTTGCCAAGATTCTTATTTTATGAGCTGTTGTAATGTTGAAGATTAATTAACATATGGGAGGTTAAAATGATTCCTGACACACTTTAGGTCTCCACAATGTGAGATCCATTTTTTTCTTATGAGGTACCCTTCTTTGTGTCCTCACTATGCTGAGGACTCAGTGTGTTCCTCAGGCAAGACCACATACTTTTTCTTAAGAGCACTTCAGTAAAAATTATATATTTATGCTTGCTTCTATTATATGTCCTCCTTATTGTTGGAGTGCCTAGCTGAGATAAAGGTTGTATCTGGTATCTTTTTATGGTATTTCTACCCAATTTCTAGTCATAGCAAACTTGGGAAACAATTTACCAATATCTAACCTCAGTCAGGGATGTGAACTCTAGGGTCAGGGAGGCTAGATTTAAGAGTCCTACCCATCTAGAACAAATTAGAAAGCACTCAGAGACTGTCTCCTTTCCTAAGGGTGGACCTGGAAGGATCTGAAAGTATATCAGACTTTGAGAGAGTGCTGTGCACATAAGAGAGAAAGTGGACATCCACGGGAGTGGCTCCAGGAGGCTCACATGTTGTATGCTCTCATATCCTTATACTATGATTGAGTAAGATACAGGTTGGACAAGTCTAGCATTTTTTTTTTTTACCAGCACATCTCGTAGCAAAAGGTTACTTCTTTTTGTTTGCTTTCAGACAAAATTCATTTCTTTGAAGTATATTGAAATTAGAATTCACATAAAGAAGAAAAAATAGGTTGGGCGTGGTGGTGCATGTCTTTAATCCCAGCACTTGAGAAGCAGAGGCTGGCAGATCTCTGTGAGTTTGAGGTCAACCTGGTCTACAAAGTGAGTCCAGGACAGTCAGGGCTCTGTGACACAGAGAAACTTTTTGGTTTGTCGAAAACCAAAAAGATAAAAACTAAAAATCCCTACAACAACAATGAAAAGAAGGAAACATAATGGTGACAAGACTTCCTTTTGCTCTACAACTTTCAGAAAGACAACTGTGGTGGTTTGAATGAGAAATGTGCCCCACAGGCTCCGGCATTGCATACAAAGTTCCCAGGCAGTGGTGCTAGTTAGGGAGGTTCAGGTGGCATAGCCTGGCTGGAGAAATTACATAATGTGGGGTGGGGGTAGCTTTGAAACTATATTGCCACATTACTTTCAACTTCCTTTCTCTGTCTCCTGCTTGCTTTTGAAGTGTGAGCTCTTGACTTCCTGCTTGCTGTTGACACGCCCACTGTTTTCTGCCATGCCTCCCCACCATAATGGACCCATGTTCTTCTAGAACTGTTAATCCTCAGAACTCTTCTTTTGTGAGTAGCTTCTGATTCTGGTGTTTTATCACAGCAATAGGAGAGTAACAAATGTAACCACTCTATCCACAACAATTAGTGATTGAGATGGACACAGTGTGGCTAGCCTTTTGCTTCCATTTTAGAAGGACTACACATGGCACTTTTCCACAGTCTCCCTGAAGTTTCTACCAAGGGTCCCCTGAGTCATATATTGATTTTTTAAAAAATTCATTTTATATGCTCCCATATGACACACAGCTCTTCAGTGTAATATTTGAAACAGCTGCTATCTGCAATCTAATTCAAATTAAATTTCAGTTAGGAATTGCTAAGAAAAGAACAAGTAGGTCTGAGAAACTTTGACTAAGACATAGTTGGGAAACTGGGCGGGAAAGACAGTACAAAAGAGGACTTTCCTCTGTCCTCCGATTCCTTCCTTCCTTAGCTCTCTAACTGGACACTAACTGAACAATCATATTTAGTAGCTGCCCAGTGCTACAAAATGGCACTACTTAGCACCAATCTTTAAGATAGTGTCAAACCAAACATAGAAAAAATAGAGAGAGGTTTCTCCCGGTGTTATCTACCAGCTGATGCAGGGCAGAGGAAAAGATGGCATCCTAATTCACCTTAAGTACAATAGTTTAATTATGTCTGCAAACACTACATACACATTTTATACTAGAAGGATACTAGAAGGAGGGAAGTTGTTGAGCTCGGAGTGGGGGATGGGGTTAGAGTCCATGGGTTGCAGTGATGGGCAAATCATAGGCAGTAAACTCAGATCTTCACATATTCTAAGAAAACAGAGTCAAAAAAAAAAAAAAAGGAAAAGATTGAAGAAAAGCAGAAGATAGAGAAACAAAGAACATATAACTCCAATTTTTTTTTTATCTTTTCCTGATTATCCATGATACCACGATATGGGTGCCTAAACAAGACCTGGAAAATGACAGCACTCATAGACAATCCATAGTGGAAGTTGGAAATCTCTAGAAGCCCCAAGCCTAGACAAAGAACTATATGCAACTGAAGGCTGATAAGAAGAGAACTAGCCTCTCCCAGGCCTGAGGGACCACCTACTACATTTGGTTATACAGGACCAAGGGGTCATCCTTAAGATCATGTACACACAAGCAATAATAAAAAGACTCGGTAGATAGAATTTATATATTTACAGAAACACACACACACACACACACACACACATACACACACACACACACACACACACACACACACACACACACACACATCAAAGAAAAGGAGGCCATGAGTTTAAGAGAAAATAAGTGGATGAGTGTGGAAAGGATTGATGGGACAAAAAGGAAGGAAGAAAATAATGTAATTTCATTTTATTTACAATTTTTAAATTATTAAGAACAAGCTCTAAAGAGAATTGAGGGAGATCAGATAATCATTTAAAACCCAGTGAAGCCATTTCAGCCAATCACATAGTTATCCCTAATCCATGCCAGTTTTAAAAATAAATTTTCTAGATACCTCTAGCTTCTAAGAAGACAAAGAAAGATTTATCACTAACCAAAAGGCCTTCTGAAAGTCATATCCACAGAAACTTGGCTCAAGGGGGAAATGTATCACCTTCTGGTCAGTTTATTCTTAGAAGAAGAAAAGCCAATGCACTTCACACAGGCTTCAGGGAATCTAGTCTGCACTCTTGACGTATGTCCCTTGTGGGAAAAGTCAGCACAGATGTCTATGATGGTTACTTTTAACTGTCAAGTTGATGCAATCTATAATCAGATGGGAAGAGAGTTTCAATTGAGGCGTTGCCAAGATCAGATTGTCCTGGGCATGTCTGTTGCAGGGTTTGTCTTTATAGTAATTGATATGGGAAGACTCAACCCATTTTGGGTGGCACCATTACCTTGGATAGGAGTCCTGAGGTATAGAGGACAGGGGAAAGCTCTCTTGAAAGTAAAGACACACTTAACTCTTTGCACTTGACTGTGGATGTGATGGACTAGCTGTAAAAGTTTCTGCCTTGACTTCTCTGAGATGATAAATTATGACCTGGAATTGTAGCCAAATATAACCGTTCCTCCCCAACCCACCTTCAGTCAGGGTGTTTTCATCACAGAAACAGAAATGAAGCTATGACAATGTCCCATTAGGAAACTCAGTGGACAGTGAAGGCAGGAAGGGCCTATTTCCTGTATCCTTAGAATTTGCTAGGCAAAAGCTATATGATCCAGTTTCACAAGACAAACGTGGGCTGAGTACGGCACACAGCTGCTCCAGAGGACTTCTAGAAGGTAAGAAGAATCCTTGTGGAATAGTACATGAACCACCTGCCCAAGAATGGTGCGCCTTCCTTGCTGTTTTGTGTAGGAGCAGCTTTGTAATTATAGCACTAGGAATCTCCAAAGAGGTTCTTTCCTAAGGAAAGCAGGAAGCCTAACAAGGTCCTCTGGGCAACAGCCCAGCTTCCAACTGGCTCCCATGAGACCCAAAGCTCCAGCCAGCAGCACCAGGCGAGTCAGAGACTGATGAGGCAGAGCGTGCTGCTATGAACCTGATGCCTTCATTCAAGGCTCAGAGCTATCAAGTTAAGGTTATGTCTCAGAAGGCACACAAAGATGGGTCTGAAACATGGCTAACTCTCTTTTGTAAGACATACAAAATGTCTGGACAAAGCTCGTACTTTGTTTCTTGTAGTACCATCAGGGTGATGATGCCTCTGATGGGGCAGAACGTCTACCAGGGGCTATCCAAATTTAATGAGAATGTGGACAAGATGATTACCCCAACACTCTTACCCAGATAGAATAGTGAGATCCCAAATGAAGTTAGCATCCAATCATGATATGTGTAGGAGTTCTTTAACAGACTAATAAATAGCTGAATACTGAAGGAAGTCCTAGCCTAGGACCTCAGCCCACAAAGAAGTCACGAGCCAGGGACATGCCATGAGTGTTTCATTGAAATCAGTTATTCTTCAAAACAGATCTGCATCAAGATAGAAAGTATGGTCTCAAATTAGTTCGGATCTGTATCTGAGCTCCACCTGCTCATTACATCCACTGGGCATAGTTTGTATCTTATTTCTTTTTATCCATGGAAACAGTATGATATGCCTCATAACCAGGGGGCTTACAGAAAATGTACATAGAGATTTCAGTAACCTTTAGTAACCATAAGATTCCAAAAAAGCAGTAGAAGAAATCAGCACCAAGATGGGGAGTTATTTTGGGTGTTAATATGTAGGCAGAGTAAATGGATATTGTCATTAAGTATCCCTTAATAAAAGTTAAAATGAAAAACTATTTAGCAGAGAATATTCATTATCTCTTAATAGCTTTCATCATCTTTCTTATATTATATAAAAACTTCCCTTTAACTGACTGTAATTTTTTTTCTCTTCTGAACTTTTATTGTATAAATAATAAGTGCCGCCTAATCTAGGACTTAATCGTCTCATTACTTTTGTGTTAATTGTCTTCTTACACGAAGGCTTATCTCCTAAATTATGTTGCACAGTTCACTGAAGACAGCACAGACGATACAGGTTTGCAATATTTGCTTGGATGTTTTAAGTTGTCAACCAATCTCAACAAAACTGAACAGAAAGGATTTAAGCCTTTAAATTTATCACTGTATAAAAATGAAGTCTGTTTTGAATACTGAGCATAAGTATAAGCCCAAACACTCACACTCTATTCTTTCAGTGTTTTCTGTAGTTTGTGATAAAATCGGAAATGTAGTAAGAAACTTGACAGTCACTCTGTATTGGACGAGAAACTTCCTTCAGCCTTTGCCTGGGCCACAGCCATGACAAAGGCAGGCGGGGAAGAGGACAGGCTTCCTCGCAACAATACTTCAAGTTACATTTCAACGTGGAATCTCATGGAGTTTGCCTGTGGCATTTTGAAAAGAATTTCATTAAATGTTGATAACACGTCATAAGCTCCCTTAAATGGAAGGGTAATGGCTCATAACATTTGTAAGCTTTTTAATTTCATGGACTACAAGCAGCATAATCAGGACCTATTAAAGTCAATCAACTGTGCCAAGTGGGGCTACCTACCTTTGCTTTGTTTCTGTTTTTCTTGTGGATGTACCTTGTGAACCAAGGGGTAGCAAACCCCAGTAACATTCTTCAAGGCTCACACTGGCGTGTCACATTCTGAATAACTTCCGATGAAACCACTGTGGCTCTATTTGCATATATGGGCTGAACAGGCACCTCTGGGAAATGACTCTCTCTGGAAAAGAGAGATTTCTCTTTGCATTTGCTTCCTCTCACGAGGCAGAATGTAGAGAGAATTCAAAAATCAGCCACCTGGCCATTCTAACCTGTATTAGTAAATGGAAATTAGTAAATGGAACATAGGGAAGATTCCTGTATTCTGGAGCACAGAAGTGGCTGGCCAGCTACTGGTCCTGTTCTGATGTTCTCTTCTTCCACCAAACCTTAATCTCTAACAGTGACCACTTACAGCAGGTTAAGAATTGGGTATTGTTTTAGGCAAATTGCTACAGTCACTGATTTAGGTTTCATGAAAACTCAGTGATTTAAAGGATAAATATTGAGATGTCAAATCACATGTGAGAAGTTACAAAGGTAGAAACGGGCAAAGCCGCACTCCAAACCATTTTCAACTGTCCCTAAATCACATGCATGGTGCTTTTGTGCTTACTTTCTTTAGACATGCCCCGATGCAAGTGCTCCCAGAGGAATGGGGAGATCTCGAGAGCACTTCCACAAAGGGAATAGAAGTGTCATTTTAGCACGGCTGAAGGCTGTAGAGTTAAACAGAGGGAATTTATATCACAGTCAAGGGAGAAGGTACACACCAAAACTTGAAGAGTAGAACTGAATATAGTTAATCAGAATATGGCCAAAAACCACAATCATATCAACAGTATGGGAAGAAGGAAGGGAGACCTGAGCTGGAGCAAGTGGTAGGCACCTGAGATGGTTAATCTCCATTGCCAACTTGACAGGAGATGGATTTGCCTAAGTCACACTGGATGTATTCATAGGAGTGCTACCAGGGAACCTCGCATGAGCTATGGAGCACTAACCCTGAATATAAGAGGCTCCATTTCGTGGACTAGACTCCTGACTCTGGAAAAAAAAAGAGGGGAGTAGGAAGGAAAATGCACGAGACCAGGGCTCATCTCCCTTTCATGACTATGGATGCCTTGGATTCACTGCCAGAAAGATAATCAGGGTGTGCATATGATAATGAGAAGAATTTACAAAGCAAGTTGATTTCAGAATGAAGGCAATCTTTCTCTAAATGTTTCCCAAAGATGATTGAGCTCTAGGACAACCAATAGCGACATCAAATTCACTCCTTTCCTATGCATCTACAGTGGTAATTGGAGGGATTGGTAAGACTGAAAAGATACTTTCTAATATCTTCTGTGTTTGATTATTGAAATAGAGAACCAGAATCAAGAAAGGAGAGGTTTCTGGAAGTTTACAAGTTCTGGAAGCTTTAACCATTTCATATAGTGTTTCGTATTGACAGACTCACAAATGATTGGAGTGCTTAGACATTTAGAAATTAAATAGTTTGATATTCCAGCTAAAACATAGCCATAGGACCTAGTTTCACTGAAATATTATGGCGATTGTGTATATCTGTGTGTCACTAAGTTAATTTGTGCACAAGTCCTTGACCATTCCCAAACAGGTACTGTAATGCAGTTCTAAATTGAAGGCATAATTAGAAAAAGGCTATGTTCCCATGGGGGTTTACAGAGACTACAGTACCAACCAAACAACGTGCATGGACTGGATCCAGGGCCCTAACACACATATAACTGATGGGCAGCTTGGTCTTCATGTGCATCCTCTTAGCAAGTGCTATAGGAGCCGTCTCTGACATGGACTCTGTTGCCTGCCTTTGGATTACTTTCCCCTAGCTGGGCTGCCTTGTCTAATCTCAGCAGGAGAAGATGTGCTTAGTTCTGATGTGACTTGATATATTGGGGTGGGTTGGTTCAGGGATGGGGTAGGGACTCCCCTTTTCTTAGGAGAAGGGGAATGGTGGAAGGAGGCAGAGGGTGGGGCCATGAGGAAAGGAGGAAGGCAGCTGAGATCAGGTTATAAAGTGAATAATAAATAAATAAATAAATAAATAAATAAATAAATAAATAAATTTAATTAAAAAAATAGATAATATTGCCACACAATAAAAGAATAGATAAAGGCTATGCTGTAATGGGAGATAGTGTGTCCAACTTTTGAAACTGCAAAATGATGTTGTCATCTGCAAAGTACGTGCTCAAGAACTGTGCGACTGAGTGATAAACAAATGTTGTGAAAATAAACTCGTAATGCTTTAAGTACATTTACCTTTTCGCGTTGGGCCAAATTCATAGCTAACCTGAGGTTGTAAAGCCCCCAGAGCACAGGCTAGAGTCTCCTGATGGGGCATCTGTGGTTTCGGTGGAGGAGAAAGCTAGAATAGAAAGCAAGAGGTGGAGTGCAAGAGGTAGTAACTGGCAGAAAGTAGGAAATAAGATCGTCTCATCTTCCTTTGTGGCACTAGCAGGAAGTCTGTATTTTCCCCTGGATTACAGAGAAAATAAGTCAGGCAAACAACGCAATATAACCTATAACTACCTTCTACCACTCAAGATAGTAGATAGTAGAACATTCCAATTAAGGTCAGTGTTAAAAATCTACTTGTGGGATGTGTGCCTGCGTTGGGCTTGGGGGAGGGGTGGCGAGTGGGTGGGTGGGGTGATGGCTCATCAGTTAAGAACACTTGCTGCTCTTGGAATGGACCTGCGCCCATATGGCTGTTCCCAGCACCCATACGGCAGGTCACATAATCTGTATCTCCAGTTCTAGAAGATCTGACACTCTCTTCTGGCCTCTTTAGTATGCTTACAAATATGCCAACAACACACGCACATCACATAAAAACAAGAATAATTTTATTTCATTTTTTAAAAAGAGGATCCAGTTGGATTGGAATACGAGATGTACATCCCTTTTAAACTTCTGGTTCTTACCTCTAGCGAGACAACTACGATGACAGATTCTTCACAGGGCATGCAGCCCAGGTGTCCTGCGGCATCAGGAATCTAACTGTAGTCGTCTCAGTAGACTCTTCACAAAGAAGTGAAGTGGGACATTTATCTAGCTCTGTATCTACTGGGTTTTCAGCATGGAAGTTGGAGCTCACTGTGCCTGCATTCAAATTCAGCAAAGTGTGTGAGCAGTTACTATGGGTTATACACTCTACAAAGTGTTTTTTATGCCAACTAATTTATTTAATCTCTTTAACATCAAACCTGTTTTTGTCTATTAAAGATACAAATAGTCAGTGTTGAAAGAGAACCGACACCCAGAGCGGTCATAAGAATACCGTAAGGTTTGCTACCAAGACCCGGAGAGGTCCACTGATGCATAGAATGCAGACATGGTCTCTGTAATTGTTCCTCAGGATGGCATAGAACCCCGCCTGTCATCCCACCACTTAGGAAACGGTAGCAGGAGGATCAAAAGTTGAAAGACATCCTGTACGACACAGGGCATTTGCGGGAGCCGGGGCTGCATGAACATTGGATCAAAACTAAACACATAGAATAATGAACTAGTTCCTACACCATTTTCTGGTAGGAATTTTTCAGTTATCCTGAGAACATAGTAGTTGTATTGTCCCAGACCTCTCTACAGGGCCCTTCCTCCTTTACTTAGGAGAGCCTTTGTGGCTCTCTTGGAACATGAATTTACTGAATAAGGCTGTATGCATAAACCTAAACAACACTATGCTTTGTGGGTTCTTTAAGGTTTCTTCCTCAAGGGGTAATTTAAAAATATAGATAAGACATTTTGGTAGGCCAACCGTAATAAAATTAAAATATATAGTGTGACCTTATAATCAATATCACTGGATCTCAAAGGACCTTAGTAAGCCTTGTGGCATGAATGGTGATGAGTACACAGACAAAGAGTTTTCTGTATTTATCTGTGAAGAGATGGCAATGACCACCCCACCCTGCCACTTTACACACACACACACACACACACACACACACACACACACACACACACACACATACCCCATTCATCACTGTGCTGTGGTTGTCCATCAACTTAAACATTTACGTTATTCTTATGCACCAACATTTGAATTTCCTGACAACTTTAGGGGTCTGTCTTTATCCTCGAGACAGGGTCTCTTTGTGTCTTGCTGCATTCACCAGACTAGCTGGCCCACGAATTTATGGGGATTTTCATGTCTCTGTCTTCTACATAGCCAAGAGAGCTGGAATCACAGGCATATGCAAACTCCAGATTCCTGGAATTCAAACTCAGGCTGTCACTCTTGTGCTGTACACCGAGTACTGAACCCATCGAGCCAGCTCCTCAGTCTTATCTGTACTTTCTTTTTTAAGTTAATTAATTAATTTATTCACTTTACTTCTCAATCGTGTCCCCCTACCTCCTCTCCTCCTTAGTCCTACCCCCTCATATCTTGCTAATTCCTACTTTCTTTCTTTCTTTCTTTCTTTCTTTCTTTCTTTCTTTCTTTCTTTCTTTCTTTCTTTGTATATTGACATACAATTCCTGTTTGTACTGATACCAAACAACTCCTTACAGAATAACTTACAAACAGTAGTAACTTATCATTTCACAATCCTGGAAGCTGACAAGTCCAAGGTCAAGATACCATTAAGTTCAGCCATATAGCATGGGCTGCTCTCCACTGCTAAGATGTTTTCTCGTTGCCATGTCCTTCAGAGGGGAGGCCTGTATGTACTCAAGCAGTGAAAAGGACAGAATGGGTGTAGATGGTTTTATGTTCTTTTTTATGGCTTTTTGAGACAAAGTTTCGAGACAAGGTATAGTCCTGGCTGTCTTGGACTGGCTTTGTAGATCAGCCAGGCCTTAAACTCACAGAGATTCACCTGCCTCTGACTCCCCAAGTCCTAGGATTAAAGGCATGCACCACTGTGCCCAGATGATCTTATATATATATTGGTCTCAAATCACAACAGAGGATTCCCATTATCTCTTTATCTCTTTTCTTTCTTTCTTTGTTTCCTTTTATTTTTACAAAGAGAAAGAAAAAATTAATATCAGTTTATAAACAGAACTTTATCATAGTAAAATGAGAAGGTAATCTTGTTTGATCAAGGCTATGACAGAAATAACAGATCTGAAAATATGTAATCTCAAAAAGATTATTCTTTTATTGAAAAATAAAATAATTCACATTACATCTCATTCGCTATCCCATCCCATGCATTCTTCCATTCCTCCCTCCCTCCCGCTTTCACCTTATTCCCCTTCCCTATGACTGTGACTGAGGGGGACCTCCTCCCCTGAATATGATGCTAGGGTATCACGTCTCTTCTCCGTAGTCTGCTATCTTTCTTTCAAGTGCCATTGGGCCTCCCCATCAAGGGGACCAGAGTTCAGAAAGATTATTTTAAAAGAAACTTTAAAAACACAACTCTATTTCCTTCCTCAGAATTTAGAAATAGCTAAGCAATTTTGCTGCTGTGTCCCCTGGCTGCTCATCTATGAAAGTATCACTTCCTCTATAGCACATTCCCAACGGTAACAAGGGTCACTGTTGGGTATCTGGTTTTAAGACATATTCTTCAATTGAACAATCAACCAAATAACTCAGAACAATCAACCAAATAACTCAGGTATCAAATTCATAAGGACTATCTTCTCTATGCATGTTTTCATGAGCCTGCAGGTAGGTATACATTTATATATGTGGATGGGTATGAGTGTAGAAGCCAGAGGTCAACCCTAGGTGATTCACAGATGCTATCTACCTCATTTCCTTGAGGCAGGCTCAATTACACTCCTGAACTTGCCAAGTAGGGTAGACCAGGTGCCTTGTGGAATCTGTCTGCCTGCCTCCATCGTACTAGGCTTACAATAAGCATGCCACCATACCTGGCATATTTACCTGGGTCCCAGGTATCTCTTAAGGGAACCATTTTTAAATTTAAATTTATTTTAAAAATTTCATTGACTTTACATCCCAATAGTAGCTCACTCCCTCACTTCCTCCCAGTCCTACCCTCCCTACCTCCTCCCCTCTGTTCCTCTCCCCTAGGCTTCAGAAAAAGGAGAGCCCTTCTCCCCTACCAACTGACCCCAGCCTATCAAGTCTCATCAGGACTGCCTGCATTCTCTTCCTCTGTGGCCTGGTAAGGTACTTCACCAGGGAAAAGTGATCAAAGTGTAGGCAACAGAGTCCATGGTAGGGAAGCCCCTGCTCCCCTTAATAGGGGATCCATATGGAGACCTAGCTGCCTATCCGCTACATTTGAGTGGAAGGCCTAGGTCCTCTCCTTGCATGGTCCTTGTTTGGTGCATCAGTCTCTGCTGACCCCTCCCCCTGGACCCAGATTTGTTGGCTCCTGTAGCTTCTGGGTCCTTCTACCACCCTCCCCTCCCAGTCATCCATAAGACTCCCTGAACTCTGCCCAAAGTTTGGCTGTAAAACCCAGCTTCTGCTTTGATACCTTGCTGGCTGGAGTCTTTCAGAGGACAAGCACAGTAGGCTCCCATCCTGTTTCCTCTCTTCAACTGTTTCCAATATCTATTCTCTTTGCCCTTCTGAATGATAATTACCAATGTTCCCTAGGGTTCTGCTTGTTGCTTAGCTTCTTTAGGTCTGTGGTTATCCTGTATTTAAAGGAACCATTTTTACATAAGCCTAAAGGTGAAATGGAAGTGACCCATTTTAATCAGAGTGCTCCCTGTCCCAAGTTTTACTAATGTATAATGCCGTGACTCTATGAAGCCTTTGTGGCAGTGAAGTGAAGCATGGTAGTGACTTCCATATCTTAAAGAGCTCAGATAGAAACAAGCAAAAAATACCAGGGATGCTTTGAAAGAAGGGAATCTTCTTATGTTATCAAGTGAAGTGAGAAGCAAGCAATAGTTTTAGGGTAATAATTAAAAAATGAACCCAACACCATTTGTTAAGTCTTAATGAGCTACTACCTAAGAATAACTCATCTTGCCATAAATATTCCCCTCATGTTTAGAAACAAAATTGAGCTTCAACTGAAGGCTAAAACCAATCTATATAGCTTGATGGCAGAACACTTCAATTATCCTGCCATCTGTACTTGTGGTTTTCTCTTGAGAGGAGGCAGTTTGATTTCCATGACTCTGATGTTGCATAACGGGAGGGACCAGTGGCTCCAACCTAGAGCAATGCACACTGCTGCACCAAGCAAGGAGGACAGCATGACCAGCTGACTGTTTCACTCTTTCACCTTGGTGGTTGCCATACCCTTCCTTTTCCTTTCCTTTCAACAGGTGCATCTAAGGACTATTTATTAGTCTTAAAAACCTCATTTCCTTCACAGTCATTTTGGTATTTGCCCAGGGGCAGAAACTCTTCTGATAAAGACAGAGTTCGTCATGAACATGAAGAGTCCCACACTCATAATTTTAGGCAACCTCGACTTAAAACATTGCTGGTAATAAATTACAGTGCACTGCATCAAAAGGTTACCCTCTGCTGCTTCCAGAGATCACAAAGATCAGTAGAACAATATAGATTTGCTTATCATTTCATCGGCCAAAGAAACGTTCCCTTGCACCTTTGAAATGACATCTTCCAAACAATCATCTGTGATTTTGACAAGGAACATGTTTTTTTAAATTGAGACCAAGAGTGCAATACACAATAGCAATTATGAAGCACCCGGTGCACGGAACCCTGATGGAAAAGGAGTCTGTTTTCATTGAAACATTATGAAAAACAGTTTAAAGTAACTTTCTTTTTTCCTAACAATTAAATTGTGAAGAACAACAAAGCTTTCAGGAATATAGCAAAACATGAGTCATCCTCAAAGCTAGCTCCACTCTGTATTATCCTCTGTATTATGCTCAACAGGCACTGCTGACTGTGAGCTGCCCCTGGACTGTAACTGTCCTTTTCTTACCATTTAAAGAACATCAATCAAACCATAGTCGACTCTGGCATGCTTTATTTTAAGCTCTTAAATGTTATTTAAGAAGTAATCAAGAAACAAGCAGTCTCAGCTCTGGTGGCTACTGTATCAGGACAGATGTGGCAGTCCTCCATCAGTGTGCACCGATCACTGTATCAGCACCAATGGGACAGGTGACATTGATAAGGCACACTGATGGAGAGGAGAAGCTCCAAGGTTTGAAGGGCTGGAAGGGCCGGCATTTAATCCTTGGTCCATGGCATTTCTACATTCTCAGGAGCCTACACTTGCCTAGAGAGGACGTGGACTGACATCTCTAGCTTCTTAGTGTAGGGATGTTGGATGGACTTCACAGCCTTTACAGCACTTTTATCTCTTCTATCCACTGAGTTGTCTGTCTCCCATCAGCCCACACTGGAGCTCATGCTTCCTGCCTTGTGAATGAATGCTTAGCATATTCATGAGTGGATAGTTAACTCACACACAAACACCTGCAAAGGAGACACTTGTCCTTATTTCTGCCTGACAGGTATGGACCTAAGAGAATATTATCTGTTCCAAAAAACTCAGCTTCGTACGCTGTCACAGTTATGAGTCTAGGAACTTCAGTGGCTTAAAGGAGACGATAATAATGTTTTTTTTAAGTGCTAGCAATATACAATCACACTGAAACTTAGTGACTTATATTCAAGACACTGTTCTATATTATATTATTAACCTTCTATATACATATAGTAACTTTCAAAATGCTGGAATGAGCTTATGAGGTAGAGATATAACTGTGCCTATTTTTAGGGGAGCAAAGTGAGTCACAGAAAAGGTCAAGACATTTATTCAAGCTAATATACCTTAGTGAAAGGGAAGACCAAGGATCTAGGTGAGGAAGGTAGTCCTTCAGACTCTGATACTCTGTGTGTGTGTGTGTGTGTGTTTAAGGTTTACTACTGATATTATAAGATACCCACGTGTAGTACACATGGATAGAACAAATATATACTCTTAGTACCATACTTCTAAGTCATACTGTTAAGGAGATTTGATAGAATAAGGGACTCATATAGGTAACTAGATAGATAATTGTACAATTTGCATCTGAAGTACCAGGTACCAGGCAGGTGGTGCAACAGGCTGCTGAACCCCATCATCTTGGATTTGAGTTTTCAAGGGAAAACTACTTACTGAAGACTATGCCTTTCAACAAGCCATAGCAAACCACTGATCATGTCCAAAAGGCAAAGAACCCAAGACAGGAAGGAGCTTGTTCAAGGCATCACTGCCCATCAGTAGGACATTATAAAGGGAACCTTCCTGCCAACTTTGAATCCAGTTGTCTTCCCCAAAAACTAATCTGCTATTATTAACTCCTCTTTCTGTCTGATGTTTTAAGTTCTGCTTCTGGGGGCGGGGGCACAGTGGAGGGGAAGATCCTTTCCTTTTGGATAATTCCCAGTCACATTCTAGGTTTTGAGTTTTCTCTTCCATCTATTAGCTCAGCCTGTTCCTGCTTCCTGTTCCACTTGGGACTCTTCCCAGTCTTGCACCATTTTGTCATCTATAGATAATATGCTACTGTACTTTGGTTTCTGTGAGGTCTCTCCAACCCTTTGCACAAATACCACACATTGTGTGAAGGACGAATGTTTATGGTGTGAGATAATCTTGAAAAAAAGATGTCACTCACTGATCAGGGTCTTCACAAGAATGAAACCAAAATGACGGACAGGGAATAAAAAGAGAGTTCAAGCCAAGCTGAATGGCAATAGTCCTCAAGTCATACCGTTAGACTGTTTCACAGTTCAAGTTTGTGCCTACTTCCTCTACTGCAATCATGGCTAATATAAGTGACATTTATCAAAGTCCCATAACTTGATTTAAGAAGAGCACACACAGTTTATCTTGTTAAAAAAAAAAAGAATAAGAACCCTATCAATCCATTTTAATTCATTAGCAACCAAAAGCCTTTCAATATTTCAATTTGTATCCCAGGAAAACAAACTTAGTAGTGTCAAGTGTTGATCTATTCAAAATTTGTTGTTTGTTTAAAAAAAAAAAAGGCAAACAGCTGCTTCATAGTATTGGCCGCAATAAATTACAACACGTAAGCAGATACATGGGGGAATAGTGCCTGGTTTCACTGTACAGATGGGCTGATAGATGACCCTTCCAATGTGCAATACTATCCTGATTTATGTGTGAGCAAGGAAATGCAAAGATGCCTAATGCCCCACTCTGACTTAGTACAAATCATTTTTATTTACCCGGGCAATACTTCATGGTCCAGTTAACTTCTTAATTAAAGACAGCAAGATGCTCATGTTCCATGCAAGTGGCATGGAAAATACTGTTCTGTGTGCAATATGTTCAGCTGGGAGTTGAGCTGTTTGGCTTATTCAGGAGACAGCACCACAGCTTTCATTCGATTTCTGTATAGCTCACTACCACTAAATGATCAGTGTTCATGTCTCTCACCCCAACTTAGTTCTGATCTTTTCCTTTGAAGCAAAACATTAGAATATGCATTTTTTTGCCTACCCTGAGCTTGGACTGGATAGTGGTTAGAAAGATAAACACAAAAAAAGGAGGCATGCCCGTGAGACAGGGTAAAGATTGGAGACAGGGAGTCATAGCTTCAGCCTCCAGTAGAAGTACCAAGGGTGTTCCCATCTGCCACTGAGCATGCAGACAATCTCAGGATGAAAAAGGAGAAAGATGGAGGCATTACAGTTTCTGATGTTAAATCAGAAAATGGTTACAGCGGTAAAACAGAATAGCTCCAGAATAAAGTCAAACACACAGGTCAGCCAAACAGGATGGAGTGCTCAGAAAGAAACCAAGACCACACAGTCGACTACTCTTTATTACAAGAACCAACAATCAGATGAGGAGAGAACAGTCTTTTTAATGAATACTAATCAGAAAACTGGATATACACACTCACATGTCCAGGAGGAGAGAAGGGAAGCAATCAGGGAGAGAGATAGAATCTTAATCTTATACTCAAAAATAAAATGGATTAAAACTTAAATATAAAATGTAAGTTGATAAAATTGCTAAAAGAAATATGGGGGAGGTTGATATTGCCTGTCTTTTCTTCCTTCCTTCCTTCCTTGCCCCTTCCTTTCTTCCTCTCTCTTTCTCTCTCTCCCTCTTTCTTCTTTTTTTTTAATATAGGAACCAAAATCAAATGCATCTAAAGTAAACATAAACAAACATAGAATTCTATCTAGCATGACTGCTTCTTCATGGTAAAGGCAAAGGAAATAATCATCAAGTAAGAAATTGAGCTCTGGGCTGGGTGTGGTGGTGCACGCCTTTAATCCCAGCACTTGGGAGGCAGAGGCAGGTGGATTGCTGTGAGTTTGAGGCCAACCTGGTCTACAAAGTGAGTCCAGGATAAGCAGGGCTAACACAGAAAGACTCTGTCTCAAAAAACAAACAAACAAAAAAAACCAAAAAAAAGAAAAAACCAAACCAACCAACCAAACAAACAAACAAAAGAAAAAAAAAGAAAGAAAGAAAGAAAAAAGAAAAAAGAAACTGAGCTCTGAGTGGGAGAAAATATCTGTAAAACATGCATCATCTAACAAGGAACTAATGTAAACATATATAAAGAGCACGTAGGACTCAATATCAAGAGTAGTCATTTAACTAAGAAAATGCAAAAGACTGCCAAGTGCAGTTGCACACGCCTTTACTCTCAGCACTGGGGAGGCAGAGGCAGACAGGTCTCTATGAGTCCAAGGCCAGCCTAGTCTATAAAGCAAGTCCAGGACAGCCAGAGCTCTATTACGCAGAGAAGACTTGTCTTGAAAAAAAAAAAAGGCAAAATACGTGAATAGTCACTTTTTCAAAAGAGATATGCAAGTGGCTAACAGTATTCTTAAAAGTATATTCAGAAATATTACTAATTGTTGGCAAAATGCACATGAAAACCATGAGATATGGTCTCACATCTGTTAGAGTTGCATTAGCAAAAAGAAGATAGCATATGACGCCAAATATGTATAAATAACAAAACCCTTGCGTGCTGCTCGTAGGTGGGTACCTATGGGACCCTATGCACACTCTCCAGGAAACATAAAGAGCTCTTATATGATGCAGTGATCCCACACAGCCAACAGAAACAGTTTTTATAGGTGAAGAGATATCATTACCCCCTGGGTTTATTCCAGTACTACCCAAGAGGGAAGATTAGGAGTCAATCTAAACATCTACTGATAGATGAGTGGATAAAGAAAAACTTGTGCATATCTACACAGTAGAATACGACTGAGGTCTAGAAAGGAAACTCTCTCAGTTGTAACAACATGGTGGAAACTAAACTAAGTGAAATTGCTGAGGCACAAGAGGGCCAACACCAAACAATCTCAGCGCAATACAGAAACTGGAAAAGCTGAACTTACAGAGACTGTGTAGAAGGGTAGTCACCACGGTGATGTGCAGACACGTAGTCATTGGGTGCTGACCTTTGGTTATCACATAAATACGTTTTGGATTAGTGTATAAAATGGAAGCTGAAGGTAATAGTTTGTATTATCCATTTGAAGTCAGCTTAGAGAATCTGCCCGCCAACAGAGAAGGATTATGATAATATCTTGTTGGCAGTGGTCATTTCACAATATATGTCAGGACTTTATTAAAGTTATATGCCTTGGATACATATAATTGTATTTGTCTACTACATAATCAGTAAAAGCTGAGGCAGGGATGCAAGAACTAGATGACTATGGAAAATATAGGCATAATAAAGAAAAATAAGACATGAGTCATAAAAAGTGATAGGCATGAATACTTAATTTTTAAAAGCCTAAAGGGAAAAAATAAAACTTAATTTCTTGACTCCTTGAGAAGGACATACCTTATCAATGATGTAGGCCAAGGTCTGAGGACAAGGGACCTTAGAGGCAAGGGGCATCGGGGGGGGGGGGGGGGCACATAATGACCATGGATGGGATGGCTGCATAGGGACCAAAGTGACTGATAGAGACTGAGAGACAGAGAACACAGTGGGCAGATGAAACCCACTTTGCTAGATCCTCTGTCCTTTGTGGGGGTTAGATTTCTTCACCTGGCTAGAATCAAATGAATTAATGTGGATAGTCTTTCTTAGAAAAAAAAAACCATGAAAGCATCATTCTTGCTCACTTGAAAAGGAAAATAAAATCCCTGTGGAGTAATGTCTGTGGGGGCAATGTGGCTCACAACGGTCAGATGCTCTCAACAGCCAACAGCCCTTAAGGTGGGTCCTTTAAAATGAGTTCACCTTGATGAGAAGCTCATTAGATAATACTGTCCCGTCTGTGGACAGATCCAATATAGCTGGGCCCCATTTGCTGCATCATTCATCATTGCTTGCAGGTTCATTTTTCCTAGCACCTCTCACTCAGGGGCTCAGTCATGTCTTCCAGCCAGCTATCCTTAATGAGTGGGAGGTCCCCAGCTGGGAGCCAGTGCATCACACCCAACAGCTATGATGGGAAAACTGAAGGCCAGCTCAGCAGTATGTCCTTGGGGTCTTACAGTCATGGAGTTTAGGTCTGTTTGAGCCGCATGTAGTGAGGCAAGTCCTAGCTCCTCTTCCAGGTATTACTGCTCTAATCCTTGAGTGAGGTGACTAATAGAATTCAACTCTCAGGGCTTGGAATGCTCAGCTTACATACGTCTTGGTAACTCAGGCTGGTGGAACTGGTGTTCACTAATATCATCCACAGCTGTGAAGTTAATCATCCTAAACAATTGCCACCACATCCATCAATTCATAGTGATTTGTACCAGGACTTCAACCTTCACTAATGAAATCAGATATGGTATTGAACGTTGTGTGGATGGTTTAACTTATCTCAGTTCTCAGATCAGTGAAACAGAACACCAAACTGAAGACAGTCATCTTTTCATTACTCCACCCCACGTAGAGTGGCTCTCAGTCTCATTCAATTGGGCATGCGTGTCTTATGCTAGGGAGGAGCAGAAGATGCCCATGAAACACAGCAGTGGTGGTGCATTGTGGGATGGTATGGCAGGGATTCTAGGGAGCATGATGGAACACGGCTGAGTAGTATAGATGGAACATGAGGTACCACTTCGGGCTGGGGTTTAGTGATATCCAGCCATCATCCTTTCCACCATCCTTGACAGCAGAGCTGGAGTTTGTTCCGATGCTTGTCCAGATGTGCAGAGGAGGGTCTGCATACTAGCCTCACAGGTCTGATAATCTTTCCTTTATTGTTTTCTGTCAACACACTAGTTTTTCCTTGTGACATTTAAAAGAGATGTAAATCTACCCCACAGCAAACACTTCCCACTTCCCTCTCTGTCTTCTGATGTTCTCTAAAAGAGAAATGTCAATGCCCTTGAACCATAGTCGGGTATCTCTAGCAAACCAAGACAGCCTAATTGCAGGTAAAAGGCAAAACTTTCTCAAGTTATATAGTAAATAGATGGTTTTAAGGGAAAAAGATCCGGAAAATGATAAAGGCATTTTATGCAGCTTTTTTTTCTGAATGAATATCATTTATGACTCCAGGTCTATGAAGTTCAGAGAGATGAAAAATAATGACAGAGTAAAGGAAAAAGCTCAATGGTTGCTTGGAGGTAGGGGAGAGCAGAGTGATTTTGGTGGGACAGAGACATTGAACAGGGACAGAGAGGCTCTTGGGGTGACAGGCATGGTCCTCATTTTTATTGTGGTATAGTTTTCAGATGTTCTTTTGTATGTGGCACATGCATGTGTGCAATGCACACACATACACGCATACACACACACAAATTTTCTAAAAATAAATTAGAAAGGAATTTGACAGGCCTCACCTTAGAACTGTACCCCAGATGTGATAGGAACGGAGAGCATTTCTGAAGCATAAGGACTTAGCATCTGGACTTCCGTCCAGTCTAAAACAATCCCCACCTCAAATGGCACTCATACAGCCAAGTGGCTGGGTTTCGTTAATTGTGTTAACTGGAGCATATTATGTAAATGATGGTTTGAGGAACTTTCTAGTTCATCTTGGGTTTCATGTGGACACTGATTAATCCTATGCAAAGTGAAGCCCTTAGTAAGCATTTCCAACCAGCGGGCTCTAATTCTTCACAAAATAAATACGTAAGGAGCTATGTAACAAAGCGGCGGGTATCAGCTTCCTCACTGTTGGGACTAGTATCTGAAAAAAGTGACATGAGGGTGGGGAGGAGAATATTTATTTCTGCTCACAGTTTCACAGTATAGTCGACCATTGTGTGTGCCAGGTATGGCAGCTGGAAGCTGTGGGCCATAAGTGGGAGGCGGCTTGCTTACATGTCTAAGGATCATGACACACAGAGTGACAGGAAGCAGAGCTGGACTTATACATCCGAAGGCCCTTCTCTGGGGACACACTTTTTCTGCTAAACCTTCACTTCCTAACTATTGAACAACTTATCAAGAAAGCACTGGCAGCTAGACACTGACCAGGTGCCACATGAGCCTGGGAGGGACAGCTTACATTCAGACTGCAGTCCAACCAACCAACAACAAGAAATGTCACTAACCAGCAAGTTTGATAATCCTGACTAATTAAGGCATGTCATATAGGAAGTGGATATTTTTACCACAAGAAGGAAAAACCTTATGCAAAAGATGATTTAACAAAAAGGCTTTAGAATTAGATGTCCAAGATTGATATCTTTGCTCTCTCTCTCTTTAAAAAAAATTCTGGACATTTTATTTATCTATGTCTTAATTTACTACTCGGTAAAATGGAGTGGTAATAATTCCTATCACAATGATCAACCTGTGAATTAAATTAGACACCAATTATCTATGCAGAGCCAGCCTGTGCCTCAACAGGACATACCATTCAGTCATGAAATAAAATTTTAAGTTACAGTTGCTGATAATGAACTGATTTTACATAGCATGACGTACAACAAATATATTGCACACAAAAACCAAAGTTCTGATTCATTAGTTCTGTTTTCACCAACGACTTTGAAATGGCTGACAATGAAAAATAGTAGTAATATTGCCCTTTACAAGTTTGGTACCAGGGTTGTCCTACATTCATTGTCTCTGGGTTCATAGCTCTGTCTGGAGGCTGGTTAATAGTGGCTACTATCATGGTGATGTTCTCTTACTTGTTAACAGCACCACAGCTATGAGTGTTATCTAAGTTTTCAAGTTTAAATCCCAATTTCCCCACCATCCCAGTCTCTGCCGTCTCAGTGGCTAGCGCAGTAGATTGCCCCAGATTTAGATTTCAGAGTATCAGCTGTTTTCTTTTTCTTATCAGAAACTTACTGGTCGGGACTGGATTTCTTTGGCGTAGAGAGGTTGTAAGAATTCTGAGTCTCCTTCTAGCTTCAGACCTTTTTCTGTGATCCTTAAGTTCCCCATTCCATCCTGAAATAGACACACAGACACAACAGGGAGAGTGTGATGAGCTAACATTTCAAAATACCCCAGGCTGTCAAAAATTGAAACAGTTATTGCCTTCTCCTTCCTTTCTTTAAAAAAAAAATATTTGTAGGAGTGAGATGAGGGGAATCCAAAGGAACATAAAATACCAGAAGGCATTGTTCAATACAATTATGCATATTATTCTTTTTTTTTTTCTCACTTATTCCAAGCCAATTCTATTCTGAGAATGCCCCTGAGCCACTGGCTTGTACAGGAAGAAGAGGCCCCACCTCCCTAGGCTGCACAGGCAAAGGAGGCAGGAGGGGCAAAAGGATGATTTGCTAAGTGGAACTGAAGGATCCTATTTCCAAAATTCCTTGCACAAATTTCACACCGACAGCTTACGGTCAAATTGATTATGGCACACGATTTATTTGGCTTCTCAAACATTTGAGAAGTCTAATCAGTGACTAGAACTTTAAATAGCATTTCCTGTGTTAGTGCTAAAATATATTCAAAGGTAGAAACCTTTCGGCAGCACCTATGTGCTTACCACCCGTCTTCAACAAGTATCAGTTTGTCTTTACTGCTGCTGACGATGCCCACCTATGGCCTCCCCTTCCCCTTGCCCAAAAGTAATCTGAATATCATACATATGATTGTAATCCCTCCTGACAATTATTCCTTAATATCAAATATAAAATAACAAACCCTAACAACCATTCTTGTGTTATATCTGTCAGTGTCCATACTTAGTGATGATCTATTTTTCTTTCTAATAATTTGCTTATTTGAATGACATTTTCTACTGTTATTGGTTGATAGACAAAATAATAGGATTTCTAAAGTTTCCAGACAAATCCCTTACCTGTATTTCCCCACACAAAAATATTTAGTATCCATTCTTTCTCATATTCTCCTCTTCCCTCTCTCTCCATCTCTCCCCCCCCTTCTCCCCCTCTCCCTCCGTCCCTCTTCCTCAATCTCTCTCTCTCTCTCTCTCTCTCTCTCTCTCTCTCTGTGTGTGTGTTTGTGTATGCATATGTAAATGTATTTCACTTTATTTAATTTATACATTTGTACAATGTTCCTTCTCTTTCTGTGCTTATCATATTATGCATGTTCCTCCGACTGCTGTCTTTTCTCTATAATGTCAATTATATCAAAAGACTTGACCAGTCTCTGAGTTTTCTAGAAAGATTGTATCAAGAGTATATCCTAGAAAATGTGGTGTGTTCATTTTCTATTGTTTTTATAAACCACAAGACATAAACTCATTAATATTAAACAGCAAAAACTTTTGTATCTGATAGAACTTAATGTTGGAATTATGCCTAAGTGTTCATGAGACTAAATTCCAGGTGCTGGAAGGTCTGGTTCCTTTGAGAAGATTGAATGAGCATCTTTTTCTTTGCTTAGCTTCTATAGGCTTCACACAGCCCTGGGCTTTGACCTGTTTCCACCCTCAAAGTTAGTAATGGCCAGTTTAATAACCACTACTCTGACAATCAGCCGATGTTCTGTGATTTCATTAGGCTTGTGACATCAGTAGGCTAATGATAATATTGTCAAATGGACAAGATCTAGAATCATCTAAGTGATAAGCCTCTTGAGATACTCCTGAGGTATTGACTACATTATGTTAGCCTCCTGGCACATCTGTGTGGAGAGTATCTAGATTAGGTAACTGAGGTGGGAAGACTCACCTTAACTGTGAGTGGCATATTCCAAGGGTTAATGCCTTGGACTGAACAAGAGAGAAAGAAGGCAGGCTGAGTACCAGAATTCACTCCTCTAAGCTTTGTGACTACAGATACAATGTTACAAAACTGCATCAACCTGCTGCTGTTTTGACTTCCCCACTATGATGGACTGTCTCTTTCAACTATGAGATGAAAAACCAAAAGCTCTTCTTTGAGCTGTTCTTGCGAGGTTCTTTAATCACAACAAGAAGACAAGTAACTAATGTAGCTAATTCAGGATAACCTTTCCCTCCTACTATAACCTGCTCATACATTCTATCTGTAACCTTAACTCCCCTTAGCCAAGAACTCTAGCATCTTCACGAGTTCTGAGAACAGGTTATAAATATCTTTGGGATGTGTGGGTTTATCTGTTTGCCCTGTAGGGCATATTTCTACCAAGAGGCACGTACTATCCTTGCTATGATGTTATTAGCTATTGCTGGCCTCTGTTAAAAGGAGCCAAAATTTCACTAGAAGTCCCAAACAGACAACAGGCTGGTCCCATGAAAGCTTTTTAATTTGTTAGCTAGACTGTTCTGTTGAGAAAACTTTCATCTCATTCCTTATTTACTTAAGTTACACTTTACAGAGAAACAAAACAGGATTTGAACTTTTCTTCTTTATTCGTTGGTATTCAGAAGACTGAGCGCAAGTGGAGGGAGAAGGAGCTCAAGGTCATCTTCAGCTATATACTGAGTTCCAGGCCAGCAGAACTGTAAGACAAAAACACTGTCTCTGTTCCTGTCTCTGTCTGCCTGCCTGCCACCTCAGCCTTTCTCTCCCTGGGAACTGCGGTGTGTGTTGTCAGGCCGTCTATTCATGATGGTCAACTTCAGTGTCTCCTGTATTTGCAATTTCTTTCGTGACATTTTAAACATCCTCTTTTGTTTTTTCACAGATCTGTAAACTATGTACATGCTTTGCTTTTGTCATTCTCTGTATTTCCAGTGACATTTGTAAACGGAAATCTCTGAGAGTTCCTGTCAATCCTGAGTGAGCCCCACACACAGTTACTGACCATAGCCCCCTTGCTTAGGGTCATCACATATTCCCACCACGTATTTCATTAAGATATGAGATTTCAGACTCCCACGATAACTTTGTATCGCAGGCATAGCCCTCACACCTGTGTCTCGATACATTCAGTACTGGTGTTACTGCAATGGAACTGAGTGACAGAACTGGCAATGGGTACGTTCCCCCGCCCCTTTTTATATGTACACTTCAGCCTATGGATGAGAAGAGGTCTTAGAGAGCCACAGCGCTACCTAATGCTCTACATCGCTAATACTCTTATTTCTGGCATTTATAGACACAGCTTTGCCAATATGGTCCCAGATGAGCCATTCCAACCCTGTTAGAGAGGAACTAGGCTGGAGGATATGTATGTGTCTCACCAGTAGTTGAGAGAAGGTGCAATAAAGCGGAAAAGAAGAAATCAAGAAGAGCAAGGTACAGAAATGAGCAAAGCCCAAGAAGGATGAATCTATCCCAACCACTAGCTAACTCCTTTAGAGTAGTAGTTTAGTTTTTAATCTCCACAACTTCGCATGGCTGCAAATGTGCTACACCCTTGCCAACTCCCTATTACTTCTTAGAGGTTCCTCATATGTGTATGTACCATGTGCTCTAGTTTTCTAGTCTCCATCCTACTCCCTTTGTCTGTTTAAAAATACTTGGTGATATAAATTGATTAAGTAATTGACTGTACTGTTGGTTTCTGCTTGCAAAAGCACAGTACAGTAGTAAACTAAAATCATACTTTTAGAGCATCTTCTTCATAGATGTTGTCAACGATTTATCAAAATATCTTGACACCAGCATCATCTGAAGAGGTCCCATCTTTAAATACAATAAGCAGTTGAAAGTAGGACTAAGATAGTAGTTTTAGATCAGACCTAAAACTTAACTTTCCTCCTAGTAAGATGTAAAAGAGATATTTACTATTAAATATATGTGACATATATTTCAAAAGACCTGCTGTTTTTCTCCTGTTCAGATGGCAAAATTTTAATTTCTTTAAAGTAAGTAGTGGGCTAGCCAAAGAGCTGGTTTCACCGTAGCAAATCTCTTATTCAAGAGTGGCAGAGAACACTCAAGGTCAAGGGACCATATACATGAGTATGACCCCAATTGTCTCAGTTGAAACCAATATGGGGCAGGGTCTGGTGCTTGGCCAGACACGAACACATCTGGAAAATCTCAATCAAAGTGGAACTGGATTCTGGCCTCGAAGTCTAGGAGCTGTGGAGTGGCATGATGTGGTTTTAAGGAAGTGTACTTCTTGGTCCTGTGATCTCTCTGCTGTCTCAGCATCAGACAGGTTTTAATTTTGTCAGCACATTTGAGTCTTGAAGTGATGCCAAGTCTTTTTTTAGTGAGCACTCACACGGCACTCACTTCCTGAAGCAGTTTTAATGGTAGGCATGAATTAGATTTGAACCAAGCAGGAAATGATATTAGGTAATATGAACACTGCATGCAAATGTAGGCTCGATGCGGTGTAAGGCTTTGGGCAGTTTTCTTCACCGCTAGACACTCAAGTTTCTAAAATCTTGCCTGGGATATAATAGAGCCAGTTCAACAAATGCTTTGTAGTGAAATAACTTATTCAGTTGAAATAACAACATCTTATAACTTGACAGTGATGTTATTTTTTTCATGAACCAGATCCTAAGTTGAAATTATCACTGGTAGAAAATGTATTTGTTTTATGTAATCTACTGAGCACCACAGCTCAGCACCTGTTGACCCTTGTAATCACATGGCTGACAGATCTGTCATTCGCTGCTCCACCCCAACAACCTTCAGTAGCTCAGACAAATATGAACCTACATGAAGTATGATTTCTATACAATGTTATCACTTTCATACATCCTTAAAAGAAAAATATTCGAGATGAGGATCTTGTATTAATTACTTTTGGAAGTGTGTGTGTGTGTGTGTGTGTGTGTGTGTGTGTGTGTGTGTGTGTGTGTGTTTTGGGTTCATGGTGGGGAGCAGTTTTCAAAATTGGTCTAATTCCTACACCAGCTTCCAAATTGTTAGAACATGCTTCCTCAACCAGGATGGACAGGCCCAGTATGCAGTAATAGAGTAATGATGAGTTTAAGCAATAAAAAACAAAACAACAACAAAACACACATAACACCAAAATCTAACCAGCCTTAAGGCAAACAGACTCTTCCTACCTAGCCTGGTTCCTGTCAGTTGCAAGACCTCCTCTGCTAAGGGATGGGTGCTCCTGTGATCCTCCCCATCCATGCTAGCTGCCTTGATCTCCTGTAGATCTTTTATGAGCATCATAGCAGCTCTGAGTTCAAGAGTCCTATTGTATCCAAAACAGACTGTTTCACCCTAGCTCTGCCAACCTCTGACCCCTGCCATGTTTCTGCCTTCTCTCTGTGATGATCCTTGGGCCCATGTCTTACGGTGTTAGAATTTTCCAGGCTGTGTTTTTCCCAATAGATAGTTGCTTTTAACATCAGTGAATTGAACCGTCTCTGATTTTTTCTTTCGGATTTTACAACAATAAAACAGTTCCAGAAGAGGTAAAATTGGAATTTCTGAACTGTACATGCAACTCTTCTTCTTCTTCTTTAAATTCTTCTCTCATGTAATACATCCAGACCCCAGTTTCCCCTCTCTTTGCTCCTCTTAGCTCCCCACCCTCACTCCCAGCCTGTACCAGCTAGCCTCCACATTCTTGCCTCTCTCCAGCCTCTCCATCTTTTCCTTTTTCGAGTGCTTACAGATATCCCCCCCTTGGCTAATAAAAACCTCCCCACCTCTGTGCACCTTTCTTCCATCCTTTGGTTTGCTGTGACTGTCTTCTCTGCAGCTGCTGTCCCAAAGCTAGGGATGCTCATCCCTCTCAGAGCTCAGAGTCACTGAGCCATGTCTCTTGTCTCAGGGATCTTTGTCCTCTGTCTTATCTCCTTGTAAGTCTTGGTCTTCTCCTATCTCATTACACAGCCAGCCACGTGGATCTACATTCTCCCTCATTAGACTTCAGATACCTTGAGATAAAACATTTGTATATTATTTCTTCTTCTAATGGAGTCTAGTATGTCATTCATATATCTCCACATATGTAACTTTAAGAAAAGCAAGAGACACGTGCTGTACAGGAAGTGCTTATTAATGTGAATATTAGTCTTTTGTTCTGTTCTGTTTTGTTTTGTTTCTGAGACAGGTTTAGCTGTCTGTGTAGCTTTGGCTGTCCTGGGCTTGCTTTGTTGGTCAGGGTGGCCTCAAACTCACAGAGATCTGCTTGCCTCTGCCTTCACAAGTGCTGGGGTTACAGGCATGTGTCACCATACCCAGCTAATGTGAATATTGAAACACTGAAAATAAAAGCTACCCTTTCCCCAAGCATTATGTAAAGTGCATTACCTATACCATATTTATTATTCCTTATTATCATTTTGGGAGAGGGAATGTACTTTTATCTTCATTTCACAAGTGAACAAACAAAACTCACCATCACACCTTACAGTGCCCTGTTAAGCTCCAGCTGTATGCCAGCTGCCAGGTGAACTGGCACAGAAAGATACAGATGAGATCATCCCTTCCAGAAACTCCAAATCTTAAAAACACCACATGAGAGGCATGTGTCATGGCAAGGAGGTGGAGAGGCAGGATCTCTATCGTGGTACCAGGGAGAGTGGAAAATGGTACAGGCACTTTGAAAAAGACTGATTTGTTCATGTAGTTATACTATGGCCCAGGAATCGCAGCATGAAGTGCCTGCTAAGATAGTTCTAACCCACATCCATACAATAATGCACACATGCTCACTGTAGCACCATTCAGAGAGGAACAAGTGCAAACCACCAAAAGTCCACCAACTGACGATATTCTCCATCCCTGCAAAGGAATGCTGCTAGGTAGCAATAAGGAAAATGAAATACGGATATATTCCAAAATACGAATAACATTATACCAAGTTAAAGAAGACAGACATAAAAGTCCACGTGCTGCATGATCCCATTTATATGTAATGTCCTGAGAAGCCAATCTAGAGAGACTCAGAGTAGATTAGTGGTTGCCCAAGGCTTTGAGTGAAAATGGGAACTGACTGCAGAGAGGTTCAAGGGATTATATTGAGGTGATAGAAATGCAATAAAATTGGATTGTGGAGATAGCTGCAAAATGGAAAATTTACTGAAAAATCATTGAATTGTACACTCAATGTAGGAGAATTTTATAGTATGCAAATATAGCCTTAACAAGGTCCTTCTCAAAAGAGTGACAGGCTAGAGATAATGCTCATTAAGAAGCTGGCTCAGGGCTGAGCATTCTGTGCCTGGGAAACCCCCCAAATCACTTCAACATATCAGTTTAGAGATACGCACTGGGCAAGGGAGATGGCAAGTTCAAGAGGAGGTTGGTGACAAATGTCTGGGATTGCATGCTTTTTGTGTGAGACTATTAAAGGAATAGGCCAGCAGTTTTCTGTTGCCATCACAGACTAAGATCCAGGAAGAATTTATCAGAGGACCCAAGATGGAGCTTTCACATAGGATACATTTGGGGATCAAGGCCGGCTGATGGGGAGGTTCACAGGCAGCTACTGACCCTTCCTGGGGAGTAGAAGCTTGAATGTCATCAGTGCCGGTGATGAACATGGCAGCAAAGGAGAGGGCCAACATGACCCACTGGGTCTCAGTCCTCTGCTGGATCCTTGTGAAGTCCGTTCGTTCTTTGGTCACTCAGGCGGATTATGTACTTCCTACTTTCTACACTTACTACCTTCTGCCAGATTGCTTTGACACAGCGATGGATCAGGACTGTGACTACTCACCTATAAGGCTGCTTAAAGTGATTTAGAAAGCAAATCTGACTGTATCTGAAGCACCCAGGTTTTCTAGATACCGGCAGAATTGTTGGCATAGGCAGACTTTGCTCTCTACTGGTCTAGAAGTGACTAAGTCAAGGAGGGTGACTGTCTACCAAAGCACACATGAAACATGTGTGTCTAGGTCTTCTTACTGACAAATTGCCCAAGATCTACTCGTCCTTATGGGCTTTGATGAAAGCAAAGCACACATTTCTATCTATTTCTTTGAGAAGGTGCTTCTTGATCCCCACAGTCCTTTAGAAACTGCTTGTCCTTTCCTTTCCGTAGAAACTGTAGCAGGACACGCTTACACACATCAAGTGTTTTGGTATACTGACCATGAATATAAGCTCTGGAACCAGACACTGTTAGCTAGAACATTAACTCAAACCTTAGCAACACCTAGATTATCAAGGTAAATACTATTTCCAAATTGAGGATTATGTCAGACAATCCATACATGTCATTCAAGGGAAGGCAGGTTACAACTGTGGAGACAGACACCAAATACCTCTGTGGCCTCCAACAGTGAAGATTTACTTCTCACCCATGTGACATGTCCATGGGGTTTATCAAAAACAGTCACTCAGAAGCACAGGAAGACAGAATACTGCCATTTAAAATACTCTGTCATTCTTATTTCTCTGGGGCCATGAAGGTTTATCTTTCCACACCCACTTATGATTGATTCGGTTGGTGAACTATGAGCAATTTTGTCAACTAAGAGAAGGCGCTACATGTCTGGCCTCATTCTTTTTTTTTTCTCTCTTTTTTTCTTGACTACCAGCTTGTCACAGGCAGGGCCAACAGTTGAACAATATTTTACCCCAAGCATCTCTCATCTCATCTCTGACTCAGGAGTACATTTTCACTTATTACAGCAGAGGCAAAGTCTCCAGTCTCACAAGGAGCCAGCTCCCAGCTCCCAAATGAACACAAGTGGGCCTTAAAAGTCAGTAAGCTCCAATACCACATATCCAGCCCATGCTATACTTATTGGCCATTGAGAAAGCAGCTCTCATGAGGCTTGCGTACACTTCTGTACAATAACGATTGTTCTTTTTTAATATTTTATTTTATTAATTTATTCATATTACATCTCAATGGTTATCCCCTCCCTTGTATCCTCCCATTCTTTCCTCCCTCCCATTTTCCCCTTACTCCCATCCCCTATGACTGTGACTGAGGGGGACTTCCTCCCCCTGTATTCTCAGAGAGTATCAAGTCTCCTCTTGGTAGCTGCTATCCTTCCTCTGAGTGCCACCCGGTCTCCCCATTCAGGGGACATGGTCAAATATGAGGCACCAGAGTACGTGTGAAAGTCAGTCCCCACTCTCCACTCAACTGTGGAGAATGTCCTGTCCATTGTCTAGATCTGGGTAGGGGTTTGAAGTTTATGGCCTGTATTGTCCTTGGCTGGAGCCATAGTTGGAGCGGGACCCCTGGACCCAAATCTTCCTATCATAATGTTCTTGTAGGTTTCTAGGATCCTCTGGATCTTTCAACTTTGCCATTCTCCCATGCTTCTCTCATCTAGAGCCCCAATAGGACGTTCTCCCCTTTGTCCCAGTTTCCTGGTTAGTGAAGATTTTCATGGGACATGCCCCTTGGGTTAGTATGCAGATATAAGTAAGTATGTACCATTTAACTCTTTCTGCTTCTGGGTTAACTCACTCATTATGATCATTTCTAGTTCAATCCATTTGTCCACAAATTTCAGGAATATATCCAGAAGATGCTCCAGTACACAACAAGAAAATTTGCTCAACCATGTTCATAGCAGCCTTATTCATAATAATGATTGTTCTTAAGCTGGGAGTGTTGGCTCTGACTGGCGATCTCAGCACGTGCAATGCAGAAGGACGACCACTTAGGCACCTACTGGTAGCCCGGCTAGAGCATAAGATTCTATCTTGAAATAACAGTGGGAATAACAAACAACCCCAAAAGCCCAGAAAAGGTTGTTCTTCAAGACTGTTTGTGAGGGGTGGGGTTAGGGATGTGGGAGGGAGGGGGGGGTGAACTGACTCAGAGCTCTCTTGCACTCACAGGAGGCAGTTCCCAACTGTCTGTAACTCAAGTTCCAGGAGACCCAACAGCCATCCCTCATTTCAACAGGCAGAGCACTTAAGTGTCTAAGCCCACACATAGACACACAAATATGTACATAATAACTAAAAGTAAGTTTAAATCACTTAAAATAGAAATGTTTGTGAGGCAGTGCAAGCACATAGACCTCATAGAATCATAGGGGAAAATTCAGCACATTGTCTACTAGTCTTGGCTAGTTATTCAAGTCTTGACTAGCTCTTCATGTCAATCTGGATAGACCTAGCCCCCTTGAATCATCTTCCTAAACCATAGTCTGAACTTGTATGTTATTAATATTGAAGTCTTTTCCACTTAAAAAGGGTCAAATTCTGGAAGGATGTATAAGAATAAGCTGGCTGTGTAAACTACCACAAATCATAGCTGTAGCTGGAAACTAGCACCTACTGTCTAGGGGGCGACAATAAGGATTTGCAAATTAAGTCCATGAAAAAGCAACTTTAAATTACTCCAAATGTATAGCAGATGCAGAAAGGACTCTGGCATTAAAAGCCAATGGCTGCACATTGTTCTGAAGCAGAAACTTGTAAGCAACCTTTAAAGAGACATTGGGTGGAGAATTTATCGATTGTTTGAAGGGAAGAAAATGAGAGATGGATAATAAAGTGCAAGTTGCTACAGCCCCTGTCTTGGGTGAAAAATGGGAACTTCTGGTTGTTGAGTCATTGTTGATAAAGGAGCAGACTCATTTATCTTATAGAGACACAGAAAAGAAAATAAGTGAAATATGATTAGGCCTCTGCCAAGTGTTCAGATTAAATCCTTACCATGGCAATCCCTGCTGCTAGGTGAATACTTCCCACCAGTAAAAGCCCGATTAAGATGCTGGCACTAGCGATGCTAGAAATGCATGCTGTGAAAATCCCTTCCAAAATAGATTCTTTCCCCAGGGCATAAGCCCCAAGGGACCTGCTTTTCCTGTCTTCTCTGTTTTCATTAGGAAACGTTGTCAGTTGTACATGACAGTGTCTTTTATAGGGATTCCAGCTCTATCTTCAAAGGGCCCGGTGCCTTTTTATATTTGCAAGGAAGGCTTCTAAGAAGGAGTTCAGGCATACGAAAGCTTCTATGTGAACTCCCTGAACTAGAGCAGGCTACCAATTAACTTGGCCTCTCCTTCAAGTGTTAGTGTCCAAATTGGTCTTCCAAAGGGTGTTATTAGAAGGACTTTCAGTCTTTCAGTTGAACTACCAATTTCCATGATTTGATGTTTAGTGTTAAACTAAGGAAAAGAAATGGTTGTCCAATGGTGATGACTACTCCTGCCCTCCTGCATGTACTTCACACAGCTCACACAGGAGCTTCTAACAGGGTAAGGCAACTGGATGCTGCACGGGGCATCAACGAACCCCTGCAAAATCCAGTCCTGTCTTCTCAGTGGACAAACATATGATACGACTTTGATTTTCCTCTAGTGACCAGCAGCAGAAGACAAATGTATGATATAATACAAATAAAATGAGGCAGAGGAGGATTAAGGATAAGCATTGTGTATGGTGCATATGGCAGGGGCTGTGATTCAGACTAGAGACTAAAAGAATTCCTTTTAGAAAAAAACAATTGAAAAAAAAATGAGTGGTATGGAAGTGACTCCCATCATAAGATTTCTACCCTAAGATAAAAAATAGGAGGTGAAAAGAGGAGGGAGGGATGAATGGGAGGATACAAGGGATGGGATAACCATTGAGATGTAACAAGAATAAATTAATAAAGGAAAACAAACAAACAAAAAAAATAGGAGGTGATAAACTCCGAGGTAGAAAGGGACCAATCCATGGCATCTTTGAGAAGGTGCTTGGTGGGCTTTTGGTTTGTGTTCTTCATGTCACCAGATACTTGATAAACATGTTACTTCATGGAATTATAAAGGGCAGATTTACATTATAAATAGATTCTAGTGAAATGTTCATGATCACACAGAGCTACAGATTTCACTTCAAAAGCCACTCTCCAAAACAAAACAAGTATGGACAGTAGATGTGTTTTGGAATGCTCTCTCTGCTTCCTTCTTATAAACAAACTCATAAGAACGATGGGCCAGACTGCAGGTTTCAGAATCACAGTGATCCATTTTGGAGTCCAGATCCCAACAATTAAGAGCTGTAGGGCTTTCTTGACCCTTTTACCACCCATAAGGTGGTGATCACAATCCTCTTCATGAGGACTGTGTATCTATCTGTGCAAATGATCTGTTTAGCTGGCTACCTGGAGCATTACAAATGCTGCTGCTAAACCCTAAGCTAAATCAGCCATGGTCTAGCTCCTCATCTATGTCCTTCCTCTTTTATCCTCTGACTCCCTTCTCCGATATGCTTTAGCAGTGTATACTCTGCCACACACTGTTTAGCACGTACTTGATGCAGGTTGCTCCAAGAGGTTTGCAGAAGAAGAAGAAAGGAAGGCCACTATTGAGGGGATAGAAAGCCAAGGTGAAAAGGAAAAGGGATGAGTCAAAGAAGTGTGCCAGAAAATTTGTCTTTGATGATTCCCAGGAGAAAGTGAGGGATTCCAACCCAACTGCTATTTAAAAGCCTGCAACCCAGGAGCAGAGATGAGCAGAAGAGGTATCTTAAGAGTCACCAAAATTAAGGCTGCTTTGTTGCCTGGCCCAGACAGCCCATTAGTGACTCCACCTGGAAATTAGCGATCAAGTATTAAGGGACTAGAACCAATTAATGGGATCTAATTTGCTCTTTAGCCCCTTCAATTGCTAAGCCACATATTTCCTACACATGTGGGAAAATATATCTCTCAAAATGGGAAATGGAAACCATTAAAAGTCTGAGAAGTTTCAGGGACCCAGAGTCAAAATAATTCCCTGGGCAAGAAAGACAGCCAGGCAGGCAGCACTGCATGCTAAAACCTACAGTCCACTTAGAACCATTTTCTATGTGGCATTGCAGAGTTACAGTAACTTAAGTGAACATGCAGTTAGATGCCCAGCCATTTGGCCAAACATTACTCTGAGTCAGACATAAGGAAGGTGTTCAAAAAAGTCATTATGATAAAAGTTACCTGGATGGGGAGGCCTGGTGGCACTCAGAGGATAACAGGATACCAAGAAAAGACTTGATACATTTTTTTTTTTAATTTGTCATTAAAGTGCATACGTTTGTCAAAAACCACGTCTGAGGGTTTTCCCTCCAATGAGATTAGCATGTTATTTGGTAGACTGATCAAATGTGATCGTCCTTCATAGTGTGAGTAGGCCTGGAAAGAATGTAATGGCAGCCCCTTTCTGTAGCACAGATTTACATTGAAACATGGGCTTCTCCTGGGTTTCATGATTTTGGATTTGTCCTGAAGTTGCATCACTGCCCCTCTGAGATGCTAGAGTGATAACTGCAAATTCTGGGACTAGTCATCTCCCATAGTCACATAAGCCAGTTCCTTTCAATAAATATATTAAATATATTTATTCAATTTATTCATGGGTCCACAGATACTATCTATCTATCATCTATCTATCTATCTATCTATCTATCTATCTATCTATCTACCTATCATTTATCTATCTATCATCTATCTATCTATGCATCTATGTATCTATCTATCTATCTATCATCTATCCATCTATCAATCTATCATCATCGTCATCATCATCATCATCATCATCATCCATATTCTATTCTATTCTACTTTATTATATTCTGTTCTGCTTCTCTGTAGAATTCTAACAAAATTCTAGGGAGTCTGGTCCCCACATGTATTTTCTAAAAAGAGAACTGTATAACTTGGGACTAAGGCTTTCAGAGAGGATTTGTACATGTTAGATAATCCCTTCACCTACTACATATATGCAACCAATGCCATTCTTGCCAAGGGCATAGGCTTTCTTAGACCTTGGAGGACTGCTAGTCATTACTGTTGTGCCCTGTCGTCCCTTCCTTTTCCTTCAGGAGGAAAGCTCTCAGGAGTTCTCAAGCACAGTGTCAGAGCCTCTTTCTGAACACTGCAGACCATAAAGCAGCCAGACACACATGAATCATGACTAAAGCACAGTCAGGGTAATTTTAACCTTCCCAGGAGAGGTGCCTACTACTAGTGCTAAGACATCAACTGCTTAATGCACTGTAAGCTTAGGCATAGTTTGTTAGGAGTTTACAGCAATGGCTGCCATCTCTCGTCTCCTTAGTTTGTATTGAACACATTTACAAAGGTCACAAGAGATTTACTCTTGTCTTACTAATGGCTCTGTGTCAGACACAGTAAGGGATGGGATAACCATTGAGATGTAACAAGAATAAATTAATAAAGGAGAGGAAAAAAAAAGAAAAAAAGAAAAAAAAAGACTTCCTTCCCCTACATTCTGAACATCACAAGCACGCCAGACAACTTAGCAAGAAAACAGCCTTTCTTTCTCATGCTTAAATAGCAGCAAAAGATGAAATGTATACAGTGAGGAGACAAAATAAAACCTCTCGTAGTCCCTGCTTAAAAATGTGTGCGACTTTCCCAGCGTACCGAGAACAAACCCTAAGCTACTTCCCTAGGTCTTGTAGCTCAGCAAGGCGTGTGAGAGGACATGTAGTGCCCAATCACATATTGCTTTAAAAGGTAAATACAGATGAGATAAGAAGGAAACAAATATGTGCGAGTCAGCCAAAGATTAGGCAGAACTTGGGGAATCCTGCAGAAGAGGGGGAGAAAGGAAAGTAGGAGCCAGAGGACACTATAAGAACAAGGCCCACAGAATCAACTAAGTAGGGTTCATAGGAGCTCACAGAGACTGAAGCGGCAAGCAGGGAGCCTCCATGGGTCTGACGGAAGTCCTCTGCAAATATGTTACAGTTGTGTAGCTTAGTATTCTTGTAGGACTCTGAACAGTGGGAGTGAGGGCTGTCTCCAACTCTTTTTGCTTGCTTCTGGGACCCTTTTCCTTCAACTGGGTTGCCTCGCCCAGCTTTGATATGAGGGTTTGTCCTTAGTTTTATTGTAATTTGGTATGCTATGTCCAGTTGATATCCCTGGGAAGCTTGCTCTTTTCTGAAGGGAAGTAGGGAAGGAGTAGGTCTGTGTTGGGGTTGGTCTGGTGCTCTGTATACTAATGCTAGATTCTGGGCCCCCAAATCTGGCTGCAGTCCAGATAAATGTATTATCATGTGCACTGAATGGTATTGTTTAACTTTGCTCCCTACTTATTTCTGATTGGTTAACAAAGAACACTGGACAGTCTGTAACTGGGCAGAAGAGAAGTAGGTGGAGCTTCCGTTCCAGGGCTTGGGGTCTCAGGTAGGAACAAGGAGGCCAAGGAGAGGAGGAAAGAAGAAGGGAGAGGAGGAGGAAGGAAAAGAAGAAGAGAGAAAGTCTGTGGCCTGATGGAGCATCTCCAGCCCATATTGGCAAGTAAGTCACTTGGGGAGAGCAGCTGGGAGGGAGCCAGACTAGCTTAGGAAATTAGTTCAAGTAGTACCTTCCCAGTTCTTGTGCTAAAGCTTTAACAATAAATCAATAGGTTTCCGCCTCAATTATTTGGGAGCTAGCTGGGTTAGTAAAACCCTCTAAATTAATAAATATTCAACAAGATATGGGAGGACGGGGGTGGCCGGGAATGGGAGGAGAGAAGAGAGGGGGAAACTGTGGTTGTGAAGTGATAGACGAGAGAAGAGTAAATTTTTTAAAGGTTCTTGTGCCCTCCATCCAGTATGAGTTCTAACGTTATGTTCAGGAGAGAAAGAATAAAATATATCTACTATATTAAGAATGTGTGTGAGACCAAGTTAGCTGGAGGACACTCTTCTGAAGGGAGCCGCTGCCTCTTTGCCTGTAGGAGTGTCTGGTGTACACACTGCAGTGACTCCTTTCTAGACAACTTTCCATCTGAAAAAATACACTCACCTGCAGCGGAGTCCCACTGGTGACACAGCGGGCACCCTTCATTTCACTAGCACTTCAAGTCTGGATTGAATCCTATTATTCGGGAGATATGAATTGGCCCATGGGAACATTTCCAGCAATAGTAATTCAGAATTAAAATCTCATTTAACCACGATGACCCCAGGAAATTATAAGCTCAGGTAAAAGGAAGCCCCTGTGACAGAAATGGCTCTTATTCTTTCCATGCAGAGGGTGCTGGGACAACCCTCCAATCGTTTTCTTTTCTCCTTCTTCTTGTTAATGTTTTATCAGTGAAAGCAGCTTTTAATCACACAATGCCTTATAATGGGCAAGCCTTAAAAAAGAAGTATCTGTCGCCCTGATTGGCATAGTATAAGAACGAAAGCATGTCAGAGAAACACACATGAAAAAAAGCGATTTCGGTGTGGTGGAACAAAAAGAGCACATGAATATCTTGAGAAAATGCACATTTTAACAGGCATGCAGAGAACAGCTTCAGAATGTCTCAATACTTTCTTTCTGAACTTCAGTTTTTAAAAGGTATCCCTTGTGGCCTAATGCAGCGGCAGTTTTAGCATCCGAAGGGCCTATGCTCAAGTGCCAGTTGGATGCCTTACATCTTTAATGACCTTGAGCAAACCAGTTTGTAATTTTAATTTCAGTTTCCTTTCTTTTAAAGTAGAAACATGCTGCCTAGGAAGATGGGTGTTAGGGCTGAACAGATTTACTTTTTCTGGCAAGGTGCAAGGCGAGCCATGAGGGCTTCATAAACGTAACTTCTTTTCTAAGTAAAATATAGAGATTTGGCCTTGGCATACTCTGCTTTTTAAAAATGACTCTGTAAAAGTGGAGATTATATTTTTTAAGGATTTATTTGATTTTTAAATTTGTGTGTGTGTGTGTGTGTGTGTGTGTGTGTGTGTGCGCGTGCGTGCGCGCATGGGCATGCGCACATTTAAGTACAGGTGTCCTCAGAGGGTACCAGATCTCCTGGGTGTGAGACACTGTATATGGATGCTGGGAACTGAATTTAGGTTTACAATCTCAGTCTCAGTTACCCTCTGAACCATTTTTTTCCAGCTCCAACACAGAGATTTCTGCAGCCGGGATAATCTCATTTCCCCATTTTTTGATGACTTGGCCTATGAGTTCTTTGGTCTTTGTAGACTGAAGCCCATAGAATTATTTCCCATAGGTCCAGGCCTACCATGTATGGTTCAACTGAGTTAGCTCCTCTGCTTATTACAAGACCAGGTTTCTAGCAATATCAACTTTAGACCGTAGATGGGAAGAATTCAAAATACGTCCTTCTGCATCAGTGAATATACCCTTCTGTTCTTGAAACCTCAAACATCCCAGCTGATCTGGCCATTCTAACTGGTGGCAAACGATTGCCTCTCTTAACTTCCTAGCTCAGTACATCGATAGTTGCTCTGAGTTCTGTCGCTAAGACGGGAAGAACGTACAAGTCAGAAGTTCCCAAACCAGACACTACTGCTTAGGCTGGTAGGTGGAGAGGGGGAATTTCCATTTAAATAAAGATCATAGCATCTGACTCTTTTAGAATTTATTTATTTATTTGGTTTTTCGAGATAGGATTTCCCTGTGTAGCCTTGGCTGTCCTGGATTCATTTTGTAGACCAGGCTGACCTTAAACTCACAGCAATCCACCTGCCTCTGCCTCCCGAGTGCTGGGACTAAAGGCGTGCGCTACCACGCCTGGTTCAGCATCTTACTCTTATTCTGGGCTCACTAGACTGTTCTTTACCAGGCCACCAGGGCAAGGCACCGGGGTAGCTACATGTCAAGGCAGCAAGGCATGTACAGAAGTTATTGCTCTCAAGACAGCAATTAAAACATGGAGGAGAAAAGAAGGAACCGGATACCACCATAGTTGTCTTTCCACACAAATGAAGCTGTCAAACACCTGAAACTCTCCTCTCTGATTATCCAAGCGTAAAGACAAGGGTGGCAACATGTGTGTGTAGTGGGAGCCAGTGAACAATTAATAGGGGTGTGGCAAAGAATGTCAACTGTGATTAGTGTTAATTTTCTTCCTCAACCTTGGGGTGATTCAATTCTCCCTCACAGTCATCCGCCTGAGACTGGTTGTTCCTAAAATGTCATAGCCTGACTCATGTTGAATAAAAAATAAAAGAGGTTTCTGACTAAGTCAAATCCTTTCTCTTAGGGACTAGAAGGAAGGACCGAATCTCTATCCCAGTTATATTCATCGTATTGCTGTTCCTCGGAGCATCCCAAATGGGCCCAGTCTTAAGGCCCTTGTATCTACTGTTTCCTGTGCCTCAGATGGTCTTCTTTGCTCCCTGCGTAGCTGGCCCCTTAAATTAATTGAGGTCCTGGTTCAAATATTGTCCATAAGGCCTTCCCTGACTGCTCTGAGGCCAGCAGCTCTTCTTCCATTTTCCAGTGGTTTTCATTCACATGTGTAAGTTGCTAACCTCACTAGAATGTAATTCCACATAGAGAGGAAAATTGTTTAAAATATAGCTGGAGCAGTGCCTGGCATACATTAAAGGTACTAACATTCTAACAAACTACTTAATAATCAATAAAATACACCAAGATATTAGTGATCACTGTTATCATCTTCATGTTAATTAAAATTTCCATCAGAGGCCAGGATAGCAATGAATTTTGAAGTTTTCCCCTGGACTTATAAAGAGTGGATGAATTCCCTAAAAATAGTAAAATTTCATAAGTTTTTCTTCAGGCTTGAGTTAAAGCAGAGCCAACCAATTTCAGCCAAATGGACAGATGAATGAAAGCATGAAGAACTGCAGAAGAAATGTGAAAGGAAAGGAGATGGTGCTGACATCAGCGATCTGACCCATGAATGTGGGCAACAGAGCAGCACCCAACGTTCTATATCAGTAAGCATAAAGGGTACTGGGGCTGGACCAACATCTAGAGGTCACAAGTCAATGATATTGTCATGCTCAGAAGTAAATAAAAACTATATCATTATTACAAGACAACAGACATGACTCAGTCTAGAGGGAGGCAGAGGTTCGTATGGCTGGAGGTACAGTTCAGGGTCTAGAGATTCTGCTAGGTGTGGAGGGAACACGTACAACTGGCTTTCCTAACACATAGTCAGATGTGGCAGAGGGCTTGGCCCAAGTGTTCCCTGCACTGCACATGTCATTCTGTCAAAGACCCATCTCTCCTGTCACTCTTGGATCTCTCACTTCATCATATCCATGTGAGATAAATGAGACTCCCTTGTGAAAACAAAGGGTTCCTTCTGATTTTGCTTCTTGAAGACAGACTAGCCTGAAATTAACGGGATCTCTATGGCTTAACAGAGGTCTGAAGAATTTAAGAGCAACAGGAAACCTTGGAGGAGGTGTAGTGCCAGCTTTGTATTTAATGGGAAAAGACAAGTAGACTCAAGGTATTAGCCATCACCCAGGGCCACACTGTGGTAGTCACAGAGACAGAGCAATGACTTAAGACTTGTGCTACCTAATCTAGGACTTTTGTCTACTTCAGTATCCTTTAGTACCAAATGAAACTCACATAAGCCAGTAAGTCTTTTTTAGAAGTTACCAAGGACTAGACCTGGAGTGGAAATGTCAGGCAACAAGCCCACACAGGCACTCTACTCAGCTCCAGGGTTAGGCTTGCAGAAAGCTCAAATATACATTCATGGGGGAGTGTTGAGTAATGTGGAGTAGAGGTTGCCACTGCCTCTATGTGAACTGGTCAAGCAGAGTCAGAATAAGAACCAAGGCTTTATCCTAAGGAGAGAGTTGCAATGTTAACATATCAGAAGGAACTAGAGTGTCCCACAATACAGAAATCTTTTGCAATATTCCAAAGATTCCAAGGTTAGGAATTCCTGTCTTAGATATTTCAAATAATGTCAACAACTTTCCATGTTTTAACTAATCTGAAGGACAGCTCTCTAACCTATTTCCTGTGTAACCTTGGCTGTCCTTGCTTTGTAGACCAGGCTGGCCTCCAACTCACAGAGATCCTCTACCCTCTGCTGGGATTACAGGCATGTGCCACTGTGCCAAGCATCCTAATGCTCCTTTGAACTCCAGTAGTGTTTTACTCTCTCCTTCACCTAGCACGACAATGCAAATCCTGAAGCCCTTGGGAACTTCTGCACTGGGCTCCAACATTCTCTGGCTTGGTCCTTGATCTTCCATTATCCTCAGCACTAGAACCTAACACTGCATCCCTCCGGTGTGTTAGTTCCCAGGCCAGGCAGTGACTCCCATGTGCTCATCTCAATATCTTATCAGACAGTCAGATGGAGGTATCTGGGTGAGGAAGTGAGGGAGGAGAGAGCTATTCCTAGGTGGTCCAGAGACAGTGTCTCCCATGGCCCTGGGAGCTGACCTCTATGGGTAGAGGCTGTGATTGGACAGAGCATAGGAAGCTGCTGTTCTGTATCCATTGACTCGCCCAGGCCCAGGAAAAGAGGAAAGGTGGTTCAGGTGTGTCTGAAATGTCTTCTGGAAGTATGCCTTCTCATCAGCTCTGTTTTGTCACTGGTCTCCAGGAAGGGGACTTCAGCCCATGACAGAAGCCTGTCCATATCTTCCCTGAATTCCCTCATGCTAGAAAGAAAACCCCAGATGGCGGATGAAGTGAACTGGTTACCCAAACATCAGCTTACCTGCTCCTGGGATAACCCGGCCTAACTGGTAATAGAGCTTTTGGGGGGTGGGGGGTGGGGGGTGGGGGGGAGGGGTGCTTAAGTGAGGAATAAAGCAGCCCAGAAACTAAGAGATGACATTTGTTACTTTGTCTTGAAATATTAAGATTTATTGAGAAAGCCCAAATTCCCACATGATGGCATCCTCACTGAGGCTCCATAGTCCCTCTACTTCATGTGATTAGGGCTTCGGTCTGGGTTCAAAGGATCATGGTTGCTTCAAACTCTGGTTCCCTACTCTGCCCCTCCCCCTTCCCTATTTCCTCTTTAGCCTCTGATCATTTTGAATGTGAACCTCCATCTTAATCTGTTAGATTAAACAAGGGCAGTTTATTTTTAAACTAAGAGGCTTTAGATGGTAGAAATAAAAATAAAGGTTCTATGGCGGGATTTCAAGTTCTCGTGCTCTAGGGGAGAGAAGAACGTGCAGTTTTGTTGCTGACATTCCCGGTGCATTGATTTCAGGAGCATTACCACAATCTCCCCCAATGGTGAACAATCCACCTATTATTGTGCACTGGATTTTTCCGAAGGCAGAATCAATGCCAGAGAGATGTAGAGATATGCTCAAAGGCCTGGTCAACTGAAAGGGCCAGTGGATGAGCGGGATCCAACTCCACAACAATCCTTTCTATGACTACAGTGTGCCCTTCTCATGGAATTCTCAGAGTGTGCCATGACCTTTTACAAGGGTGCTGTAGGCTGGGCCTCCGGAGGCAGCACAGTCAGAGTATTCATTCCTAATGACCCTGGAAGGTCAATTCTGCAAATTCCTTAACCTCTTGAGATGCAGCTTTTGGCAACTTCTTACAAAGAACAACAACAACAACAGAAAGAGACAGACGTAAACGCCACAGCTGACACCCAATAGTGGGATCCATATAGCAAAGCACTAACACTATTTTTGAAAAGAGACCCCAGGATAACAGAGGTGTCAGACCTCAGGATATCTGCTTAGGAAGATGCATGCCCAGAGCACAGGCAGACGGAGAGGGGGCTGTGTATGCTCCATGTAGCAGGGCTGAGAAGCCTTGAGAGCCCAGAGGATTCCACCATGTGCCCCAGATGCTGAACCTGGAGATGCAGGATGTGGTTGCCCTGTGGTCTTGCTTTGGTCTCTTCATCCTTTCCCATGCTCCTATTCTTCCTTTCTGGAATGGTAATGTTATTGGGTGCCATTGTCTATAAGGAGCATGACATTGACTTCTGAATTCACAGAAGTTCACAGTTAAAAAATCACCTTGGGTGACAGGTGAGACTTGCACGTTGTACTTTTAAATGGTCTTGGAACTGTCAAGGCCTATGAGGGTTTTTGAGGTTGGGCTAAATGCATTTTGCATTATGGGATGTCTGTGAACCTATAGAGATGAGAGATGGAGGGTTATGACTTGAAAGCAATGCATCTGTGTGTCAAATTAGGACGGGGAGGGGTTGGGATGGTGAATATTAATGTGAACGTTCCCAAATTGATTAGGACACAAACAATCTGGCCATGAATATGGAAGGTTACCTAGGGAAAACTCCGTGACTGTCTGTGAGGGATTCTTTGGGATAGAAGGATCGAGATGGAAACACCCATTCTGAAGGAGGCGTGGCACCATGCCCTGTGCTTAGGTGCCATCTTCCATAAAAAGGAGAAGGCCAGATGAGCATCAATATGCATCACTCTCTAATTCTTGACTCAGACACAATGTTATCAGCTCCGTCAAACTCCTGCTCTGTAGACTTCCCTGTTGGGATAGACCATACCCTCAAACTACAAACCACAACAAGCTTTTCCTTCTTCAAATGGCTTTGGTCATGTATTTTGCCTGGAATAAGCAAGATGGCCAGTAACTAACACAGCAGGGCTGAACTGAACTGGGTAAGTCCAAAGTAATGACTGTCAGACAACCACTGGGCCTGAGGGAACCATGGAGTATTTCCATCCTGGCTGCCAAGAGTGTTTATGACAGTGACTTGTCATGCTGCTGCTTTCATAATCTCAGATAGAGGAGAAATATCAAGCAGAACATTTGGAGACGGACTCTTCTGCCGCCCACCTTGCAAGGCAGCTGCTGGTGTCATTGTGGGACAGAAGTGAGGGGCATTGGACACTGGCTCGAAGCTGCAGCGATTTAGTATGTTAATGTTACAGTCATAGCAGCCTGTGAGTGGTGGATTTGTTTCATTTCTGCCGCCCACCTTCACTAGAACACAACTGTACAGAGAACAAAGATCAGTGATTTGCTTCAAAACTCTCAGAACAGTCTGAGTGTTCTGTCTTCTTGTCTCCTAGGTGCCGTGTGTGTGTGTGTGTGTGTGTGTGTGTGTGTGTGTGTGTGTGTGTGTGTGTGCGTGCATGCATGCACGTGCATGCGCGCGTACACATACACATATTTGGACATGTGTGTGCATGTATGTGGATGAGTCTAAAGGCCAGTGTTAGAAGTCTCCATTAGCTTCCTGCCTGTTTTACTATGTGAGAAGGGTCTTTCACAGATCAGGAACTTACCAGTTGTTTAGATTGTCTGGCCAGCACACCCTAGGACACTTCTCTTTCTGTCTCCTCAGTGCTGGGATTATAGCCTCATACCATGACACTCACAGCTTTTTCCATGGGTGCTACACATAGAACTTAGATCTTCAGGCTTTGGCGGTAAGTACTGTATTGATGCAAGCATGTCCCAGCCCCTTGGAGCCTTTTGCATTATCTCTGGTTACATGTTCCAGGGAAAATCAGGAACCTCTAGCTGTCTTTGAGTTGTAAGTCTAGATCAGATAATACAACTGCCTTGAATTCAATGAGAGTGTTCCTCAAATCTCAGTGCTTTAGATGCTAAGACAGGGGTCTCAGACTCCAAATGCCCACAGAGGTGAGGGTATGTATGCAACAAAGAAACAGACCTGAGGACTTCCGACTCTGCTAGGAACATGGCTGGATGATGATTATCACACCTGCTTCCTTCTTGCCTTTACAAGACAAGTATAGGAACCTAACGCTATAGAGACAACTACTCAGTAGCCGTGTTTTAGTTTAAAATTTCCTTTTGTAGAGTGGGAAAGATAGCACAGAGTCAAGAATATTTGCTGCTCTTGCAGAGGACCTGGATTTAGTTTTAGTTCCACGAAATCTAGCATCCTCTTCTGGCCGCTGCAAGCATCAGGCACACATACAGTACATATGCATACATATATGAAGGCAACAACAACAACAACAACAACAACAACAAACCAAAACACAAAAAAACTCTACTCATACAAATAAACAAAATAAAGTTTCTCTTTCTCTCACTCTCTTTTTGTTTGTCTCTCTCTGTCTCTCTGTGTCTCCCCCTATCTGCCTCTCTCTGTCTCTGTTTCTCCACCACCATCACCCCCACACACATCTTTTTCTCTCTCTGGATGTGTGTGTATAGCCACACCCTAGCTGCAGATCCTTACTTTCAACCTTGTTTGAGAAGGCACTTTTTTTTCCTATCTGCTACTGTGTAAGCCATGCTAGCTAGCCTGTGAGCTTCCAGAGACTATAATATCTGCTGCCCATCTTACTGAAGAAACACTGGGATTATGGGAGCATGCTACCATGCCCAGCTTTTACATGGGTTCTATTGATTTGAACTGAGTTCTTTTTTTTTTTTTTTTTTTTGGTTTTTCGAGACAGGGTCTCTCTGTGTAGCCTTGGCTGTCCTGGACCCGCTTTGTAGACCAGGCTGGCTTCGAACTCACAGCGATCCACCTGCCTCTGCCTCCCGAGTGCTGGGATTATAGGCGTGTGCCACCACGCCCAGCTGAACTGAGTTCTTTAAGCATGTATGCCAAGCACTTTAGCAACTAAGTCAGCACCTCCTCGGGCCTGCAGAATTTTTAGCCTTACATTTTCATAACACATGAAACACACATGCATGCCTGTGTGTACACACACACACACACATACACACATACACACACATACACAGCCATCCATCTATAGATTCTGCATCCACAGATTCAATCAACTGCACAGTAACAATATTCAAAATATGCATATATTGCATATGTAAATTAGAAATGTTCTCTAAACACAACTGCCTCCATAATACTTGCATTGCATAGGGTACTGGAAGTCATAAAGAGATGACATGAAGCCTACGGGAAGATGAACATAAATCATGTGCAAATATGACAGCATCAGTGTTTTATGCAGAAGACTATACATTGGTGGGTTTGGTATCTATGTATGATTCTTCTGCAGGTATCCAAGAATAGGGGATAGAGAAATGGCTTAGAAGTTGAGAGAATTTGCTGTTCTTGCAGAAGACCAGATTTCCACTCCCAGCCCAAGTAAAGGCTCACAATTGCAAGTAATTCCATTCCCAGGGACCCTCCCTAACTCTGCAGACACCTGTACTTACAATGCCCACACAGATGCAGATGCAAACATACACATAAATGAAATATAAAACTAATCTTAGAAAAATACAGACCCAACTGCATTTATTCTTTTACAACATTGACATGTCCAAGCAGACGCAGGAGAGTGGGTTGGCTCTCTGACTGCAGGCAACTGAGAAGGCCAAATAGGTTGTCAGAAAGGGTTATCTTTCACTTACAATGACGTAAGTGAGGGAGTCAGTGGGGTGTGGGAGGTAGATGGAGTGTATGCTTTCCTTCTCAGGTGACTCAAACATAGACACCCGAGGACATGTGATCCCATCAGGACTGAACACTGCACGCTGCAGCCTCTGGAGCTTTCTTGCCTCCACAATGATGCTAAAGCTCAGAGAACCTGGCTGCAAAAGCTCAACAGGATTCTCCGAGGGTGGCGATTGGATATAACCAGCTACTGGCAACAGGGGCTAAGGCTCAGGCTGTCTCCTGGTTAGGCCTACATCTCTTTATCTAGGGTTTCATTAAACTTCGTGAGGGCACGCTTGGAACATAAAGACAGACAATGAAAAGAAATTGATATATTGTGTTTTAATTACAGCTCTTACGTCACTCTAGGAATTGTTATCGGTTGATGGATATAAGGATTAGAAAGGCTACACAGCACTTTCGAGTCACAGAGCTAATGGCAGGCAGCCTGTGTATTTTGCCTGAAAGCCGGTCATAGTGCCACTGATCTCCATTGCCTCTCTGAGAATTCTTGCTGGGTCACTTTTTCTCCATCTTTTCTTATCTATCCACCAACTATATTTCTAGCCAGGAATCCCAACAGTGTTTGACAGAAACATTATTTTCTTTCTCTACTGCCTGCTAATCAACAGTATCATATGGGAGCACCTCGCAAAGTAAGTTATGAAAAGTGCTGCATTTTGTACTTAATGACATAGAAAATAAGTGATTTAAAGGTAAATTGAAGATCTTCATTTTACCTCCATTACAGCTAGGGCAGATCATTACAATAAAATGGAGATGAAGTGCCCGTGGCCTTGACATCATATTCATTTATTACTTTTCCCTCTTAAATATTTTTAACCCATGCTCACTGCAGCAAGGCAGGAAGAGGCAAGTATCCGTAATAAGGCAACATTAGATGCTACTTAGCCCTCATGAGAGAAAGCCCCATCCAAGGGGTCAAGAACCAGAGGCCTAACTGCAAAGGCACTACTCAAGAAAGACTCCTCTGGCTGCCTTACTCGGCTCCTTAGAATTACTGAAACCAGTTTTTTGGTTTTTTGGGTTTTTTTTTTGTTTGTTTGTTTGTTTTTGTGACTTGAATTTCCCAGGTGGCTTCTCATTTTTCTGAGAGCTCCCAGAAAAGCCATGAGCTTGGTTTAAATTTATCCAAGGGCATAGGAAACAGTGGATGTAGAGAGAGGGATCCCATGGTGTATACTGTTCTGGGGAGAGAAACCTTGCCACCAGATTGTGTCTGCTTTGTCACACATGCTCAGTGTTCTGGCTCCAGGACCATATTATAGAAAAACGCACACATCCAAACAATGACTGTACTTTGTTGGTAAGCATTCTACATGAGGCTCAACAATACCAAACAAATTCTTAAACATCAAAACAGAATTTAGAAAGAATGGGTTCTGAAATACTCTTTCAAACCACTTCTCAGTTCATTTAGTAGTGACAATTGCATGGGTTTTCCCTCTCTTTCTTTTTCTCCTTAAATTCACTGAATTAATGCTCTGTCTAAAATTGCTATTGCATGCCGTTCGTTCAAGGGTATTGTGAGTCCCACAAAGCTCCTTCTGGGCCCATAAAATGTATTTTCTGGCAAAAAGAAATCCTTGCTTAAGTCCCAGTGTGAGGGTCTATTCTGAGACAAACCTGTGACTTAGATGGGGGCTACTGGCTGGTCTGGACAGGCATTTTTAAAGGGGAAGGATTTAGCTTACCTATCAGACACCTGATTAGAATTTCTGGAATCCTTGCAATACCAGAGCATCCTGGATATGCTTCTCCCTTGGGCAACAATTTTCCTCTACAATGATCCTACTGAAGAAGGCCCGGATTTGCCACTCACTATGTCCCAATTCCCCTGAGTGCAGCGTTGAGCCATGGAAGCATTATAATATGCCCTATTTCCTGGGAGGCATTTTTCTCTTCCCCTGTCTCAGATATGGTTTTTCTATGTTCTGACTTCAAAGCTCATTTCAAACACCTCTCTTTTCAGTCATCCACGTCCACTCTGCAATTGCCCATATTGGAAAATAATGACGGCACTACTAGAATGTGGTCTTTTAAACCGCCAGAGGTAAAGCGTGCTGATTGCTAAATTTTTGATCTCATCTCTCTCTTCTCTCCCAAGCTCCTCTGTCAAATTTACTCTGCTCCCATTACAGATACATACCCAATTTCACTCTGAGAACCACTCCTTCCTGACTTTATGGATTTCTACCAAGTTTTCAGATGAACCAAAAGCTCACTGTTTTCCTGGGTTAAGAGGTAACTGCAGAGGCTGCCCAGAGACAGGCCCGATAATTGCCGCCAGAAAATGCCTTCTCCTACAGCCAAAATTCTGGCATAGACTGAAGGGATGCTCTCCAGGTTCCATCCCTTACAGAGGCGCTATCAGCGATTGATAGCTGCTAGGAAATGGATAAACCACTCACTTGCTCCTCCTCCTCCTCCTCCTATTCCTTCCCCTCCTCTTCATCCTTTCTCTTCTTCTTTAATGTGTGGCCATTGGTAGGATTCTTGTGATCCAGTGTATGGCCTTGTATCCATACACATATGGGCATAAGTAACTGGACTTAGTGAGTTACCTACCCTCCCCCTGCCTTCCATTCCCCCCCTCCCCCCGCTCCCCACCAAATGAGAATTTGAAGTTGAAAGGAGGGCATCATCCAGTTCTTGGCACGGTCTGAAAGCAAGTTGTATGAAGAGCTCCACCATCTAAGCCTGCTCAGCTTTAGCCTAGAGAAGGAGATCCCAGGTGGCTGAGATCTTAAGCCAGAATTCGCCAAAACAGAAGAGATGATTGATTCTGGTTCCCCTCTAGAGCCCTGGGGAACTTAGTCTTTGAGTTCTCAGGCACCCTCCCGAAGGGATGTGCTCTCTCCTTGGCATCTTCAAGATCTCCTCTTCTTTCTTTGCTCTCCTCACTTGGTTTCCCTAAGCAAGATCTTCCCAGCCTTTTGCTTTTACTCTGCCCTGATCTTTGAATTTGCTAAAGAAGCTCCTTACATGAGAAACGCGCTTATACTGTACATGGCGCTACCAAAGATGTCTATACTTTTAGGTGGTAGCCGCCAGGTGTTTGGATGATAGTATTATGGTGGAGGAAATAGTAGATAAAGAGTATACTGCCTATCAGATTCAGGTCCTGTGAGGCACTCACTGCAGCAAAAGTTGCAAACTGACAGAACTGCTTATTATAGATTTCTAGATGAGAGCCATATAATCTTGTTGGAGAAAGACTACAGAGATGGAAGACAAATTATCATCTTTTTTTAATGAAAGAGCTGCAGATGTCCTCTGCCCTCTCTAACTCTGGGGGACTCCCTAGAGAAAACCCTTTGTGTGAGCCTTGGTGGTCTGAAGACATGCCATGGCAGAGGAGAAAGTATCCCCAAATGAGGGAGCACAGGGGACCCAGGCACAGGAGACAGACCAGCCTAGGACTTCAGCTGAAGAACTGATTTGTAGACACGAGAAGAATCATTTACTCATATGAATGAGTGAAGCTAATCCCTGGGGAGGAGCTAACTGTTCTGCATGGGGCAAAGAGATTTGTAGACATAAAAATGAAAAGAGAGGATGCTTAGTGTATAGTCAGCACCTGGTAAAACCTGGTGTAGCCTCCAGGTTAATGGTGCAGGGAAAGTATGCCTAATAGCTGTCATTTGTTTAGCATGTATCGAAGGCCATTTTACTACATTAAACTATTTCTCTCCGTTCATTATGCTTATTTAATCTTTTACAGGAACCCTTTAGTGTTGACGTAATTATTGTCCCTATTATGTGGTCCAGAGGGACTAAGGCTAACAGCAGTTTATTAAGCCTATAAGGTCACATGGTTAGAAAGTACTGATCCGTTGAATTCAGTGCCCATGTATCAGTTTAATCCTACTCTGATGTCAAAACAAAGTAAACCAAATGGGCACATCCTGAGTACCCATCCTTCCTCACAACGCAGACTTACAGCGTTCCTGTTCTAGCTTATATGCTTATTATCTTTTTAAAATTCGAGCAACAGAGGGCTCATCACTAGACTGGTTTCTGTTTCAACCAGGACCAGACCAAAACCTACACTACCAGTCTAACCCAGCTGGCTACCTTTTTCTACAAGCAGCTGGGACATCTCCCACCTTCACCAAGGAGTTGACAACCTGGTTGGAGTGGCCCAGGCTCAGGGAATGCTGCCCTACTACTGGCAGCTGCTTTGTCAAAGAAATGAAACAAGCTGCCACAGAGGTGTTAAGGATGTGGCACAAGATGTCTACTGAACCCTGGGGTTCCGAGCCAGGAGGAGGTCGCAGAACCACACAGTTCATCCTTTGGAGTGCTGGGATGAGGCCTCTTGACACACTGTCCTTGCACAAAGCTGAGTCATTTTGGCATTAATACATTCCACAGGGACTATTTCCACCTTGGACTACTACTATGGGGGGAGGGAGTCTAGTATACCTTGAAGCATTTCACATCCTATCTGTTGTTTACTCACTAAATGACAGCCATGACGACATACCTCTCAGGCCAGAATAACCAATTATATCTTCAAACATTCCCAAATGTCTTCTTGGAGACACACTACCCTCTACTCGGGAATGACTGAACATTGCTATCTTGAGACTTTGAGGACTGACATTGAAGAACGAGATGAGATTAGGGGTCATTAGAGTGGAGTCTTGGCTTCTATGCACTTCTAGCAAGTTTTTGGACCTTGAGGAAGCCTCTGTTGCTTTCTGGTATTCAGGTTCTACTTTTGTAAAATAAAGGAGCTAGGCAAAAATTTCCACAGAGGTTCCTTCTTAAGATGTTACTTTAGTTTTCTCATCAATATCACACATAAAGAGCTGCCGACCATGGAGAATTAGTGGTAGACAGATTCACACTCCTCCAGTTTCTTAGTTCAATACCTTGTGTGTTGTATCATGGTACCGAAGACTTGTGGATATGGCCAAAGTTAATAGAGACTGGTACTTCTTGAAAGTTGGCTGGTACCGGAAGCTGTTTCTGCTTAGGAGTTGTGACAGGTAGTAAAATGGTGTCTTCCAGAAGGGCCATCCATGTAGTACAGTCACATAACATATTAATACAAAAATTGAGGGAGGGTTGTTTTTAGTTATTTACATTTTTACTTAGCTTTTAGGAAATGTGTCAGTTATTAAAAATGCATTTGATATCAATTATGATAATACTGAAGTTATAGTTCACTTTGGATAGAAATGACATCTTTACTATAATGAAATTTCTAATCCATGAACATGGTACACTTTTGCATTTAATCATGTCTCTTACATTTTTATTGTATAGAATAGAATATTATCCACTTCTTCTGTCCACACTCTATTACATTTGTATAGTGTAAAGGCATCCATGCATTAGCCATGTGTAAGGAGTGTCTGTCATTTCTACCTAATCTGTTCTATTTCTAAGAAACTTAAACTAGACGAATCCTTCAGATTCAATACACAGTAAAGATTAGCATTTGTAAATGAGATCTCTAGAGATGATCCAGTTCCCTCATATCTGTAGATGCTAGTCATTAATTTTTCCTTTAATTCAATGAGTTATTATCCATTCAAATGTTTCTTACATAAACTGTTGCTTGCTACCAAGCAACAGCTATAGCTTTCCTATGGAAGATGAATACAATTCAATTGAAATTAATCTTTATTATGAGTATTTTTTGAGATACTCTATTTGGGTTTACATTAAGCAGTTTTTATATAGTACAAATTTAAAACTTGGTAAAAGTAAATATTTCTTTCTTTCTTTCTTTCTTTTTTTTTTTTTTTAGAAAATTCAAAGCAAAGGAAATGATAGAGAAACATGTCAAAATACCAGCAACTTCATGAATTATGTAGCAGCCATTCACAGCTAGGCACATAGCCTGTGGAAGAATTCTTCTGTTTTAATATTCGTTTCACATAATATCCCCAGAAGTGAGCTAAGAAGCTAATGGTGAATATACAAGTATTTTTGTATATACATTTTTCTTTCCTCTGAGGTACTTAGGAAATAAATGAATCTAAATTTAAATAAAGCTGTTCACACCCAGAAAGACTCTTTTACCACATATGCCAACTTCTCTCCCCAGGCCCTCAATAATCAAGTCTGTCTTGGAAGTATTACTCATGATTTATAGACATCGCTCCTTTAGCTGATGATTACCTCAGGAATCCTACCCTTCTCTAAGACCAGCGCACTTGCTGAGGTTATGAAGCCAATGTGAACCCAGGAGACATGAACCCAGGAGAACTAGGGCTTGACTTGGCCCATGTAGGTACCTCTCTGAATGTGTTTCTGATGGCTATGACCCTCACAGTAATTATCCTTTGTGCATTTAAGGGCAGTATCACAGTATGCTGGTCTGGCTGGCCTGGAACTTGCTATGTAAACCAGGCTGGCTTCAGACTCACAGAGATCTGCCTGCTTCTACCTCCAGAGTGCTGGGATTAATGGTGTGCTCACTATTGTCAGCAGCAATTAGTCCTTAACAACAGTAGTTAGTGGGGATTGCTACCCTGATCGCCAGTGTCTTAGACCATACCAAGTGACTGAATGTTGTCACTTGATATCTACCAAGTACCAGAACACCTGTGACTATTATGTCATTGAATGTTATAATACATACTACAGCTGAATGTTATAATACATATAAGCCAACCATTGGGAAAGTATCTAAAGATGCTACCACTATATCATATACTCAATTAGTGGTACCATGATTATTCAGAATTAAGAAATAATTTGTTTCACTTGATTTTCTAAGACATTGAAATTTAAATCTATGGATGAACTTTATCCTTTTACATAAAAATCAGCTCATCAGTATCTAAAATCTTTTTTTTTTTAAAGATTTATTTTATTTTACTTGTATGAGTGTTTGCCAGCAAGTATGCATGTGCACCACATGGGTGCCTGGTACCTGTAAAGGCCACAAAAGGCCATTTGATTCCTTGGCACTAGAGTTACAGACAGCTGTGAGCTGGCATGTGGGTTTTGGGAACCAAACCCAGGTCCACTGCAAGAGCAGCAGGCATTCTTAAATGTAAAGCCATATCTGAAGCTCTAGTAACTGGAAATCTTGCTAAAATATGCTATTTGTAGCACACTACTTTTAGGGGGCAAGTTCTCACTAACTTACATGATCAAGGTAAGTAATCATAATGTAGAACTTTCATTACAATGACCATTACACTCAGGGTATATGCATGTGTGTCTGATGATATGATATTTAAGACCACTCCATTAACAGGCACTGATTGGTTGTGTTCTTCTTGGGTCATGAATCTCACAGAGAAGTGGCTAAGAGTTTCTGACTTGTGCTCTAGAAAACTGAACTTATGGATTAATGAAATTTCATAAAATAAAACAAAATGGTAGCAACACTGTAATCTGTGCAATTCTAACCAAGACTCATACATTCTTAAAGGCTACAAGGTGTCTCCAAGGGACTAAAAATTCTATCCTATAACTTAGCAACAGCAGCAATCAAAAGATGGACAAACACAATATGGCGAAGGTCTTGCCTTGTGAATGGCCATATTAAATATCTCCAAGAGATTTATTATATGCATTTTTATCTCTGCCCATTTTTCAGATGACAAAAGTGGAGATCCGAGTAAGTGATAAAATGTAATATATTTAGCAAGAAAACACAGAGAAGGTTGAAACGTTGAAGTTGGAAGTCTTAGCATGTGTTTTCTTTGGTTGGTCATTTTTCTGCAGATAATTATTTCACCTCTATAGAAATAAAGGTAGAATTATCACCTATTTCATGTTGATGACACAATGACTTTACATGTAATCTTCTTAGTTTCTGTGCACATTTAAAAGGATATTTGGGGCCTCATTATATAGCATTTAAAATAACTTACCTAAACATTGCAGAGAATGAGAATGTAACAGACTGATTTGGACTCAATATTACTTCTTTAAATGCTGTGGTCCTCCCTTTCCCCTATTCCTAATAGACACCACTACCATGAAGATTCATCTTTTCTTCTTAGGTGAAGGAAGACGAGAAATAAAGACCTGGCTGTAGCATACTATGAACAGGAAGCACCCAACTACAGAGAATTCTCTTTGACACACAGCTGTGCCTTTGTTCTGAAGTGAGGCTTAGGCAGTGAGAAGATCTTCTCCTTCCGACATAAGAAGTAAATATCCTCTCTCCCCATGCAGTCCTCTGAGCTTAAAATAAATCAGCGGAAGAAGGCCTTCAACAGACGCCAACGCAGCATCAGTTACAGCTATGCCCACGTGTACACCGTGTGTCCTTGAGTTTGTGTAAGTGTACTCGCTGCCCCTCAGGAAAGATTAGATACATTCTTATGTGCCCTGTTTTTCATATGAGGATTTCACTGAGAACATCAAGGAGTGGCTATAACATTGATATCTTCCGTTTCTTTTCTCTCTTTAGTACTGTGATGGGAAAATGTGGTGGCTTAGTCTAGCCAGATGATTCTATACAACAGACTTTAATTGTGTTCTATTATTTGCCTGGATTGAGTATCCCAAAGTACCATTTCACTCTTTTACACTTGAAGGGATTCTTTTGGGGGATATCTCATAGATAACAACAGCAATGCTCTCAATAGTAAGAATACTACCAGTGTTAGGTTAGGAGTTAGTAGAGGGGGGATTAAAAAAATTAAATCTAACTTGTTGTTTGGTTGGTAAATAAAGTCTTGCAGGAACATTCTTTCCATTCATATGTATTATTTGGGCCTGCTTTCATGCCACATAAGCTGAGTTGAGTAGGTGCAACAGAAGCCCGCTAATCTGCAAAACCTAAAATATTTGCCACTTGACGTTATGCAAACCAATCTCCAGCGTGCTCCCCGTGTGTCTGTCAGGCATGGTACTAAGCAATTTGTATGCATCCTGGGTCCACTCTGGCTGTTTTTTTGGTCCTCTGTATTTTGCTTCTGTGATCTTTTCCATAGAAAATATATAGAATTAAACTTTATGAATGCATTGCTATAAACATGGAGATATTATACATTTTAAAAGTTCACCTAGGGATGAAGAGATGGCTCGGTGCTTAAGAGCACTGGCTGTACTTCCATAGGACCCAGATTCTATTTCTAGTGCCTACATGGTGGCTCATAACCACCTGTAACTCCAGTCTTAGGAGTGGATGTCATATTATGGCCTCCACGGGTGCTAGAAATGCGTGTGATATGCAGATATACATGTAGGCAAAATATCTATACATATAAAACAAAAATGCATATAAAATTAAAAAATTTTTTAAATGCCTGCTTAATCTAGGCCATGTACAGTGGCTCACATCACTAATCCAAGTTTTCGGAAGACTGAGACAGGATTCTTTCACGTTCAAGGCTAACCTAGGCTACGTAAGTGAGTTCCAGGTCAACCTGGGCTACAGAGAGACCTTGTTTCAAAGAATTATGTAAAACTTTTTTTCTTATTTTAAAGAAATTAAATCAATATATTCTGTGACCCCCCCTAAAAAGCATTTATGCTGGTATCTAGTTTTGGGGTTGTTTTATTGTTTTGTTCGCTTTATTTTCTCAGCTTTATAAAAGCTGCAGTCAACTGAGAAGAACTTCCATTTGAGAAAACGTCTCCATCAGATTGGCAGAGAGCCAAGTATATGAGACGTTTTCTTAATGATTGATGTGGGTAGTGCCATCCCTGGGCAGGTGGTGCTGCATTGTACACTGAAGATAGCTGAGCATGCCATGGGGACAAACAAGTGAGCAGTGGTCACCCACGGTCTCTGCTCCTGCTCTTGTTTTAGTTTCCTGCTTCAGTTCCTGCCTTGGCTTTCCTAGATGCATGACTCGAACCTGTAAGCCAAACGAACCCTTTCCTCCATGTCTTTTGGTGATGGTATTTATCACAGCGATACGACAAAAACTAAGTCATACATGCCTGATAGCTAATGCAACTAGCAGAGACATCAGGTCTGCCTGCCTGAGGTACTAAGTTTCTAACTTCTATCCACCCCATGGGATGAGATGAAAAATCCACATGCAAGCACCAGAGCTGCTCTGGGAAAGCCCACAGAATAAGAATCCAGAGCCCAGGTGTTGCCTGACTCTAGATAAAAACTCTTTCATTTGCTTTTCTTTCTTTCTTTCTTTCTTTTTTCTTTTTCTTTTTGTTGTTGTTGTTGAGATAAGGTTTCTCTGTGTAGCCTTGGCCATCCTGGACTTTCTCTGAGGTCTTCATTATTCCTAACATCATCAGGAAGATTAATTCATATTTATATTTTCAACAAATATTTAAAATAAGGAATTGTAGACAAAGGTTAAATAAGTTTCCACCCCCAAGTATCTCTGCTTCCTATAGCCTTTGTATGAATCTTTACCAAGGGTAGAGATGGAATGACAGGCCCTGTCACCTGGCCCCTCCAATACAATTCTCCAGTTAAAGAAACACTGGGTCTTTAGTTACATCTGCTCACAAAAAATATATGACTTGGCATTTTTGTTCTCAGAATATATTGAAAAATAATTTAAGCTGCCTTCTGGTGTTATCTACAGCTTGTGTATGACACTGCTGGCTGCAGAGAAAGCTCGGGAGGCTGCAAAGAAATGAGAGATTTGAAAGATACTGTCCCAAAAGGGTAAGAATAAGTATATTACTTTCTTTTTCTTTAAAAACACACACTAACCGAGAACTTCTGAAACAAAAAAGAAACAGATTTATATCCATTAGCATGGAAGCCTACGCAGCCTACAGCAACACATACACATGTACAATGGACTGGGTGCCCAAGAGAAGGAGCACTTGTTTTCCTCGCTCCTGAGACCACCAACCCTTCATGACGTCATGGGAGGGGGGAGCGTGTGGCTAGAACGTATGTCTTCCCCACAGTCCTGTTTTGATTTGTTTGGTTTGGGTGAAAGTAGTAGGACTAACATGATTGGCAATGGACAGAGGGTAAGGTTCTAGCAGTAGGCTGGAACCGTGTAACATAGGTTAGACACCCAGGATAGAGGGTGTCATTTTCAAGTTGTAGGTGGCCATGTGGGGGTCAGGAAACAACGACCTTAGAGGCCATGGAGTTAGAAGATGACTCATACTTAATGACTTGGAGCCTCAGTGTTTAGAAAGGAGAGAAAGTCTGAAAAGAAATCCTGCCTGTTTCACAGTGCTTTCACCCAGGAACCCCGTCACAACTATAGAAAGTTGTCCAAGGACTTAGCTTTCCAGAACATGGCATGGGATACCAAATAATTCCATAAGAGCAGACACACACACACACACACACACACACACACACACACACACACACACACAAATGCCCTTTATTATTTTGAGTTTGAAAATATATTGTTGAGTTGGAATTCCACAATTCTATCCCAAACTCCCCACTTTGCCTGTGTCTTTTTCCAGAGGCGCAGAAGCTGAGGGACACACGGTGGTTTGAGAAATACTGTATCAAGTTGCAGCTGAAACATCAAGCACTAAGTGGTAAGTGGGCAACTTTTCAGAGGGAATTTTAGAAGGAGTAGCTCCCAGCCTTCACAAACACACACCACAACCCAGCATACCACCAAGGCATCTGATAACGTCCAATTTCATCTCAAGTTGTGGCTGAGAAATGGGAGACTTAAGCGTCAAACCAGCCTCTCCATACCCAGAACATGGCCAAAATGACATTATCCCAATGCAGCATTCTGGTTTAAGTACAGAAAAGCACTGTAATTAATGTTTGAGTCAGGGAACTGTTGAAGTTTTGAGTTTACAAAATCAATAGCAATACAAAAGCCTTTCAATTATGTAGGGACTGAAATACCTCAGCTACCCTCTGCCCACTAGGAAATGTCATCACATTCTTTGACAAACATAACAGGGACCATTCGTGAAGTGCACTGTGTTGTACAAGTCATGCTTGTTCAGGGGGAAAATAGTGTGAAAGTAACAATCACTCTTGACATTTTCTCACTTTAAGAAAAAAATATCTGGAAAATAAAGCATTCCTCTATACCATTTTATTGATTGAGTAAAGAATCTTTAAGATCACAAAAAGAAAAATATTTACCATACATCGATATACCTTTTACTGAAAACTCTTTCATATTCAAAATGATGACTAGGAATAGAGTTTCATCTACTTACAAGTGCTAGGAATTGGGGCAAGCTCTTTGAGTCACTTTTCTCATTTGTAAATGAACTACAACAGCAGTAGATACTCCTTAGGGTCCTCGTGAGCTTTCAACAAAACAGAACAGAAACTGCGCAGAACCTGGCATGCTGTAAATTTAACGAAAAGCTAATTAGCAACCTGACAGCTTTTAGTACCCCCATTCTGATTGGAGAAAGACTAGGAGAAAATTTAAAAGCCACATAGAGTCACATACTTCTGGGATCGGGAGAACAAACATTTCATTTTTCATCTTTTGGTCATTCACAGTGTCCGTCCATCAGTAAGCACACTGGTCTCAATACAAAGCAAACTATTTCCATTTTTAAGTGTGTGTGTGTGTGTGTGTGTGTGTGTGTGTGTGTGTGTGTATGCAGGCAGAAGACAACTTTCTGGAATTGGTTCTCCAACTGTTTTGTGGCAGGGTCTCCTTTTGTCTCCTCTGCTATGTTGACTAACCCAGGCTACTTGACCCATGAGCTTCCAGGCCATTTTCCTGTCTCCACCTCCATGGAGTGCTGAGAGTGCTGAGATTACAAATCCATACTGTGGCAGGCACCTACATCTGTCTGTTCACGTGAGTTTCAGGGGGCGTGGTGCTCCTGTCAGCAGGTTTCTGGGCCAAGGGCTCCATCTTTCAGCTCCATTATTTCCTGAGTTGCTTTACCCAAATAAACACTGAGCTTCAAAGCCTAACTTTCATGAGCACTATTAAAAGTTCATGGTTTCCCTACAAGTTAAGAAATATTCAGTGTCTCCCTTAAACAGTCTCTTTGAGGAGGTGGTCAATACTCCCTTTTTACAACTGTTAGTACACATTCATCTGATGTTTGTGAAGATTGTTCCATTTATTACAAAGTGTTATTGTAGTCATTCCAAGTTCAGGAAGGAGCTTGAAAGGACAGAGAGGAACACATTTTATGGTATGCTTTCCTCATGATTAGCAAACTCTCAATGAACCAGACTACAATTAACCATAATTCTCATTAATCATAATTGCCTATTCTTCACAATTCTGTATAAACTCATAGCACATGAAATTATATTACAGTTTCTTTCCTTTGACAATGCTACTATGAAGCGATATCCACATTCTAAACACTTCTGTTTTATCCATAAGAGAATACTTTGCTTAATTAGCTCTACACTAGCCTCTCCAAGTCCACTTAATCTTCATTCATCCACAGTTCTGCAAAGCTTAGTTATCTGATTTTCAGAACCAAGGAGACAAAAAAAAAAATTAATCTACTTTCCTCAGATTGTTAGTTGAAGCCAATTTTATTCTTCACTTCTTGATTTCCTCAACAACAAAATAAAGATGGTTCAATTTAAAATGTTTTTCCCCTTTAGTTCTGAATCTAGATGCCTGTTAGATGAATTCCAGTAGGATAGTATCTTTTGTGTGTGTGTATATATATATATATATATATATATATATATATATATATATATATATATATATATAATTAACTAGGGAATCTATATAACTTGCAGCTAAAAGCTGGCTCCTAGGAAGAACAATTGATAATTAGCTTTTTTTCTAGTTGTATTTGTTCACTGACTCCTCTAGGAGACTCCAACAGGAGAAGATGACAGAATATTCATTTCCTTTTTTTCACCCTCTCTTTCCATTCCCAGTTCCTTCACCCTTTGTGGAAAACATTATATAATTGCGTCTGAGCATGAAGCACTTCACACCACTCTTTCATAAGTGGCTTCCCCATGTGTCATCTTTTACCCACACATCTACCTCTGGCCCAGTTTTGTAGCCTTTGTAAGAACTATTGAAGTGAGAGGTTCAAGGTCCCAAAATATGATTAGGGTACAATGTATTTCCTAATGATTGAATAAAATAATGGCTACAGTGCAGGAGGAAAAAAAATAGAACCTCATTTGGTCCATCTTAGAGATTGATTCCTTTTAGGAGAAAAAAAAAATTGGAGGAGGAAGTGTGAAAGTTCTACTCCATGACTCCTCTCTCTCCACAGTGAACTCCAAAGCTTTTTGCTCTGTGGGTATTTCACACTACAGCTGACCGGAGACGTAATTATATAAAATGAGATTGGGAAAATTAGCAGCAGTTCAGAGTTTGTCTTTATTGGCACATAGGAAGAGAAAGGATCATGGCAGGAGTCGTGAAAACCCACAGGAAAAATGAATTGCCTAGCAGTGTCTTGTAAATGGAACTAATGTATGGGTTAAAGGGTTTCTAAGAAAATGGGATTGCATTATGCTGGCTTTAATATAAAACCGAAACTGCTTCGTTTTAGACAATTAGTTGTTATATCAAACATAAGTCTCATTTCACAGTAATGTAAACTTTTCCTATTTGCTTATTTCCAAAGTTCCTGGTTAATGTTATCCTGTTCCTGAAACTTCTGTGGGAATAGGATGTTTATTTTGACTTTTGTTGAACAATCTAAGTGAGAAAGACCAGATGGATCAAATATCTTCAACAATTAAAAGCAATTTTGTGTGTGTGTGTGTATGAATGTAAGACATAGGGTATGCCACATATCCTAGCATCTAAGAGTTCCTATTAGAAAGGGAAGGGATCTCTTTCGGAGGGGGAGAATGGAACAAGGAGGAAGGGTTATGTTTTGTCGATTTAAAAAAAAAAAGCCAAGCAGAAGAAATCTGTACTTCCCAAACTACAGTCTGGAAAAAGCTCTCCTTTAAAAATATTTAGGGGAAAAATGTGACCCGGTGTTTGTCTGTCTGTCTGCCATTCTACCAGTCTTAAATATACATACCCTTTGTTTATTTTTGAGCCCATTTTTCCTATATAGCTATATACTATATAGCTTCACAGGAGTGGGAAGGCTCAGCTACCTGCTCAAAGTTCGCAGAGGCCTTCAGCAGAGTGAGATCTGTCTAACTTCATGCTTACGCTTTGGAAACTCATTTGGCTAAAGAAGTCCTTAAACGGCGGTGGCAGGCACAGCACAGCAGCAAGTGCTATTATGGCATGCACCATTGCAAACCTAGGGTTGGGATAGACTGCGTGAGCCATCTATAAGCTTTATCGTTTCAGGGAAGGAAGTGAATGAATTTAGGGATAGCAAACCGCAGAACAGCACTCACTCACTCACACACTAACTCAACCCCACTGATAAAGGACACAGCGTCAAGATTCTCTGCATAAGAAATATGGCCATCAAATCATTGGGAGTCTTGCTTTTTGGGGACTATGCTTCTTACCATTCATATTTTTCAAAGCTTGGGTCAAATGCTGTCTCTTTCATACATCCCACCAATATGCCTGCTTATTATCCAGTCTCTGCCTATAAACTCAACGCACCATTAGGATAATGATTTGTAAAACTTTTAACATTCCTAGGTCTTGATTTGATGCCTAAAATTTTATGCTCTTGCCAAAGACTATACTTGGTATATTTCAGATTTACAAACCTAATGTGGTTGGCCCAATAAATCATTGTTCATTTAATATATGTGACAACATTGCACTCTCTGGCTTTAAAATGACATCATCCTAAAATGCCCACAGCTGAGGGCAGTTGGCCCCTCCTGAGGTGCAGCAATCCATACTGCATTTCTTAGCTTGGATTTATAAACAGGAAATTAACTGCCTTCCATCATTGTTCTAATTGACCTTCAGCTCAGGTTTGGAAGGTAGAGACCTTTCAGCCACACAGGAGACTTTATTGATGATATCAATGCATTAGTGGTGCCTTTTGGTTTCATTATGATGGTGCCACATGCAATAAGGATACACATTTTAAGAGTCTAGGGGGAAGGAGAGGCATTCTAAAAATAGGGTCCCCCTAAACGAGGTTTCCTTCAGCTCATACGCCTCTTACTTGAATTCAAACCTGTAGGGAACATACACAAGAGTATCCTAGCTAACATGCAGGGGAAGCAGATGAACAAAAATGCATACTGTTCAACTGAACCCCCAACTTGCAAGATCATATTATATTAGTTAATGCTTAAATCTCCCTCACCTAAAAAGAAGTTGAGTGCCGATGTTAATTGAGATGTGTCATTTGATATAGTCAGGATGGATGTGTCAACTATTTACTGTCTTATATTTTCAATCAAAATAGTGTTGGTTTAGTTATGTGAAATGTGTAGAATACATTTCAGTTTCTGCAAACAGCTGCTACATAGTCAATCAGCAAATGTCAAAGCAGCCTTTTATGTATCCCACACATGGCTTTATGAGATCAAAAAGTCTAGAGCTAGAGTGACCAAATTGGAAAAGAAAAGTAGGTTTTTATAAAGGCTATTTTCAGAAGAATTTGCACCATTAAAGAAAAATAAGACATCTCTGTGGAAATCTTTGGTATTTGATGGAAATCTGGCTTCTGAGTGGAACATAATGAACACAGATTTTTCACACATGGGAAAGCAAAGAGGTAAACACAACAAATACACTTTCACTCTATGTTCCCATGAAATGCAGCTAATTGAATACTGAAGACCAGGATCTGAAAACCTCTCCTCAGGCAATGACTACAATCATGACATATTCAATCAGATCATGATACTTTGGGATTCATATATATGTTTTTTATTAAATATAAAAACAAACACTGTCTAAAGCTAAACCACCAAATAAAATGTAACTATTAAACATGCTTCCATTTAAATTTTGAATCAATGAATGAAATGTGCAAGTGTATTAGCTTCCTAGAGAGGCTTTCTTAATGGCTTTTTGCCTTTGACGGGGCAGGGGGGTCTAAGTCCTAGACAGAACATTTTCATATCTTTTATCAATAACCTCTTAAAGGCAATGCAGGCATCTTATTGTATCTTTTGTCAAGAGTCACAAACTGGGCACTTTCTGTTACCCAGTTCCAAACCCACATCCACATTCTCAAATAGTCATTACCACGGCACGGCACTCCACTTCCTAGTTCTAAAATCTGTGTTGGTTTCTTGGGGTATCCTAACTTATTATAAAACGTCCAACTTAAAACAAAGAGAGAGAAGCATGGGAGGATGGCAAAGTAGAAGGATCCAGAGGGTCCTAGAAACCTACAAGAAGAACATTATGATAGGCAGATTTGGGCCCAGGGGTCCCACTCAAACCAAGGCACCAGCTAAGGCCAATACAGGCCGTAAACTTCAAACCCCTACCCAGATCTAGCCAATGGACAGGACATTCTCCACAATTGAGTGGAGAGTGGGATCTGACTTTCACAGGAACTCTGGTGCCTCATATTTGACCACGTCCCATGAATGGGGAGACCTGGTGGCACTCAGAGGAAGGATAGCAGGCTACCAAGAAGAGACTTGATACCCTATGAGCATATACAGGAGGAGGAAGTCCCCTTCAGTCACAGTCATAGGGAAGGGGAGTAAGGGAAAAATGGGAGGGAGGGAGGAATAGGAGGATACAAGGGATGGGATAACCATTTCGATGTAATATGAATAAATTAATAAAATAAAAAAAGAAGAAGAGAAAAAAAAGAATAAAAAAAAAAGAAAAAGAAAAGAAAAGAAGTCAAACCTGTCAGGGTTGTGGAGACGAGAAATCTAAAAAACCAAACAGCCAGCAGGGCTGCACTCCCTCTGCGTCACTGAGCAGAGATTTTCTTTGACTTGGTGCCGTCTCAGTTGTAGTAAGGCATGCTTCCAACATGTCTCTGTCATCAAACAGCACCGTCCTTATTTAGATGATCTGGGTCACACTGGGTGACTCCTTCCCCAAACATAACTTAATAACATTTGCAAAGATTCTTTGCCAAATAAGGTCACGGTCCTGGTAGTAGGCGGGAAGACTTCGCAGGGCTATCTAGAACACCTTATAACTATAACAAATATGCAACACATCAACTTATTGTCTGCCAACTGCGCGTACGACCTGTACTACATGCCTTTTTGTGATGTCCATGCAACTACCACCACCATCAAGACAGAGAGCTCTTCTGTCGCTGATTTACTTTCTCTCACTATAGATAAGCTTTAATATTGGAGGGTGTTGTACAAAGAATATTACACAGAATCTAATATCTCAGATTCTTCTACACAGTACAATGGTTTTGAAACTCTTCCATGCCGTCATACGTATCAGCAATTTATTTTTTTTAATTGTTGACAGTCCTACTGTGTGACTGTCATTAGGTGTGTTTCTCTCAGTATATCTGAACCTTAGCACTATTCCATTCATGCCAAATAATTCTATGTTGGTTTTGTTTACTAGAGGATGTTGGGCAACAAACTCAGTCTCTTACAACTGGAGGGCTGAAACATTCCCATACTACTGTGACAGATAACAGTGTCTGCAGACATGAGCAACTGTCTTCCTGGAGAGCATGGCCATCCTGACTGAGCAGGACTGCGTCTAACCCCCTCATTTGCGAGTGATGTTAGCGCTATGCCCAGACTGGGAAGGGAGCTGTTGGGCACATTGCCTCCTACTACTTTGATAGGACCTGTAACATAGTTTCTAGCCCTGGGTGGAATATTTCTGGGGCCAAAACCACTTTGTAAATGAGTTGGGCCTGGGACTGGACGTTACAATGTTAGACCCATCATGTTCTCTGCCTAGAGGAGAAACAGAGTGGCCTTAAAAAGCTAACTGCTCATTGTAATGGTACAACTTGAGATACCGGCAGAAAACAAGTGAAGAGTGTGTTCAGAGAGGGAAGAGGGAAGACCTGTAATTTGCCTTGTATTGAGAGTAAATCCTGGGGGAGAATAAGCCACAAGAAAAACATAATGAGAGGTTACGCCCAACAATTTACGAATAGCAGGGACCATGAAACCTAGACTATGGGCTGGAGACATGGCTCAGTGGTTAAGAGCCCTGTCTGCTCTTCCACAGATCCTGAGTTCAATTTCCGGCAACTACATGGTGGCTCACAACAACCTATACTGAGATCTGGTGCCCTCTACTGGCGTGCAAGCTAACAAGCAGGCAGAACACTGTATAAAAAAATAAATCTTTTTTAAAAAATGTAAAAACTTAAAGAAGAAGAAGAAGAAGAAGAAGAAGAAGAAGAAGAAGAAGAAGAAGAAGAAGAAGAAGAAGAAGAAGAAGAAGAAACCTGGACTGTGAAAGGAAAGCAGTGATACAATCAGCAGAGATGGGGAGCTGAGTTGACCATGATAGTTCAGCAGTGGGAACGCATCTAGTAAAACAAGGGTAAAGCTAAATGAAGAGTTCAAGGGATACTCTGTACTTAGGTGTGGTAACAACCCAGGCTCCAGATTCAAACTGTTGCCATGCCTGGTGCCTCCATGGCCTTTAGCAAAGTCAGTGGTTTCTTTCTGGTCCATTTTTCTTCATCTGAAAATCTGACTAATGTTAATATCTCTACCACGGGGCTATTGAAGACACAGATACTCATGAGCAATATTAGGTAGTGAAGGCTCTGTAAAGGCCAAGTGCTCCGTTGTCACTTAAGCTGTGGTAGATGCATCCTTGCTAAATGTGATGCCGCAGTGCTGACTGAACTGTGCATGGTGTGTGTGTGTGTGTGTGTGTGTGTGTGTGTGTGTGTGTGTGTGTGTGTGAACATTCTGTTCTTCTCTAAGCAGAGTAAATACAAGGCACAAGTAATCTTCTAGAACTTCAGTTTTCTTTGTAATATTTTAAGTGATAAAAATTCCCCACCCTCTGCCCCAGAATCTGGAAGCTAGTTAGAACTGGAGAGAACATTTTTCTGTGTCCACAACAGTTTTAAGCCGTCTCTACCATTATGATTGCATCCTATAAATATAGCTCCATTATTGTCTAATGGACTTTGATTGAAAACTCCTGTCAAGATACAGAATAGACAGGTAAGTGCTTACTAAAAATGTCTTAACAAGGCATGTTCTAGGTACTGTCCGAACACAGCATCTGCCACAAGTGCCTCCAGGATCTCTCTGATGGTTGGCATCCATGCATTAATCAAGACCTTTTAGGCATAACTGTTCAACCGGCTGCGAGCTCGCCTAACTGCCCTGCCACCCGGATCATATTTCTCCATCTTGTCCACAAGCGTGTAATAAGAGACTTTGTCAAATGCCTCTCAGAACAGCAAGCACACGTCTGTGCCGTTGAAATGATTCACTAATCAAGCCCACCAACGTGTAAGAGAAAAAGATGTTGGAACAGTGTAGTCACAACAAAGGAAAGAGAAGCAAGGGAGGGAAGAGAGGGAGGGAAAGAGATGGGGGCAGGCTGGCAAGGAGGAAGAGAAAAAGGTGGGAAAAAAGAGAAGAAAAAGAACTAGAGGAAGGTAGACCACGTTCCTGCCTCTGTGAAGATAGAGAAGAAAAATGCTCACTTCAGGAATGATGGGGTTCTATGGTTCACTCACTTACATTAGGTTGCATTTTCAACATTTTCTATATTATGACTGAATTATCTAAATATTAATGTTATTGAATGACTTTTCCTCTCTCTCTCTCTCTCTCTCTCTCTCTCTCTCTCTCTCTCTCTCTCTCTCTCTCTCTCTGTCTCTCTCTCTGTCTCTCTCTGTCTCTCTCTCTCCCCCCCCCACACACACACCTTACTATTGTTTTTTTCTAGTGCTGATTAAACTTCCAGCTACTCTTTTTTATGTTTCTATATACAAAATAATTGAAGTTCAATACAATTTATTAAGATTGGATAATGAACACCAATGCTCACCAGCCTCCCTCCCACAAATAACAAAGGGAGACACCTAAGCACTGTCTATTTTTAAATCTATTTATCTGAGCTCAGTTCTTTGCTCCAGCAGACTCACCGAATTCATGTGGCCTTGCAGGAAACATTTCCACTCACTTTGTGCAAACCTCCTTCTGATTTACTCGAACTTTCTGGAAAAATGCAGGCTGGGTTTCAGAGGAACTTTAAAAAAGGTCTTTAAGAGCCTGCTGCCTGAACTTCCCTTTGCAGCATGCACAGGAAAGGGTGTGTGGGGCTGCAGGCTCTAACCACCTTGCCACACCTCTCAGCTCTGGACCCCACTTTCCATAGACAGTGTGGATGTGGAAAAGGATGGACAAGCACAGGAAGCACATCAGCTAAGCTGCCAGATGGATGACAATTCCCATCGCTGAGAAAGAGGAGGAATTCAAATGTCACCCGCAGAAGCTTTCTAAGGGGACCGCGACAGAAGAAAGTCAAAATGCAGTGGTGAATGGGGGCTCCTCTGTCCGGTTGCCAGGGTGCAGAGGACTCTGGGAGGAACTGAGTGCCCCACGTACTCTGGCTCTTACCCTTCCTATCTGGGACACACAGCTTTGGTTTCTCAAAATCCAAACGTAACTATCTATCTTCCCCAAGACAAATATCCCCAAGCTAAGACAAGGGGTTTATTCAAGACTGACACTGGAGATAGAACGCAACTGTAATCGTTTCATTTCTCTTACTCGCCCCATGAATTCTCAGGCCACCTGCTTCCCCTACACTTTGTCTAACCTTCCCCCACTTTACTCTTTTAATCATTTACTCATTCAGATCATAGCTGGGGGGTGGTGGTTCCTGGGGGCATTGTGCCAGTTACTAGAGATTCTGTAGGGAAGAGATGCATAGTCCCTTCTGTTCTTATAAAACATACACACATTTATGTCTTATATAAAATGGAGGTAATTCAAACAATCAGACAAGGGAAGATTAATTGTACACTAAGGGTAAGTCAATTATGGCTGGACGGTGTTCAATACTATTATCTGACTGCAGATATGCTCAAAATAAAACCTCAGTCTCAAAGACTAACGGATCCAGGAAGGGCTAGCACTCATTTTGAGTGCTTTGGTAATACTCTTACGGAAGCATGTGTTCCTTACTCCTGAACTCACTCAGGACTTTCATACCTACTATCAGCACTCCCATAGGTGAGGCTTCCCTGCCTGTGTACACATCCCTGGATAGCTGCCTGCCAGTCTGGCAAACACCAAAACAGTATGTTTATGTAGAAATGTCCTGAAAATTAATTTCCAGGTGATGTGAGGCTATCTCAAGCAGATCCTGCCCCCTCATGCTGTTTTGCTCTGTGAAAGCACAGAACTGCAGGAGTCCCACAGAGAGTTTGCTGCCGCTCAGCGTCGCACCACAGACCACAGTAATAAAGAAATGAAAGAACCACTTTCCACTGTCATGCTCTGATTGAAAAATCAATATAATTCATCCCCAATAGAGTTCTCTAATTAATGCGATCTCATTTTACCTTGTGCAAACTCAGGCAGGTGGTCAAGCTGAACCTGATGTTTTATGCAACAGGTGCCGAGTCAAAGCACAGGGATGTGGAGGGACCGAGGGACAGGCTGAGGTGAGAGTCCAGGCCAACAACTGAATGGGTGTAACCTCCCAGTGATGGAAGCACCTCTGGGCCTGCTGAGATCAGGCACTGGGGACTCCAGACAAGGAAACCATGGCCTGACTTGGGGATGCAGCATAATGAGACTTACGGTCTAGAGGGATGGCATCCACAGTATACAGCGACATTCAGGCAGATGTGGGATCGAATTCTGGCTTGCTTTATTTAAAATTGCTTCATCTCACACACCCTCAGTTTCCCCAATTATGAAATGGAGGCGATCAAGTGGAAGGCTCCTTATTCACTTCCAACGTTAAAATTTCCCGATTCTACAGCTGGGCTCTGGTGCGAGAACCTGGGATCCGTATTCTTTTCCACGTTAGCTCACGCTCATAAAAATCAGTCCAGCTCAGGAATCTTACCAAGGCCTAATTTGCACACCAATTATTCTTACTCAGCCAGCCTTTGCTTGGATCCAGCTCTTTTGGCCAAGGAAAGGAGGAGGAACCCCACCATCTGTCCCTTCATTTGACAGGCTCTAGTTTGAATGGTTGCCTAGGATAAATTTAATTAGGAAAGCCAGTCTGTTGGGGGAAAATCACAAAATGCACCACAAGACCAGAAAATAAGAGAGACTCTTGAATAAGGTTTATCTCCCTTCACCATTCTGAAGCTGACCGAATGCCTGGGCTTCTCTTTCTCCTTCCGATAGCACCACAAACTTCTGCACGGGTTTAGAGACACAAGAATGTTTGTGCTTCAGGTTGCGGAGATGATTGATGGGTAAAGGCACTTGTCAGCAAGCCTAAGGGACCTCAGTCTGATTCTCAGAGCCCACTTGGTAGAAGGAAGAAACAGACACTGGCAAGCTACCCTTTGCTCTCCATCTACACATGGCATGGTTCATGTACATGCAGAATAAAATTAATAGCTACAAGCTTTAATGTGTACACCTATGCTTAGTTTCTCTTCTTCTAGCCCAGTGCTACTTTTTTTTTCATAATTAGCTCTGTCTCATGACACCTTTTTCCATTTTATCTTTTTTTTTTTTCAAATAGACTTTACTTTTCCAGTGTCCTTAGGGAATGCTTATTTATTTGTCTATCTGTGGTATTTTACTGGGCAGCGCCAATTTTCTTTGACCAAATCAATTTGACTTGGCTTGTGAGAAGACAGGATTCTTGACCTACGTCTGCTGGGGCTCAGGGGCTGGCGCTCAAGACCTCTGTTGACCCATGCCATCCATTCAGTGGGGATTTTCCTCAGGTAAGTGTGTCACAGGCATCAAGAGTATTTAGCTAGAATGGCAAGACTTCTGCTTTTTATAGAAATTATATTTTTGCAGGGGCTCCTAGAGAATGAGGCCTGTGCTTATGTATTTTTCTATTTCTAGAAACTGTCAGACTACATGGAACAACACTCTATATCTCCAAAAGCTTGATGAGGGACTAAAAAAAAAAACAGTCTAGGTCACATATGTGTGTCTTTGTGTGATATTATGAGTACTCCATGTAGTTTTACACAGGTTTTTCTCTTCAATCTGCAGAGCACGTCAGTTTGCAGACACTATATAATGCCAGTTTACAGATGAGCCCAGAGAGATTACATGAGTAATTTCTGCTGCTAGCCAACCAGGCAGGGCTTTAAGGCTAAGCACACCAGTTCCTTATACACATCATCAACATATGTGGCCTCATGTTCACTGTGAGATGATGGAAAACACTAATATAGTAATAAGAGTACATTTTATACATAAATATAGAATGTGTGCATTGTACATTTAAGACTGTGTGTCATACACAAGTGTATGCATATCCCCTTGCACGCAGGCACACGTATGTGGATGTAGGTTCATGTATGTAGGTGTGTGCACACCAGAAGCTGACACTGGTGATGTCCCTTGTTCACTCTCTACTTCATTGAGGCAAGGCCTCTTCTTCTACTAAAAGGCCAAACATATGACAACCTAGACAGCCTGTTTGTCCTGTGGATCCCCTGGCTCCTCCTCCTGGGTCCTGGGAATACAGAGCGTCTGCCCGGCTCACCTACCTTTTGATTTGGAAGCTGGGGATCCCAACTCCAGTCCTGACAAGTGCACAACAAGCTCTTTATCCATGGAGCCATCTCTCCAGCTCCAGAAAGTTACCCTTTTACTTTTCCCTTTCATCTGGAGAGATTTCATTTTAAATTGTCTCTCATCCCCCAAGTGACAAGAACATGTTTTAAAAGTAGTTTTTAAGCTTTTAACCTTTGACTGTGGTTCTCAATTTGCCAAGAATATGGGAGGTTCAAGATCTCTAAATCTGGACGTTGTGTCAAAATGCAACAATGTTGATGAAGATTCCGAAAAGGGCAATGCTGGAGATTAAAACCTACAGGGCGTGAGACGGACAAACACAATGGATATATCACAATGGATGCTGAGATATGTGCAGTCGCACGCACAGTACCCTCTAGATGCTTCTGGGTCAGAGTTGTCAATGATAGGGCCGGGAAGCAGCAGTTTCCAGGGTAACCTTTCAGTTGGAGCCACTCGGCGGCAAAGGAAATATCCATCAGTGAGCATTCGCAGAGCCATGTTTACATTCTGCCGGAACATTCATTGGGCTATTACCAAGAACGCTAATGCTCTCAATTACACCTAAATTAAGATAAAGCAGTAACCTAGTTACTGTAAAAGTGGTTTTATTTATAGACAGCAATTTAATCTTTAATATGCAGCCACCATCTGTAAAACTACTTAGCCCATCTATCCCATTTATGTCTTTATTATCCTCTTGTAAAAACACATGGAGCATTCTTGGTTATAGATGCGAAATGAGTTCTTTCTCTCACACTTTTTTAAAACTTAGAAATGTTGATGTAATTACCCTGGATAGATACATTTTCCTGCTGATTGTCCTTCACCTATTATATCCTGTAATGCAATTAACCACAATCTCTCTGGAAAGGAAGAGAAAACTATTTATGATCACGAAAGAGACCTGACAGGACCTTATATGTTTCTTCCATCACGGAAGCATTTGCTTGGGAAGAAGAAAGATATAAAGGTTAGCGAAGGAGGGAGGCACAGAGAGTCTCCTCTGCTCTGAACTGCCAACCTTTCCAAGCAAACCATTTCTTCAAAGTGGGCAAGCTTTGAAGCACACCTAGCCAGCTGAGAGCCTTCGGCAAGTGTTTCTGGAAGTTCAGCTTTGAGACTGTAAGCTGCCCTTGGAGTAAAAACACACACACACACACACACACACACACACACACATCTAGATGCCTCATTGTTTTTAATTCATTGTTTTCATATATTACATCCTGACTATAGTTTACCCTCCCTCCTCTCCTCCCAGACTCTCCTATGTTCCCCCCTGCCCCTCCCCATCACTCCTCCCACACTTCCCTTCAGAAAAGGGCAGGACTCCCAGGGATAAGAACTAAACATGGTCTATCAAATTGCAATAGGTCTAGGCACCTCTCCTCATATTAAGCCTGGACAAGGCAAGCCAGCAGGAGGAAGAGTGTCTCAATAACAGGCAAAAGGGTCAGAAACAGCTCCTTGTTTTCCTCTGTCGAGAGTCCCACATAAACACCAAGCCACACAACCCTGACATATATGCAGAGGGCCCAAGTTAGACCCATGCAGGCTCCCTAATTATTGATGCAGTCTCAGTGAGCCCCTGTGAGTACAAGTTTGTTGGTTTGGTTGGTTCTTTTTTGGTGTTCTTGACCTTCTGGCTCCTACAATCCTCCCTCTCCTTCCACAGGATTCACTGAGTTCCTCCTAATTTTTGGCTGTAGGTCCCTGCATCTGTTTCTGTCAGTCCCTGGATGGAGCCTCTCTGATGATGATTATGCAAGGCTTCTGTTGAGCTCTGCCTAATGTTTGGCCATAGGACTCCGCATATGAGCTTAAATCACGCATCAAACCTTATATATTGCCAGGCATGGTGGCAAACGCCTTTAATCCCAGCACTTAGGAGGCAGAGGCAAGGGGGATCTCTGTGAGTTCAAAATCAGTCTGGTCTACAAAGAGAGTTCCAGGACAACAGGAACTATTACATAGAGAAACCCTGTCTCAAAACCCTGAACCCTCCAAAATAAAAACAAACAATAAAATAAACAAAAAACCAAATACCCTCACACATTAATAGTGGAACATTTCAATATCTCACTCTGACCAATGGACAGGTCATCCAGACAAATATCAAACAGAGAAAGAATAGAGCTAACAACTATGATGAATCAAACGGACTCAGCAGACATCTACAGAACACGTCATCCAAACACTAAAGCATATACTTTCTTCTCAGCACCTCATAGAACATTCTCAAAAACGGACTACACACTTGGTCACAAAGCAAGTCTCAATAGATACAAGAAGACTGAAGACTGAAATAACAACTCCCAGTATCCCATCAGATTAAAGCTGGATATCACCAATAGCAGAAAGCCTCATAGAAATTGAACAGTTCCCTATTGGACTACTGGGTTGAGACAGAAATAAAAAAAGAAATTACAGACTTTCTATTATTCAATGAAAATGAAGGTACAACATATTCAAACTTATGGGACACAATAAAAGCAGCACAGAGAGGGAAGTTCATAGCACTAAGTGCCAAAGAATTTGAAGACCACACAAATATGTCTATCAGATATACTGGACCAGAAGGCTGAAGATGATGCTCCAGTGTTTTAGGAAGCTATGGGTGGCTGTTCAGGCAGCACACTGTCTTTGTCATTTTTTTCTAAAAGTTAAATTTGGAAGCTGCTAACCCACACTTCCTGTTCACTCAGGTAACTAATTTTACTCAAGTCTCTGATGGGGTTGAAGACCAAATACTTGATTTAAGTTGATACAGATGAGATATGATAGATATTGAGTTACATTCAGAATATTAGACTCACCAAGTTAAGAAGATGTTTTCTTCAAGGTTGCCAAATACAAATAGCCAAAACATTATAAATGTAACATGAAAGTAATCCCTGAATGTTCTGTGGTTCTTCTTGCTATATGTAGTTTATTTTATATAGGTATAATAATATAAATGTATATGTAAAAATTTTAAAAATAAATCTAAAAAAGAATTTGAAGAGATCTCATATACTGACAACTTAATAGCACATCTGAAAAGCTCCAGATAAAGAAAGAAAGAAAAAAATCAAAAAGAAAGAAAGAAACATCATCGGTTTTTAACCTCACCATCTCAACCAATACAGTTTTCCTATTTGCTAAGTTGCCTTTAGTTATATTTTATCCAATGATTCACTAGTGAAAGTCCCACAGAGTCACTGGCTAACTCATGTGGCTAAACAATTTTCATTAATAATTTAGCTGTGCAATCTATCATGGGTCTGTGAAATTATTACTACCATCTATAATGGTAGTCTCAAGTTTGGACATGCTTTTTTATTATAAAGAAATCTCTAAGAAGGTGGGAAAAGTTAAATGTGTAGAAGTTTCTGTCCTTCTTAAAATAGGTCCATTCCCTCTGTTGCTCCATCACAGCTATTTCTCTCAAAACTACTAAACAAACCTTAAGATTGTCTCATTTTCTTCTTTATCATCTTCTCCACTAGAATGTATGCTTGGTAATGACAGGTTCATGGAGTTGTTTGGGGGGAGATCATGGGTTCTTTAGAAGGCAGAACCTCACTGGAAGAGGTACACGACTGAGGGCAAGTTTTGTGAGTTTCTTGCCTAACCTCACTTCCCCTTAGCTCTCTGCTCTCTAGGAGTGGCTGCAGAAGAGACCTCTCTGCTCTGGCCCCCTGCTGCTATGCTTCTCACACAACTATTATGGACTCTCCTTCTGAAACTGTAAGCCCAAATAAAGACTTTCTTCCATAAGTCACCATTGGTTATGGTGTTTTATCAGAGCAACAGAAGGCCACTGATACAGACAGGAACACTTTCTGTCTTGCTCTGTGTCTCTATCCTCCAGGACCTTGCACTACATTCAGGATAAGGCTGAGTGCTGAAAACATCTTGGTAACTTAGTGAATAAAGCCCAAAGCATTTCTAAAGAGAACACAAAGACCTTATTACGTATATGAGCATCGCAAAGGGAAATTAGTATGCAATGGCATAAATGATAGTTGTAAGGATGACTTGTGAACTTGGGAAATGCTTACAGAATAAAGGAAAGAAAAGAATTAGGCAGAAAACTGCCTGTATGCCATGGACTTGTTCTGTTGAGTTGTATCCCGTGGGTTGCTCACTTTGTCCCCAAGAAAGTGAAATAATTGCAAAGCCACTAGAATACTTAATTTCACTCCAGTCTTTTCACTGCATGGTTGAGAAAAGTGGCAGCTTGAGGTGTGGGGAACGTGAAAGGTGGGAGGATGGAAAATGGTGGAGCTGAAGTGCTGGTGAGTATATACAGAGTCCTTCCAGGCCACTGCTCATAGACGCCTAAAGTTAGGACTGCTTCTGGAGAATTGTTAACCCCAACACACTCACACTGAAGCAATCTGGGTCTATTTCATCATCGGAGAGAACCCAGAGAAACAGCATACAATTTTCCAGCCGGAAAAGCAACCCTGCTGCCTCACGATGAGAGAGCCCCACTGTTTTTCTCTCGGTGCCCCCTGTTAAGCTGTTACTTCTACTGAAGAAAGTACACCATTTGAGGCCTAGATGACTTACAGGTGGCACGTGCTTCCTGTTCTCCAGCAAGGGCTAGCTACCTCCCAATGTGGAAGATTTGAGCTAGTACACCGGAAACATCTCTCAGAACGGTGCACACATTTAAACATTCCTTCCATCCAAATCAACTACGTCAACCCTGGTACTGAAAACCACTGTGGCACCCAGGAAGTACCTGAAGTTAGCAGCACAAAGAGTGACAACAGCATGACTCTGCAAAGTGAAGAGAGTTGAAGTAAGAAACAGCGTTGTCTGCGTATCAAGCGCATCTCCAGGCAGAATTGCCCTATACTTCTGCAGGTGAACAAGAACACACAGAACTGCATCTTAATGGTGAATTTTGATTGAAAACAAACAAACAAAAAAACACCCAGATTTTTCTGGGCAATCATCTTTGCATTAGTCACACTAAAAGAGAAGAACCACTTAGATAGTGCAGAACTACTCAATGTGGACATGGTTACACATTCCTAATTCTTTACTATATCTACTGATTAGTAAAGAATAACGTTGACGACGATGATGCCGCTTTCAAGCGTGCACTATATACCATGTGCTTTATAGATGCATTAATGAGATATCCCCATAAGCAAGATAATCATTGCCTTCACAGAAGAAGGAACTGCAAGAGGTTCAGGAGCTCACTCCAGGACATGCCACTTGCAGGGCAGGCTAGATTTAAGCTGAAGTCTGTTTGCTTTCAAAGCCACAAATTCCTGTGTCCAGTGTGCTACACCTGATAGAGGTGTGCTTCCCATGCCCTTGAGGTGAAGAGCTCAGCCTTAAAGAAATTCCTCAGAGCCAGGCTCACCTAAAATTGCTTCGTCTGATCTATCACAGGGCCAGAAACCACTGCACTGACTCTTAAAACTTTAAGTTAACAACTTTACAAACCCACTAAAATGGATATGACAACAAAAGGACAAAACTAAAGGGAAGGATCTCAATGAATTTTCCTTTAGCCAAACAAAATACAAATACATTTTAAAGAACATCACCTGGAACTAGACATGGCTCAGAGGTTAAGAACACTTGCTGTTCCTCCAGAGGACACAAGTTCAATTCCCAGCACCCAAATGGTCATTCCCAACCATCTGTACCCCTCGTTCTGGGGGTTCTAAATTCTTCCTCTTCCCCTACCAGGAACTAGGCTCACACATCACTGATAAATGCAGACAAAATTCTCATAGGAATAAAATAAGAATGAGTAAATACTAAAGAGAATCATCAATGAATTGTAAAGAATCTGAATGCAGTAGCCAGTACATGGATGCAGATTATAAGCTGGAGACTAGCATGAGCTGTTTATCAAGACACTGCACTAAAGCAACATAGAAAGGCAACTCATGAATAAGGGCAAATATTTTATATATATATATATATATATATATATATATATATATATATATATATATATATATATATCATATATATCTAGTGTCCAGAATATATAAAGAGCTCTTGAAACTTGAAAATTATTTAAAACGGCATTTAGTCAAAGACAATATATCAAAAATGAAATGATGCTCAAAAGTATTAATCTTTACAGAAATGCAAAATATTATTTCACATTATGATGATGACAATGGTGATGATGTATTATAAGTGCTGCCAGTGAGGGTGTGAAACAACTGGAGCCCTTTTGTGACTCTGGAATGAGTGCAAAACAGGACTGCCCGATGGGAAGCAGGTTGGCAGTTCCTTACTAGGTTAAACAAAGAGAAACTCTATGCCTCAGCATGGGACTGAAAATATTTGTCTACATGCAACTTCGCACACAGACTTCCACACCAGCGTTGCACATAGTAGTCTAGAAATCAATGTACATTATTGACAGATGAACTGCAGGTTCAGTCATGCAAAGGAATATTAATGAGGAAATTTGGTATAGATGAGTGAACCATTACAACAAGTTAAAGAAGACAGGATCAACAAAGATGCTACAGACTACATGCTTCCAACTACCAAAGATATTTGGACTATGTAAATCCATGAGACTTGGCTCCACGTGGTAGTTGCCAATGGCTGAAGGGAGAAGAGAGGGAAAGTCTGCCTGGTGGACATGACCTTTCGTTTAGAGGTGATAAAAATGCTATGGAATTAGAAACAGGAGCCAGACAACATCCTAAACATATTTAATGGTATGAAATAGTTTACTTTAAAATGTTTATTTTGTATACAATGTAAAATTTAACCTCCATTAAAAACATGTACTGAAATTCTACTGAATGGGTTTCTCATGAGTTCTGAGCGTCAAAGGAGAGTAAAAACACCAGAGGGTAAGCCTTCCTGAGTTCTATCTTTCCCCAGGGCAGTCTGATACTATCAGGTAAAAATGTTAAATAAGGCACAAACATCAAGTGGACCAAGAGGAGCATCATGCACCACCCACTCTTACCTTTGGTTAACACGTTAGCTGGTTGTTTTTAGTAGTATATGGCAAAGCATCTTTAAAAACTGGATTATATAAAGACTCAACCATTCCTTCTCACTTCTGTGTGCTGAACACTGCTTATTTATGGTTAGAGTGTTTCATTTCATTTGTGCATAAAACATACATGCAAGGTACATAAGCATATGTGGAGGGCAATTTTTGTGCTTACCAACTTGACAGAATCTATAATAACCTGAAGAAAGGCCCTCTGGATATGCTTGGGGGGGATTAGCTTGGTTATGTTAATTGGTGTGGGAAGAACTGCCACTTGGGGTGTGGCATCATCCCCTGGATGCTGTCCTGGGCTGCATAAATGGAGAAATGAGCTAAACACAAGCATAACACTCACTGTTCTTGCTCCACCCTGTGGATGCTATGTAATCATTTCCTTCAACATCCTGCTGTCTTGTCTTCCTCACTATGAGGCACTGTATCTCTCTTCTCCCTTAAGTTGCTTTAGTCAGGGTATTTTGTCACAGGAACAAGAAAACAAACTAAGGCAGGAATTATTTTATTAAATATCACTCACACAGAACCTGATGTGTGATGTTGGTAATAATGGTATTAATGGTGATGGGGATGATAATAAAAATAGATAGGGACATACTATCCTTAGGGCTGAATGTGCAGTTTACGATTTCAGTGCTTCTTTAGTTTATATGAGGCCATGAGTTAGATTCTTAACAAACAAATATCATCACTACTACCATCACCATCATCACAGGGACTCAAAAGATGTCTTGGTGGTTAAGGTCATTTGCTACTCTTACGGAGGATCTGGGTTAGATTCCAAACCACCGCAGGTTGGCTAACAACTCTCTGTAACTTCAGTTCCAGGGGGATCTGATGCCCTTTTCTGGCCTTCATGGGCAGAGATGGACACGTAGATGTGCAAAGATGGACATGTAGGCAAAATACACATACATAAAAATCTTAGTTTTGAAAAAGACTGAGAAACACTATCTTAGTAAGTAAAATAAACCAACCAACAAACAAAGAAAGAAACAAAGACAGACAGAAAGAAAGAAGACAGCTTGGAGCTCTATTAGGGAATGATTAAGTTTGCATAAGAAGGATATTTTAGATAAATAGCATTTGTTAAGATCCAAATAAATATCAAGGGTGCCAAACAACACATGATGCAGAGAGCAGGTTCCTGAGCAGGAACTGGGATTGCTTTCTGCACGACAGTGATCAATTAACAGCCATTTTCAACTTCAGTTTCCTCAAATGGAGCCACAGTAGAGTGTGCCGGAGACAGCGTACCTCTTACTGCGTTAGATAGGACTGTCATTCAAAGGTACTTGGCACAGCTCCAGCAAAGTGTGACCCTTCTATAATGACTGGATGTCACTCCTGACTTTTCACAGCCAAAGAAATAATTTCACAGGTTAGGAATCAGGTCTATGAAGAACGAGGCCGAGACTTGAGCACATGCTCTCAGTCGCATCATGGTCTTCAAATCTCATGCCTTCAATATCCCCACAATTGCGCAAGTGCGTGAAGCTACAATCACTCCCTTGGAGCCATTCAGAAATTAAAAGGCTTCCTTCTGAGAAAGTTTAAGCAAGGTCTGCCACTCCAAATATATTCAACCCATTCTAGTCACCGTAGCGATTGTTATGATCCCCACTGCAGCTACTATTCTTGTTAGCCTATGTGGCCATCATGGCCACACTTAAACCAGGTGGTAGAGTGCCCACAGAAGATTGACTACAAAATGTAGCAAATGGCCCACCATTAGCTTGGGGAGGGAAGGGAAGGAAAGAAGAAAAGGGAGGTAGACAATATCTTATGACTGAATACCTCAGCTGACTTTATGTGCTGCATAATTTTATAAATGAGAGAGGACACAGTGGGACCTGGCACAGGTGAAGGCTTCTGGGAGAGGCGGGGGGCTGGAGTGTGGTTTCCTTCCTTGCATTACGAACATAAACCCCTCTTTAGTTACGCACTCCTTGCTGCTGTGCACCGAAACAACCTTATCAAAGAGACCCTTCCATCGTTACTGGCCGTCCCGCAGGCCATTTGCCCTGCTGAAAACTGGCAATCTGAAAGCACACAGGAAAAGGAGCCTGAGTCCTTTGCACAGCCTAGTAGATGCTTGGGCGCCACTGGCTGCCAGAGAATGCCAGCTCTCAAAGCAGGAGCATATGGTGAAACTGCTAGAGAGGCAGTGGGGATTTTTTTTCCAGGTTATTTCTACAAGCCTCCTTTGAGAGGCCAAGTCACAGTTTGCTTGACTATTATACTAACTCATTTATGGTTTTCCAAAAAATGTTTGATTTCCCACTGCCTCCAGGTCTTACAAATATGCTCTACTAATTCCAAACCCATGGGGCTATCTTGGACTCCCAAGCCATTGTGGGACTGGTTCCAGGGTCCACATGCAGCCTGCCCAATACACTGTCTAGAGAGTACACTGAAGGATCACCTTTGGGATCTCTTCTTGGTCATCCAAGCTCTCATTCAAACAACTCACCCCACCCATATAGACAGATATATATATATGTACATGCGTGTACGTGTGTATAAACTCTTCCTCCTCCAAAAGAATGGTGTAAAGCCATCTCTGCTTTATTTCCCCTGAATTACCACCTCCAATCTTAGCCTAAATCGAAACAACTAGCATCAGATTGTGATTCCCTATACTGGTTGGTAAAAAGCAGTCATTTCTGTCTGTTACCAGGGCAGTGTTGTCTTGAAAACAACGTAATGTTTAGGTGCTGAGGCATCCTGTCTCCACTCTTTAGCCACCACACTGGAGCTGCTATTGTGTGCTATAAAATCTGCCAAATGTACATAGGAACCTTAATTTCCATCTTAGCCCTTTGTGCAGTACTGACCTTCTTTAAAAATAACCAAATAGCTCCAAGCAGGACCTTGACATAGAAGATCATCAAAAATGGTTTCCCAGAGTCAAAACTTTAGAGGAATTAGAAAATGTTTGTATAGCATCTTTATTTCCCTCTAATGTAGGCCACCAGAATATTCCTTTGAAATGCAATGAACACACGCCTTTGGGATGTTGTGGGAAGATGAGAGCCCAGCCAAAGTAATGAGGAAGCTGTACCCCAGAGCATGCTGTGTTGCACCCTTGATTACATAAGAGGTGACTTATATTTAAAAGGGTAGCATTAAAATATTTTAAGTTTATTTTGGAGTTTGTGTGGTGTGTATGTATATGTATACCTGTCTGTCTGTGTATACATACACACATGTATGTGTGTATACATGCATGTGAAGGTCAGAGGTTATATGGGATGTATTTATCAATCACTCTGCATGTTATATATTGAGGCAGGGCCTCTCACTTGAACTCAGAGCTACCCAGCATCTTCTTACTCTTCCTTCTGGGGTAACAGTTCTGCATTTACATGGGGCCTGTGGATCTGAAGTCAGTGCCCACATTAGCACAACAAGCACTTTTGTCCACTGGGTCATCTCCCGAAGTCTAATGCTAGCTTGCAATTTAAAATAAGTATTAGTACATCTAACCTGCTATTCCAGGACAACGACTATTAAGGTGAATCCCCTGTGTCTTTAAAAGCTCATTCTTGGGAAAACGTCAGAATGGACTTTCCTTGAGTCTTCAGAGGCTTCCGTCGATTGCACGCTGGCCACCACGCGTGATATTGGTGGCACATGGTGATGGCAGGAATGTGCGTGGACAGCGACTCTTTATGTTATGGTGCACAGAGAGTATGAGAAGGGAGCGAGACATTTCATGAAAAGACATGCTCTAGTAACCTGGGCTCCACTTCCCGAGGTTTCTTGAGAGTCCACCACTAGCTAGAGACTAAGTGTTCGAAACCTGAGTCTGTGGGAGATACTTCACATTCAAGCCATAGCACTGAATATTTGATTTAGTTACATTGCTTTGCTCTGAAAGAGGATAAGGGGAAGAGTAAGTGTTGAGTTACACTTGAACTAATAGGTTTTGAGTATGTATTTTATGAAGAACAAGTAAAAAAGTTCTTAAAGTTTTTCTACCCAACAAAATAATCAGCAATTGCACTTAATTGATCATTACACACCATTATGTTCATGAGTGAATAGACAAATAGGTCAACTCGTAGAGTATTGAACTAGCATACAGTACTGTAGAAATACGTCATGAATTTGCATCAATTATAGTAAATTAATATCCTAAAAAGCCAGAAAGTTCAGACATTCCCTTAAGGATTACTATAGCAACATAACTACTGTGGAGGGGCCTGGTGTAAAGGGGATATGATGGCATCGACTCTGTCCCTATGCGGTAATATCATTAGTATCCACAGACATATCTCATCTCTTTCCATTTCATCAATAGACTGAGGGGATCCTCATAGACCCTTTAAACTTCCAAAATAGCATTGCTTCTCAATACCTGTAGCGCTAGTGCTAAGAAATGGGATCCTATACTAGGAAATCAAGGGCTTTAAATTCCTTCACAATATCTCTACTATATGACTTGATGACTGATCTTGACATGGCATAGAAAAGACGTATTGAATAATCACCATGAGCCTGTCCATCCCTCCCTTACCGGAAAACACAGTAGAGTTTTGAAACCTTATAATGTAGGGGTATAAATTTCTTTGTCTCCTTGTCTTCCTTGATGAAATATGGGGCATGAAGAAGCGGTGCAGATCTTTTTATTGCTATTGTTGGAGCTCACTGTTAGTCTGGCACTGAACTCGCTATGCAGACATGCTGACCTAGAACTCAAAGAGGTCCACCTAACTCTGCCTCCTGAGGATTAGGATTGACGCCATGTGTTACCATGCCCAGCCTGTGATTCAGGCTTTTAATTAAGGATTTGTGTGATTTAAATGTGTGCAGTGGTTAGACATCTCTTTAAGAAATGGGTCTAGAAAGAGAGACAAGTACATCAAACACGTTATGAATTCTCGTTTGACAGGTAGGTGCTTCATGACGCTGTCCAGGCTGGCCCCAAACCCCGGGGCTCAGTGGAACCTCATGCTTTAGCTGCAGAAGTATTCAAGACTCAAGTGAGCCACCATTGCACCTGGCTGTTTTAAACCAGAATGCAAGCTTCCATGGGAAATGGAGACCTAGCACCACCCTTATGCTGTCCTGAGCTGGTCTGGGGGCAGGGAGAGCTACCTAGCATGAAGAATCTCCAACATGAGCTTTCACAGATGAACAGGATTTCATTAACTTGCAAATGAAGAAAGAGGCGTTTTGGGCAAAATATAGCAATGAACAATTACTGGCATCCACAAGTGTCTGCCCTTTCTAACTGAGAGGGACTGATTCAGAAGCCTGCCAGACAATGATCCTGTTCCAATCTCTCTTCACACGTTATTTGTGGAATTCACAAATGAATAGACAAACAGGTCAATTTAAAAAGTGGCTAGTAACCCACGAGGGTCAGAAAGTTTGGATTCTGGGACTTCTGCCAGCCATGGGCCACAGAGCTTGCAAAAAAAAAAATGCTTATTTCCCCATATCACGTGCAAATGGATAGTCAAGAGTAGACAAGAGAATAATTTGAGTCATTTATGTATGGCAAGAGCTGATAAACACTGGTACCCCTGACACTCCTGAAGGTATGATTTCTTGCCAAGTACTTGATAAATCTTGTTGTCCACCGGTACAGATTTTCACTTTCTTCACAATAACAAGCACGGATGGATTATAAGATTTAGAGATAAGTGTCTCTGTAATAAGTGCCTTAGGGTGTCCACAGCCTGGTAGCAAGAGGGCAAAATGCCATAGCAGTAGCTAACGTACGAGCTACTATGCAGAGACTTTTGAGTGTAAGGCACAGAGTGACATGTACTAAGTCATGCGGTCAAGATCAGCTGATCCAGCCACTCACTCTACGCCACAGGCTGGAGAGATGCTCAGTGGTAAAGAGCCATGTGCTGCTCTTGCCGAGGATGGACATCTGGTGGCTCACAACTGCCTATAACTCAGGTTCCAGAGACTCCAGAGCATGTGGGCTCTGTGGAAGCCTGTGCTCACTTACAGTACTCATACACACATATACACGATCAAAATTAAAACAAATGTTAAATATATATATATATATATATATATATATATATATATATATATATATATAATGGCAGAATTAGGCAATCTCCAAAAATTGCTTCTATTCTACCAGCCCATGAATTTGAATCAAAGAATACTCCTAGAGTAATTAATTAGTCCTGTGGGGGATCAAACAAGATAACCATTTGCTTTCATTCTCTATTCGTCTGTAGATGATCTGTCTTTTACAATAACCAGATCTGAAGAAAACCAAGCACGCGGCATGCTTAAGTATAATGAAACTGTGTACGTGGAAGACTGGTTTCCTTCGGTCGTGATAACTTGCTTGGCATCTCTAATCCCCGCTCCTCAGTGGCTGAGCCAATTTTCTCCTCCAGCTCTCCGATACACCTTTAATGAATCCGTGTTCCTTTGATTAAATTAACATTTTTTGTTTAGCTAATTAGCCTGCAAAACCTATGCCAAACCGATGATCTGGTAGCATCTTCATTACTGCTCATTGGTGCGTGCTTGAGACCAATCACTGTCAGCTCAGTCGCCTAATGATTAGGCAAACATTAAGTTTGGCTAATTTGGCTTTCTGTGGCCATCATCCCATTCCCAGGGATGGGCCAATCACCACCCCAAATCGACCCTGCTTGACAGTGACAGATGTTTTAATCACACACTGTCATTCATTAATGTCCATCAGCATGGCCCACCAGGCTTGCAGCAAATACCTTGATTTGAAACCCAAACTAATTAAAAGCTATCTCTGTAATTACCTGATGTGGTTACCCTCTCCTAAGTAGGCCAATATGACAAGAACTGCAAAAGAAAGCCTCCAGTAGGGGGGCAGGGGAAGGAGTTCCTCACTAACGAATGGTGCTTTCCAGCTGCCCAGGGTCACAGGGTGTGTCTGCGAAGAGCTGCCACTCCCTTCTGAACTCCAAAATATTCAGAAAAAAAATTATCTCAATTCATCTCTTATAGACAGATTGTGAAATACGGCTTTCTTAGATCTTGGATGCTTCAGTCATAACCCACCTCCTCCCACACACCTCCACACCCACCCCACACCCACCCCACCCACCCTCACCCACATGCACACACCCACACACCAGTGCGCAGATGCCACTGTTCTTTCAGACCATCCACAGTAGCAGTATTCTTTCATTAGCCACTTAGAGACCACGCCCTTCACTCTGCCTTCGTAGGCGGCTCTCACAGTCTCAGAGGCAAGGGTGGCTTGTGGCCCAGGTACAGCCACGGAGGATCTGGCAATTCCCGGTAACAGGGACTGTTTCCTGGCCAGACATGCTATGTAAGCGATGCCAATTGCAGACAATGGAATTTGATCCTGGGGCTCTCAAAACTGTGGTTTGGATATAGTTGAATACACTCCCTAAGGTCTCAAGGAAAGTTGGTACCTGGTCGGCAGTGAAGTGATGCTTAGAGATGATGGGATACTTAAGGGACAAATCTAGTTCAAGGTAACACAGCCACTTCCATTTGATTTGATTTACATCTTGCCTCAGGATTGCTCCTTCTCATTGTCTGGCCACTGCGGTTGCATCTGCAAGAAGGAATCCAGGCAAAAGGGGTCCTTGCTACAGTCCACACCTTGTGCTAATGCTACTGGACTTCTGACCCTCCCCAACTTTAAGTCAAACAAATCTCTTCTTGATAAATGAACAGCCTCCCGTGTTTTATTATAGTAGTGAGAAATGAATGACTACACTCAGTTTCTCTCCTAGGCCATTTCATATTCTGAGACAATAAGGTCAAGGAAGCTACTGTCTTCTTGCAATCACGACGAGGGATATTTTTGTGGGAGGGGCTTGTATGAAGGGAAAAGTTTGAAACCCACAGAGAAAAACTAACTTAAAGTTTACACTTCTAGCATTCTCAGAAGGGTTCATGTCGGGAACAGCCAGCTCCCAGAATCTTCATTTCCCAGGGATGAGAGACTTTTGTGCCAAAACAGGAGCCGAAGGAGCATTAAATGACAGTGGTTCCCTACCATTTGCTCTCAGTAGTTTTACACTTGCTGCCTTTTTTGTTTTGTTTTGTTTTGTTTTCATAACAGTACTCTGCAGCTGTGGATCAGAACTGAAATCCTCCCTTTTGGGAACAAGAGTCAGCCTCAAAGAGGACTGGCAAAGGCTCATCGAACCAGTGGTGTAGAGGGACATCATGGAGTTTCAGCCACCACTGTGGCATCGGATGGCTTCTTTACCAAACCTGCTTCACTTGGGGCAGTATTTTCGGATAGCAGGATAACATGTGGCATTTAGCATCTGTTAATACCAAATACCAATGTCTTTATGATGGGGAGCCTGCATATACCATACTCAGTGCATAGGGTATCTCTTTTTTGTCAGTAAGAAATAACTATTACTCCAACTTTACATTTACATTTATATATATATATGTACATATAATAGTTACTATATCTAAACATATACCTCTTTTATAGTGCTGGATGTTTAACCTAGTATCCTACACATGCTAAATAAATACTCTGTCACTGAGCTATAGCCTCCTGCATATATCTTTAAAACTTTGTGTAACAGAGCCTAGATAAGTAACTTAGGCTGGTCTTGCTTATATCTCATTTGGACATGTAACTCTCCATTTTCCTACTTCAGCCTTCTGAGTAGATGGGATTACAGGCTTATCCCACTAGATCCAGTTAAGTAAGATATAGAAAATCAATTTCCTTTGTGGTAAAAAAAAAAAATAGCCGTCATCCAACTCATTTAAGGAAAATATCCGTTGCTCTCAATGACAGCAGTCACACTCTACACTTATGTCAACTGGGTCCGCTAAGGTTTTTCTTAGAAACTGCTTCTAAAATTAGAAAATGACAGGTCAAGTTATTTTCAGCCAGGAGCGTTGAGATTATCCAATAGTGTATGTCTAATTACTGGGGAGGAGCTGGAGTTGAGATTCAGTGCAGAGGAGATGTCGAGATGAAAGCAGTTTTTACAAAGCTGTCTTCTCAGAAGCCTGGCTGCATCCCGGCTCTCTTTCTTCGGTGCTCTGAGATTGGGAGCACCTTACCTAACCTCTCAGAGATTCACTTTCCTCATTTTGAAATAAGAATATTATCTGCTCTTCTGTATATATATAAAAAAAAATACAATGTGCAGTGAACACTGAGCACGGGGGACGTGGCTGGCTGCTGCTCTTTGAGAGTCATCCTTATCAGGATGCCTCCATATACAGCTTAGAAACTTACATTTTTAGGAAGTATATGCCATTGTGAGAGCTGCGGAGAATGGTTATTCTTCTACTGCATACACAAACAATGGGCATTATTGCTCTATGTCTACTTTCCTTCTGCAAATCTCCAGGTTTGTCTCAGGCATACCTTGCCCAGATAACCAGAGACACTAAGAGCAAATTCTTCCGGGCAGGCAACATTTCATAGATAACATCACGCCTAAGAGCTGGGGGATGAAGCACTTTGTGTGACTTCCCTGAGAAAAGGCCAAATTCCTCCATTTCATTTCCTGTGTATCTTACTTATTAAAAACATCATAACCACAAAGAAAGCTATCTTCTGCATCCTGTGGGTCTTTCTCTTATATGGCTGGACCCAAGTGCGGTCTTTGATACATAGCTACCTAGCGTAGTGTCTAGCTTGTAAAGAGGCAAATATGCGGTAAATAAGTCTACTTGCTGTTGTATATCATCTTGGCATACTGATGTGGTTGGGGAGCATATCTACAAGAAACAGTGGTTTTGATACCCCAGGATCAGAGCTTCGGAATGCTTTCTTACTTGAGAGCAATGTGAGAACAGTAGTTGTCTAAATGCATCCTCACACCTGTTTTGTCAGGGCCCATGAATGAGGGCATTCCCGGTGGCTCTAGCCATGGAGAACTATAGAATACAACAGTGTGATGATTCTAAGTGTGCGAGAGCCTGCAGGATCAGGCTCTGTGAAAAACGAGGAAACATCACATATAGTGCGGTGTCAACATTGCAGATTGAGGGTAGGCACAAACAAAACAATATATATTTTAGAAGATAATAGACAAAGGTACTCAATAATTCTATGGAATGCCTTGTCTCTGCTCAGGGGAAATGGAATAGAAATTGAGTATGGGAATGAAAGATGGGTTTTTTACTCTCAAGGCTAGAGTTAAAGGACAGGAGATGGCTCAGCAAGGAAAGGCACAAGCCTCAAGATCCCTGGGATCCATAAGATAAAGAGAAAGAACCAACGCCCGCAGGCTGTCCTCTGCCTCCACATCCACACCATGGCATGTGGCTCTTGCCCAACATAAATGTAATACACCATTTTTAAATGTCTTGAAATATGACAATGGGGACAGGTGATGTGTCCATTTGGTAGAATATTTGCTTAATATGCATAAGGTCCTGGATTCGATGATGCCTAGTTGTGCATAAATCTATATAACCCTCTGCTTGGGAGGTAGAGACAGAGGGATCACAAATACAAAGTCATCCTCAGCTACTGAGAGACTGGGAGATCCTCTCTAGAAAGAGGGAGTAACAAAGAAATAAAGGAAAGGAAAGAGGGAGAAAGAGGTAGGAAGGGGGAATAACAGAACAGAGCCTTTTCTGTGCAACAATATGTCATTGGATGATTACCCCCCCCCCACCTTTCTGAGCTCAAGGGGCCAAAATAAATCATTTTTAACATTGTTGCTATAATGTGCTGGTAACAAATGGGCTGATTTTGATTAATCATCTAATGCAACAGGTTCCTACTTGTCACACATTAGTTTACTTAACCTTCCTGTAATTCCATAAAGTATGTACTGTTCAGATCTTTACCTTGGCAGTGAAAAGCAAGCACAGAACAGCAAAACAACTTGTCAGGATGATAGGCCACAGACTTTGAAGACTGAGAGCATGAATGGAGTGTGGAACAGAGCTGGCATTTTATAGCATGGCACCTGGTGTTAGCCCTGCATGGTCGGGGATATTCCTGAGAGCCTCTTTTCCTTCTTTCTCTTTAGGGTTCATACTATGTGTCAGGAATGTGATTTTACCACCAGGACTGCAGCATTCCAAGGAAAAATAAAGTATGTGGGATGTACCTTCATACCCAGGTGCTGGGGACGTGAGGGACTTCAGTAAACCTCTTAGTATCTCATATATCTGGTGTTCTTGAGACTCTTGGTGAAATGGCACCTCATGTACTTTTGCTAAGACTAAACTCCTACTTGGAACTTAACAACCAGCTTAACCATCAGCTCATGCGTGAACACTGCAGAATTCCCCCAGAGTTCATGATTTGGATATTTCTTGCCCCTACTTTATACTCTGATTCTCTCTGTAACCTACAAAAGGAAATATGACCTGAGCTTGACATGGATGGTTCTGGACTGTGAAAGAGAGGTGACTGGGTATGGTTGGAACATGGCAATGTCTGAAGACATTTCTAGTTAGACAACTGTGCAAGGTGGCACACTACTGCCATGCAGAATGGCAGAGGCCAGCCTTGCTGATGGACTTCCTTACCAGGCCCACAATCTTCACCGCAACGGAGTCAGCTTCCATCAGAATGTCAATAGCAGTGTCTGCTAATGAGGTTACATACTATGGTGCTTCTGAACTGGGTGATTTGAGGACATATTAGACTTCCTTGAGAATGCTTGTCCAGCATCTAATTGCATTACATTACTTTCAGTGGCCTCTTGTTTCAAGCATAGAATTCCTGTAAAAGCTGCCAAGATGCCCACACCGTCAATTACATTTGATTGGATGGCGAAGACAAAAGAGAGGTTTCTGCAGATAGACACCTGTCTGAAAGCAGGCTTTCCTTTGAAGCATCAGAGTAGGGAAGCAAAGACAAAAGGAAAATAGTAGGTCATACTGCTGTGACAGAAAAAGACAGGTTAAACTTACATTTAGGAGTCAACTGGAGCATTGTTTTCAACATACTGTTTCTACCTTCCACAACTTGATTTTTTTTTAAACTTTGCCTCCTGTGAGCAGCAAATATTTCCTCCAAGTGAGCAGTTCTAAGCCCTCAAAAAGCAATTGGAATGGAGAAAAGAGGCTCGGTGATAAGATCAAGATATGAACTATCAACCCTGGCTGCTGGGTGATAAGTTTGGCTCCCTGACCTTCCTTGGAAACCGCATTAGTAAAGTGCTGAGGAAACAGTTTGAGCCGGTGGGTGGATGGTGTACATTTCCAAATGTACTCAGGGACTCTGGGACCCCGCACGATATGAGACTGCACTTATCTCTGTAATTTCCGGAGGGCACATGCTGTCATTTCATGGTGATCCTTAGTGCCGGGCCTGTTAAAGACTGGCTGATTGGGTATTAGGACTTATCCTGAAACCAGAGCTTAATCAGAAATCTTTCCAACAGGCCAGAAGGGTAAAAGGAGGAGGTCTCTCCCAGCCTTTGTAAGAAGCAGCTATGAGTTTTTGAAACTGGGCCTCTTCAGTTTCCAACAGAGACACACGTACTACTTACTAAAGGGCTCTCATTTACTTAAGGGCCATTTCATAGTTCAGATTCTACAGCTGCTGAGATGTGAGCTGTCTGCCCTTGCTGTCCTCTACTCTCCTCCTCTCAAGTTGTGCTCTTTGTGTTTCAGCTCTACTTGAGAGACTCTTGGGTCACCCTAAGGATGGTGCAGTGAGGATGCAGAGTCACAAGCGTGGCTGGATTCCTTCGTTGCAGGGGAACTTCTGTGGACCTAAGCTTGCCAAGGTGATTGGCTGTTGTGAAAAATGCTGTTGTGGCAGTAGATCAACAGAGGGCTCACCCAACCCTTTGGAGAGCCCAGCATCAAGAACAATACAACAAAATGAGAAAACGTGTTAATTTAATTACAACTTCTCGTACACTTCTAAATAGGATGTGTGTGTGTGTGGGGGGGTGCGTGCGCGTGTGTGTGTGTGTGTGTGTGTGTGTGTGTGTGGTGTATGTGTGTGTGTGTGTGTGTATGGTGTATGTGTGTGTGTGTGTGTGTGTGTATGGTGTGTGTGTGTGTGTGTATGGTGTGTGTGTGTGTGTGTGTGTGTGTAAGTGTCATGTTGTGTTGTGTGTATGAATACCCTTTATCTGAAATGGTTAAGTTCAGAATAATTTCAGATTTCTTTTTTGGGAGATAAATGTGTTTGTATATGAACTATGAGAAACATAGGGGTGGCATGCTCCAGTCTTACTATAGTGAAAGCACCTTTAAAATAATATTTTTCAATTATTTTTTTGCTAGCCAGGCCCACACCATTTTATAAAGCTTCCCCAGTTTCATTGAATGTGACAGGTCTTGTAACCATGGTGATTTGGTTCCTGGAAGTAAAGTTACATATTTCTCTAGATTCTTGATTGCCATGCTCTAGGGACCTCCAATAATGGACAGCCCCAGAAGGATGTTTACTGCCTGTTTGACATACTTTAGCTGACTATTCTCAGGTATCACTAGCAATGATCATATATGGGTGAAGAAGGCAACTTTTTCACTCTTTCCCCACTCCTGCCTCACTCCTGCCCAGTTCTTCTCTATTTCTGCCCTAATAAGTACTCAAACTTGCAAGTAGGACACACTGGTTCTTATGGTGAACTGCCACCACACCACCACCGCCTCTGCTGATGAAAACCTATACCATCTTAAGTCTGTCTTTCCTTCTTGCTGACCTGGAAGGTCACTGTAAGCTTGGGCAATCCTGATCTATGTGGTAAGTCCCAGGACAGGCAAGCACACACAGTAGATGTTATCTCAAAACCTCAGATATTAATATTAACAATAAGAACATTATTTTTTAAAATGTATGTGTATAATATATAAATATAATAGTATAAAATATATAATGCATAAAATAGTATATAATATGATAAATCTATATCTATGGCCACAAAGTACAATATTCTTAATCCGTAGTCTCCTAGTTGTGATCCTCTATGGGTCTTAAGGCATAGAGGACTCTATTATCTATACGGGACACATCAGTTGATCAGGGAAAGGATCTTTAAACAGCATGAGCATAGAAAAAGCAGTAATTGAGAGCCAGAAGTGAAAACAGAAGTGTTCAATTCAAGCATGACAAGAAGTGTTAGATTCTTTCACTTAAGCCTCAAAGGGTAGTTGGTTTGCTCAACATCTAAGACAGAACAATTATATTCACCAGTGTTTCCCCTTGTTAGAAGATAATTTCTAAAGGGAACAATGGAGCTTGAGTTTTGGTGGTTTCATTCATGCATCACCAAGGGTTTCCTTAGTACTGGGTACACAGTAGAGGCTCCATGAATATTAAGGTGTGAATTAAGAAGGCTCATAAAAATAACAATAGGGCTCTGGTTGGATAGAGAGACCAGTACCAATCTCAGAGGTGAAATTTACCCAATGCCATAGTGTTTACAAACATAGAGTCAGGATACAAATTACTGCTGTCCAGGAGTTGCTATTTTCCTTATATGGCCCAAAACTCTGCAAACCAACAGCTATGATGCTTCAACAAAATTCACTTAGTAGAACATTCTTGAACACATTGTGCAATTGAGGTTGCATTACTGTCCTCATAACAGTGTAACGAGCATGAGAGAAGCTAGGCCATTTCCACTCTACAACTTTGTGCACACTTTCTGTGTGTCTTTTCATAGCAGTTTCCTGTTATGAAGGATCCCATTGAGTGTGTGTGTGTGTGTGTGTGTGTGTATGCAGTTTTTTTCTCCCAGGCTCTGTTGAAGTAAGCATTTGATTTAGAAGAAATAACAAGTTTGAAAGAAAGACATCAGGAAACTTAAACATTACAGGTGCTTGTTGCCAGACATCTGATTGAGCTGAATTGAAAACACTGCTCTCAATCCTAAACCCACAAATGCCCGTTGTCTCCTATTCAATCACAACCACTTTAAAGTACAGAGCACCAAATAGATAGCTATTTCAGAACCATAGAGTCAGGCATGGTTGTTCATCTTGTCAGCACCACTGCTACAATGTAATTCTTGTGTGAGAATGGGGCACTGACTGCTAATCCGTAGTAACTGTAGCCTGAAGTTAATTGTCATGGCAATGATACAGCAATTGATCCTTTTAGGAAGCTGAGGCAGGAATATTACATGGGTCTTCAATGATAAAAAAAAATCTCAACAGGGTTATCCCAATGTGCTGAGAAAAAGCAAAGAAGTGTTTTTGATGAATAGAAATTTAGGATAGAATGTAGTTTCAGTTGGGCTGTATTTTTGTGCAAATTGCATAAAAATACCAGGTAAAGAAATTCATAGTCCTGTGAAATGCACACAAAATTAGTAAAAATTCCATCTGTCACGGAGAATTCATCCAATGTTCACTAAGCTCTAAACAGTGTAGCCTTAGGAAAGAGCCTCCCGGGACCAAGTTCACCAAGGATTTCTGCCCTGATTTGCATGTTTCTTCCATGCCTCTCCTTTGACACTGTGTCTATTGTATCTGTGGCTTGGTGCTTTTCTTCAGGGCAACATCATATAGAAGGTATGTTCTAGTTTGCCTCTCTGTTGCTGTGATAAAACATGGTGACCAAAAGCAGAAAAGTCAACATGGGACTTCCTTCTGAATGAGAGAAAAGAAGATGTTGTCAAATGTACCAGCGACAGACCAAAGCACTTCAGGAAATGCTTAAAGATGGAACTTAGTTTTGAAATAAACCTACCTTGGCACACATATCTTCAGTTACAGATAACTCTTAGTGGGAGGCTGTAGCAGGTACTCTTTTCTGGCTATATTTTGATTTGGGAATATCCTGTATGGAACTTCTTTCTGTTTGGCCATATGCCCTATTTCTACACAGAAACTCCAAAGATGGATTTCTTATTCCCTAGGGAAGATATGGGAGTCTAGTCTTCCTCTTCCTGTTTCCATTTCCTGCTAGAAAGGTCATAAATAAATGCATGATCTATGAGATCTATCAAGCAATCTGTTGAAAGTGTCCTTCCTTGTACTCTGGCATCCTGTGAGGGCCCTCGGAGACATAGAGTTGATTTGAATTCACTCCAGGAACATCTGGTAAGTGCTGTGCCTGCCAGCAGCAGTATGGCACCTTGCAAATGATGCTGATGCTTCTTATACTCTGTGGGTCCTGGAGTTTCTTAATAGCAGATCTAGGCACCAGTCTTTCCTTCCTCTGTGATTTATGGACTCAATTCATGATATTTAAATCACAAATATCCTGATAAGGGGATGAATTTCATGACATTGGAGCTTATTTCTATAAAAATGTTTATTTCAGTGCCTCTATCACTGGGTGGGGAGACAAAAACTCTAGGACCCCAACATAAGTGATTTTTTAAAAGAAGAACCTGTGCTTGACCTTAAAAAAATTTTTTTTCTTAGTACCACTTTGGTAAAAACAAGAGCTAGAAACTGGGTAGGTATCTTATGTCACAGAATCCCCAAAGTGAACAGCATTTCCTTGGCTATAAGTTGGAAACATGCTGGGTCCTGTCAGTAGCCTCACCCATACAAGAGACCATGATGTCTTTGATTGTGTCCCGGCCTGATGCCAAGGATGCTGGGATGTAGAGTCCTTATCTCATCTCCTCTGGAGGAGTCCCATATAGAAACAACACCCGAGGACTTGACAGAAACTAACACCTTGCAAAATACCTGACTGACTAACTGATCTCTCCCACTGTATACCCATTCAGAAAGCTCCAATGTGATCCTACTCTCAAGTGGACTCACTCTTGCTATACAGGATTTCTGCTTTCTTCCCTTTTTCTTAAATAATATATTTCTCTTTACAGCTCACCTTCTGTAATGCATTGGTTTCAATCTCCAAAATTGAGAGTCAGAAACCAAAATGCCAGTCAGTCCAGTGGCTTTGGTGGCTGCAGAATTTTGGAGTTCTAGTACCTCTAAGCAAAGCTCAGCAATAGCCAGAGACCCGTCGCTCTCACGGACAGTCCCAAAGTTTCTGTGTCTGTTCCTCCACCCGAGAAGGTGAGTATGACAGTTGGTCTGCGCTTCTGAGCTCTATGAGTTGATGGTCTCCTACAGTTGTCAGGGCTTCTTATGGTAGATAGAAGCTCCCTGACTCTTTGCTGAACTATTTTTTTACCCAGTGTGTACATCTTTAAGACTCGACTGTTTATGAACTAATCATGAGGCGTTTGTACCCTCCCATTGCACTTCGAATATCAGCTAGGCACAGGCAGGTCACTCCTGCTTCCGACTTCATCCACGCTGGAGAAAAGCCTCTAATTTCAGCAGCAACAGTCTTTGTACTTTCAAAGAGAATTATGGGTGGGGAAAAATATATATTTAGTTTACGCAGGCCCAATGCTTCACTGGGGTTTCTAGAAAGATTGCAACATTTTCCACTTTCAAGCAACTCGTATTCAACTCTTTCTACGGTTATGATAAATCCCCTAATAAACATCACCAAACATGCAATTTTTCCCCTTTTAGCCATTTTAGTGAACTGTCTGGGAAGGAAATATGAGGTTTCAGTATCTAAATTTACTTACTTATTCATCAACATTTCACAAAGTTTCCACTATAACTCAAGTTCTGTGCTTTGTGCTGGAATGAATCATGAAAGGACCGCACCATCCAGGGCTGTGCTTCTTGTCACTGCTCTTTTTTGTCTTGGGGAACCTCACAGGAGCATCATCTGAAAGATTGTCATAGCTTTGGGAAGGTCTTGAGGCCCATACTGTAAACTGCTTCCCACAATTTTGGATACCTTATGATGATCCCGTCTGCAATCCCAGACTGCACTTGTTTCAGGCCAACGCAGCCTTGCCAGGCAAGGCTTTGCCTCTCCTTTAAAAGTGTAAACAATTTAAATAGGTTGAAAAATGTTACCTGTGTGGGTTTGTCTTTGGTGTTATCTTTTTCTACATTATTAGTAAAATTCAGGAAAATCCCTAAATCAAATGCAGTTTCAATTTTATACCATGTTCTTAGATTTTCTTTGCAAGAAAAAAAGCACTTTGCAGTGGCAGGGAGTAGAAGGATGGGCCAGTAAGGACAATGCTATAAGCTGTCTTCTGAAGGAAAAGCTACTTCAGGGAGTGCTTGACACTTCACACACTCTGAATGCAGGGATGCTCAGCCGGTGCCTCATTGAAGAACTCCATCTCACTCCCCAGGGAAAATCCTCAATGTCTCTGCTTTTACTCTTGTTCCAGCCACCAAACATTTGTTTTCATTCTTATTTCACTGTCGCAGATAATATCCCAAGGGGGGGGGAAAAAAGCAGAAGCATACCTCTCTTGTCATCAGTAAACCACTGTGAACACTTGAAAATGCACAACATCATATAAAGGACTAATTACTACAGGGACATCTGACAGGGAAACTGAAATAGCAAATGACTTCCTTGAAGTTTACTTACTATATTTAATTTTGTGACAGTTTGTGACTTTTGATGTTGTCCGTGGTGGTTTGGTTTGTTCAACACAGGGCTTCTCTGTGTAGCCCTGGCTGTCCTCTCTCTCTCCACTGCCCTGGCTGTCCACTCACTCTATAGACCGGGCTGGCCTCAAACTCAGAAATTCACCTGCCTCTACCTCCTGAGTGCCGGGATTAAAACCTGTGCACCACCACCACCACCACCGCTGACAGTTTGTAGCTTCTATGCATGGTATGGAGTTCATATTCCTCTTCCCAATTATCTCCTCTTATTCTTCTTTCCATCCCTCCCTCCCTCCCTCCCTCTTTCCCCACCTCTCTCACTCTCTCTTGCTCTCTCACTCTTGTGTATATGTGTATACATGGAAGTCTTCGCTTAATACTCGTGAGCTATTTTCAAGGGAATGACTTGACTGTTGTCTTTATCCCTTGGCCTGCCATAACAAAATGCCACCGTCTGCGGAGCTGAAACAGCAGGCGTGATTTCTCCCTCTCTGTAGTCTGGAAGTCCAAGGTCAAAGTCTGGCAGGGTTCAGTTTCAGATGCGGGCTCAGATGAAGCTGCCTTTTCCCTGTGTCGTTGTGTGACAGAGAGAAAGAGCTCTAAGGTTTCTCCCTCTCCTTACAAGGCAAAAGCGAGAGCCCTGCTGGAAGCAAGCTGGAGATGAACTGCTTTCTTCCTTCAGTCGTGCTTAGGAACACCCTCTGCTAGACTGGAACCTGAAGCAGCCTTAGGATGCAGGGCCGAACTGGGCAAGAGTTCTGACTATGGAAACCCAAGGCTGTGGAGACATCAGCCTATTTAAGGTTTTGCACTCCTCGAGGCTCTGCAGTAAGGATCCACATACAATAAAATGGTAGGATAACTAAAGTATAACTAAATCCTTTTACTGTTTATCTAGATACCCCTCGAGACAAAAACCCTACCCCCAACGGGTGCTATTTACACTCTGCTCTTGTATAAATATAATTATGTGGGGCTGCGGCTATAGCTCAGGGGGTACAGCAAACCTAGAAGGTCTGGCTTTCCCAAAATTCTCCACAGAAACTTGTTAGTTTGATTCTGTGCTTGTGTGCTGCCTCCTAAGCATGAAATCGCAGCAACTGCCCCAGGACACAGTCCAAACAAAGACAACAATGATTCGCTCAGACCACAATGGGCACAAAGTCTGATTCTCCATTAAGACTTGTCTGGTTGTGGTGTTCACGAGCCAGTCATGAGCTTGTTATGGCCCAGCAGATGCTGGCAATGTCACTCTCCTACTTTATCCTTCAAGCATCATGGAGACTAAACAATTTGGCACACATCTTTCAATATGTTTAATCACTAAGTGATCAATTATTTCACACCATTTATTTATTTATTGATTTATTTACTTACTTACTTATACCATTTATAACAGGTTCTACAGACTCCATTCTGAAAGCCTGTGACCTGTTTCTCAGAAAGTTTCTCCTCTGAGCATCCCTGTAGTGCATCCATAGTCAGTCCTTACCTATTGTCTCTACCTGGTCTCATATTATACCAGAAGAGATGAGAGACAACAGAGACCATACGGCCTGCTAAGCTCAAAACACTGACTGCCTGGCCCTTGACAGGAGACGAGTGCCAGCCTCTCCTCCATAGCCTTTACCTACTGTCAGTGTTAGGTCAAGGAAGTCCACGTAGGATCATTTATCTGTCCCTATCTTACTCTGATCAAAAGAATCATATTACTATATTTTACAGAAAATGTGTAACCTAACTCAAACCCTATCAATGAGAACTTCAAATTATTTTTCTAGGTTAAACTTATAAATTTCAATAAACAGGGGAATTAAGAGGCCTTTAAATGTAGAGCTTAACAGAGATGTACAAAAAAGTAAGAATAAAGTGCTGGATATTACTTGACATATTTTTTAAAAAGAGATTCCCAAGGTACCACATATACTTTGAAGAAATGAGTTGCAAAGCTCAAAATTCAGCCTATTTGAAAGCTTCAAAACCTTCCATTAACCTAAGTTTGAATGAATTGGTTTTCTGGGCACACAGCGCCATTGGGAAGAAAGCAATCTGTGGGATGCCATCTCTAAAGCCTGGGCATTAATTTAACAGTGGAGTGCTTTGGAAAGGCTCTTGTTTCTCTTACAAAGGACGCCTTTCCTCAGTGGTCCAGGTTCTGTCCAGTGAGGAGGCTATGCTATTAGAAACCCATTTTGCATGAGTGCTCAGGTCAGGAAAGACAGGGTTTGCTGTATGTGGTGAGAAAGCTCAGTGGTGAGTGAGGTTAAGGCTAGTGATGTACCGGAGCAGCTGGTATAAGAAGTTTAAGGATTCAGATGAAATTGGGATGTCTTTGCACGCCTATTTCGTAGGGTATGCCATTTACTTTCTAGTTTGAAATGTGAGATGACGTCATAGTCTGAAGTAACATGTAAGGCTTAATCTCTTCTAGATTCTGTGGCCTATTTAATAGCCACATTCAAGTGTCGAGGACATTCCCGGGTCTTAGCTTCCACCCATCCCTCCCTGAGGGGCCTTCCTGCCACCTCTGATGCAGACAGACCACCTCACCCTTGATCTCCATCTCAAGCCTTGGTGTTTAAATTCTGATTACAGTATTTATTTTCATCCATGTCTTTATCCATTTAACTCACTGAGGTATAAGTGCAAGGACAAGAATAAAACCTGCCTGTGTCACTCTGGTACTCACCATGATGGGTACCACCTGGCATACAGCAGGTAATTAACAAACACTTGCCATTTAAAGGATTAATAGCTGAATGATTTCTCTGTATGGACCACCGAGTTGATGGACTCTCTGCATTTGAATACTGGAACCGTTATAACAAGAGAGCCTGTGGTCAAAGCTGCTTGGATTCTCTGGATTCCTCTTTGCTCATTAGTAAAAGGCAAACAAATAAAAGCCAATTCATGGAATTCCTTAGGGTTCGAATTAATTTGGTCTTGAGACATAAAATTATCTGCCCTTACTGACCATTTATATGATTATTTATTTGCCAGTTTGTCACCATGGACAGAAAAAGACTCACTTGGTTATTCGCATTCACAAGACAAGGAACAGCAATTTTTAAAGCACTTTTTATGCAGGGGCTAATTTTGGAAGTTTCAGCAGCTAAAGGCCATTCTAATTATTCTCAGCAGAAATAATGATATTAAAGGCCACAGTGCTGGTGGCTCTCACCCAGGTAGCAGGAGGCCAAGAGAGGTACTACCCTATTACACTCAGTCTAACTATTACTAATTTAGCTTTTCTAAGTGTGTGAATCTGTGTGTGTGTGCATGTATGCATGTGTGTGTGTGTGTGTGTATGTAATGTGCACACGCACATGTGTGAGCACTGTTGTAGACTGAACACAGGGTTTTACCCATGGTAAGTGAATGCTCTATCACTGAACTAAATGCACCAGCTCCTAACAGATAAACATCAAATACAAAGGTGGTACAAACATTTTTATCAAGGTCCATTCTTGAATGCACAACTAAAAACTATTAGCCGGCTTCCTGCGCATCTTATTAAATTTTCCTCTTTAGGGAACATAAAAATTGCTTAGCTCATGATAACTCAAGGTAAAGGGAGAAAGATAATTTTCAGACTTTTCTTTCTGGCTGTCAAGTAGGAGATAAAAACAGGCCTAACTCACACAGATATTTTATCATGTTTTCTTCCTGTTTTGGAAGCATAGCAGACTACTTCAATTTTTAAACATAACTTCTCCATGGGACTGGATACAGGTAAGAAATTATTTGCAAAGTTTTGGGTATACTTAAAAAATGATTTCTGCAGCACTTTTGGGTGCATGCTTGGAGATATTCAGACACATTCTTGGAGGGAAGAATAAAAACATTACGTGGCACTATAAGACAATAGCCATTGTCAGGAGAGCCATGTGGATCAGCTCTAGTCTTAACTATAGCACTGATGAAGCAGGTATTGCTGTTTCTACTTGATGCAATGGCCAACAAAGGTTCTAAAAAGTTAACTGACGTGCCAAAGGGCTCAAACTATATGCCAGGTTGAACTTAGATCTGAGCCCAGGCATGCCTGCTTTCCAAACACCTTGTACTTTCTCATGTACAGAGCTGCCCCTGCCTGGTTTCCATGTTCCTTGGGGCACAATATCCCTCAAAAAGGGTTTGAAAACTCCAGTTTGTTTTCAAATCCCTACACTCCATCGAAGCCCTATTTTCACTTACCACAAACAGGAAACACTTCAATTTTTACAAAGCAGGTGGAAAGGGATTGAGTCATGAGCTAATTTCTGCCAAGCATATGGAACCCTGTGGAGAAGACCTATTCTGCAGAGTAGACAAAAAATAAATAGTGTGACTTAATGATCAGATGGTCTGCAAGCTGTAGACTTTGTGAGAATTAACTTAGAACTGCACCAATAGGAAATGGAAAAGATACGCAGGAGTGGGCACAAGAATGAGAGAGAAAATAGAGGGAAGGAGAAACAGCAAATTGTATTTGAAAATCCCATAATGAAGACCAATCCTTCATATGCTAATTTAAAAATAAGTTAATTACTTTTAAAGGCCAGGAGATCCTGGTGTGCAAAGCCCTTGTCCAACTAGCCTCAGGATGGAGTTATCATTCTTAGCATTATATAAATGTTAGGTGGATTGGTGGCTTTTCTGAAACCATAGTCCTCGATATGTTTAGATAGGACATCCACAAAACAAGTTGGGTAGCTATACTAGGCAAATAAGTGGGTTTTGACTTCAGTTGAGAGACTCTGTCTCAATGCATAAAATAGAGAGTAACAGAAGACTCCTGACATCAGTACATGGACTTTTCACTCACATGAACATATATAAACATGTACACAAACCCATGTACAACCACATGACAACACACACACACACACAAAAAAAACTCCACTAAGAAATAACAGCAACAAAAGTCTATTAACTTTTATACTTGGCCAATATGTATCTTGGTATTGTAGGGGAAGCAGGACAGCAAAAGTCACCAAGGAGGAAATTAACGTGGAAGAAGCGATCTTAAAATTACACCAATGAGAAAATCAGTGTTCACAATGATGTGTTTACAAATTCAATGTAGAAGGACTTCTTCCTGCAAAAAAGTATAGTAAAGTACAGATTCAAAAGTATCTTAAGCATATCACCATGTTTTTACTGTATGAAGGAGAAGTTGATCTGGTCCTGGGAGAACACAAGATGAAGAAATGGTAAATAAAGAGGAAAATGAAGCTGGGATTCTAGGAAAGATTGATGGAGGAAATAATAGTACTTCCTTGAGATCACTTTCCTCAGGTATACAGCCCTCAGAGGGGCCTCCTAGGAAGTAAGGTAGTAATGGAAGCTTCTAGAAAAGACTGAGGCACAACTGTGGATGAACTTGGCTGTCCAGCAAAGCTTTTAGTAATGTAAAAACAGGACATGGTGGTTGGCACCCTTAATCCCAGAACTCGGGGAGGCAGAAACAGGTCGATCTCTGTGAGTTGAAGGCCAGCCTGGTCTACAAAGCAAGTCCAGAACAGCTTAGGCTACACAGAGAAACCTTGCTTCAAACAAAACAAAACAAAAACAAAAATGTCTTTCCAAGCTAAAACTATTTTCTCAATTCTTCACTCAGTGAGACTTTTATATCAGACCCAATGCTAGGCATCAGTATTTTTAATTCCTATACCAGTCCTGCATAATAGCTATAACTATTTTGATTTTTCCAGACAGGGTAACTAAATCTCACAGACAGAGGTTTAGAAGCTAGGTCAAAATTATTCAACTCCTGGTAGTAGAATTTATTTCAAGGTCTAACAATCTGGAACCCTTATTCCTGGAAGGACTCCTGTATGACACTTCCTATGTCTTTACCACAGTGAAATGGTAATTCTGCCCTAACATTTTACAGGAATAAGGAATGGAGAATGGGGGAGAGTGGAAGAGAGCTTAAAGATAGGGTTAAAGTGGGAATGATGCTTCTTGTGGCAATAAAAACAATCTACTGGGCGTGTTTCAGTGGTGTAAGTCTGATAATAGCTAACATGTGTCAACTGCTCAGTGTACAAATGTGTCTGTTACTTTGTTTACTATTTTCAATAACTCTTTGATATAGAATGGTGGTGGAGAAGATGATGATGATTATGATGATGACGACGATGATGACATGATGATGATGATGAAGATGATGAAGATGATAGTGGTGGTTCTGGTGATCATGATGATGTCAATGATTATTCCTATTACTGATAAGGAAACCCAAGATCTAAATTATTCCTGAGCTGGGTATGGATGCAACACAGTGAATGTGTATAAGGCAAGAGAAGAAAAGAATAAAAGGAATGGAAAAGATCAGCCTGCCAATAAGGACCCAGGAGGACCTGGTAATGTGTGGAATCAACAAATGAAAGCAAAGAATGGCTCAGAGTTCATGACAGTCAGAAGCATGGGAATCCCAAAGCAATGTGTTATCTTGCATGAAAATTAGGAGAAGGCCCCCATTTGTATAGAATAATGAGAAATATGTTCACAGTTGATTCAGAACCGAGGGACCCCACAGTATAAAATACAACAGGAAGAACAAGGGCATCATCAACCAAGAGCAGCATTTGACCTCTTCTGGCTCTCTGGAGAAATATGTACAAAGTCAGGAGGGTTTGTCTCAGGCTAAGGGATGGAGGGAAGGAGCATCCTGTTTATGACTGTAAAGCCACTGCTTCTGTCATGAAGCCAGATAAGGTAGAGGGGGTACATGGGACTTAAGGGTGTACCCTAACAGTCAAAGGCAAGTTTGTTTCTTTGTAAAGGATAAAGGAGATCTGACTTGTTCCCGAGGTTGTTATTGGGTTTTTTGTTTGTTTGTTTGTTTGTTTGTTTTTGTTTTTAATGTCGAGGTCTCTTCTCCCACAGCCAATAGATTTTAAGCCCCATTTCCTGGGAGGAGAAACTGTCTAAGCAAGAAGCTTAGACATAGCAGTCATTATCTCTGTTATGGAAAAACAGACTTAAACAATCCCAACAGCTTAGCTAGACTCACTCTTTGCCAGTAAATAGTGAATCTGGCCCTAAGTTCTCCCTCTATAGGCTCAACTTCCTCTCTAGATACACGGGACTGTGGCGGGAAGAAGGTAATCTCTTCTTTGGGATGGAGAATGTTAACCTGACATAAAAGATTTAAAGGAAGGGACTCTGTTCTAACTCATGGTTTCAAAGGCTGTGGTCCATACGAGGCTTGCAACACTGCAGACAGCATAGAGTGGGTAGAGGAGCATGGCTGCTCACTCCAGAGCAGCCAACAAGCAGACAGAGGAAGTGGCCATACCTGAGGTACAATCCACATGTCCTCGCCCCGATACACACATCACCAATGACCTACTTCCTGTGCGGAACCACATACTGAAGTCTCCGTCACCTCTCCAATAAGCATTACCATCTGGACACACACTATATACTTAACCCATAGTAGGAAAGGAGCGACCAACTAACACATGCTTAAGGGATGGGAAAAGGCGGGGAAAACAGGAGAAGCTGAGAAATGAGGCTGGCACAACATATCAACCCAGCATGGATCTCTACACAGAAAACTGAGGAGGGAACTTGGATTTGTGTGTGTGTGTGTGTGTGTGTGTGTGTGTGTGTGTGTGTGTGTGTGTGTGTGTTTTGCTCCAGCTGTGATGTTTCTGTGTTCTAAGCCACAGAATGGAGAATGGACACATTGTATTGCCCCTACTGGGTGTCATTGTATTCCTTGTCAAACGCACTCATGGTGGGAGGCAGAAAGAGAAGAGATGAGAGAATGGTGGCTTTTTAATTTCATCAAGCTGTGATGTGATTTTGGAATCTCAAGGTCTATATTTGACAATAATACTAGAATAGGCATATAGATGTCACTCAGCCCTGTGCTGCATGATGACACCATCTTTGAGATAGATACTTGTGTTTCTGAAACTCAGTTCCAAATGCCATGCTGTTACCTTCTGCCTCAAACGGTCTGTCATGTACTCCTTCACATCTGTTATGGGTCATTATAAGGTGGAATATTTGTAAATATTAGCTTCAAAACAACAGTCCTTACAGCCTTCCTTTGGACACTGTAAAGGGCCACAAAACAAGGCTTGCCGATATGTATTAAATACACAGGATGAACATCAGTGCTCAGTAAAGACCACAGCCCTGGGGACTCAGTGATAAATGCCCTTGCTATGTATGGGAGTTCAGATCACCAGCACCCATATGAAAATCTAGATGTGGTACACAGCTATAAACTCAGCACTGGAGTACAGAAATAAGAGGGTCCCTGGAATTTGGAGACAGACTGTCTAGCTGAAATGGAGAAGTTTAGGTTCAGTGAAAGACCATGTCCCTGTCTCAAGAAATAATGTGGAGAAACAACTGATAAAGACATACACCAGACTCTTGTCTCTAGACATATCCACAAGGGCAAGTGCACCTGCACATACTCACATATACTATGGACACATGCATATATGCCATTTACAAATACACACACACACACACACACACACACACACACACACGTTATCTGTAGAAATTATTGCAGTAAAAAAATCATAGCTATGGTCATGACTGAATATGTTTTGAGTTGTATTTCATTCCCACTGTGAGTTACTGAAAAGGATGGATCAGATATACACCTTAGGGCCTTTAGGGTGATTAGGATTGAGGAAGGCTATGGGGTGGAGCCTCCATATCTGACTCCTGGTGGATTTATAGGAAGAGGAACAGAAACCAGAAGAGTCGCACCACATCATGTCTACCACCATGTAACAAGTCTCATGCGGTCCAGGTTTCTACCAGCAAGATGAAAATATCTATTATGCAAAACCGGGTTTTACATAGTTAAGAGGATCTGACCTACTCCTGCCTTCTTAGATGAAAAGCCAGCTGAGGTGGGACCTGGGATGACAGCTGCTCAGCAGGCTCTGGGAGAGGGAAGTGATTTGAATGTAAAGAGAGAGAAAGGGGGGAGGGGAGGACAAAAGGCTCTGCAAGTCCTAGTGGAAAGCAGCAAGCAGTGCAGGGAGTCCCTGCAGTGATTCAGCTATACAGGCGACTTAGTAAGGAAGACTTGGCTCATGAAAATGTCAAGGTCTTTGGTGTGGGAGGCAAGGGAAAAGCCCTTCCTCTGGCACCATACCAAACCTTCTGGAAAATACATGCTTCTCAATAATGCTTTCTGTGGGACGGCAGTTTCCTTGACAAACACTAAGACTCCCTGGGTTCGGCACCAATGACAGTATGGACAAACAGCCTGCCTCTGGAAGTAAGGCTACCCCAATGCACTTCCACAGCGGCCAGCTGACATTCTCCAGAGGCAACATTCTTCATATTATTTGACCTCAATTCTCACAATTCTAGGGAGAGGTAAGAGATGTCAGAGAACATCTACCTCCCTTAGCGACTTTTAGCTTCTCCCGGAAAACTCATCTCCTGAGACCAGACATTTAACTGTAAAAAGCTGCAGGTAAACGGCAAGCCCTAGGATCAGTTCCTAAAAGTCACGAGGAGCGCATGCGAAAAGCAAAGTGTTCCTGCCACCACCGGGGCTGAGGTCTCAGATTCTGACACAAAGACACAGGAAGAAAGAAGCTCAAGTCCTTTGCAGCTGAGTGAAGACCACACAGAAGGACTCTGCTTGCCCTCATGGATTACTGATCTCACAGTGAGGCAGGAAGTAGGGAAGAATGTGAAGGTTAAATGACCCGCCCAGGGCTACAACGCAAGAGCGAGTAAGGCTAAGATTAAAACTCTCGAGTGGAAAAAAAAAACTCTCCAGTGACTTACTCCTAGGACTTTGTTGAAACTCAGCAGAGCTCAAGTTCTCTTAAATTACAAGCTTGTTCTTTGGAGTATGACAAGAGGATTATGGGTAATTTGACAAAGGGGGATTCAGAGACACGCATTACGGGTCATCTTGACCTGGAGTTTGCGGTCTCTTGTGCAGCTGGACTCTGGATGGTGAATTGGGATTCTCTGCTGCCCTCATTGTAAATGGAGACAGGAGGATGGAGAAGGGGAAAAGGAGGGGTGGAGGAGGCTGTGGGTTTGCAGTCCGGAGCTTTAGTGTGACTCCTAGGTAGCCAAACTGAAGGTTTCTGAAATAGTTATTATTATAAGTACACATAAAATCCTGACAGGAATGACACATCTGCTACCTTCCCCCAAATTAAAGGCTACAGAATAATGAAATTTCCATGGAGAAAATAACATGGGTCTTCACTTACTTGTAGGTTTAGCATGTGATCCAGCAATTCCACCTCGAGGGGCTATGCCAAGCATACTGGGGAGCAGGGACTCGGGCAGTTAGCTGAAACACCTGGGTGCATCTGCCAGGTGCTGATGCCTGAGACAGATGGGGTTTGTGCATGTGATGGGGTAGAAGCAAAAGGGTTTGAATCCTCACACATGCCTTAAGAGCTGTGAATGGAAATTCCTGAAAAGACTGTGTTTGGCTGTGAGCAGTCTACAGGAACTGTGGACAAATTGGAATGTCAGTACTGTGGAGAGATTGGAATTTTGTAGGTTCAGATGATATTACTTCATCGTAGGCTACTTTCAGCCTTCTAGGACAACCATTTCTTGCCCCTCTCTGTGTCTGAACTAACACTTTGTCTTAAAATAAAAACCCCTTAGAGGCTATTAACACAACAGAACACTGGCTTCCACCAGTCCAAGAGCTAAGAACGTCATCAGATAACATCTTAGGTTTATAGAATAGCTCCCCCAGCCTCATACCCGCCTCTCCTGTGTGCCCAGCAATGTATTCTATACTTGCCTTGAGCTATAACTTTCTTTGTTCCATAAAACTATAAAAACCCTGAGAAAATGCTTCCATATTAGAATGTGAATTCGGGGTAACCAATATTTGTGTTCCTATTGCGAGAGCCAAAGTTATGTTTTAAGTTTTAACTACTGTGCTTAAGAGGTCCATGAAACAAAAATGTCTATAAACTGCATACTTCCTGAAATGCTGGAGGCTATGTTTATGGGAGATAACAAGCCACAAATGTTTTTACTCCCCCAAACAAGTTGGTTTGACTCAACTGCAATAGATGCACTTATCGCATGTGGGCAACAGGTATGTGGGCATGAAATATGTCAGGATGTATGCTTGCCCTTGATTGGACCTGATGGGAAATACAGTGGCTTTACGAGCTTGTCTCTTTAAGTCTCTGCAAAATGTGACTCACTGCCACTTTCTGGGAGTCTAGCATTGGACCTGGCCAGAGTCCATCATCCTGGCCAGCGTTTAATTAAGGCTTGCTTCAAATTTGGCTCAAAATTGTTGTAGTGGTCTCACTGGTCTCCTAGTGGGATTGGCACTAGGCCATGGGCAGGGTGAGCTATCTCTTATTCCTTTTAAGATGAGATATGTGGTTTTTATGTCAACAGAGTACACTCTGACAATGTTGTTTAATTTAAATAAGCTAGACACAAGAGGGAGACACAGTATAATTCTGTGCATATAGAATGTATCCAATGAAGTCAAACTCATACAAACAGAAAGAATGGAGAGTTGTCTGGGACTGCAGATGGGAGTGCTGAGTGCTCACTAAAATGGTACAGCATTTTAGAAGGAGATAGGAAGTAGTAATATGTATACACTTAATGATATTCTGGAAAACACAACAGTGAATTTTACGTTATACATTATTTTCTCAAAAAAAATTTAAATGGATCCATGAAGACAGATGTCACAGTTTGCTAATGACCTCTCTGGTATCTGGCATGTTTCTGACACATAAGAAGTTCTCAATACATGTATAAGTAACAAAATTAACTCTGGTCCAATCTTGTGGCATCTATTACTCCTGGCTTTCTTTGTAACAAGGTCCTGTGTTTTGAAACATCATTTCATGTCTCTTGGTTGTACTTGTAGACTGTCCTCTGGGTGAGCCTGCCCTAAGCTACAGAGGCTCTACATAGCTCTCAACCCTATCAAACAATAACAGATCAAGAGCAGGCACTATACACTCAGTGAATATTGAGTGAACACATAGCTTGGCTAGATTAACCACTTATGTCAACACTGCACAAGACAGCTTTGTTCTTTGAAATTATCCATGGTCCTTTAAGACATGCATGTTTCAAATTCTGCCTGGTCATCTGCATCAACTTGGGACTTTGTTAAAAGTACAGATGCTCTGACATTACTTCTTCATAGCTGGCTCAGCTTGGTAGGTCTGTGAGGCATCCTGAGACTCTGAGTGGTGGTTTATTTGCTTAAGCAACTATGCAAATAAGATTGGAAACTTGAATTACCTCACATGTATATCCTGTTTCAAATTAGCTCATAAGACATACGAGCTCAAGAAATATTTCCTATATATTTGGGCCCTCACCTATAGTGTCTAGGAGATTAATAATTGTTGAGCTAAGTCATCAGTTTTCCCATAAGCATAATACCTCATCCAGTCCTGAATGGCCATATGGCAATTCATGCTATGCCAACATCACAAATTTAGAGACCCAAGTGCAGCTATTCATACTTAGGCAAGATTAGCAGGAGTTGATTATTCTTTTAGGCCCACATCTGTTCTTTCAAATACTTGGGAGTTAGGAGAGTTATGAATAACACATTTTAATTCACAGGAAAGTCCAAGAGGCAAAAAGAAGCCTGCTGTCAGGGCCAAGCAATGTGTGTTTAAACAGGCACAGCTGTCGATACAGCACATAGGAGGTGCTCTAAGTAGGAGTAATGTTACTGATCTGTGCTATAAACAGTTCTTTCCCAAGCAGTACAAGGTTGACATTAAATCAACATTAGGACAAGGGGAGTGGTTAAATTTTTTGATACCCCCAGTTCTGCCCTTATTATTATGGAATGAAGTTTACATTCTGTCAACATCATCACATTACTTATGCTCCCAGAGGTCCAGATGTCCCCTTTTAAACGAAGATGCACTAGTTTATCATTCACTGGCACATGAATATAAAGTAGGTCAGCGTCTTCAAGTTCACAGGACCCTAAGTTTAAGACGCCCTTCTTCAGTGGAACATACTTGGGAAGTGGTAGAAAGTGCATTTCTTTTTTTCCGAGAGACAAAAATATACCTCCATAGTAGGTTGAGAAGTATGGTAGCTAGACTAGGAATACCAGAATTACTACAGAATTTGCTAAAGGTGAGAACTTTCAGGCAGCCTCCTCAATCATTAGTTCTCAGGAGTGGAGTCTCGAGAGCTGTTGTTATTGAGAAAGGGATCTTACTATGTAGTTCAGGCTGGCCTGGAACTTACTATGTAGCCCTGGATGTCCTTATACTTCTGCGTCCACCCCCTGAGTGTTGAAATTGCAGGTATGAGCTGCAACACCCAGCTTGCAATGTATTTTTTTTTAAAATAACACTTAACATAAACCTCACAGCTACCACAGTTTGAGAAGATGTTACCTTGCTCATGATGCAATGGGACCCAAGAGGAGGGTCTTCAAAAATATGCATATTTACACAACCCTTACACAAACACATTTGTAGTGGAGGTTACGGTTTCTTCAAAGAATCAGTTCTGTTATTAAACAGGTTTTTCCTTTAATCCCAAGTATGGGATATGGAGTTGCTTTTAGTTTGTCCATCATGGATAATTGCCTTGTTCATGGCATGGTTTATGCCAACTGGTAACAGCTTCACGCAGCATGGAGAGGGATGTGGTCTTTGTCAGCTGCAGTTAGTGGGATTCTGAGGACGCAGGGTGAGTAGAGAGAGGGGAAAAGGCTTGGAGGAGGAAGAAGGCTTCTTATTTGTCATGCTGAATTTGCTGTTTGCTGTTGCTGCACTTCTAGATAGCCTGATAACTGAAATTGGTATTTTCCCAAAGAACTTGATGACCTTAACCAGCCAGAATTAAGTTTAAAGAAGTCTATGGACTCCGTCCCTGCTAACGTTCTTTCTCTCCTATCTAGGGTCAGGGAGTTGGAAGGGAGGGATTAGCATTAAGGAACACTAAATAAAATAGGATTTAAAAAACCAGGGGCAGGCTGGAGAGATGGCCCAGCAGTTAAGAGCACTGTCTGCTCTTCCAGAGGTCATGAGTTCAAGCCCCAGCAACCATGTAATGGCTCAAAACCATCTGTAATGAGATATGTGGCCCTCTTCTGGTGTGCAGGCATACATGTAATGTAAGCTGAGCACTGCATATGTAATAAATAAATATGTAAATCTTACAAAAAACTAGGGCCTATACAATTAGGCCCCTATATCTCTGTTCATATAGCATCTATTAGATTCTATACATAGTATAGTTAAACATCAGGAATCTCTCTCTTTCTCTCTCCGTCTCTGTCTGTCTGTCTGTCTGTCTGTCTGTCTGTCTCTCTCTCTCTCTCTCTCTCTCTCTCTCTCTCTCTCTCTCTCTCTCACACACACACACACACACACACACACACACACACACACACAAACACACACAGAGATAGAATGACTGTCAGCATATAGTGACAGGAATTAATTTTTGTTGCATTGTATTACATTTTATATCCCTGGAATGTGGTGGTACATTTGACAGACATAATCTCTTCCTCCCCACAACATACTGTCTATGGAAAAAGATATATAAACAGCAAACGTGTAGAGAACATGATGTGTGACGTTCATGTAGCGTAGCAGGAAGTGAGAGCACATTAAGAGAGACAATGGATAACTCAACATTGTTTGGGCCATTAGTTTGCTTTGCAAGTCATTCTCATCCTTCTCTTGTCTTCAGTGCCTTGGCCAATGGGATATAAGTATCTGCTTCTGGCAGTTATTAGATGATTCACCGAGGCAGGCTTTCAAGAAAACAGTATATGAAGGCTCTAGGAAGGTAACAGCAAAGCTAGCTGGTTAAGTTCAGCACATACTTCTGCAAGCCTACTTTCTTTTGGGTCTCTCCTCATCCTCTGAACTTCCCAAGTCAGGCCCTGGTTCAGTGACCGAGCTGTAGGAATCAATCTGGTATTTAGAGAACAGGTAAAGGAGATTACTGTTGCTTCTTCAGAAACGAACCCAGATTTGTATCTAGAAAAATGTTACCACCTGTCCTACTGCATTGAGATTATTGAGGTCATGAAATCAGCCTATCATCTTTGCTGATGTAGCACTGTAGCAGTGTTGGATATATGACAGGCATTCAGGTAATTGACATTGATGTCAAACTTTTGGGCATGTGAAGAAATTTTTAGATTGGGTTTATTGAAGTAGAAAGATGAACCCTAAGTATGAGTAGCATTAGTCAGTGGACTTGGGTCCTCAGCTAAATATAATTGACTAAACAAGTTGAGCACTAGCATTCATCTCTCCCCGCTTCCTGACTACAGATGCAATGTGATCAGTTGCCTTATGATCCTGCCTGATGACTGAAGCTTCACATTCTGAACCAAAATAGACTCTCCTTTAGTAGGTTTTTTTTCTTTTTTCATGAAAGTTTGCCATAGTAGCCAATGATAAAATTTAATGATACAGTTTTTTAGAGATTAACAAAATCTCTCATCAATCCTGTCCAACTTTTGTATATGAAGGTGGAGACCAACTGTGAAAGTTAACAAAAAATTTAATTATATAAAAGCACCAATATAATATATCAGAGCTATCTAGAAGGACTTTGGACAATAAAGAGAACGTTTCAAGTTTGTGTTCTTCAATTTAGTAGCCTCTAGCCAGAGCAGCTCCCCAAATATTGAAATAGGGCCATGAAAGATAAGAAGTTGTAATGGTTTTAAAGGGCTGAAATTTAAAATCTCTAAGTGGCTAGTGGCTACCATGTTGGGTAATATACTAAGACCTCTAGACTCAGAGTAATAGGGACTCTGATTCCCTCAATATACAATCTCTGAGTTCACCTTGAAAGTTTTCCACCTAGAAAATGGGAGAAGAAAGGGGGCATGGGCAATATGGGTTGACAATTTGATGGACCACACCAAGAAAGTAGCACATATAATGTCCCCATCTTTTGAATGGATAATAACAAGTCCCTATTCCCATTTGAATGCAAAAGAAATCCTGGAGATGCAGTCTCAGAGTGTGTATGGGGCTATCTACCAGCTGCAAGTCCACATCCTAGAAGGATAACAATCAGCTAACTCTGCCATGTGTGACTAAAGAAAGAAGTCTATTTTCTAGACATTTCTGTTACTCCTTCCACTCCATCAACACTTGTCACAGGCTACAGAGTTGGATTAAAAGTAACATACAGCTTCAGGCAGTGTCCATCAGACATTCAGGGAGCGAATGTTGGGATATTTCCTGGAACACATCTTTGCAGTCTTTTACAGATTTTGGGGGTGTGGCTTAATGCTACCTCCATATTTTTCATTCTAGCTTCTTTATTTCTCCTTCCCTTCATATCCTATTTAAGTGCACTGTACTGTTCAGCCCAATATTAATCCAATCATTACCCATTTCTGAAGAGAATCACTGACAATACTCTCCCTTCCCACAGTCAGGTCTTCTAAGATCTGAGTGTTAGAAAGAAGACTATGTAAGTGTTAATCTTGATTGGGTCAGCAATCAACTAAGACACAGATCTTTTGGTGGGTCTATAAAGGAATTTCCAAGATTATCTAAGAAGTGGAGGAGAAGACCCTTTTCCAGGGAATAGATCTTCCTGCAGGGCCCAGATAGGAACAGGTCTGAGGAAATAGCACTGTTATATCCTTGCCTGCTGTTGTTTTTTGCTGATGAGTATGCTTATCTTTGTTGTTGCTGCTACTGCTGTTATAAGACTCAAGATTCTTTGGGTTCCAGTGTTGACTAAAGAGGAGAGAGAGAGAGAGAGAGAGAGAGAGAGAGAGAGAGAGAGAGAGAGAAGGAAGAGACAGAGACTGAGACCCTCCAGGACTCTTCCAGATCAGAATTGTCAGATCAGAATTGCTGAGGCATCCATCTTGATGGAAGGAACAATTACTGGCTTCACAGGCTTTCCAGATCACAGATGGCTCTGATCGCCTACCCAGCCCATATCGATTCATCCATCCAAGCACAGTCAATCACCTCTACTCCTCTACTGAGAACCTGGCTGAGTACAGACCCTCATGTCCCAGCAGAGTGAACCACCAGTAAGAGGACTTCAGGGAGGGCACCTTGCCAATAAGAGTAGCTCTCAAATCCCAAGAATACTTAACAAGAGGATTAAAGTGGGTTAGACTGTGGTCCAAGTGGAAAAGGTCAGCTTGTTACTAAATCTTACCTCTAGCAGCCTCAGGACAAATTCAAAACCAGTTCTCAGTAGGCAGGCGAAACGGAGAGTAACAGATCCCTCTGCCCAGACATTCATCAAACTCTCCCCTGCCCTTGGTTAGGAGCTGTCAAAAAAATCACTTCTTTCCCATAGGTACGTGGAACTCACCATTTAGAAAGTCACTTTTCTTGAAATGATTTATGTATTGCTTTGGGGAGGATTCTGTATTGCTGGAGAACTTGTTAAGCATCCCAATCTTGTCTCTCTGTAGACTCATAGGTGCCTTGTGGGGCAGGCATGTGTTCTATTATCCTGTGTACACATATCTCCTCCACAAAGCCCATGGAATATACCCTTTCAGCCCATAGTCAGCATGTAGCCGCCCAGTTTCAACATCAAGATCTATAAAACTGATTTTGAAAAACCCAAGTTCTATGACCTTAGACAAATCATCTCTTTTCTCTGAACTGTGGGTTTGTCTGCCATAGCAACGTTTGGCCAATTACAGTCTGTAAGCCACAGTTTGTATAGCCGGTAAACTAAGAATCAGTTGTTATATTTCTAAGTGTTTATGTAAGTGAAAGTAAAAAGACACATGATGTGAGACCATACATGGATATTAAGGACCGAAATCTCTTCAGTCTGGTACTTCACAGGAAATGTTTCTTGGTCCATGTAATAAAATAAAAACAATAAGCTAGACATAATGAAATGTCTCTTCCAAAAATCTTCCTTTCCCAAACTTTATTGGAATCATCTTTCTAACAAAGACCTTATATGACTTCCTGACACTGATTTCATAACACAGATTCCAGCCCATGCAGGTTGAGGCTATTGTGGAAACTGACCAGCACCATTTCCTCCTCCTTGGCTGCTTTATAAGCCCATTAGGCTCTAGATATGTACTTTTGAAAGCCTTGTACAAAAACACCAAGAAATGGGAACGTTCATCACCCTCTTCTCTTTGTAGTTGTGCTTAGCAATGAACCCAAGTATTTATCCTGGCTTGACATTGTATATAACTCTACCCTTAAGCTATAATCACAATCCTTGGCTCTCACTTGTTTCTGGGAGGCAATGGAACACAGTGGTTAATGTAGAAGGAATTTCTTGTATCAGTATGGAAGTATCACCTGTCAATCAAAAACTAATGTTTTATATTGGAGACAGGAAATAGGAGGTGGAAGATCCACCAGGTAGCAAAGACTCTGTGATAGAGCCAGGCAACGTAGATTTTTCTGGCAAGATGTGAAGAGGACAGACACATGGTCCAAGTGGCAAAATGTAGATTAGTAAAATGTGTTAAGTTATGAGCTAGTCAGAGAAGAGCCTAGGTATATGACCTAGGAATTTGTAAATATATTTTGAGTCTTATGGGTCATTATTCCAGGATGGGGCCAGGAGGAAAATCCTCCACAGTAGGTTAAGGCTTTGCTTTAGGAGTCAGAACCTAAGTCCTTAGGTTAAGTACTAGGTCTTACCATAGATATTTTAAGTTACTTAACACAATATCTAACATTCATTGTCAACTTGATTTTGAATCACCATGGAACACAGCCTGGATATATCTACCTGAGTGTTTCTAGAAAGGCATAACCAAGAAATGAATTCGAGTAGTACAGTTTCCTTGGCTGATATTCCAGACTGAATAAAAAGAAGAAAGCAAGCTGAACACTGGATTCATCTCGTTCTGCTTTGTGATTGTGGATACAGTGTGATTGGCAGCCTAACATTTCACCCGACAGGCCCCCCAAACCATGATGGATTGTACTCTCACATCATGAGCCAAAATAAACCTTGCCTTTAAAACTAGTACATTGCCTGGCTAGTTTTATGCCAACTTGAAACTAGCTATAATTAGCTTCAAAGAGGGAGAAAAAGACTTCATAAAATCCAGCTGTAAACTGGGGGAGGCCCTAGCCCATTGTGGATGGTTTCAAACCTGGGCTGGTGGTTCTGGATTTTATAAGACAGCAGGCTAAGCAAACCATAATGAACAAGCCAGTAAGTAGCACCCCTCCATGGCCTCTGCATCAGCTCCTGCTTCCAGATTCCAGCTCTGTTTGAGTTCCTGTCCTGACTTCCTTCAATGATGAACAGAGATAAGGAAGTACAAGCCAACTAGACCTTTCCTTCCCAGCTTGCTTTTTTGGTCATGGTGTTTTGTTATAGCAATAGTAACCCTAACTAAGACATGACTACATCTCTCCAAACTTTAGATAGTCCAATTATGGATGCTCCCCACCCCATCCTGCCCTGCTGCTGCTAGGGTTGCTAGGAAACGTAAATGCAATACTGCCTAGGCAGCCTTGAGCAGAATGCTCTGCACATCCTAACATGTCCATTTGTACGAACTGCTGCTGTTATTGAAAGGACACTATCTTTTATTTTTTCCCCTGACTCTAATGGGTGCCTGTTCCTTAAAACTGCTTCCACAATACCATCCAGAGGTCAGTAAGTCACACATTGTAAAGTACCCCACTGTGTACCACACCAGGGAACACTCAATACATATTAGCCAATCAATACTGTTGGCAAAGAATTCAGCATCCTGTGGCCGAGAAGCTCAACAAAACCTTGAAATAGTCTCTCTAATGCCCTACTTTCCTAAGCCCAAAGCCTTCTCCTTGCTTGCCAGGATAAAACACCTACACCTACACACACACACACACACACACACACACACACACACACACACACATACACACACACACACACACAGACCCACGCACACACACACCATCACCACCATCACCATACACAAATAAAATACTTCACTCCTAATGAGGGGAAACCCAACAGTTTTCTCATCACTCCACTGGCAAGTTTATGTGCTCTGAAACTGCAGTTGAGATATTTTTGCTGTTTTCATGATTTTCTTGGCTTCCTTCCCAAGAAATTAATCATTTCCCCAGCACTAGGGAGAAGCCAAGAAATCGCAGGCATGAACGAATGACATGATAGTATATTCTCTCCACCCCCTCAGGCTCTTTCTCTCTACATATGAAATTAAATTCTTCTAGGGCGATAGTTGTGGTGGGGGAAAGCGTAGAAGCATAAGTCTCCAAAGACCCTGCTTTATGGACTGGGTTCAGGTGGCCAGGTAGTTTCACTTTGTTACTATGAGTTGTCCAAGTCCTAATTAAATATACATACTAACAAGGTTTTGTGGCTGCTCCTCAATAAGTTCGTAGTTTTCCATGAGTAAGCAGGAAATGGGTGTTCTAGGGGAGCTAAGGAAAGTCCTGGTAGAGAAGAGAGCTTCTGTGGTCAAGTTTGGAATCAGCAAAGCTGACTCAGAACTATGGCAGATACCACACTAAGAATCACCCACAACTCCCTGGGAAGATGGTGTGTCTCTGAACGGGATGGTCTGTGAAAAGGGACATAAGAACATCTGAACCCAGGCTGTGCTGCTCAGAGACCACCTGAGCTCTCTGATGAACTACCTCCTTCCTGAAGTTGTCCATGCTGCCTCTTCCTAGGATCACTAAGCAGCCAGGGGAATTTCAGTATCAGGCACAGGACATCCGGAAGGTCTGTGTTTATAAATGGGCAGTATATGAGCAGATGTAAAAGCAGGAGCCAAGGAAGAGCAAGGCTGGGGTAGATAACTTAGTAGTAAGATGCTTGTCAGGCAAGCACGGGGAGTGGCATTTTATTAGCCCCTCCCTCCCCTACACACATGTTTAAAAAGCTGGTCATTGTAGTACATGTTTCCTTTTCTGGTAATCCATGAAGGCCATGGTAGGCAGATTTCTGAGCGTCACTGGCTAATCAGGTCTGGTTGCTAGTGTAAATACGTGTTTCAAAACACAAGGCGGGAAGCTCCTGAGGAGGAAAAACACCCGAGGTTGACCTTTGGTTCACATGGACACACACATGCATGCACATTCACGCTCATCTCTCAGCCTCCACACAAAGCCATGTGGACACAGACACAGACACCCACACACACACATACACACACATACACACACAGATACCCACACATACACACATATACAGACACACAGATACACACAGATACATACATACACAACTAACAGCTTCACTTGAGCCTTGTATAATTTATAACACTGTGTCCAGAAACCAGCCCCCATCTCTAGTAAATAACCGAGGAAGCCAGAGTTTCAGGAGGCTAGACTGTTGTCCCTTCCAGCCATCCTAAAAGCTTAAGGGCATTGTGATAACCTGTTTCTAATGGCCAGAGCTTTCTTGATAAGCAAGTGGCAGCTTCTCTAAGTCTTTGCCTCTGCATACAACTTAACAATTAACCACAGAAACATGAAGATGTACCTATAACCAACTATACACGATGCTCGGGCTCATCTAAAGCTTCCCCGTACTGGAGCATTTCTGAACCCTTGTTCCCTTTTGTTCATCATTACATTTCCCCTCTCCCTGTCTTTGAGTCTCTGCCGAAACATAAGTGATGGGTGACCCGGCAGGCTCCCTTTCTTATAATGGCAAACTTAGAATATGTAGTCGTTGTTGTTTGTGCATGCTTGGTCCTCACTTATTTTCTCCATGTGCACATACACCTGCCTGGCATGTACCCAGAATAAGCACTCACATGCTACCATTCAGTGAATTAGGTAGAGGTCTAAAAAGCCACATAAGAAATCAACAGCACAAGGAATAGCCCTCGTCTATATAAACTCTTTTGTGATATGTGTGTGTGTGATGTATGCGTGTCTGTGTATATGCACATGTGTGCCCATGTGCATACCTGTTGGAAGACAGAGGTTGAAGTCAGCATGCTTACTTTTAACTCATCTCTATTTTTGTGAGACAGGATCTCCCACAGAACCGGGGTTCACTATTTCAGTTAGGCTGGCTGGCCAGGGAGGGCCTGGTATTCTCCGTCTCTGCCACCTTATGGTATGGATACATACACCCTCAGCCATGCCAGGCATAGTACAGGAGTGCTTTGGATCCAAATTCAGTCCTCATGCTTGTGTGATCAGTACTTTACCAACTAAGCCATCCCCACGGTACCTCATCCCAGCATCGAAGATGGTATTTTAAGAAAGAGATAGTTGTGTGCTGCTTTATCCATCAACTCTATGGATGGGTGAGAAGCAAAACGAACTTGGCCACTAAGCAGAGTAGTCATAGTTTTAAAATACAAGCTTTAATGTCATCTGTAGAAAGGGAAAGCAAGGGACCCAAGGAATTAACATCCTAATGTGGTCATTGGAGTAACAAATAGTCCTTCTATGATGTATAAAATGAAAACATCAGTTTTCTGTGTTTGATTTCCTCATATATCTCACCTATAGATCATGGCAATTCTCCAATTGTTCTCTTAGCTGGATTTTCCCCCGTAATATTTGGGGGTGGCGTTAATCTTAACTTATCTCTTTTGCAAATGTAGTAGTCAATACTTTCAAAAACACAAGGGAACATTTTACAACTTGTGAAACAACAAGATTCCATTGCCAGCCCACATACGCTTATCATAATTTGGTCCTCATTTACAATTCACTACTGTCTCTTTCCTGCTCTACAAAGCTCACCATCTTTCACCTAGACATGACGAAATTATAATCCGCCAAGGACTTCCTTTGCCTGCTAAAGGCCAAGCCACTGGTAGTTCCACAGTTTCCGTGTCCCTTCTTCAATGAATTCCTCTCATTGGTCTAATATGAGTCTTCTTTACGTGCTTTCTTTTTCTATTATTATAATTTACTCACATCAGATCCAGATTGTAATCTCCTCGCTCTTGTCTTCCTGTTCCCACCCTCCCCACCCCTTCTAACTATTCCCCTCCCCTATACCTCTGACAAGTGTGGTCCTCCTCCCTCACCATCTGACCACAGCCTGTCAAGTCTCATCAGGACAGTCTGCGTCGCCCTCCTCTGTGTTCCCGTAGGGCCTTTCCCGCCAAGGGGGAGTGATCCAATCCCAGGTACCAGAGATATTGTCAGAGGCAGTCCCCTGCCCCCCGCTTCCCCCATGGGGAGAATGAGCTGTCCATTTGCTACATCCAAAGAGGGGGTCCATGTCCTCTGCTTTCACTGTCCTTGGTTGGTGTATTAGTTGTGCGGGATCTCTTGGGTCCAGATCTGTCAGCCTTGATAGTCCTCTTGTGGAGCCTCTGATACTCCCCACGCCCTGTCCTTCTCCATCATCTCTTTCATACGACTCACAGCTTTTCCCCCAGAGTCTGTCCCCACCCCCTGCTGGGTGGAGTCTCTCTGAGGACATCTATGTTGGTCTAATATCCACTTGCAAAATCAATCTGATCCTTTCTCAGGAAATCTGGAACAGTGCTACCTCAAGACCCAGCTATTCCACACCTGGGTACATACCCAAAAGATGCTCCACTGCACAACAATGACGTTTGCTCCACTATGTTCATAGCAGCCTTATTCATAATAGCCAGAATCTGGAAACAACCTAGATAGATGTCCCTCAACAGAAGAATGGATGAAGAAACTCTGGTACATTTACACAATGGAATACTGCTTGGCTATCAAAAACAAGGAAATCTTGAGATTTGTAGTCAAATGGATGGAACTAGAAAGATACTCCTGAGTGAGGTAACCCAGACCCAGAAGGACCCTCATGGTGTGTACTCACTTCATTGTACTTTCAAAGCACCATTGGATTAGAATAATTGCTGTTCAATAGGCATCTATCTTTCCAGTCCAGAGTATGACACTCATGAGAGCAGGAACCATATCTTGCTGGTGTCTTTTCTGAGTAGCCAAATCTGACATGTGGTAAGTGAAAGGCCCGGAATGCAAAACTGTGCAAAATGCAGAGCTGGTTCAGTAATACAAATCATCCTGTCAGTTCATTCTGCAACATCTTGATAGGCGCTAACCTATCAGGGGACAGATGGACACTCTAGGGGTCAAGCATCAAAGGAACGCAGGGCTTTCTTTGTTGGTCATTATTTGACAACAGATTCTTAAGGGATGGGAGCCTTGATTTGCAGTTTGCCTATTTCAATGGTGCAATTCTCCTATTTCAATGTGGTATTAGGAGGATACTGGAAACAGAGCTAAGAAGGGTTGCATATAGAAGCAAGCTATCATATGCCACAGACATACTAAATAAGTTCAAATACCACTGTAATTTATAGTACAAATTTGTCATGAGATTTGAGTAAAATCTACACCCTGATTGCAGCCCCCTTCCTCTCTCCACCCCCGTATACCCCTCCCCCCATTCTTTCCCATGGGTACCAACTTGCCCTGGCACATTAAGTTGCTGCAGGACTAGGCACATCCTCTCCCACTGAGGCCAGAAAATGCAGCCTAGTTAGGGTAATGGCATCCAAAGAGAGACATCAGAGTTAGAGAGGGACCCCACTACAGTTGTTGGTGGATCCACATGAAGACCAAGCTATGAATCTGCTATATGTGCAGGGGGCCTAGACTAATCCAAGAATACTCTTTAGTTAATGCTTCAGTCTCCGTGAGCCCCATGGGCCCAAGTTAGTTGACTCTGTAGGTCTTTGGAGCCCTTGACCCCTCTTGTTCCCTCAATCATTCCTGCAACTCTCCCATGTGACTTCCTGAGCTCTGTCTAATGTTTGGCTGTGAGTCTCTGCATCGGCTTCCAGCAGCTGCTGGGTGAAGCCTCTCAGAGGAGTTATGTTACACTCCTATCCACAAGCAGAGCAGAGTAACATTAATAGTGTCAGGGATTGGTTCTCCCCCATGGGATAAATCTCAAGTAGGCCAGCCTTTGGTTGGCCATTCCTACTTTCAAACTTTTTGAAGAGCATTTTAAAATAATTTAAGTTTAATAAGGCATGTGTTTGACAACCAGGTCAGAGGCAAAATCCCTAACTATGTAGCAATTTGACTTCATGATTGTGAATGAAAACTCCTGAAAAGAATCTGTCTGCAGAGACTGATTGGATGATTAGAAAGAATTTTAGTACCATGGAAAGTTGGAATGTTGCGAGTCTAGAGGCTATGTTCTGGCTCTCTGGAAAAGCCATTACTTGCTCACCTTTGTATTAGAACTAACATCTTGTGACAATATATAAAAAGCTTTTTAGAATCCATTGACTTTACAAGGAATTAGCTTCTCCCAATTCAAAAGCTAAGAACATCACCAGATAGCATCATAGGTCTACAGAATAGCTCCCCATCACCCTGCCAATTTCTCTGGACCTGCTTCTCTGATGTGCCCACCAATGTATTTTAAAGTTGCCTTGATTTATGCCTTTCTCTACCCTGGAAAGATATGAAACCTTCGTAAAACTTCTTCCACATTGGAACATGGAATTTGGGGTAACCTAAATCTGTGTCCCTGGCTTATGATCACTCAAACTGGGTCCAGAATAGATCACCTTTTATTTCCTTTAAGATGAGAGCTACAGTTTTTGCATCAGCAGGATCCAGTTTGATTTTACTTCACTGACTATTTGAATACAGCCCATTAGCATGGTACAGGTGCATCAGTTAAACAGCAAAAACACCTCTTAGATCACTGTTCATTGACTCACACAATTCTTCTCAGTCCCTGTACCATGCTTCTTCACTTCAGAGTCCCCCTTGGCCAATGTGTCCTGTGCTGGCTTTACCTTGCAGATTCCGAGCAGAATTTGAAGACTCTCTTTTTCATTATGTGTTCAGTGCTGAGACCTCAAGAAATGCTGCTCAGACTGCTAGTGGTTGGAGGAAAGGCAGGGGCACAGTCTTCTACTCCATCACTTTTATAATTGCGTGATAATGGTAGTGCAAGACAGAGGGCAAGTGTCTTGGAGTGTGAACCAGAAACCATAAAGGGCACATCCTTATTCAGTATGGCATAACACCACTGGCACGTGAGGAATTCTGGAAAGTGCATTCAATATATGGGGTGCTAAAAGAACAACAATTACAAACAAGGGCAAATTGCAGCCTCTTTGCGAAAAACATCTGTACAATGCATCTGACACTAACAATGAATTAAAAGGTGGTCCAGCCAATAACTTATTAATAAAGGTTTCAGCAGAGAAGTCATTATGATTTTGTTTTTCTGTGTATTTTCCACAAATGATATCAATGAGAAGTAGATGGATAGATGGAAGGACAGATAGGAGGCACAAATGACAGTACTTTATATTTTGGGGCACTTTAATTTAATCACAAAAGCCCTATACTATGTATCACAAAAATCTGAGACATAAAAGAATTAAATAAATAGCTTGGTCAAACAGAAAGCAAAGAACAGCAGCATGACTTTAGAGCCTCTGTAATTCTAGATACATCAGCTGGTAAAGAAAACAATGCTAAAACTCATAGCCTTCCTCTGAGTCTTAGCCTCTTGATGTTAGTAATGGTCATTTAGAGCAGACGTTTTCATCTTAGAAGGTCTTCCATGGTGGGCATCCACTCTCTGTATAAGAAGACAAATAACCCAACTCAAGGACCTATGGATGGTTCTTCCCAGAGTGACAGAGAGTATGAATTCCTACCAGCTGCCCACTTGGGCCAAGCACTTCATGGCATAGTTTGTGATGGAGTAATGTCTTAGAGGACAATGTGCTTACTTCCCCCCAGAGTGGGTAGCCAATAAAAAAATCTCATAAGCATGAGACCTAACAGATATTTATCTTTGAAGAGGCTTGTGATGCCGAGGAGTGGGGATGTCAGAAGTTTAGGACTTCAGGCATAGGTCTGTGGATGTGCGTTTCTGGTAGACTGGTAGGAGGGACACTACACGCAGTCAAATATGCTTTTTCAACAAAGATTTGTGCCAAGAGCCATCCTGTAAATAGAGCTCACAGGCATGTGGGCTGTCTAGGAGGTGATCTGGTATTTTGCAAGGTCTGTACCATGATGTACCACCAGAACTGCTTCCAGCCTCTGACACGCTGTCGGGAGTCATTGATTTGGAAAAGTTCAATAGGCACTGGTATTCTGCAAGGTCTTTACTGTGATGTACTCCAGAATTGCCTCCAACCTTTGACTACCTTGCCAATTGTGCACTGCTGCTTCTCATTAAAATCTGGCATTAGAGTCAGGCATGGTGGCATATGCCTTTAATCTCAGCACCCAGGGAGGCAGAGGCAGGTGGATCACTGAGTCTAGGGCCAGCTTGGTCTACAAAGCAAGTCCAGGACAGCCAAGACTACATTCAAGGCCAGCGTTGTCTACAAAGTGAGTCCAGGACGGCCAAGGTTACACAGAGAAGCCTGTCTCAAAAAAACAAAAAGAAAAAACATCTGACATTGGTGTGAACTGTCACTTTCTGGGTATTGACCAGCTCAGATTGAACAAACTTCCTATAGGATCTTGTCGAAAATGTACTGTTTGTTGTTCAGATGAATTAATCCCTGATTATGGAATTCCTGATTTGATTCAGATAGTTTAAAAATTAACTGTTTTAGATCTTCAAAAACAATTTTAGAGAGTTTATGGCTTCAATAAATACCTTTGTGGACCTCCAGATGCCTCACTAGGGATAGCCTTGAAGCAGATTTGTGGCCTCAGATAAGCCTCCACTCCAGATGACACCAGGAAGCCTGCTATTCACCATAAATATAGACAAGTTGGTTTAAACTTCCTGTGAATCCAAGATATAATGGGACTATCTAGAAATGTCTAAACTAAGCATGAGCCTTAATGTCTAAATGTGCAAACTGTTTCATTATAATTCCTTATACCTTGTCACTTTGTGGCATCATATGCTGTCATTTTAAATTTACTGTTTCTTAGAATAAAAGACAGATAAAATTATTGTCCTGAACTCATTATGAACTAAGAGATAGCTGGACCTTTGTCACTCTGAACACACTGTGAACTTATGCGATGGATACCTAGATAAGAAATGTTTAGCTTTAAAACATAACCTGTTGTATTTTAAAATTCATTTGTTTTCATGATTAATTACCCTCTTTTGACTATGAGGTAATTCTCTTTTTTCACAAGTATAAGTATAGTGACCAGCAATAAATGGTGTTGAAATTAGGAAGCTTAACTTTAGTTAAGTTAAGATGCCTAACTTCATCCACCTTTTTTCTTGAATGTATGTGTGTATGAATGGCTTATTTTCTATCTTTCTCTTATTTCTTATTTCCCTGTAGATTCACAAATAAGTTAGCAGACTCAGGGCTTTACCATCAACCTTTTAGGGCTAGCAGGTCTAAGTTTATATTAGCTTACTGGAGATCTCCGCAAAGAGGCCTATCTACAGATCAAAGAGCCTCCTTTTATGACTCCCCTGCAGTTTCTAGCCAGAAGCAGCTTTTACAGCCTCAGCTATAGGAAAATTGTGGTCAGTTTAAGTTTTCCTCCTTGGCTGCAGTATAGCCAGTCTCCAGAGAAGAAACCCTGGCCTCCCTTTCCTCTTTCTTCTTTCGATCCTGATCAGCCGCCTGAGCCATCAGCTCTGGCCACCCAAGAGATGAAGCAAACTGGAAGGGCATCAGCATCCAGCCCCAGAGACCCCGCCCTGGACCTCTTCAAGAGCTGCAGCCGGGCATTAACAGATTTGCCTTCCCATCTCTCTCCTGCCCATTGCAAAGTCAAGCCAACCTTTCAGGAATGGACACTGATAAGATTATAACAGATGGCTCAGTAAAGTCCTGATTTATAGGGCTTCTAAATGCAACTTCCAGGCTCAGTACTTTGCATCTCAAAACAGTATCTGTATTAGCTCTTCTATCTCTAGAAACATTTAGGATGCCTAAAAATCAACTAGTCCACTATCAATCCTTTTTGGATTCTGAAGGATATATAGACTAATAGGTATGCACAGATGACTTGTTAGTCAACAACATGCACTGCTTTAGCAGGAGTGAGAAAGTCAGAACCTAGAATCCATGTTGGGTGCCTCATAACTACCTGTAACTGTAGTTCCAAGGGGTCCATCATTTTTTCTGGCCCTGTGGGCATCTACAACAACCCCCCCGCCCACTCCAGAGGCTATATATATATATATACACAAATAAAAATAAATCTTGAAAAATAAAAGTTACAGGTTAATTAAAATAATATAATATTACTACTATAAGCTAGAGTGCAGAAAATGTAGAAGCTGAACTTATTTTGTTAATAGAAAATGAGACTCCTTGTGAAGGGCCTGAAGAGTGTGTCCAATGAACTGATCCAAACTCCTGGCTGTATTTTGTCATAGTCCAGACATAGATTGGGGCACAGTGGGGTCTTCAGGCTGCCAAACTCAAAATCAATTTGTAGGAGAAACAGCAATCAGTCATTAATTGATTTCTGTTTCCATTCTACTTTAAATTAAAGGACACCTCCAGGCCTTAGTGAATAAAACAATGATCCATGTTTGGGTCCATCTGACGGCAGTTTGATTATTGTCCACACTAGACCACTGGGTTCTCCAAAGACTACCATTTTCTTGGCTCCTGTTCAATGAATCTGCCTTCAGCCATTGATTGTCATTATGTTAAGGAAAACTAGGGTCTATGGTAGGAATGTGTTTAATTAAACTATCCCTGGGAATCTTTTTGTATAAACAACTATGGTTCTCAGGCTCGTGTCTTGAATTTCCTCACTATGTGCCCCCCATTTCTTATCACAGTCTTATTCTGATAATTGAGAATCTCAAGCTTGTGGCCTCACTCCAGAATTTAAACATGACTTCTCTACAGTCTCTGCCCATGCAGCCCAGCTTCCATAGCTCCAGTAGATGGACAGTTCAGCAATATGGATCCTGAAAAGATGCCTAGGCCCACGCTCATACATGGTGAGTTTTATAATCTCTCCCTTTTCCTCTCTAAAATGACAGGTGAGGATGGAAAAGAAAGAGAAGAACTAAAGTTCAGGTAAAACTTTGTTCTCAGGGCTATCAGAACCAATGGCTTCAGATTTGGACCATAACATAAATGTGAGCAGTGAGACATTCCTGCTCAACATCTTACTTATGGTTTATGCCAAAGATAGTAAGCATTTCTTCTTTAACACATACCTTATCCTGAATATGGTCACTTTTCCTTGGGATTTTTTGGGGATGTGTGTGTGTGTGTGTGTGTGTGTGTGTGTGTGTGTGTGTGTGTGTGTGCTGTTTTCTTATTGAAAATGCAATATTTGATCAAATGTCTCAAAAAGTTATTTAGAGACTATATTCTATGCCAGAAAATAATTCTGTTATATATATATATATATATATATATATATATATATATATATATATATATATATGTATGTATAAAGGAACACCATGCTTCCACATCTAATTCTTCATCTGCTGTGACAGAGTTAGCAAAGAATATTTATCTTCAGCTGGGCCCCGTTAGCCCTTCTACTCTGCTTATGGGCGTAATACATCATGCTCAGAGGCCCTCTGGTATTATATAAGATCCCATGCATAACTTGAATTAGCAAGGAAATGACATATTTATATAGCAATTAAAAATATGTTTAGCATTCCCTGAGGTGCCACCCTTCCCAATTATTTAAGCTCAGAGAACATTAATCATCTGGCAGGGTGTAGTACTATAGAGACAACAGTTGCTTCTGTAGCCAGTGTTTAACATGGTACATGGAGATGGAATCATCCGGAATCTAAGTTCCCACAACCTTGAAATGTCACCACACATTGATTATACTTACACTTTAAACACAGCAACACTTGGAGCTGTCATGTTCCCAAACATATACGCACACACACACTCTTATGTTCTTCGCTTCACTATGAAGCCATTCAGAACTGAGCACACACAGGAGGGAAGGGGAGGCATGTTCATTCTCAGAGGTTTTCTCGATACAATAAAGCATGTTACTTGTTTCTCTTAGTGTTCTAAGATCCTGGATTCCGTTAGCTATTCAGGCGTGTTCAGTCCTGACTGTTCATACATGGCACTGTTAGAAAGCCCATTTTATGTGGCATGTACATCCCTAGACAACTGATAAACTAAAAAACAATGACTTGGTATACCTTTAAATTGGTGGTCTGTTCTGAAGGACTTTCAGAGAGGACCACATATCTCTGCGCTGCTGGGATGATGATGCCCATATGCCTTTGGTGGACCCAAAGGAATGGCAGTCAGGTGAGAAGAGAATACTTAGGTGTCATCCCTCTACAGGTGGAGCCCTCTCAAGCTACCGACAGTGAAGAAGCATATTACTAAAAGCAGCTCATTGTCTGCAAAATACATTACGATAATGTTGGATGCTCAGCCGGCACTTCCTCCTTGTTGACTTCACTTAGGCATATAGCAATGCTGTGGGGATAAGGACCACAATGTCCCTCACTCTATGGGTGAATAGAGCAATTGCATGAATCATATCTCACTTTCCAGATCTCATGCATTTAAAGAAGTTGCAAAACCACAGGCATTAATATTTAAATTCAGGACTGTGCCTGGAGTGATGTGCCATGCATACAACCTGCCGCTTGCTTTGTAATTCTACTGGGAGCTACATAGCATTTGTAGTCAACTTAACTATGGTAACCCATTTCATGTTCATCCTTTTCTTCTATGGGTGGTGAAAGAGAGACTCAGAAACACAGACTTGCCATGAAGGCAACCCCAGACTGGATGGCATAGATAGAGTCTGCTATCTCCAAACCCCACACAGTTTCATCCACAAAATATTGACCCCTCACCATCTGATGACCAGGAAGTTTTCAAGGCTTCAGATTCATTAGTGGAATTCATAAGGGAAGTCAAGTGGCCCAAGCATAACTAAGATGGGATGGAAGGCTATTTGAGCATTGGAGACATGTAACAGGATTAGAACACTTTCCTCACACGTCTCACATTAGAGCAGCCTTTTGTCCATAAGTTGTTTTTCCTATTTTCCCTAGAGTTGACCATCAAATAATGAGTGCTCAATGCAGCTTTGTCTTGAGATTTTCTCATGTTGCAGCCTTCATTTATCATGACAAACACCCCTAGACTTCCTAGAACATTCTACACAATGCACAGAGCTGACACCTTTAACTTCCATGCTGGTTTTTAGAAATACCTTATAGTTGGTTCCCTTAAGATACGCACATCTGTGATTTTTATTGAAACTATTTTCTGCTGATATCATGTGACAGGGAGAGAAGAGACTATCTGGAGAATTTTATTATTTACTTTCAATTTATTCTAAGTTACTACTGTGACATTTCAAACTCCAGCAAGACTGCAGTGCACATGGCGCTCACTGCTGAGTTGGAGCTTCTGATGGGAAAGGAGCCTTCACCACCACAGTCCTGGCCTTGGCTCTTTTTCAGCTGCTTTTTTTCATAATTGAAAACTGGAATACAACCTGCCTTATGCCCAGTCTGAGCTCTGTACTATGCACCTACCTTATGTCTATTCCTTTGTTTCACTCAAAATATCTTCAGGGACTGACAGTACTGTTTTCTCCACTTTGTAAAGGAAGATGCTGAGGTTCAAAGTTCGGACACATATTTAATACGATAACGGCCAGGATATTGCTGAAACAGTATTACCCACCCCCCACCAAGTCTTAATTGCTAGGCTATGTTAAAAAAATGTCAGCTACTCCGGTGTCATCAGTACTTAAAAACAAAGAGCTCTGAAAGTCGCAATGTCTCATGAACTAGATGAAGGGTGAATGGTTGCCTGAAGAGTACCAACTTTCAGCATTTCTAACTCCAGCCTGGCTGCTCCCTCTGCTGTGAGCTTTAAGGGGATGCTAGTGCTTACCTGTATTTTTTATAATAACAAAATACAAACTATGAATTATGTACTTATTAAGTTCAGATTCTGCAATGTTTGCTCCAATTGTGTCACGGTTTTAACCTTGGCTTGGCTTTGTTGAAGCCTTAAATACATTTGCCTTGGTAACTGCAGCTTGTTGCCTTGGAGACCCAGAGGGAATGCAGAGGGGCCAGAGAGACCCCAGGACCATCATTAAACACATGTCTACAATGGAGATTTCCACGAAGAACAGAAAATTAAATGATAGCAGGGTCCAAGACTCAATCACCAAGTGCTTGAGGAGACATCTGGCATAATAAGCATGCAGCCTAGACAGGCCTTCCACTGGGGGACCCAGTCTCTGTAACTTATTTTAGTTAGAAATCCAAGTGGAAAAAGTTCAACAAAGGACATTCTAAGGCTAAAATAAAATAATTGTTTTCAATGGACCATTCATCAGGGGGTTTTTTTTTTGTTTGTTTGTTTGTTTGTTCCTAGTTTCAAAGACAATTTTCTTTCTGAACTCTTTTATTTGCTCACTACCAGCATCCTATCCCAGAGAACATTATCCCAAAACATCTTTAAACCTGTCCCCCCCCCTTGCTACTTTGCCATGGCTCTGGCCCCAACTTGGATTATTAAAACAGCATTTTAACTCTTTCTTTTGGTCCTAGCTCTTCTGCTGTGTATTCCTGTGAAAACAGTCAGAGGAAAGCAATGAAAAAAAATCAGAGCACTGTTGTCCTATGTAAGAATTGGCTTTCTTCGTCACCCAGAACGAATCTCAGACCTTGTTCTGAGTTAGGGATTCCATTACTTGGCCTCAGCTAACACAGATCTTGCCTGCACCATTATCTGCATCATCACTGCTCCAGGCACACAGAAGATCGTTCCCTTCCAATTGTGAACCTGCTGGCAGCACTCCATGGAGGGGGTGGGGCTTTCGCACATGCCAGCCCCCCCCCCCCTCAGCTCTGTCATGTGCTTCTTAGAGACCATTACGCAAAGGGACCTGTTACTTCTTACTTTACCTGACTTGTTCCACCTAGCACGAAGCCTTCAAGGTTCATGCATGGTGAAGAATGAGTCAGAATTTACCTCTTCATCGGGATTGGGTGATATTCCTTTGTATGCATACACGAGATTTTGAGTATTCTTTCAGCTGCCAATGGGCTGCCAGACCTGGGCTCCTCTGAGTAACGCCTCAATGAGCACTGCTGTGCAAAGAGGAGTTTTCAGCTCTCGACTTTGCTGCTAAAAATGAGATTGCTAAATGACACAGTAAGATTGTGAAAGAAACTAGTGAATTTTAATTATTGTCTCAAGTCACTGGGTCACATAAAAATTAGATAGACAATTCAGTGAGCAGAATCAAAGAGTCCTCCTTAAACCAGAGGACTCATTCCATATACACTGGGTAGGGTATGATCGACAGAAACATATGTAACAACTGTAGCTGTACAGCTAGTGCCACACAGTTCCCTTTAAATTTACAACGAAGAATGGGGTGTGGAACGGATAGTACTGGAAGGAAGCAGGTGTGTCAACCTGCACATTAATGGTCATGAATGTACCATGCCACAGCTTTCCCCAGGATTCCATTCCAAGATTCCATATCTTCTATTGCCGTGTACTAGCTTCTGAGATTTCTGACTGACCAAACCAAAAACAGGGCTTGTTTGTTTTTATGGTACTTACAATTACTTAAACAAAACAGATGCATTTTGCATAAATTCTAACAAACTACTACTCTCACGATAATAAAAATAGAGGGCAAAAGAATCAGGATACATTTTCTTAATGTAATAGGAGTGAGCCTGATGCCCATTAAAATAGCAAATTTATTTGGCAGTATAAACAACCAATGCTGAGTATCATTAAAATACTCCCTCCAAATTTAAAATCACACTCTGAGAGGTTCAGAACAACACTGGCAATATTCAGATGCTCATCAGATGAATTAATTAGACTAACTAATGAGCTTAAAGTTTAATTAAATAGTACATATTAAGTTCATTATCCTCATAACACAAATTTATATTTTAACATGGAGATTTGGAGTTTTAAGTAAAGATATTCTCTCTATACTGTTTTATTTTCAGCATTAGTGGTTTTACAGTATGGGCATCTTGTGGGAACCTGTTAGACAGGTAAGCCTCATCTTTTAAGTCCTGCCTTTATTTTCAATGATAATTGGTTTTGACTCCCATCTGCTTCTTAGCATTATTTACCCAACATAAAACCAGGGATATAAAATCATCACTCTTCTAGCTTTCATCATTGTCTGTCAACAAACAGAAGCAATAGTATTTTACAAGTTCTTTCTTTATTTAACGAACTTGACAGCACCTTCAGTTAATTTTGATGTGAATTTCACAGTAAGCTGAGAGAATATAATAAGTTCAATATCTGCCTAAAAGTACAAAATCAGACTTTAAAGTACTATACAGACATATAGACCACACAGTCGCCTATAGAACACTGTAGGGACTAGAACCACTATGGTCACAGCAACCCACAGATGCTCTGGACCCTTATATAAAATGCATAGTATCTTCATGCATCCTATGCACATATTCCCACTCACTTAAGAGCTATAGTCTAATACCTAAAACAATGTGAACTTTATGCAAACCATTGTTACATTGTAATGCTTAGGGAATGGTCATGGGAAATATTAGTCTATACATCTTCGGGGGAGATGCAATAGTTTTCTCTATTATCTCTTTCATGGTTGGTTAGATCACTGGAAACGGACTTCTTCGATACCAAAGGTCCAACTATACTTGACAACTAACTAAGAACAGTACTATTGGTTAGGCCTTTGAGTCTACCTCCATCTTTTAGGCTTAGATTTAGTTACTTCATTTCTAAAAGGTATTTATGCATGCCTGCCACAGCAATGTAATAAAGCATATAGATTATCCCAATTGGACCGTATGACAGATACAAAATTTAAAAATCAAACTTAAAAAGCAGGCGTGAGTAATGATTTCTAGAGACATCTTGCTTTTCCCTGAAGACTTGCATTCATATTTCATAGTTTAAACTTTGCTACCAGAAAGTAGGTTTCTAACCAGGAACATTTTCTTTCATCCTTTCTCTTCCATTCATCATATGTACATTTGAATTCTCATCAGATGAATGTTTGTATAAACAACTCAGGCCAACACTACAATATTTCCCACACTTTCTACTCTGCTATACTCCTAGATGTATATGTTGAGGCACTAACACTCAAGATGAGCAATTTACCATCAATTCTTTCTTTTTTTTTTTTTTCTTTTTTTTTTTTTTTTGCAAACTCTTGCCAAGATAGGGTAAGCAAGACCTCAATAGTTCCTTCCTCTCAAATATGTCTGTCAGATATATTGGGCCAGAAGGCTGAAGATGATGCTCCAATGTCATAGAGAGTGTTGGGTGACTGTTCAGGCAGTAAACTATCTCAGTCATTTTTTTTTTTCATTTTGGAAGCTGCTAACCTGTACTCTGGGTTCACTCCGGTATTAAGTTTTATCCCTTCTCAAGTCTCTGATGGGTTTGAAGACCAGATAGTTTAGTCTTTCAATTAAGCTTAGTAGGTTAGTAGGTTAGTAGGTTATGATGTTTTTAGATCAAGATAGATGTTTTAAGTTAATAGAGGTGAAATATGATAAATATTAATCTCCATTCAGAAATTTAGACCCAACAAGATAGAAAAGATGTTTACTTCAAGTTTGCCATATATAAATGGCCAAATCACTATGAATGTAACATTTATATAATTCCTGATTGTCTAGTTGTTCTTCTTGTTGTATGTACTTTATTTTACTCATGTGTAATAATATAAATGTATATATTAAAAAAGAAATTTAATACAATTTTTTTTCAAAAAAAAGGTGAGCAATTAAAAAAAAAGGCAAACCATATTAGGTTCCTCAATACGAGGTCAAGTAGAGCACTTATATGACCCTGCTAAAGATTTCAGGGGAGTGAGCCACAGACTATTTTAGTAAATATTATTTTGGACTCATTTTTTCTCCTATTGTTTATACCATATGCTACTATGTAGACTCATAGTGTGTCTTCAGGTGCCTATGTGTAAGAAACAGGAATGATGTAGTCATACAAGATTTTAGCTATGAGATATGGCAGTAACTTTCAATGCCGCCCCCTCCAAACTGATTAATTTAAAATTGAAAACACAAATGCATTCTAGGCATAGTAGCACATGCCCATAGAGAGTACTTGGGATATATGGACAGAGAGATCAGGAGTTCAAGGCCATTCTTGGCTGCATACTTAGGGAATTCAAGGCCAGTCCTGGTGACATGAGGTAGCATCTTAAAGAACAAACCAGAAGTGAAATAAATGCTATGAAAATATAAAGCTAAACTACATTGGTAGATGAGGCTATCAGAGGGATGGTCCATCTTCAACTACAGAAGTTCTAGGGTAATTTAAATAAGGAGATCTAGCTACAGCAGAAGCATGCAAGTGCTGAATCTTTCATAAGCTAGTGAGCGCTACATCGTCAAGAGGAACAGTACAGGTAACTGTGGTGTAAACGTCATCTAACTTTGAACCCAACACCTTTATTTCCCAAAGCAGTTCCGGGAGCAAATATCTTATGGAGAAGGCTTTGGAAAGTGTTCACTTAGGATGGCTGAAACCTGGAATAGGGTATATTAGCGGCCTGTCTTCTCTCTGAAGGTTCCCCCGTGTCTTTATTAGAAGCCAGAATGTGGGGCTGCAAATACTATCAATACTTCATTGGCAAGCACTCTAGAAAAACAATAAAGTGTGAAGGGCTCCAAGGAGCCTTGAATATAGACTTATATATTAGATAACAGAGTTACAGCAATTTAGGTATATTGATATCTGATGCAGTTAGTATACAGTAATGTTAGAATGTCTATAATGGAAGTGTTGGGAGGAGACATGACAACCTTGGCCTTTTAAAAAGACAGGGTCTCACTGTGTATGACCTGACCTGATAAGCTGACCTGAAACTTGCTGGGTAGCACAGGCTGGCCTTGAATACTCTTCCATTTTCCTGCATCTGCCTCTCAAGCACAGAGAATACATGTGTGAGACACTGTGCCTGCCTTGTGTTTGATTTCTACACATTTACATAACAAAATAGCTACAATAAGAAATGTACAGAAACACTTAAAAAAGACAAATTAATTCCATCTTATGCTAGGATAGTCCTTAAAAAGACTAGGTGTGACTGGGGTTATGGAAAGACACAGAGAAAATATCAGAGGGAAATTAGAAAGGAGGAGGAGGAGAAAAAAGAGGAGGAAAAGGAGGAGGAGGAGAAGAAGAAGAAGGAAGAGAAGGAAAGGAAGAAGAAGAAGAAGAAGAAGAAGAAGAAGAAGAAGAAGAAGAAGTAGAAGAAGAAGAAGAAGAAGATAGATGATGACGATGATGATAAGAAGGGGACAGGAAGGTGAGGTGAGACTAAGAAAATAGTGTAACATATCAACAACTGGGTAACCTTGATGCGAATCGTTCTGTGTTCTCCCATTAGCCCTCATAACTTGTCTATAAAAACTGTAGAAGAAGGGAGTTTGCTGTGATATTTTGTTTCCTAGTAATGTCAATAGCTACACTCATAAAATGCCACCAACTTGGTTGCCCCAACACGAGCTGAAAAAGAATAACACCAATAGATATGACGAAACAGGAAGGAGAAAAGTCCATAAGGCATCAACATTTCAACATTACTTCAACAAAGCATTATAGGCAACCAAGGAAAGTTGGGGTAGAGAGAGGTAGCTTTCGCCAGGGAGGAGGAAACCAATTGGCTGTCTAGTGCCAAATAGACAACCTTATATACAAGTAGCAGTATACAGACTGAACAGATTGTATTTAAGACTATGTAACAATTTGTGGGGAAAAGAGGCCATGAATATGAAGGAGGGTGGAGAAAGTTATAGGGAGGAAAGTTTGAAGGAGGAAAAGGAAGGAGAAAATTCTGTAATTAAAGTATAATCTAAAAAAAATAAAATAAAATAAAAGTAGAAATTCTATTCTCTCAGATTCCCTTGCTGTTGGAGATGAATGGCTGAAGAAAACTACTAATATTTCAGATATTTCAGTCCCTGCCCCATCTTGCTCATACTTATCCCTACAAGGTGACAGTTGCAAAGCTTGAGATGACTAGTTGTGACTTTCTCTCTTCCTTTGACCCCAAATTTCCAGTAATTGTTACAAAGCCAAGTGTGGATGAAGGGTTTTCCTAGGTATCTTGAGTGAAGGAGTTTCTAGGCAAGGAAACTGTTTTAGGGAAGATTGTAAAACAACCAACTGAAAACAGAGGGAATGGTGATACTCCTCTGTAATGCTAGCTCTTCCTTCCATCTGGAGGATCTCCCCTTCTGGTACCAATACCTTCTCTCTCCGTGGCTTATTTTTACTAGCTTCTTCATATCACAAATAAATATTAAATGTCTATTGACACCACAAGAGTCTATAGCTATTATTTCATTTATATCCTCTCCTTGTCAGCAAACCATGGTCAGAGTGCTGTGTGGGTTCTTTGTTCCTTTCTCCTGCCCACACAACACAGTCCGATTAGCGTTTCCATTCCCAGCTTTCTGTGTTTACTACGGGCAGCTGTGAACACAAAGATAAAACACTTCTGGGTACTTGGGAGAAGGATTGGTGGGTGAAGTAGTCTCTATGCAACCAGTACTCAGATAAAAAATGAGCATGGTGGCAAACTCCTGTCATCTCAGGGCTAGGTATAAACAGATGGTCCCAGTAGCTTCATGGCTAGTCAGACTGGCTAACTGTTGAATACCAGGTTCAATGAGTACCTTTAAATATGTTGGAGAGAAATCAAGGAAGCCATTCAACAATAACCTCTAGTCTCCATGTACATACGCGTGTACATACAACACACACGCACAAACATGTACATGCACATCCACAATATCAATAAGTAAATGATAACCAGATAAGTTTGGCCTGAGTTAGCAACAACCTCTTTCACATGGCTCAGTTTACTGTTAATGGCTTTACAATATCTGAAAGTAAGTGGAGGTATTCTAATGGTAACTGCTATCCCTTTGTTTTTCTTCCGTGCTTAAATTCTTAACATCTTAAACATTATGATTATTACTGTCAGAGTCATGGAGACTTCTGTAAACTTCAGGAGGTTTTGCTCACTTTGGTGAGTCTCTACAGTTAGGCTGAATTTCTTCTGGATAATAAATACTCTCACACAGATAGAAGGTACCCTGGTGAAGTTCCAAAGTAAAATGTGTAATAGCCTCATGTTAAATTAATTCTTAAATGGAGTGATTCACCCTCCCCTTGCAGACATAGTTTAGCCTTGAGCAATCTTAATGCACTACTTTATTCTTAAGTGATTAAAGGTAACTCTTACCAAATCAATAGAAGAGGCAATACCAGAGAGAGAACATTAAAACTGAAATTAGCATTGACTGGGAGAAGGTATAAAAATAGCATGAGATCATGTTTTTCTTTAAAGCCCAGCAAAATTACTGGAGGTTACAGAAAAAGAAATGGGAAGTTGAAAATGTAATTGGATTGGCAAGTGCCCTCCCTTACAAATGCCTCTTAGAGGAAATTACAGTCTTCTGTAAATTGTCTAAAAGACATGCATGCTAACACCAACACAAATGAAGCCTGTTCTAATGTCTGGCCAGATGAATTATGAATGACTCTTAGCTGGGAATTTAAAGACCAAATATTGCTTGTGATCAAGAATAAGGATTGCACCTCTTGGGCACCAAAGAAGATGCAAATTACGATATTTCTCCGCGTTTTCTGAAATGTTATCCTCATTAAGGCATCTCAAATGGAAACACCAGGGCAGCTGAAAATGTCCTCCATGCAGAAGATCTGAATGGAATACATGAAGTACCGACTCCCATTCATGGCTTTTTACGTTGGACAGAGATGCATTTAAAGTGAACCAAACATAGGCTGGCCAGGCTGATAAAGGCACCTGCTGCCAAGGCTGATGATATGAGTTCAATCCCTGAGTTGGGCATGCCTGGAAAGAGAAATGATTTCCACACTTTGTTTTCTGATCTCCCATGTGCATATTGTGGCAGGTGTAAGCCCATCTTCTTATCTGCTCCTCATACTTACCACGATGTAATGAACTGACTAGGGTACAAGTGAAAGCTTCCCAACTTGGTTTCATTCCGAAACAAATGGGTATCTGGTTTATGGCACAGGATATATATAAAAAAAATCTAAATCTAAATCCCTATATATTTGAGATTAGCTTTTAGACAACCTTGCTGACAGGTAAGAACTAACAAACAAAAGCAAAGCAAAGTGCATTAAAAACTAAGAATAGACACCCCTTCATGTTGAAAGGCTTGGAGAGATCATAGATAAAAGGGACATTCCTGAACATAATAAAGGCAATTCATAGCAAGCCTGTAGCCAACATCAAGTTAAGTGGAGAGAAACTCAAAAGCAATTCTACTAAAGTGAAGAGCAATACAAGGTTGTCCTCTCTCTTTGCATATCTACTCAGTGGGGTACTTGAGGTTCTACCTAGAGTGCAAGACAACTCAAGGAGATAAAGGGGATACAAATTGGAAAAGAAGTCAAGATATCACTAGTCACAGATCATATGATAGTATCCTTAAGCAGACCCCAAAATTCTACCATAGAACTCCTACAGCTAATAGAGACCTTCAGCAAAGTAGCTGGATAAAAGATTAACTTAAAAAATCAGAAGCCCTCCTATATACAAATGACAAGTGGGCCAAGAAAGCAATCATGGAAACAACAACCTTCACAATAGCCACACATAATATAAACTATCTTGGCATAACTCTGACAAAGCAAGCAAAAGCCCTATATGGTAATAACTTCAAGTTTTTTGAAGAAGGTATAAGAAGCTGGAAAGATCTCTCATGTTCATAGATTGATAGGTTTGACATAGTAAAAAAAAAATGGCCATCCTTCCAAAAGTAATCTACAGATTCAATGCAATCCACACCAAAAATTCCAACACAACTCTTTATAAACCTTGAGAGATCAATACTAAATATCATATGGAAAAATAAAAAAAATGAGGATGGCTAAAACAATCCTGTTCAATAAAAAAGCTTCTGGCAGTATCTCTGTTCCTGATCTCAGGCTGTACTACAGAACAATGGTATTGTAATAAAAACAGACATGTTGATAAAATGGAATCAAATCAAAGAGCCAGATGTAAATCTACGCACCTATGGGCATCTGATTTTTGATAAAGAAGCCAGAAATATACAATGAAAGAAAGAAAGCATCTTCAACAAATGGTGCTGGTCTAACTAGATGTCATCACACGGAAGAATGGAAGTAGATCCACAGCTTTGATTCTGCACAAAACTAAAAATCAAGTGGATCAAAGACCTCAATGTAAAACCAGATATACTGAACTCGATAGATGAGAAAATGGAGAACAGCCTTGAATGCTTTGGCACAGGATACAACTTTCTGAACAGAACACCAAATATGTAGGCAATAAGATCAACTCTTATGAATGGGACCTCATGAAACTGAAAAGCTTCTGTAAGGCAAAGGACACCATAAATAGGACAAAATGGCTGCCCACAGAATGAAAAAAGATTTTCATGAGCTTCATATCAGCAGAGGGCTAATATCCAAATCATATAAAGAACTTGTGAAACTAAATAATACAATTAAAAATGGAGTACATATCTAAACAGAGAACTCTAAATAGAAGAATCTCAAATGGCCAAGGAACATTTGAAATGTTCAACATCCTTAGCCATTAGAGAAATGCAAATGAAAACTTACTTGTGGGAGTATAAATGTGTACAACCACTTTGGGGGTCAGTATGGCAATTTCTCAGATAATTGGGAATAGATGTATCTCAAGACCCAGATATACCACTTCTGGGCATATACCCCAAAAATCACTCTATCTTATCACAAGGATACTTGCCCAACTATGTTATAGAGGCTCTATTTATAACATCCAGAAACAACCTAGGTGTCCCTCAAATGAATAATGGATAAAGAAATGGTTATACATTTACACAATGCTGTTAAAAACAATGACATCATGAAATTTGCAGGCAAATGGATAGAATTATAAAAATTCATCCTGACTGAGGTAACCCAGACCCAGAAGGACAAACATGGTATGTACCTATGTATAAGTGGATATTATCTATAAAGTAAAATAAAATCATGCTACAATCCACAGACCCAAAGAGACTAAGTAACAAGGAGGGCTCAGGGAGAGGAAGGGTACAAGGATATCCCTGGGAAGGGGAAATAGAATCCATCTTGTGGTTAGACTGGGGCCAGGTGGGATTGGGAACAGGAGGGATCAGGTGTGGGGAGGGAAAATATACTGGGAGAAATGACAGGAATTTGGGGACTTTTCTGGGGCAAGGTAGAAACCTAGCACAACAAAAACTCCATGAATCTATGAGAACAACTCTGGCAAAGATTCCTAATAGTGGTGGTCTAGGAGCCTGAATTTGCCATCTTCTATAACCAGGTAAGGTGTCAAGTAGAAGAACTGGGACACCAACCCAGCCACAAAACCTTCGACCTACAGTTTGTCCTGCCTGCAGAGCATTCTGGGACTCAAGCCTAGCGGAATCATCATCAAAGAGACCAGAGAGACTTCACTTGGCAACTGATGGGAACAGATGCAGAGACCCACAGCCAAACATTAGGTAGAGCTCTGGGAGTCCTGTGGAGGAGGAGGGCAGATCAGAGGAACCAGAGGGGTAAGGAACATTCCAGATGAACAAGGCCTACAGAATCAACTGTCCCTACTTGAGGTCTAAGTCATGGGGACTCACAGAGATCAGAGAGTCTGTTGGGGTCTGACATAGGTCCTCTGCATATATGTTATGGCTGAGTAGTCTGGTGTACTTGTGGGAATCCTAACAGTGGGAGTCAGGCTGTCTCTGACTCTTTTGGCTACTCGTGGGACCCTTTTCCTCCTATTGGGCTGCTTGTCCAGCCTTGATGTGTGGTGTGTTCCTGGTCTTATTGTAGCTTGTTATGCCATGTTTGTTGACATCCCTGGGAGGCCTGATTTTTTTCTGAAAGGAGTCAGAGGGCCAAGAGGATATGGGGTAAAGGGAAGGGGAGGGGACAGATGGGGAGGACATAGTACATGAGAGAAGAATAAAAACATAAGAAAAGAAAGAGATTGCAGCTAATGAGTAATCTCTTCCTGCCTCACAAATATGTCTGTCAGATATATTGGGCCAGAAGGCTGAAGAAAATATTCCAATGTTATAGAGAGTTTTGGGTGACGATTCAGGTAGAAAACTATCTCTGTCATCTTTTCATTTGGAAAGCTACTCACCTGCACTCCTGGCATACTCAGATAATCAAGTTTATTCCTTCTCAAGTCTCTGAGGGAGTTGAAAACCAGGTAGCTTAGTTTTACAATGAAGCTTAATTGTTTAGAAGTTAAGATGTTTTTGGTCAAGATAGTGACCAATTGATAATGACAATTCTGATTTACATTCAGAAATTTAGATGCACCAAAATAGGAAAGATGTCTTCTTCAAGACTGTCAAATACAAATAGCCAAAACACTAAGAATGTAACATTTATATAATTCCTGATTGTGTCATGGTTCTTCTTCCTATAGGTAACCTATTGTATATATGTGTAATAATATAAATGTATATGTAAAAAAGTAAAATTAAATTTAAAAAAAAGAAAGGAAGAAAAGGAATAGAGAGAAGTTACATATGACATGACTTGTAGAAGTCAGAAAATCATAGAAGGCCAGGAGAAGGCCAAAGAACGGAGCATTCACAGAGCTGCCCAAGATAAATTCTGCCACAGTCAGCAATGCAAAGCTGTGCTAGCATCTCCATTGTGCCTGGCTAGAGGCCTAGCAGGAAGCTTTATCCACCACTCCACCAAAGGGAACACTGCAAAGCCTAGAATGGGACAGCAACCACCTGGGTTGCTCCCCATCTGGTCTGTCACAGACATCCATGCTAAGAGTCTTTCATAGAAAAACTCTTGCCTCTTGACTTTGAAGCTAGTGGTTGTTTTTCTTTATCTTTCCTTCCAAGTTTGGTGTGAGGAGACCTTCTACATTAATACTAACACTATCTTACACCCTGAGTATAAAATAGCCTTGATGATAGATGATATATCTTATACTTTTACTATACAAAAATATTCCTCAAATTAAGTATCAATTACCAACTATCTACTGAGGCTAAAACCATAACCAGAGCCAAAATATGGTATTAATACAAACTCTAGAGGGTTCTGTACTTGAACTGTTCTCCATTCTGCTCAAAATAATCCTGATGTATGTAAACACGGACACAGTTCTGTCTACATAGAGTAAAGGTACAAAACGAACTTAATGAATTTACATTTTCAGCTTTCCTAGATCAGGGGAAACATAGTCCTTAACTAGAGAGAATAAAGAGGGGAACCTAACCTGGTACTCCATTTTATAAGGAGGAAAAAAATATTGTGTTTTTTTTCTTCCTTTCCCTCAATACATGAATCATTTATTTGTCAGTTTGTAATGGGAGAAAAAGAAAACTAACTATAAGTCTGCCAACCTCCCATGAATCTTAGTAATTAGTGGCCAATTAGTTTCTAATGCTTTTTGTTGGCTGAGTGCATATATACCTCTTAATGATTGGCCATCGGTGTGTTCACAAAAGCACTCTACTTTTTTTGGTGTGTCTATGAAAGCCACAAAACAATTTCTCTTTAACAGCATCATAAAAGGAAAAGTGTCACACATCTACCTCACTCCCTGGTGGAATGTGTCTTTCAGCCTTGTGCATGTTATCCCAGCAACCCGAGCTTGTGACAAAAGGACTCTCATGTCAACGTTTACTGGAAACTTATTGTCAGCATCACAACATCATCATAAATGAATAAAATGCATAAATCATTCATTGAGTACCAGGGTGTTATGGAATCGTTATACAACCATCATGCAATGTTGTGCAGGCTCTGACAATGCTTCTAGACAGGCAATTGCCTCACTTCTTTAGCCTGCTTCTCTATTTGTAATGTTCTGATGATAATGGTTGGTCCCTTTGCCTCCTAAGAAGTAAGAAGTTGTAGTAAGACAGAGCACATGACATTGTTAATTGTTTAGGAAGATAGGGAATTCTGTACTTTTGCTGGTAGCAGCCTGAATGGTCCTCATCCTCAAGACCATGCTCTGGTTTTCCTGGAGTTAAAAACCAGGGATCTCTCTGTGTAGACTCCAGCCTTTCGAGCTGCTTGGCAAATAAATAATTATCCTCCCAAGGTCACAGAGCAGGATGGGTAATTTTACTACAGGATGCTGAGCAGTTCTGCAGAGTGACTGACCTTTGAGGAAGGTGCCTCTGAGAGCACCTGACACAGCCATGAAATGCTGAATCGTTAACAATTTAGAGCAGAAAAGAACTTAACCAAGTTAGACAAGTTATATTAGCTCTTGTGGCTGAGACCATTAGGACCATTTTGGTCTAGTTCAGACCAAAATAATGAATGTGAAGAGAGAGTACCTGGAGACAGGTATTTCTATTTCTATCTTAAAGCCCATTTAGAAATGTCCCAGTGTGCCTTTGTAGTTTGATTTTGTCCCCACATAAATCCATTTCAATTAGCCAACTAGTTTTTAGCCTTCATGGCCTATTACAGGAAAGTAACACACACACACACACACACACACACACACACACACACACACACACACACACACCCCATAACCTGCACAAACCTGGGCACAGATACACACAAGAACACACACACACACACACACACACACACACACACACACACACACACAGAGATATACATATACAGACTCACACACATATACACACCTTTTGAATACTGATATAAGGTTTTTGGTTTTATTGTTGTTCCTGTTTATTTATTTTTCAGTGTTGAGTATGGAACCCAGGGCTTTCAGCATGCTATTTAACTATTCTACTAGTAAGCAAAACACCCAAGCCCTAGGAAGCTAATTTTTAAAGTTTAAAACATTGTTAATTCCCCTGCCTTTTATTTGTTTCTACTATGTGCCTCCAAAAAGGCTGAGAAGGAAAGCATTAAATGAAAGGCAAAGCATAGGACCATAGATTAGGGAGAGGTGAGGACTATGGTAAAATTCAGGAAGTGGGACCCTTCTCCAACTGCTTTCAAATGAGAAATTCTGTCCCTTCAAATTGTCGCCACTCTATAGGTCTCATAGCATGTGTCTGCCAAACACTTTGGTCAGCTGTCATCACCTCTAAAGCATCCATTGCACAAATAAGGAAGCTCAGAGGATTTCAGGCCATTTTAAATGCTGTTCTTACCCATGGGATCTCAGATCCTAACTCAAAACTCCAAGTGTTCTCCATTCTATTCAGAGCAGCATCTTTGAGTGGCAGGTGGAGATATACAACATATGAATGGAGTATCAGTAAGATTTATAAATCAATCCTAAGCCTGGAGCTGGTAGAAAACTCACTAATTCCTGACTATTTCTCTGAAAGATTAATAATCTGTTAGGTTGTCCCTAAAAATTAAATCCTGTAATTCATACATATAGCCATGCACATGATCTTAGAGCAAGAAATAATCTCAATAAACCATCTGGTCTTCCCTTAGTGCCTTCAGGCGAATGAACTATTACTGCCTCTTAAAAATGAAGCAACAGAGGCTTTGAAAAAATAACAAATGCCTGTGAGCAACAAAGAACCCTGTTTCCTTGCCTTCTGGGTTTGAATATTACTGAGGAAAAAGACTTTCATAGATAAAAGAAGGTAGACTTATGTGCTAAAGTATATGGCACAGACCATAGACAATGAAGATAAACCAAAATGCTGGAAGGCTCAAAAAAAGGCAAGAATGAATATTAGTCCTTCTTGTTATTTAGAGCACAAGAGTCCTGAGTGGCACATGCTTGTCATCAGAGCACATAGGTAGAAGTATTGAGAATTGGAGTCTAGCCTGTCAGGGCAAGATCCTGTCTCAAAATAATTAAGTCTTCAGATCCCATCACATTTTTGAAGGCCAGACTTAGTTCAGAACTCATGAAAACATCCCTGACACAATGTCACATGCAGAGTAAACATACCCTATGGTGACCAAGCTCATCACACTGCTATGCAGGTCAGTGCAATGTATGTCTGTGGGGCTCTATAATGCTCTGGGGAGACGTTCATGTTATCTAAGTGTCACTTCCTATCTACAACTCAATGTCCATATGTGCTGTGACACTGTATGGATGCTTCCATGTTAGAATTAGCCAATCATCATGAGTAGCATTCCAACTTCATCTGGATAGCCTTCCTTCTTGTTTGGGGACCCATTTGGTGCATTATGCTAATTGATATTCAGTTAGACCTCCCTACTTTCTCATCAAAGCCCTTGATACATTTTTGTTTTCAATGCTTTCATCACATTATGACTGCCCAAGTGAAGATAATCTGTCATGTCTGAGTGGGTCCTACATAAGTGATAACATGTAGACCCAAATTTCTATCTCCAGTGTTCCTCTCTCTGAACTCTTTATCTACCCCTTTCTGTGTAATGCAGATGGAATTGGGACATTTTATGTCTCTAAAACAAAGAAGCCAACTTCTCTATTCCAATGTTTTAAATGGAAAATCTAACTTTATAACTTATAGAAAATATTTATAAATCTATTTTACATTGGTGGTTACAATTTTTTCTTTTATTTGATAACCCTTTTACTTGGGGCTCTCCAGCTATTTGTTGTCTGGAACAAACTAATGGAAGATATGTGTCGTGAGCCTTAAGCTATCTGAGAGAGTGTTCCTGTTTTCTTTCATATGCAAAATATATTACTTCCTGATTAAAACACTCTAGATTTTCACTTTTCCTTAAAAAAAAAAACTATCTAAACAGTCTCTTGTTCTAGAGAAAAAATACTGGATTAACATAAATATTTTAAATTGTAAGGTTTTTGTGGGGCTTGGGGATGTGGTTCAGTTAGTGGCGCATCTGTCATACAATTGTGAGAAGTTAAGTTAAAATCTCTGGCATCTATGTGGGTTTGGTGGTATGCATCTGTAATCCCAGCACTCCTACGGGAGGATGAGGGGAAGACACAAGCAGAGTCACCAGAAGCTCTGAGGCCAGCTAGCTCAGAGTACACTCAGGGAGAGCAAAAAAAGAGACCTTACCACAAACAAGATGAAAGGCACATACATCCATAATCACACTCAGGAATGTGTTTGTACACAAACACCCTCATTATGGGGACAGTTCTGTCAACACAGTAGTGTGATGCTCCACTAGGACGTATCTGGGCTTAGCTCTTGAATTTCTTCAGTGTGTCAGTGAGAACTTCTCATATACATAGCTCAGAAAATGCATCACTGAGCCATCATCAGTCTATCATATCCATGGGGTTCCTATAATTGTTAAGAATTCTCATACACTCTCTTCCTCAGTAACCACCTTTTTTTCTCTTCTGTTTTATACCTCTTCTTCCTTAGTCAGTCTGGGAAAGGACCTCATGCTCATGATTAAATGATGCCAACTAACTTTTCCCTTTGCCCCATGTAAATCATTTGCTGATTCCAAAGCAGAGTTTTATTTTGTCATTAATTTTTCTTTTCTTCCAATATCCTTTAACTGGATAACCTTCTGTCTCAGCTAGAACTGCCCCCTGGAACAGTCTTCAGCGATGGACAAGTCACAGTACCTTTTCCTAACACGGTACCACTCTCTAATCTTTCTTTGATATAAAATACATGCTTTTCATCCATATTCTCTTCCTCTAGGTTATCATGATGTACTTAGCCACTATTTTACAGTGTTTTCTCTAGTTCTTGTGAATCCTCTATTACAGAGCAAGCAGAATTGACCATTATAGGAAGAATGCAACCCTCATGGTCTTGTGGGGGCAGGAATTACTCCATGAAAGATGTTTTGGGTTGGAAAGATGATTTCTTTTTGTTTTTGGTAATTTAAAAATATGAAATGAATGAAATATAGTGAGTGGTCATTAAAATGAAAATGCCTCCTCCCATTTCAGTATTTGAGAGCTTGTTCCTTAGTTGGTGGAGCTGTTTGGAAAGAACGAGGAGGTATGTCCTAGTTAGAGGAGGTGTGTCACTATAGGATGCCTTTCAGGTGTCAAAAGCCCATACCAGGTCTAATCTTTCATCTTCCCTCTCTCCCCTACCCTATCTCCCCCACACCCCCTCTCTCTGTTTCCCTGTCTCCCCTCTTCTCCTTCCTCCACTTGCCTGCATGCCACCATGCTTTCCACCATGATGATTATAGACCAAACCTCTGAAACTATACGCAAACCCCCAATTAAATGTGTTCTTTTTTTTTTATAAGAGTTGTCTTGGTCATGGTCTCTTCACAGCAATAGAACACTGACTAAGACAATGTTTTCCACATTATATGGCACCTTAAATCTTTTCCCTTCTCTTGTTTGCAGCGTTTTGTATATAGGAACCACATCTCTTAAGAAACAAAGTGTCTTGGCTCTCTCTTATTTTTAATCCAGTTGTTTTGGGGCAGTTTTATTTCTCACAAGTGTGTATGTTTACACACACACACACTCTCTCTCTCTCTCTCACACACACACACATATATACATATAAGTACATATGTATGCACACAGATATAGTTATGCATATATAGGGATATATGTTTATGTGTATACAGACATATCTATGTTTTAATAAATATGTGTGTCCCTGTACATATGTGAGACCCCATGAGTAGAAAGAGAATTGAAAGTAGAGTAAACAAGAAGACAAAGACAAAAGAAGAAATATTTCTTTTTCCAACTGACACCAAGAGTAATTTTTATAACCATACCTTAATACAATCCTCAAGGAACCGAAGAACTCTCAGTTAAACGGGGATGCTTATAATCTGATAACACAGTATTATTTTTAATGTTCTTTACACTCTACACAAACACACACAAAGAGGCACATGCATTTATGCCAGGGTACAAAGAGAGTTTAGAGTACAACTGCAGGAGTTGGTTGGTTTTCCCACAATGTGGGTCCCAGGAATCAAAGTCAGGTGATCAGACTTGATGGTAAGCACCATTACTCACTGAGTCATCTTGCCTGCCCCATATTTAACGTCTCCTGCAAACCAAAGCCTGAGGAACAAGAATATTGGGCAAGAGACGGGTAATCATTTCCAGTTTTTTAAATATGGGGCAATTCAGTAAGAGTCTATCTTAGACTTTTTAGTAGATGGCTAAGACTAAAGAGGATGACATTTTTAAATCAGGAGTTCCTTTTTTTGTAACTCCCTACTGCAGAAGAAAAGTACAATACGACAGAGAAAAAGCTATCCTGGGTTCACCTGCATTCTTTGCAACTGTCCATTTTGTCAGTATGAGTTGAGGTCCAGAGAGGGTAAAAAATACACAGGGCATCGGTCTTTCTACAAAGTCCAGACCGTAACTGAAGTATCCTGACATTCACTGTGATGAGGTCTATGTGATTCTTGGGAGAAAATAATAACGATAGCATTTAGGAAAAAAAAAAAAAAAGAACTCCTGAGTCAGTGTGTACTTCTACTAATCTCCAGGGAATAGGAAGGGTGACTCTCATTATTCTTGGAGCACTGTCCTGTCATTAGCAATAGCCAGTTCCCATTTCTTATCCTCAGAAGCAAGAAAGACTCCACAGTGACTTCAAACACATAGCCCAAAGTGACCTTCCTACGTAATCTTTGCCGGAGAGCAAAATGGTATTGAGCCTTCACGGGCCCTTTGAAAGTCATGCGCAAACTGCATTCTCCTTTTCAAATGGCTCATGGGAAACTGAAGGCAAACCGAAGCTTTTTCAATTCATGCAATCACCAGGCACTGTTCTCTCCAACTCTAAGCCACACATTGCCCCAAAGCCAGTTTTGTAAAACGCCACATTCTTTCTCAATATCCCATGGATTTCATTATGTATTATAAAGAACGCAGCCCTGAAGCTAATAATAAGATAGGCACCGAAAATCCGTTCCTTTTGAATTGGTTCTGTAATACTGGGTGTTAATGAACCTTAGAGAAATAAAGCTGGGAAAAAGCACTTGGCAGTCTCGCAGTGCCAAACGTTGACCGTCTCGAGGCAGAAGTCACTGTAAAAGTCAAGAGGTTCCTGAGGCTTCTGCCATCACAACCCCAGTCTAACTTGGTACATCAGCTCTATCTGATGGTTCTAAGACTGCCTTCCCGAGAGCACCCCTTTTTTCTCTCTCAGAATGTCCCCCATGCTTCCTTACACAACCTGCAGGTTTCGGGCAGGGGACTTGAGAGTCAGGCTCAAGCCAACTGTCCTTTCCTGGCCAAGCTACTATTTCAGACAGGGACCTGTAAATCCACTCACATTTGTGACAGAGGTGGAATTTTCTGGATGGCCTTGGGATGAGGTACCTAGTTCTCCTGAAATGAGCTCTGAATCTACACCTCCTCCCCGGTAACATGGCCACAGAGGAGATGAGCTGGGAGAAATTCATAGCCTCAATCTATATGCAAAGGCTTATTTGGTACATGATAAGGAAGCTACTAAGAAAGCTTAATTGCCAATCAAAGCTGAAGGCACGCATTTGGGGGCCAATTCCTGTGGGTTAGATAGCTTTCTAAGGGATTCTGCATGGGAAAGGTTAACGCAGCACAAGAGTGTGGCTCTGTCTGCGGGAAAAGTCATCTTTCTTCTTCTGGGTAACAGGAATCCTAGAAATATCAGGAGGTTTAAAAAATAATAGCGATTCTTTTTGACATTTAGCTGATCAATGTAATTTGAACTGTCATTCAAAGAGGATGGAAAGAAGTCTAAGTAATTTTATGAAAAGTGCTGAACTTAAGAGAACATACTCGAATCATATTTCTAATTTCCTTGGCTTCCATAGAAACAAAAGCATGCTCACCTAGTAAGCCTTTTATGCATGGCATCTTTGGAATCTGAAACAGTTTGCAGAAGAAAATCGCTACCTCCTGTAACAAAACTTATAAATCAAAGGCAAGTAATACATTTAAAATTATGCAAGCTAGAATCATCATCACCACAGATGACAGAGATGTAGACAGAACTCCTGGATTTTGACATTGAGAGGTCAGCAATGAGAAAGGTTACTATTTGCATGGAAAAGCTACTTGTGTAATTAAGTAAAATTAATTATGCTTGTACAAATTTCACAGACGTGTTATAGATCTGGGTTTTTGACTAATTAAGGTTTAATTTAGTTGAGGAAACTAAACCACATAAGCTTTTTTCAGAATACTCTGCTCACTCATTAAAAGAAAAGAGGCAAAAAAAAATCATAGATTTTAGGAACCATCTGGAGACATAATCAATTAAGGAAAGCTATAAAGGCACGATGATAGTCAATTATCTAAGATGTAAAGCCATGTTTTGAGGTTATGCTGTCCTTCATTTTCTCACAAGTACCCCTTAATTGAATGCAAATAATCAAAAAGTGCAATTAATAGATGGCTGCAACTCTCTGATTAGGTAGTAGAGCCCATTTACCACACCATACACTAAGGGTGATGTGAATGCTACAAAAACAAAAACAAAACAAACAAACAAAACAAATGGAATTTGTCTTCCTAATTGGTTCTCTCATGTTCCCCTTTTCAATAGTCTTCTATGAAAATGTCATCTCAGAGGCTAGCCAGGAGGATTACAGCCACCATGGCCACACCATCATTTCTAGCATTTATCCTGCTTCCAATATTCACTGGTGGCGGGGGTGGGGGGTTGGGGGGTGGGGTGACACTGACTTTGAATAAGGCAGCTACCTATTTGGGGTTTTCAAGGGATTAGAGCTATTTTACAGATGTATCTACAGTCTTACTTATGTGTAGTGAGGGTGTCCACAGAGACCAGAGGAAGATGTCAGGTTCTCCAGGAGGTGGAGTGACAGGTGGTTTAAACTGCCCAAGTGGGAGCTGGGAACTGAACATGGGTTTACTAGAGTTGTAGCAAAGTCTCTCACCGCTGAGCCATCTCTGTAGTCCTGGATCAGGACCTCCTGATGCATTTGATGAGAGTACCTGACCACAGAAACCAGAAATAAGCCAATAAAAACCAACCCGCTTCTTGGGACAGTAAGCAAGGCTCGGTGTTGCTAGTCTACTGCACTCGATCCACTGCTTTCAGCCTAGGTGTGTGTTCCTATAGAGGAATTCTTCTCACCCTACTACTACACAGAGACTGTATTGCTTTACTTTTTCTTTATCTGGACCACAGAACTTCCCTGAAGCTACAGCCTTCTCTTCTTTCCTCTTCCTGGATTTTCTCCTAGATCTTTTCACGCCTTTCTCTGTCTTGTTCCTCTACCTGTCCAGACAGGTACATCATAGCCCCAACATGCACAGCCCAGCCTTCTCATAGCCATATCTGCCCTGCCTCTTCCAGGGGACAGTTCACTGCCAATAACTACTTAGCTTATTTAGTGGTTTACTTCTTTATAGGGCATCTCAACCACTGAGCAGTGGGACTTTGCTGCCTCCCAGAGTTGTGTTTTGGGTTGAGTCAGCAATAATCTATATTTATAAAAAAAAAAAAAAAACCTGACTGGCTGTAATTCTTTCATTAAAGGCGACTTTTGGCAATATCTGAGTTAAGTATGTTTTTAAGACTCCATTAGTCATTCCTTTAAAAGTGAGCTTATGTCCGTGGCCTGAATTTTAGCAACCGAACCTCTTTGCTTTGGAAGGCAAATCCCTGGCATATTAAGTTGGCAGTAATAGCAATTAACATCCGAAGTGTGCAATGCTTTACTTTCTGGTTATCTCTCATACTATCAGCACTGCAGGGCTGTGATGAGGACCAGTTCCATCCCTATAGATGAACAGGCCATGCTTTCAAAATTAAGTCACTTTCTGCAGTCACCTGGATTACCATATAAACCACTGTCTTCATCAGTGCCAAAAACCTATGCTATTCCTGTCTAAGATCATGACTGTCACATACTTGTAGCTTCCTGGAGCATCAATAGCAACATAACTGTAGCATAACAGGGCAGTGAGACACTAGCCGAAAAGGAACCAAGATTCTGGGCAGTCTGGTCTGAAAGTATTTGCCCCACAGTAATTAAGTCTGCTGGTTCTTAGGCCTCTTCATCCCGCTAAGCTCAATAAGCAATCTGTCCAATAGGAGTGAAGATAATCCATAAGGTCAATTAGAAGACACAAAGAGAAGGCATTTTCTCAATACTCTGAAAGTGAGGTACAGTGTCAACTTAGGAAGCATTCACACTCATATATGAGCACTCAGACAGTCCTAGAAGTGAGTTTGTTTTAGGGATGCTAAGACTCTGAGCATTTCCTATGTGTCCCGCCGCTGTCTGTAAAACATTTTAACAATGCCACAAGGTTGAAGACTAAGGATTCTGACAAATGAGAACAGTATGTTCTCAGGGTACAGAACATCATGGGAGGCTATGGAGCATGCTTTTTAGGTGTCTCTGTTGCTTGTGGCTTTGGAGTTACCTCCTATGACTTCTCTCCTCTGAGCCTTGGTTTCCTCATCCAGGAAAGGAGAGTGATTCAAACACCCATGTGCTAGGGTTAGTGGAAAAATCAGATGCTGTAGCCCATTTTGGTGCACAATACAGTGCCTACCACAGAACAAACTCTCGGTCCATGTCATGTTGTGAGTGACAACTGTCTTCTAAACCTGAGGTTGAGGACAATGTGCGCCTGAGTAGCCAAATAGTCTATCGTAATAATAATAAACTGAAGATCTCTTATAAGCCAGTCTCATTGCCTTAATGCAGAAATAAATTCTATTAGATGTAAAAAATTAGTCACTTTGGTTTGGTTTGGTTTGGTTTTTTGGTCTTTTGCTTCTTTATGTGTAGCCTTGGCTATCCTGGAACTTGCTTTGCAGGCCAGGCTAGCCTCAAACTCACAGAGATCCACCTGCCTCTGCCTCCCAAGTGCTGGGATTAAAGGCGCTCATCACCACTCCAGGCTCAGAATTAGTTTTATTAATTCTTCCAAGTAAGGCCTTCATAGGCCTTTAAGAAAACATCTCATGGTAGCACATGCCTGTAATCCCAGCACTTGGAAGGCAGAAGCAGGAGGATTGCTATGAGTTTGAGGCCAGCCTGGTCTACAAAGTGAGTCCAAGACAGCCAAGGCTATACAAAGAAGCTCTGTCTTGAAAAACAAAACAAAACAAAAAAGCTAAAAAACAAAAAAGAATGCACTCTTACTTCTCTACTTATCATTTTCTCTTAGCTCTTCTATCTGCTTGTATTTACTTTTTCTTAAACATCACATGCATCATATAAATACAAAAGAAAGTCACTTACCACAGGTCTTTTTTACCCAGCTCCTGACACATGCCTCAATTAAGTCTTACAGTGCCCACTTATCATAGCTGCTCTTCTGTGTTTTTTCTGTGTGATTACATGATTCCTTCCCATATTTTGCATATCAGACAGAATGTTCCCCTAGGGAAAACTGCACTTGGCATTCTCATTTCTGAACCTCCAGCGAGCGACATGCTTTCATACTGTTAGTGATTAGCTCACAGGAGGAACTCATCAAACATTTGATGAGTAAGTGGCTGCTATCCATTCACTAGATTGTCACCAGATTGTAACAATCCTGATGTTGGGCCTGAAGAAGTGAGGATTTTAAGCAGGAACCATTCATTTAATTGGGACTGGGAACTCATTTCCAAAACAAAACAAAACAAAAAAACAAAGCAAAACAACTTCAGAAGCATAAGGCTCTCCATTGCAGAATGAACAGGATGCAAATTACCCCTACTGTCTGCAACCCTGCTTGCCAAGAATCACAGAGAATATCTGAAGCTATTCAAGTAAACAAGGCATTTATTTCTAGATGGTCATCAACTATGAACAGCACCCAACTGCTTAACCTGGTAAACAGGGGAGCCAAATAACTATGCTTTCCTACCTGTATGTTTTACATATAGCATTTCCTCTTTTAACTAGGAGAATATCATAGCTGGGGAAATCCTTTCTTCTTCTTCTTCTTCTTCTTCTTCTTCTTCTTCTTCTTCTTCTTCTTCTTCTTCTTCTTCTTCTTCTTCTCCTCCTCCTCCTCCTCCTCCTCCTCCTCCTCCTCTTCCTCCTCCTCCTCCTTTTCTTCTTTCTTCTTTTGTTTTTACATTTTAATTAATTCTTTGAGAATTTTCATTTTCATACAATGTTTTGATCATATTTACCCTCAACTCTTTCCAGATTCACTACACCATCCCTGTCCAACTGAAACACCCCCAAGTCAATACATTTCTAACCCTCATCTCAAGATACAGTTAGCATCTTTTGTCAAATCAGGTAACAGTCACAGGTTCCAGGAAGTAAGACCAGAACTTAACTGTTGAGAGCCACAATCTAAGCCATAAGACCTTCCCATTCCAAATCTGTTGTTCTAGGAATGCAGTTTCTCAGTGAGTAAGAATGTGCTTTCACCATGTACTGAAACAGCACTTGGTTTGTGCATTCAACAACGTAACAATGGCGCTGCTGATCATCCAAGTGTAGGTCATTGTGATGTTATGTCCTTTTACATTAAGTGTAACTTTCCACTATGAAGTCCAGCTACCACACTGAAAGTAATTACAAATTAATTATTAGTAATGTGTCATATGTAAGTATTTTGGCCAGTGAGCTCTTAGCCAAGATGCAGAAGCAACCACTCACACAGAAGTAAGTGCACTACAGGATGGATCTAGACCCAATATAAGATCTTTCTTGTGGTGGTTTGCAATTGTAATTCCATTGTTGGAGAGGTAGAGACAGGTCCCTGAGCCTTGATAAGGAGCCAACCTAGCTCTTTTGGTGAATTCAAGCTGAGTGTCTCAAAACACAAGAAGGATGAACAACACTCAAGTTTGTCCTCTGGCCTTCACATACACAAACACATATACTCACCTACCCCCCCCCACACACACACACAGAGTGGGGGGAACCGCCTTAGTTCATATCATTTGGTAGCAATTATAATGCCAACCTGTTCCCTGGTATTGGTTGGTTTATTGAGGTAGACAGATCAGAAATGAGATGAGTGCCTGAATTTGATTATGAAGAGGTATTTTTAACGTAGGCACTTCCTACATTCTTGCAAATGCTTCAAAGACCTTTAAATTAAATATGGCATTAGTGAGGCATACCCTATTATCTGATGCGAAATTAAGTATGAGGGGTGTTTTTGGTTCTGTTGCCCTGCATTCAAATTTCCATGCTGTTTGAAACATTAATATTTTTGGCAATTTTCAGACAGAGGTTTTGAACTAATAGGGATCAATGCATGAAGGTACCAGAGATGAATGTGTGATGAGCTCAGCCATGTCCCCAAGTGATACTAGAATATATACATGTGTATATAATTATTTATTAATATTTTAAATGCATGTTAATTCAACAAAACTCTAATTATATGTGTATATACATCCACATCATATATGTACACATTATAAAATTTTAAATTAAAATATTGAAAGCTAAAAAAAAAGAATATATACTCAAGTGGATGCTACTCACACATTTGATACATGAACAATGTTAAACGAAAAAGAAAACACCAGTAATATCACTTTCTTCCATATGCGGAACAAATCTGCCCATTAACTAGAATGCAGTCTCCTACTTTAAATATATTTCACACTCCATTGTTGTTTACCTTGAGCAATTAAAATGTAGCAGGTAGTTGATGCAGGCGAGGGAGCGCCTACATTAAAAATATCTCTTCATAATCAAAGTCAAGCACTCATTTCATTTATGTTCTGCCTACCTCAATAAATCAACCAACACTTCATTTTAAAAGCCATATAAAGCCCTATTAACCCATCTTTATACATTTCAATTTAAAGTGTCTGCCTGTCCAAACCATTGCCCAACTCATGTATCCTCTAAGAATGCTGTGTCTTGTATGTGCTAGGCAACATGCATGCTCAGAGCTGTGGGTAGAAGATGAAGAGTGCAAGTGACTGCCTTCTGAGCTCATCTGCTAACAGGAGAGACCGGAAAACAAACAGACAGTGTGTATGTCCCCTGCTGTGTGATACTAAGTGGGGCTGAAAATGAAAGAAGGAGTGTAGGTTCAAGCTGAGAAAACTTCAGAGGAAAAAAACCCACAAATACACACACACATACACACACACACACACACACACACACAGAGAGAGAGAGAGAGAGAGAGAGAGAGAGAGAGAGAGAGAGAGAGAGACAGAGAGAGAGACAGAGAGAGAGACAGAGAGAGAGACAGAGACAGAGAGAGAGACAGAGACAGAGACAGAGACAGACAGAGACAGAGAGAGACAGAGACAGAGAGAGACAGAGAGGGAGAGAGAGGGAGAGAGGGAGAGAGAGACAAAGAATAGAAGGTCAAATGTACATAAGATTTTCAAATATGATCTTGATAAGGACAAGAGAGTTCAGACCCTGCTGCCCAGGTCTCTATAAGCAGGTGACATTGGCTTCCCAAGTCACAGCAATTAAGGCATAAGACCATTTCTATGGGCATGCAAGCCAAACTCATTGGGACACGCAAGGCATACTGGAACACTATACAATTTTTTTGGATGTAAGTTGAGCAATATTGAGAGAGTAGGGAGAGGTGATGACTAAAGGTGAATGGCTTTTTATAGGGGGATTTCAAAGTAGATGCAAACCGAAGCCACAAAGCATAGAGAAAATGTGGGCAGACACAGAATTCACCAATAGCATAGATAGAGTGAAAATATCATGTCTTACATTAGTCCCCAAGGCAGGTCTAATGGTTTTGGCTTAGGAAAGCAACAGGGAGCCTATCTGAAGAAGGCTTGCCCAACGTCTCACTGGCATCCTACATCCCCAGGAGATAGATCCCCCGTCTCCTTCCTGCAGATGTGTCTCCTCTTTCCCCTCTACTAGAGTTAGTTTGACTAGGTCACAGCTCTGTGAGCCTTCCCAAAACAGATGAGGTGTCACTGGCCTGAGTTACGGAAGGCACTGGCCATTCTCCCTGGCTTTCCCTGTTTTACAATGTGTCCAATTTGCAAGTATTAGAATGCCTTCCTCTGACCTCAGTGGATCTTTATCTCACTTCAGGGTAAATAAATCATGTTTGAGACATCACACTGAACAAATTCAATTTGTCTTCATGAAAAATAGCCCTTGGAAAACGGTCAGCATTGTGTACTGATTAAGACTGTCCTCTGAGCCAGATTCTGTGCAAACCCATCCTAGTTTTGTCATTCACCAGACTGTGTGACCTTGGCCTAGTGACTGTACTTCAAGCCTCCACTTCCTCATCTACTACACACAGATAATATGGATGGGTGCCTGCCTTTTAGTATTTTTACGAATTTTATCAGAAAATTATGAAGTAAATTCTGTATAAAGTTTATTAGATAAATAGACATTCGTGTATTACATGATCTCCAAAACCCATGGTCTCAAGTCCGTATTTCTGGTCAATGAAGAGTCATTCAGGAGGGCAATGCACTAAAATTCTACCACATGACTCGGAACTTAGCATTGATGCTCTTTCTGTACATTGAAACAGAATGTTTGTGTCAGAGAAGTTTCCAGGACAAACGGAGGGCAGGAGTCAGGCCAGAGGGCTTTATGCCCTACCTTGATTCTGTCATCTGACCAAAAGACTCCCATGATTTCTTTTTCATCTAGTTTTACATTTACTTGGACAAGAGATCATGCTTGCGGTCAATGACTCCTACACATTTTCAGTCTTGCTACTTAATAAGCACTGCGCTCAGTCATGGTATAGAATAGATGATCAATACTGTACTATTTGGAAGGCCTTTGAGGCTATGATCTTAGGAATTGGCTTCTAAAGTGTGTTGGCCAAAACAAGAGTCTTTTGCAGAGTAATGCTTCACACACTAAGGCAAAGTGCAAAATACAGAATTGAAATGTCCAAGCAGGAATCTGCTCTGGAAGACACAGGGCCTGAAACACTTAGTTCCACCCTGGTCTCTTGAGGAGAAGGGTTATATAGATCATGGCCAATTGTCAATCCCTGACACTCAGGCAGAGGTTTTCTGTACTGTTTCCCAGTATATCAAACTCATTAGAAGACCAGGAGCTGCAGTCAACTAATTTCTGTTCAAATCACTAGTCAGACACCTCAATTCAAGCTATTTCATCTCTCTCTTCCTTTAAAGTTTGTAATAGTCTACGCTCTAATTTGCTGTCTTTTTCTGTGAAAAAACACTACCAAAAGCAACTGGGGAAAGGTGTTTGGTTGGTTTTTGTTGTTGTTGTTGTTGTTGTTGTTGTTGTTGATATTTGGTTTTAACTTATACTTCCGCCTCACAGTGTATCACTGGGAGAAGTCAGGACAGGATCTCAAGCAGGAACACAAGAAAAGGACACAGAGGGACACTGCTTACAGGTTTTCTCTCAGTGGCTTGTTCAATCTGCTGTATTATACAAGCCAGGACAACTTGTCTAGGGGTGGCACTATCCAAGGTGGGCTGGACTTCCCACATCAGTCATGAATCAAGAAAACACCTCACAGGCTTACCTATGGACCTATTTAACAGAGGCATTTTCTCAACTGAAGCTCCTTCATCCTAGATGATCCTGATTTGTGCCAAATTGACCAAATAAATAAATCCTAGACAGTCTAACTTGGATCAGTTATCTGTTATTGGTTATGTTAGGTTCTATTTACTCATGGCAATGGTACCACAGAATCTATGGAGCCTGCAGAACCCTATGATGACGGCATCAAACACATATAATGCGCTTTTCTCACTGCCAGGCTGAGTCCGAAATACCACCTTCACCTCCTCCTCTAAAAATCACAACCATTCTGTGTGGTGTGTCCTGGTGTGACCTCTGGGAAATGGCAGCACAGAGATGGGGTGGGATTCGTGAAAGGCCACATGGTATGTAGTGGAAGTGAGAACTATAATTAAAATGTTTGTCTCTAGAGCCTGAATCCTCCACAATGACTCTCTTGTGTGGAGCCTCTTGTGACATTCTGTTGTCAGCTTTGAGCCTCGCCCTTGGGTCAGATGATGCTGATTCTTATGCTTAACTCACTGTCGTATGAGGAAAGGATTGTCAGACTGACAAAATGCACACAGGTGGTCACTTTAGCATAAAGGGAGAAAAGGGGAGGGCAGTACCAGAGAAGGTCATTCACTGACTGTGTCAATCAAGTCAAGCAAGCAGTGCACTTTGCCAAGTACTAGGGAACTACACTAAGCAGAAAATGCTACCAGATATGTTAGAGGGTAAAGGAATTGATGACACCGCAGAGCAAACGAAGATTAAGGAGTCAGTTCAGTAGAATCTTACTGAAGAGCTACATCACAAAGCCACCATGGACAGTGGGTACTAGATGGTAGACTTTGAGGCCACACACCCTCTTCAGACTCACTAGCTATATTACTTTCACAGGAGTCACTTAACTTCTCTGAAGCTTGGGTTCTCTTTCATTACAAAGAATTAAAAATATTTCCTTTATACAATTGTTTTGGAAATTTAATTTACATATTTAAGTGTCATGAACAGTGCCTAGCATAGAGTAGACACTAGGAATATTAGCTTTCTTATACAGCATAGTGTGCTCAATGAAGACAGACTGACTTCCAGGTGTATTAATTGTGGAAAATCATGTACTTTCCAATGTACAGGAGACTGAGAATTGTAGGTAGACATTCCTGACCAATTGTGGGCACTAGGGTATTTTGCAACAAGGAGAGGAAAGCAAAATTATTTATCTATAGATATACTTCTAAACAAGGAAAACTCATTTGTAAATCCATGTTGTTATGGCAACAGCCCTTCCATAGACATTGCATCCCTAGGGATGGAGCAAAACACAACTCTGACACTGAAGCAAACATCCATCGTGTTCAACGTTGGATACATTTCCAAGTCCTCAAAAATGACATCAGCCTCTTTGCTTGTAGTATTCTGAGGAGTTGATTATAATGTAAACCTCCCCAAACACCCAATTTTTGAACAAATCAAGCATATAAAACATGCACTCTTTTCAATTGATAATACATTCAAAAGCACTGCATAAAGCGATGCGCGGTCACCTAATAGATTCCTACTGCTTTCTCATCTCATATTCTCCAGGAGAACATTGATTGATTAATACCTTTTTCTATTTTTGCAAGATCTTCATGCTAACTAAATTATTATTTGTGCCATAGAATTATGATTCTATCGGAATACATTTTATACTATGACTGATGGATTAAAATATGCTGTTAACTTGCAGGGCAAGACCAATTTTCTAATACTTGAGTTCTATTTGCTCAAATGCATTACTGATATAAAGCACCAATTATGGCTAATAGTGGCATTATTCTCACCAGAGTAAGTACTTGGTGTGGTAAAGCTTTAAGGGCTCTAAAGTCTGGCACTCAATTTATTTAACTACAGGAAATGGTTGATTTCATATAGATTATTACCCTAATGTCATGCTTCTCCCCAAGATCACATCTACCCACTGTAAGTGGGGTTCAATATATATTGGCATCCTCTTTTATGAATCTTGTGAGATGAAGCATACCCCACAAGTAATAATTGTTTAGAATTGAAGACTTTTTAAATTTCTAAGCCAGTATTTTCATATTTTCCAAAAAAAACAATGTTTGAGCTCTTACCACCTCAGTCCTTAAATCTCTCCCATTTTAGAGATGGGAATTAGACACAATTTTTGTTTTAAATCACAAAAATATTCAAATAGAGGCATGCAGGTCCTCAGCTAAGTACCCCTGGAGAAGGCATAAACTCTGTCCTGCTTGCATAGCCCAAGCACCTAACTCTCCCACTAGCCACAGACAGAAATTCTTCCAAATTGGTTTTTTACCCCTCAACCCTGACATAACAATAATAGACAAGGTTTATAAATTCTACCCTTTAAATGTCTTTGAGTTATTGCGCTTTATGCTTTGCCTAAGTGCCTGCTTTCTCATGTCCAATACTGTAGTGTAGAAGCCATTTCAGTTTACACATTTTGAAAAGTTAAATTTAGGAATGCCATGGAATAGTCACTTCAATAAAGGTCAATTGTAATCATGTAGACTGAAACCTAAAGGGGGTAGAGGCCACCTCTCACACAATAAATTGCTAGACACCTTATTCTATCACATCTTCCCTTGCAAAAATTAGATAGACTCTGGTCCTATCCTTTTCATAAATATTTCTCTAAACCAGATATAATTCAATTATAATACAGGGTTTAATTCCAATGCTTTGAAAGTGCTATCAAGCTGTTTAGGAGAAATAAGTTACACAAATTAAATATTAGTAGATTAAATCATGGTCATGTCAATTGCTAGTCTACTTTTATCACAAGAATATATATCTTAGGTACAGCAGATAGATATGACTCTATGGGAAGACAAAGTCTTCAAAAACCCCAGAGACATGCAGAATATGGCACTAAAGAATGTTTTTATTACTTTAAAGATTCATTGACAACGAGACAGGTTAACTCCTGGCAACACCCAGCCTACCTCAAAGATAATGATGAGCATCAAAGAACCTCCATATGGAGATGGCTTCAAATGTGGCAAACAAATCACTGGGAAATGGTCCTCATTTCTACAACAGACAGAATTCTGCCTTTAAAAAAAGGGCAAGCTTAGATTCAGGCAGAGTCGATGGCCAGACTCTACCAAGACAGGGTAAGCAAGTCCTCACTATTTCCTGCCTCACAAATATGTATGTCAGATATATTGGGCCAGAAGGCTGAGGTAGATACTCCAACGTTATAGAGAGTTTTGGGTGACTGTTCAGGTAGAAAACTGTCTCTGTCATCTTTTCATTTGGAAAGCTACTAATGTGCACTCCTGGCATACTCAGATAATCAAGTTTACTCCTTCTTAAGTCTCTGAGGGAGCTGAAGACCAGGTAGCCTAATTTTACAATGACGCTTAATTGTTTAGGGGTTAAGATGTTTTTAGGTCTATATAGGTGTTCTAAGTTGATAATGACAATATGTGATGGAGATTGATTTACATTCAGAAATTTAGACACACCAAGATAGGAAAAATGTCTTCTTCAAGGCTGTCAAATATAAATAGCCAAAACATCAAGAATGTAACATTTATATAATTCCTGATTGTGCCATGGTTCTTCTTGGCATAAGTAATCTATTGTGTATACATGTAGTAATATAAATGTATATGTACAAAATAAAATAATCCAAAAAAATTAAAGCAGAGACTAAAAAACCCTCACCATTCTCATAAAATGTATTTGTACACAGTCTCTCATGTGTTGATGTTCCAGTAATTGCTCTGTAATACCACCTAACAATATATTTAAAAATTTTTTCATTGTACCATCTTAATTATTTGTGTTATTTTAGTCATTCATAAAATAATTAGTTAAGTAAACATTTTTAGATTCACATAAATCAGGGCTGTCTTTGACACCACCAAAGTCCCAAATTTATGTATTGACTGCAATCTACAAACAGATCATAATGTGTTCTTACACTTTGGAACAGATGTCCTTGGATTCACAGCAGACACATGGAAATTGACCAACCAATGCTGCATTCCAAAGTTGATGTTGGAATACAGAAATCTATTCTGTATTCTATAAAGTAACTGAAACATTTTCAAGACAGAGTAATGAAATGGTAGGTCTACTTTCAATTATCTATTTCAGAACTTTAACTATGGGTATTAAAGAATGGCCCATTTTTAAGCCTGAAGCTGCATCTCTTAACTTGGTTTATAGATACCATATTTAGCCCTAGGACCAGTGAGTCCCACCATGAGTGATGGATGAAGGCACACAGAGAAAGTATACATAAAAATCTCACCCTGTTTTGGAAATGCATGCAAGCCCTTGTCCTCTGGAGAAGCAAATAGAACATGAGATGCATAAAGGCATCCATAAAGCATCAAGGTGCATCCATTTCAGATAGGAAAAATGGAAGAAAACAAAAACAAACACAAAACAGACCAACCAGCAGACACAGCCCGAACAAGCCAAGCACAAAAATGCATTTTGTGATTCAAAACCACCACAAATATCCATATTTCCATTTGGGAGTTTCACGAGAAGCCTTCACTGTTCACTTTGTTATGGCTCCATTTCTTTATCAATAAGGAGTTGTTATATTCCCTGTCTATTAACTTTTGACATCAGAATGAGAAAATGTATTCCCAGGATTTCAAATTAGCATCCATGACCTTCTCATTAGTAACTTAAATTATTTTGATCCTACAGATGCACATCACTAAATCTAAAAGACCTCAGAATATGCACATGTTATTTTGAAACAGTGTTCTCTTCACTTGAATTCCAAAAAGTCAATGACAGATCTAAATAACACCCTGAGCATGAAGCAGTAGTTTTGTCAGAACATACATATATATCCCTTAAAAACAAGGGAAGAACAGCTGGTTTGCTCTCATTTCTGCTTTGCCCTTGCAATAGCAGAAATTGGAGATTGTCCCCGAAGGGCAGTGGTGGACACGCAGGTGTAATTTGACTGCTAACATTCTTAGATGATTCTTGAAGCTCAGCTGTACTCTTACATTTCCACTCTTGCCTGATGAAATGGCTCCTCGTCTCTACTAAACTTGATGAAAACAAATACTTTCACTTCATCCTTCATGTCTCTCTGAACTATTTACTCAAAGTGGCCAAACACTAAAGGATGCAGGATTACTACAATGGTAGAGAGAAGGCCCAAAGATACCTTAAGTGATGGAAGTGACTCTAAACTTGGATTCTAAGCCCCGAGAAGAACTGAGAGCAGACAGAAGTTTGTATTCAAACACAGCTTGAACTCAAGTGCCAGGCCACTGGACATCACTCTCCCACAGCCCATTGCCGTCCTTGCTCCATGCTCCCCTTTCTTCCAGGGAGAGCTACCACATCTATATGGTTTTACTTACAATTGTGAAGTTCATGACTTTGAGAATCCAGATGGTCATGGCCAAGTTCACCAGTATTAAAATCATGAGCAGCAGGACAAAGAAATACAGGCATCTTTTTCTCCAGCCGTAAATTCCCACTTTGTATATGTGTGGCCCCTCAGAGCTGGCCATGGTGCTCCTGTGGTGTGAGTACTGTTCCTGAGGCATCTGAAAGGAAGCAGGTACAGAGAAGCACTCACATTAAACCACTGAAAGGAGGAGGGGAAAAAAAGCTGGGGCATCAACTGATGAAGAGATAGGGCTGGCTGCTGGCTGAACCCTCCCACCTTTCTTTCTTTCTTTTCTTCTTCTTCTTCTTCTTCTTCTTCTTCTTCTTCTTCTTCTTCTTCTTCTTCTTCTTCTTCTTTTCTGTTTTTTGTTTTTTGTTTTTGCTTTTGAGACAGTGTTTCTCTGTGTAGCATTGGCTGTTCTGGACTCACATTGTAGACCAGGCTGGCCTCAAACTCACAGGGACCCACCTGCCTCTGCCTCCCAAGTGCTGAGATTAAAGATGTGCGCCACCATTATCCAGCCCACTTTTATGACAACTCCTAAAGTCTGTTTCCTCTGGCCAAAACTGGCTCTCCTGGATGCTTAGCTCAGTCCCTTTATTTGATGCAACCTGATTTCTTGATGTGTATAAAGACACCATACATATCTTTGAAGGAAATGATGCCCTGGGAGCCATTTTCTAAAGAAACTCTTAGAATCACAAATGGGTTTTGAAGGAGATATTCAGAGGGCCACCATTTTCTGGGGTGCAATGTAGAATGAGTCTGAGCAAACAAATTAGCCCTAATAGTGTATTGTGTAGCATAAAAATAAGTAATCAGGCAATTTACCTCATGAGCTAAAAACAGAAAGTCAACAATTTTGCCTTCGATAGTTGACACTTGGGACTTTTCTCCCTCAGGTGTTAGAGATAGTCCTGTGGACACGACTTCAGCTTACTGCGGAAACTTTTCCAAGAATAATGGCTACACTCCTCTCTACTGTGTGTTTTACTGCACTTGAATTTCCAGCCAAGGAATGATTCTGCACTATAAGATGGTCTCAATTCTATCACTCAGCTCCCAATAACCATCCTATAGATTACAGATGCATTGTGCAATACAGGGACACAAAGGGGTCATCATTCACTGGCATTTTTATGCATGAAGATCAATCAGAAGCAGAAAGAATGTCCTGGAGCCTGGAGGAAATGAGACTCTTATTTTCCATTTAATCCCTTTGTGAAGTAAGAAAATGATCATAGAATCTTGGAGTCATATCTCTAAGGCCCTTTGATTTCTATCTGCTAACTTTCTGAAAGGTCTGAGTGACAGTTAGAGAAGTTAACATCTGTACTTCACTATAAGCCTTCTGGTCCAGCAAAGAGATGCAGGTCATAAGAATTTTGGTATACAGATCTTGCAGTTCTGACCAGTGGGACACTCTGGAAGTAAGTGTAGAGAAACTCACAATGTTGCCATCTCACCTGAGCTGTTTCCCTGTGACTCACCATGCCTAAGAGCATCACTATTTAGGTGTGAAATGATCATTTCTTGGAAAGATAACCTCAATAAACACAAAAAGGTAGATATACAGACATCAAAAAATGTTAACACACGGTTATAAATTGACAGAATACAATGGTTACTTTGATTTAGAAATGGATACATTTCTAAAGGCACCTGCAATCTGTTTAGTTAAGTACGAATCACAGATTTTGCACCCAGGAACTAGTAATAGCATTGCTACCCCCATTACCCTATAGGCAGCCAAGCCCAAATTCTATTAGTGTCGAATGCCACCACACGACTTCAAGTAAGTGTCAAATTTAAAAAAACAAACAAACAAACAAAAAAAACTTAACAACTACAACAACCGATCTTCAGTGACAGAACCTGGGACTCAGTGATACCACTGAGAAAAAGTTGCCCAGGAGTTCCAAACACTGGGGAGCATCTGAAAACATAGCTTCTCCTTTAAACCTTTTTTTTTTTTCAGAGTATAACAGTTTTCCAGATAAAATCTTATAACTATCATGTTAAGTATCAAGAAAGCAGAATTTCTTGAAACATCTCCAAAGAACCCTTGGGGTCCCAGGAAGCAGTGATTTTTTTTTTTTTTTTTTTTTTTTTTGTCCAGCACCATTATTGCCTGGTGGAGATTTCACAGCTCTGTCAGATGATAAGGTTAGAATTCAGGTCCTTTGCTGCATGGCTTAATAGCTTTCTCTCAGTGGCCCTGGGCCTTCAATTCCCTCCGTACTCCCAACTGTTCAGTCTCCAAATCTGTAAACTGAATCCGGAGCAGAAAAGGCAGGGAGGAATTTCCTGGGCGTGGCTATGGTGGAAGGTCTTACCAGGCAAATGCAAGGCAGTATGACAACTGCTATCAGTAACCCTTGGCCAGGTGGGGAACTCACACGGGCAGCCGATGTTGTGTTCTGTCATTAACAACCCAAATATGTTGGATCGCTAAAGAAACAACCAGGGAAGACAACCTCAAATCCACTTTTCTTCCGGTTCCTCCTTTGAAAAATAACTAGTGTCTAACAAATCAAGTTAAAGTTTTAAGTCCTTACTAGGACAGACTTCTCTGAACAACCTCGGGGAGGACCCGGTAATGTGAGAACACAATCAAATATTTCCGTGGAGCCGAGTGGAGAGGATGTTGCCCCTGGGATTTGTTAGGCCCCGCCTTCCTCACTTAAGAGGAAAGTGAACCAACAGTTCATACAGTTGGGATGGTATAGAATATATTTATATGGCTTGCAGCATCCACATGGATACAAACACAATTCCATTCCTGTTGATGGAATGTGTTTTGGGAATGTCGCTTTCAACCCAGAACATCTGCTCATTGTACATGGGAACATGACAATATTGAACCAGAGGGGTAAATGTGACCCACTGTACATAGCTCTGTAACTATGTGAACAGTAAAGATTAGGTATAGCAGAAGGAACAGGGTATTTTCACATGTGTAAAAAATTTAAATCTACAGTTCAGTTTTCACTGTCACCTAGTCAAGACAGAAATTCTCTATTCTCCGAAAAATACTTAATTCCTCACATTCTACTTACTTTTTTGTATTATATGGGAATCACAGAAAATAGAACTAATTAGAATATTGTGTCTATAGGTTATATGCAGCATATGTATTCTTATGTGGAATTGTAAGATTTACATATAATAACCACCATTAATTAAAATTTTCTGTCAAAATTGTCATGTGAGACAATTATCTTCATTCTGTCTGCACATAGTATTACAGTGGCAACCAGTTGTCAAATAAAAAAGGCAACTGAAAAATAAAATAAAATAAAAAGGCAACTGAGACCTCTGTGATCACAAAGTATTGATGCAAGACAGAGACAGTTGAACATTAATAATATTATTCTAGCTTTTACAATGTCCCCTTTAAAAAGCTAATGATTTAATTTTCTTTCTCATTCTAAATACATATTAATGTTTTAAACCCAAGTTTTAGCAGTTTTTAAATAATCATCTAAACTGTTTATTTCTGCCTGTACATTCACAAATCTAAGGTCTTTCCCCAGCCCCATCTTAAAGTATCTCACACATAGCAGAGGCTGAGGCTCCACCACAGAGGATGCTGTCCCCTTTGGCCCAGGGAGGAGGCAGTATAAATGTCCCACTGGATGAGGCTCATATGTTAGAGAAATGAGTTAAAAACAGATTATTTGGCCTCACACCAAATTATCCTAATTTGGGGATTTGGGGCTATCTCATGAAGTCATGTTTTCAGAAGGCCTTGAGATGACTGTGACACATGAACCACAGAGTGCATGCTCTGAAACATAAACTACGGTTAGGTATAGAAGTGTAATCCAGGTGCCTGCTCTCCTCTCAGCCTCCCTCCAAGTCACTACCTTCCTCTCCTGGCGTTTACAATGCTGTATGATTTTGAGGCACTCCTTCCATGGAGCATCTCTTCACATCACCCTATTCCAGAATTTTATTTAGTTTTAAGATGTATTTTTAAAGGGATGTGGCTATTTTATTGCCATCTCAAATGAATTAACTGTTAAAGCTACAATTAACTTTATAACAGCTTTACTGGAACCTAACTACTCACTAGGTCATCTCCTATACAGTTTCTCCACACAAATAAAAAGCTAGCAGCATAGCCATTGTTATTAGGAGTTATTATTTAACAGATAGAATAGAAACTAGCAATGGAGTTAATAGAACCAAGCAACAGTGTCTGAACAGCAGTAACTTTAATCATAAGTTCTTCATAGTCTTTCCTGTTTTCTATTTGTTTTTCTATTCTCATTACTGCCCAAGCCTTTCATATCTTTGGTTGGTTGTGAGGATTTCATCTACTGAAATGGTCTATTAGAAACATCTATCTTCAAGTTGCATTGGGCTTTTCTTGTTATTAATTTTCCTTGGACCTTCTGTAGTTTTGTGGCTTACCAATTTCCCTTCCTGCCTGTTATTCTTGCCTGTTTGTTTGGTTTTCCTTTGTGTTAATGAGACTGTGGGCTCAGAGTTTACTCTCCTTGTCTCTGACTGCTGTATTTCCCAGATCTCTATCATTCAATGCTCAGTTTCCCCATAGAGACAAGCACTCAATATCATCCATTCATTTTGGATAAAATCCAGCTTCATCTTCTACCTCCAGTTTCTGTATCAAATTTATCTTTGTAAACATTGTTTATCTATTTGTCTTTTCATCAGTTAATTCTACAGTGTTGATCAAATTCTACAAACTCTACTGAATTCTAAACATAATGAGGAACAGAAATTATTTTGACTTCATGAAGCTCACAGTGTCTGGGCAATGCAGGAGGGGCATTGTAGATATGTAAAGACACAAAAGAGCTAATATTAAGTGCCTATACCACACAACTAGGAAGGTTTACAGAAACCATTTTATAATGAGTGACCATGAGGGAATTCTATCAAGATAGTGTCTGAGCTGGGACTGAAAGGATCATAAGAAGTAAAAATACAAATAGGACTAAAAAGCGTCCTAGGCAGTTGAGGGAAAGTCACAGACAGTACTCAGATGCACAGGAAGACACAGATGTGGCTTGAGACAGATGAGGCAGAAATAGGCTTGATGAGATGAGGTTAAAAGAGTGGCTGAAGATAGAGGAGACTAGGCCCTGGAGATCCTAGTGAGGAGTTTGGGGGCTACTGAGACAGCAATGAAGCAGTATATCAAATCCAACCCATAACCTTACAAAGTGTATAGCAGTATCCAGACTGTAGTAGTGATAAAAATAGATACTTGTCACATGATGGTGATTAATAACTCTTTTTTTGTCTTCTATAATAATCACACATTCAATAACTGCATAGATGTGAATATTTAGGCAAATAAATCATATCCAGCTAAATATGCTTCCTAAAACATTTTCTTACATATATGGGGAAAAGATTTGAAGTAGAAATCTCTTCAAATAACAAGTATCTTCTGCCCATGACAAGACCACTGCACTCAGAAATGGGCAGCAGCTCTGCCTGTCTTCACAAGACTTCAAAGACCTGCACAGCCAACATTTCGGCATGGAAGTCAGGGCCTCATGAGCCCGTACCTCAAGCTAAGAAGCTATTGGTAGTTCATGGCTACAAGATTTAGTCACTCTTCTTTTGTTTCTTTGGGAATAGAGCCTAGTTTTTTTTTTCTTCCTTTGTTTGACATTTGTTTTTGTTTGGTTCAGTTTTTCAAGACACGGTTTCTCTGTATAGCCGTGGCTGTCCTGAAATTCACTGTGTAGACCACGCTGGCCTTGAACTCACAGAGATATGGCTGTCTCTGACTCCTTAGTGTGGAGATTAAAAGTGTGTGCTACCAGTCACCAGCTCAAAGAATCAGTTTTCTTCAAGGGTGTAGCTTGTAGGTCAGTCACACTCCAGTGGATAGCCTCACACACATGCATAAATGGGCAGCCCAAACTGGGCTCGGTGAGTTATAAAACAGGAGAATAAAGTTAGGAGGTGGGATGTGAGGGCTGATCTTGGAGTTAGGAGGGAAGTACGGGTTGAATACATTGTACTTATGAACTTCTCAATAAATATAATATTAAAACAGAGTCGTAAGGCAGTAGTAGTTTCCACCAACATTTACAAACCTTCTTTATGCTTCATTATGCATATTTCTAAAGATAGGCTCACCTATTCTTGGCATTTGAAACTCTCTTGAACTCCAATAGCTTCACAAACATTGAATAAGGGATAACATGGAAGTCACAGCAATTCTAGGTAGAGTATACCCTCTCCCTGTAAGCCAGCAAGCAGCTCTCAGAGTACAAGGGATGAAAACACGCCCAGCCTTTGGCTTTTGCAAGTGCAATCATACCAGTGCCAGGGAGCTTAAGTGCAAAGCATTACTCCACTCTTTCACAAGGCTATTTTTAGTGTTCACCTGTTTACCAACAAATCCAGCTGACTTAAATATAATCTATTTCTCATGTATAAAGTGCAATAGGGTTTATATTTTCCGGGGGATGAATATAGCAAACTTTGTCTTGCCTTACCATTAGATGAGCATAAATAGTGTGGTTACGATCATAAGCATCCATAATTTCAGACTAGGTGACCGACTAGGTGAATAATTCAAAAGGTTAAATTTATTATTTTAATTAATTAATTTAATTATTCACTTTACATTCCAGTCATAGCCCCTCCCTACTCCTGTCCCTCCCCTATCCTCCCTCCCCCTCCCCTATTTCTCAGAAAAGGGGAGCCCCTCTACCCATCCACCCTGCTTATCAAGTTGCATTAGAACTGAGTTCATTCTCTTCCCCTGTGGCCTGGTAAGGCGGTCCCATCACGGGGAAGAGATAAAAAAAAGCAGGCAACAGAGTCCATGTCAGAGATAGCCCCTGCTCCTCTTACTAGTAGACGTCACATGAAGCCTGGGATGGCCATCAGCTACATCTATGTAGAAATCCTAGGTCCAGTCCATGTTGGACTGATTGGTGCTTCAGACTTCACAGGCCCCTCTGGGCCCTGGTTAGTTGCCTCTTTGGTCTTCTTGTGAAGCTCTAGGTCCTTTTTTTCTTCCCCCTACCCACTTTCCCACTAGACTCCTGATGCTTCACCCACTATTTGGCTGTGAGTGTCAGCATATGTTTCTAACTGCTGCTGGGTGGAGCCTCTCAGAAAAGGTTATGTTTAAATAGATGCCCAAATCAAAAACTGGACAAATGAAATAAACCAATGATTCTCAAGAAAAAAAAAATGAAGTACAAATGACCATTAAATATGTAAAACTGTTTTCAACAGTGTTAGACATCAGGGAAATTAAAAAAGAAAAACAAACAAACAAACAAAAAACTCTACCACTACCACCACTACCACCACCACCAACAAAACCAAAAACTACACTGAGATCACCCCAGTCAGAACGGCTATCATCACAAGCAAATAACAACAAACGCTTGTCAGGATGTGAGCAAATGAATATGATTTGTCTGGCCACTGTGGAAATCAGTATGGAGGTTCCTCCGAAAACTAGAAATAGACTTGTCATAGTTTCCAGCTGGGCAAAGGACTCTAAGTCAGCAAATCACAGGGATCCCTGTACGTTCATGTTTATTATAGCACAATCCACAGACCAAGTTATCGAAACAGCCGAGGGATTGCTCAACAATGAATGGATAAGGAAAACATGAGGCCAAACAGTCTTGGCCAGCCTTTGCCCTTAGACACTGTAGCCATTGCCTTTCTACTAAAGGAAGCTGCACAGTTTCATGGTGATGGGGGCACCTCTGTAATAGAAGTACCTCTATTGAACTTCCCTCCAGACGTAGGAATCAAGCACAGAAGCCCGGTAATATTACTGTTGATACTCCTTCCTGAACATAGTTGATATCAAAGAAAATTCCCTATTGTCCATCTTACAGCATTGCATTGGTAGATGGAGGAATGCTGCGTAGTTTGGGCAAGCACGCAGCTGCTGTCCTTGGGGGGTTTATACATGATGGTTGGTCATTGCCAGAAGCCACAGTTTCTGTCTGCCATTAATGTTTCAGTCCCAAGAAAGTTCTTTTTAATAAGAAAAAAAAGTCTCTCTTCTAAAATGTAAGGGGTATCTGTATTATGCTGACAAGCTCTGCCTTATAGTTTGTGCATGACACTTTACAGAATAAAATTAAATTTAAAGGTATACTGATGTGAGCAAGGTTCTCGGTTCTTTCTTTTTTTTCTCTCTCTTTTTGTAGTCATGGAAAATGGGATGGGCCTCAGTTAGCTCTGCTATAAGGGATGGTTCACAGCAAATGCACTGGCTGGTATTTACTTGTTAATGGTGTTTGACTCTGCTCACCAATACGCTTCACAATGTGTTGTTCCCTACAGCAGTGTGTAGATGGATGCAGGGGAGTATGACCAAAATATAATATATACTTTGATATAATCCTTATTTTGGCAGCACTGGAGATGGAACCTAGGGTATCACACACGTGCGTTAAGCACTCTCCCGCTTATCTGCAGCCATGTCATTTTGAAAGATTAACACAAAATGCCAGGGTACAAAAATGAGTACAGCTATCTATTTAGATGTATACTATGCATTGAAAAAGTTGGGGCAAAACACAGGCCTTGCCTTCGCGGTTGTCCCTCTCCTTGTCTTTTCCACAGAGAGAAACAAACCAAAGCCAAAATCAAACTGAGCTTCTACCCACCCCATGCACCCATCACCACAAACAGGCTCTGGAATATAGAGGTCTTCTTTCACAAGGATGAAAATGGTCCCACCTGTGTTTTCATGAACTTCTAGCTTAATAAAAGATGCAGATAGAACACACCCAAGCAGCTAAAATTATAAGAATTATAATTAGGTGCCAGGAAGGTAGCACAAAGAGTCCCATCACAGAGAACAGAGGCAACCAAACCACTCTGGTCATAGAAAGTTAGTCTGAAAACTAAGGTGACAACAAGAGAGAATCAGGTTTCCAAAGAGGTCACAGAAATCCACACCTTGCTGAACAGCATACTGTTCATGGATGTGAGTGACCTCAGAAAAGAGAAAGAGTCTATAAAAAAAGGCTACATGTCAGCATATGTGCCACACATCCATGACAGACCTAGGGACAAATGCAGAAAGACAAACCACCAGAGTATCTTATTTGAAAATGAGTAGGATGCAAATCAAGAGAGGTGGGATGTTTGGGTGATGCCCCATGTTAAAATTTCTGGTGAGGTGGAAAAGCAAATTGGAATTTCATAATTGCACAACTCCTAATGAGTTTTTATAAATAGCAGGCAGGAGTTCCTGTACAGGCTCATTATAGTTTTCAGAGATGATTGTGGCATGTGAACCATTTTGCATTATCTTGGCACATGCACAGCCTTCTATTAGCCATGATAATTCTGAACTTTCTGATTTAAAACTATTTGTTGATAAGTGCTGTTTTCATTCAGCCACATAAACATTAATCTTGGATTATTAATATCCAGAACAACTTTGTAAAATTGTAACAAACTTGTCACCTTGAGTTTTGATGTAATAATCAGGAAAGGCAATGACTGTTTACAGCCTAAGGATGATATTTTCTTTTAAGTAAATATTTGGTTTAATTTAAAAGTGAGGAATCCTACATTGTAAGAGTTGGAATATATAAGTCCTACACAACTTTTATTGAAAACTAGACAGTTGTGTGTATTTTAAAAAGCAGACATTTAAGAAAAATCTCATCTTACTTTTATCTTCTCTCATTTGAGACAACCACTTTACTAGACTTAAAAAAATTATTCAAGAAACGATCAATACATATAGATACCATGTTCAATATATATGCACAAAGCCTACACACACATTTGAATTTGCCTTTTTATAGTAATAAAAGCTAATTTCACTGACTGTTTTAAATTTAATTTGTCCCATTTAACTAAACAACAGAAAACATACAGGAATCTCTCTTTCTCTCTCTCTCTCTCTCTCTCTCTCTCTCTCTCTCTCTCTCTCTCTCTCTCTCTCATCTATATAAGATTTTTTGAGACAGAGTTTCAGGTAGCCTCGGGTATCCTTGAATTCTCTATGTTGGCGAGGCTGGTCTTGATATTTCAATCCTCCTCCTCCACCTCTAAGAGTCCCGATTTCAAATAAAATCATGACACTTATCTTAATTTTTTTAACCTTTAAACTGCTTTAAACATACCATTTAAAGTACGGCCACATAATGAATATGTTCAGTTCCTTAGGTATGAAACTGAGGTGACTTTGCATGGATTTCTCTCCTTCCTGTGTTTACTTAAACCAGTACTTGACAGTGTCTACACTGTGAAGACACCAAACAACAAGGCTGCCTCTGTAACTCTCATAGAACTTGTGGATTAGTGAAGGAAACAAAGAAATACCGGCAGTTCATACTGGCCACCAACTTCATTCAGTGAAAAACCCTTTAACAGGTGAGTGAAAACACAGCTCAGGGTGTACCCATGGAAGGACTTTTCCAGAAAATGTTCAGTATGGGAGAAAACCACACCCTCAATGTGGACAGCACCATCCTATGCACTTTAGACAGGGAGACAGGTATTCTCCCTGCGCCCTAATTTTCATGCCGTTCTCCTTTGTCACACTCTTATGCCATCATGACAGAAAATACTGAAACCGTGAGCACAAATAAATCGTCGCTGCTTTTAAGTTCTGTCAGGAAATTCACCACAGCAACGAAGAGTCTAATGCGCGACTAAGTCTGTAACTTTGTGTACAGATCTTTTTAATCGCTGTTGGGAAGAAAAAAAAGGCGGCAGCAGCAGCAGCAGCAGCAGCAGCAACACAAGGCTATTTGTGGCTCACTTATGTTGAAGGGCTCCTCCAGGGAAAGTGGCCCCCGCCCCCGCCCTGATAATGCAGAGATTTAAGTGGAAAATGAGCAAGTGAATATGCATAAGAACATGGGGGAAGCACCCATGAAGAAAAGAAAGCCAGCAGGTGTGGAGCAAGGCCTTGGGGTGGGAGTTCACTTGGTATGTGTGAAGGGTGTTTTCTAGCTACCTGAAGGCCAGGGAGAAATTAAAAAGCATGTGGATACATGCTGCTAAAAGGCTATGCTAAGAGCTCATCCAAGTTATAGCCAGACCTCAGCTATGCTGCTGATTGCAGCAGTAAACCACAGGTGCAGAAGCAAAGTGTAAAAATGAGATGACTACATTGCTCTAGGCAAGTGGTTATCACAGATGAGAATGGAAGCTTGGAGTCATGCCCATGACTACTGACATCTTCTGGGAAGAGGGATAGGGTCCAGAGCTGTGAAGATGTAGGAGGGAGGGGCAAGAATTGCTCTTTGTGGAGATTAGTGGGAAAGCACAGCTGATGGACCCCTCCGATGCCTGGGGCAGGGCATGAAAAAGCTTAGGACTCCAAGACCAAGTAACGGTTCTGGCAGAGAAGCAAAGGGCCTGAAAGTGCCATTTCCCAGAGGGGAAGAAGGAGGAAGCAGAGGCTCAAGGGCAGGATGTGCATGCCATATACAGGGGAAGAGGAGAACGTAGTTACATAAATGTGGATATCATCATAGGCTCCAAAATGCTGGCATCACAGGGGCACTTGGGAACAGCTCTGGAGTTTAGGCAGGAGTCTCAGTCCAGACACACCAACAGTTATATGCTAAGTTTCCAGCATTTAAGTACTACACAGTAAGAGCAGATAACTTGCATGTAAGTGTGAAGTGCTTTCTTCTAATGAACTGGAAGGTGGTACAGCCTCATTGTGAACACCAGTTCTCAGCATTCCAGATAGTGATAGTGTGAGATGCCACTGCGCTTGCTCTAGACAGAAAGGTATCTGGGATGCACCTTCATATTCATACTGTGTTCGTTCCTGATTATTGCTGGGAGTTAACTGTCCTAAAAAGTATGTCATCAATAAGTAATGGACCCAAGGAATGCAGGGATATTCTTCAGAAATCCCACATAGGAATGGTAAGTTTGGGACTCACATCATCTTTTCTCTGTATTACACGCAGAGTGAGGCAAAGACCTAGTTCTCCTTGAATACAAAACAAGGCACATAGAATTACCACGGAGCTGTGTGGAATGCATTTAGATGTTCATAAGCACAGCCGGCTACCTGTCAAGTCCAAGTTTTACTTCAAGTCCTCCTGTGGCACTCTCTGGGCATTTGGACTACATCAATGAACGAACACAGAGGCTTCCTCCCTGGTCTTATGGAAGGTAAGGAACACTGATGGAAGAGACAGCTGTCTAACATAAAAACAAATATATTTTATTTATGATAGGGGATGAGTACTTCGGAAAAAATATCAACAGACAGGTGGCCTCATGATTGCAGTATTTGAGCCAAGACTCTGAATCTCGATAAATGTTGGAGATGTGGTTTTAATAAAGAAATCACACTTGATCTAAATGTGGTACTTGATGCTCCAAGTTGAGGACCAGGGATACATGTGTGAGGACACTCTTAAATAGAAGTCACCTGGCTGTGGACTTAACTCTGTATTCTGTATAAGCAAAGGAAGCTATGCCCATCTATCATGGCTATTGTCTAGGGATCCTTTCAGCTCACTAGGAGCCCATCACTGCTCCAAGCCAGCACTTTCTAAATCCCCATGGATGTTTCTGACAAAAGTCTGATGGGGACCATCACAGCTAAGCTCCCACGGCTTTTCTGTGGCTCAGGAACCAGGCTATTCTATAAGGTAATGATGAGTGAGACTCACACACACCAGAGACCCAAAGCTGGAAGGGTTTATGGACAACATAAAATCCACATGCTTCCCCACCCTATGAGAAAAGTAGGTTCCAGGGGTTCCAGGTACTTAATCAAGGTCACAGAGTGTTCAATAATAAAAGTCTGCTAAATAGAGAAACAGTTAAGCTTCCCAGAAATTTTGAACCTCAGTCTTTCCCATTTAAACTCTTGTTCAATTTCCCTGTCCTTAAGCATTGCGTACATATCTTCTGATACTCAAGGATGCACCCTGATGGAACCACCAGCTTGTTAATGTAAAACATGTATACACTTGCATGCACTTTAATACACTATAAGTCATTCTAAGCTTTTTATTTAGTATTCTCTTTCTTAAATTTTTATTTATTTTTCTCATATACAATACACCATGACTGCAGCTTTCTCTCCCTCTATTCTTCCCAGTCTCCCCCTTCTTCTCCAGAAAAGAGCAGGCCTCCTCAGCACATCAATCACACACCACACAATAAGATGCAATAAGACCGGGTACGAACCCTCATATCAAGGCTGGGCGAGGCAGCCTAGTAGGAGGAAAGGGTCCTAAGAGGAGGCAAAAGATCAGCAACTCCTCCACTCCCCATCAGGAGTCCCCCCAAATGCCAAACCTTCCCCCCAAAACACCAAGTTGACATACATGCAGAAGACCCTGTGTCCTTCTATTAGCCCTCCTTAGTTGATTCTGAGGGACATGATCTCCTGGTGTCTTTGACTGTAGCTTCACCTGAATTCAAACTCATAGCAATCTTCTTGCCTCACGTCACCACACCTGGCTTTAAATGTCCTGCTGAACTGATTTAAGCCTTATGATGATTAGTATCTGAGTTAGGCATGCAAGGCAACTGAGAAACTGGGAGGTGTAGTAACCTTCACAAAGTCATTCAGCCTTTTAAGACAGTAATGAATCCCTGGCTGAAAAACCTGCTCTTACTTCTTTGTTAAAATGCTTCCAAATATACACAAAATCTGTCCAAACCAGGGTGACTATTAATTAAGAATATACTTTAAAATTGCCTTTGTTAGAGCTTGTCAACATGAATATTATTAAGTTTAAGTCAAAAGTAATATCTGACTACATACCATATATAACTCAGTCAGGGTATATGTTACTCTAAGAATAGATATTTTTCTCCTGGAAAGTAAACCTTCTCAAACCCATAAATTTTTTTATAGCATCATGAAAAATAGCTCCAGCAAATGCCTGTATCCTTCTATACTGATTTGGTAGTTCCATAAAATTACCATTGATTCAGTGGATTCTCCCTTGACAATTGGTTGACAAAGATCTTCAGCTATTACGTGTGATCCTGGATGCTGGAAATGAAATCTGTAGTCTACAAGGAGATGTTTATCCTATTTTTGATCATTTCATTTGATATAAAAGATTGAACTTTACAAGTACAAGCACAACAATAGGAGTTAAAAGAAAAGGCAGGAGAGATGCCTTGGTGGTCAAGCAGTTGCTGCTTGTTGCTCTTGCAAATGACCAGGCTTTAGTCCCAGTGCATTATTACATGAGGAAGCTCATACTTACAACTCCAGTCCCAAGGAATATGATATCCTCTTTTGGTCTCTGTGGATACTTGCATTTAAGGTGGTATACATACATTCACATACACATAAAATAAATGAAAACTTTTTTTTAAAAAGTTATACCTTTTGTGAAGCACTCTGCATTCATGCTATGAGTTCATGTCCATGTACAAATGCACCTGTGTCTGTCAAGGTACAATTTGCACCCAGTGAATATAGGCAGATAGTAACTAGAAAGCTCAATGGGCTTATTTGTAAATAAGACAGGACATGTTTCTATCGCTCTCAAAATTCCTCTCATGCCCAATTTATTTTCTTTAAATTATGTGTGCTTTTGCATATATCCATGCCAGGCTATGTACCTGTGAGTACAGATGCCCACAGAAATTAGAATAGGGTGTTGGGTCATCTAGAGTTGGAGTTATAGGTAGTATTAAGCTATCCAACAGAAGTGTTGGGAACCAAAGTTGAGTCCTCAGGAAAACAGTACATACTCTTAACTGCTTAGCCCTTAGCCCTCTCTCCGGCCCTTCACGTCCTTTCTTAAACAATCCCCACCCCTAGATACAGCAATTCATCTGATTTCTCCAATTATAACATTTAACTCCAGTTGCTACTCACTGTGAGCCTTCTACTTCTAGCCACATGGTAGCTTTTGCATCTCTCTTCTATAAGACACTCAGCCCATCTCAATGGTGGTCTCGCTTGGAGAATTAAGCCACACTTTAATGATGTCTTGTTTTCCGTCCAGTGAATCCCACTGAGGTGAGAAAGGGTCCTTCAAGTCACTGTGTTCCAGAGTTCCATTGAGGAACTCTACTGAGGCACATAAGTATGAGCCATGTAAATGCTTATCAGTAGCACAAATGGGGGAAGGAGACATGTGCCATTCAAAGGAAGAACAGCTGCTCTGAGCCCATCTGCCATGGTGCCATGACAAGGAATACTGCAGATGCATAGCTTTTGCTTTACTGAGTCATCTAGAAACTCATATTTTCACTTTAAGTTAGGATGTAGCTAAGCAAATGAATAGAAATGGAAAAAAACTCATTTTCACTTTAAGTTAGGATATAGCTAAGCAAATAAATAGAAATGAAAACAAAACAAAACAAAAACAAACAAAAAACACTGAGTATGGCTATATACAGCAATGATCCCTGCACTCCAGAGCCTATGCAGACAATTGGGAGGTTGAGGTCAACCTGGGTTATAGAGTTAAAATCCCTTCTTAACAAAGAAAATCAAAACAAAATCACTTTGTCACCAAAAATGAATTTCTAGAACAGCACATGGGTTGTTGGTTCGAATTCTGTTATTTTGATCCCCAGTGTATAATATATTGTGAGCAGCTTTCTCAAATAATGTCACTACAATCTTTTGTAAAGTGCACAGTTCACTTTGGAACTAATGTTTGTCATGACACTGTCAAAGTTACACAGCCTGGACTCACCCCTTACTGTACCCAGCTGGCTAACGCAGGCAGATGTTGGCCGTGATGAACGGGTACTCAACAGGAGAAAACAAGGGAGAGACATGATGGTGGCACTGAATAAAGAAATAAAGAGAAAGAACTAGAAAGATCTTAACAAAAGAGAAGAGAGAAGACAGCCACAGGGACACACTGGCAAAGGAAGAACAGGGCAGCTCTGTTTTCAGATGACTCTGTCTTTCAGCAATTTTCTTTCATGAAATGTATCATGCCCAGTCTACATCCCAGTCAGCGTTATTATAGCAGGCGGCTGTCTACGGATCTGCTTGAAGAACACAGTTCACCCTGCTACTTATTAACTCGAGGCTCAGTGAAAGCAGAATTAGTGCCTGACCACTTCAACCTTGGCAAGCAGTGGCAGGGCCTGCAGGCATTCAAAACACATCCTGTGGAAGACAGGGTGTTCACAAGTGACTCTGATCCTATCAGAGGAATTGGAAATGTGTTTTGTACAGAGAAGGAGTCTCTGATCCTTGACAGTCTGGTCTTTATCAGGGAATTTTGCTTGCTTTAATAGGCACCATTGCTTTATTGGTTAAAAGAAGAATAAAAGCATTTGTATCCACAGCCGCTTACACAACTCCCACATTAGTACAGCCATCAGAAAAGAGTTGCTACCAAACCAATCTCATAGGATTTATACAGGAAGTGAACCGTGGTGACACAGTCCTCTCTGAGTTCTGCAGGCACAGCTGAGAGTCAGGTCAAGGGCCAGAGCTTACAAGTTTTGCTCTAGAGGAGGTGGCTCACATTTGGCAACAGGAATCTGAAGCAATAATGAAGACAGTCACCTTTCCATGTGGCAGCAAAGGTGAAGTCACAGGGACAGTGGAATCTGTAGTGCATTCAGAGGGAATGCACACAGAGGATGCTGAACAGCTCAACAGCAAGCCTCCTCTCTTGGCCTGATTCATGCCATGATCTGGATATTTCAAATCTCAGTTTACTTGATGCCACAGTCGTTAGCATTGACCCGCAGATCCATAAATCTGTAAATGCTTACTCTGCAGAGGGTTTCATGTTCTATATATCCCATACACAGCATTCCCAACACATCATAAAGCAGATGTTATCTTAGTCCATTTAAAGACCAGGACACTGGGGCCCAAGCTGATGATGACAGCTGCCTCAGGTCACAGAGTCTGAATGCTAATGGAGCTTCAGCCCAATACTCGGCTTTACTGCTCTTTTACTGTGACATGGTCATTTCGTCTAGTTTTATGTATTTGCTGTACATCCTGTCCCTGGCACCCACCTTTTCTTGCTTAGATGACTGGAGTAAAGTTCAAAACAATAGGTTTTTGTCAAACAGAGGGTAACTAGAGGATTACCAAGGAGCTTAAAGACAACTGCATTGGTAAGGATGGATAAAGTACTTCAAGATGTCCAGACTTGGGACAGTGGATGAAGAGGTACTCTTAAAAGGGGAGAGCCTTGGAAGTAGAGAAATCATAGGTTTTTGAGAAGCATTAAAGAAACTGTAAATCATGAGCATCCTTCTAAACCCGAGATCAAGATAATAGTGGAGCCAAGGACTTCTAGAGATTTCTACCACCACTACTTTCAAAGCCCATTTCTATCCCAGGTACCACCAGCACATTGTATGTGGTTTCAGAGGCCATGAGGAAGACAAGGGGTTCTGCAGTGCACATGGGCACATTGGGCTCCTGTGGATAATGCTTGACAGAAGAAACAGTACTGAAACAGCTGTCACTCAAAACATTGTGCCACATCTTTCAGGCCTTTGGCACCCACAGTCTATACTAGGATTCCTGCACTAGGCAAAAGTCAAACTGGCATTTCACAAGCCCCATTCTTGACCCATGGTTTGACTTGGCTTGGGCAGAATCTGAGGGTGAGACCTTTTAGAACTGGGGATTCTCCAATTTTCACTTCAGTCTCGGTGTTTTTTTTCAGAACTGTGGACATTGGGGGTTTCTGAGGGGTCCTCCCTTACTAAGACCCCATTATAATGTTCCTCCATCTAGTATGTCTTCTAAAGTTTAGCTGCACATCATTACTGAGCCAGTACATTTAAATCAAGCTTACAGCCCATTCTTGGCACCAAGAACCCACAAGCACTGTGTCTATGAAGGTTGCCTGTGCTACTTAGCAAGTGATTCTCTCTCTGGTCCTAGGGTTTACATCTTACCAACAGAAGACATGGTCCATTTGGGTAAAGAGTTCAAATGTATTTAGTTGGGTACTTTTTTTATATATATATGAAGAATTATAGCCAACACTATCTGAAACCCAACTCATATAGACTTTTCCCTATTTTTAGGTGCTAACAATGCCCTTTGATTCACATCAATAGTCAAAGAGCCCTTTATCTCAGAGCTTATGATTTCTAATCCAGTCTCAGAGACTGAAAGACTGGCCAAAGACAGTCTTTGCAGCATTACTCCATGGGAGCAGCACCTGACCAGTGAGTTTTTGACCCAATTCTGACCATGTGCTTTGAGGCATCAGGGCAAGACTGCAATGAAGGACATTCCTTCTCGATGTTAGGAGGACAAATAATCTCCCTTTAGTCTTCTTACTGCTTCCCTGCCTCGTGCATGACACATAGAGAAGAAAAGAGGATACGCCTCCTCTGAGAAAGCAGTAGAAAGCAGGCTCTCTGCCATAATCCTTTCTTACATCTAATCTACAACTGTATGTGTGAAAACAACCCCTTTCATGCTTAGATGACTACAAGCAGGCTTTGAAAAACTGATGGCTAAATGCAGTCATCACAGGCACAGCTTTCAAACTCCTTTTTCTAATGAAATCTCCTGCAAAATCCCCACATATGGAATAAATGTTATGTATCTGGGCTCTACCAGAATAGAGCATTCCACAGCCATTCCTTTCGAGTTGCCTGGAGACTCTTTAAAGCCAGGCCTGTCGGGAACAGCATCTCTCAGGAGTGTCTTCTGTTGGCAAACCTGTAGTTCCCTGGCTTTGGGCCCTCAGGTTCCCAAGCTTGGATCAGCACTGTCCCTATTGGAACTCCCTTTCCTGTTTCAAAAAGCCCTAGGTCTCAGACTGTGAGTTACATCTGCCTTTTGACTTTCCCCCTCTGAGTGATACCACCTCATTTCCTGGGGCTCCAGCTACAGACTGATTAACACCATGCCAGTTCTTGGCTTCCATAGTAAATCTATCAACTGTCTGTCCATCATCCATCATCTATCTGTCCATCATCCTATCTGTCACCAAGATCTATAGAGTCTAATTACCTATCTCCTTAACTAGTCTTCCTACACATCTATTATCTATCTTTTCTACCAACATACTTACCTATCATCTCTCTACCCGCCCTCTTGGGTGTCTGCTGATCATCTATGTATTCTACCGTCTTACTTATCCCTTCTATTCAGTCATCTTATACTTATTTTTCATTTACCATGGATCTAGTCTATGACTCTTCTCTCTATCTCTGTGTCTTCCTGTAGCAATCTATATACTATCATTTCTCTCTGTTCATATCTCCCTCTCTATCTCTCATCTATCTGTCTGTCTGTCTACCTATCTATCATCTATCTATCTATCTATCTATCTATTTATCATCTATCTATCTATCTATCATTTATCTATATCATATATATCATCTATCTATCTATCTATCTATCTATCTATCTATCTATCTAATAATCTATTTTCTATTCTCTTTCCACATCAGTCTTTGTGTCTTTGTCACCTGTCTTCTATCTACCCTTTATTTATATCTCTGTATCTATTACAATCATCTATCAGACATATATCTCTGCAGAAAAAAAAATATTATTGTGTTGTTGTTGCTCTAAAAAAAAAAAGCAAACACATAGCATGGTCTTCACTTTCAAAACTTTGTTTTAATAAAGTAGGTCTCTAGCAGAGCCTGGAATAGCTTTATCCCCGTAGTGACTTGCTCATGTCCACCTGGTCCCTTCACTCAATGTTCCTGCAGGAATAGCTCCACAAGGAACAAATACAGGCTAAAATAAGGCCCCAAGAGCCTGTTCTCTCCTGCTTAGGAAATCTGAGCCCTCTGGGTAATGCTATTCTTACAAAATGTGCTTTCTGATTACTTCCAGAAGGCATTGCAGGGCAGGCTAACCATAATGTTCCTCCTTGTGAGGAAGGTAAAGCAGCCTAGTGCACTGAGGCCATGATTTGCCTTTATGTAAATCCCAGCAGAGCAGTGTCTGGTAGATTCTAATAAGTGTGCTAAGTTCCTGTGCTGAGATCTCCTCCCTCCATGCTCCAAGCTTATTTTGCCCAGCTCTGTCCTCACTGGATCTACCTTTGCACCAGATTTCTTCTTCTCGACCCTCTTCTCCGCTCCCCCGCCCACCCCTTTCAAAAGGCAAGAGAACTTCAGTTTCCCTCTTCTGAAAAGAGAATCTACAGAGTTTCTTCCCAGTTTGGGCACTGCTCTACACAATCTTGCAACCTGGAGTTGCTATGTCACGCCTTTTTTTCTGCAGAAAGCTTGACGCGTACTAAATTTAGAAGGGGTGACATTCCAGATCACTCTCTGCCTCTATTACTGGCAGTGGGTGCTTGGCTGTGGTTTAGCCTGGTTACTATTCTGCCTGGGCATTAGAAAAGAGAGCTGTGGTCCATCTTGACTTCTAACTGCACTCCCTAGCCTGTAGGGAGTCCTGAAATTCTTTAAGCTGCCCCACCCTGCCCCACCCTACCCAGCTCCACCCCTCTCAACAAAAAGATGAGGCTCATCAGGAAAACATGTGTGAGGTGTCACTCATGGCTGAGACTCCATCCTCCAACATCACTAGAGGGGAAGTAAAGTCCCAGATGCCAATCTGAAAAGTGTGCCAACAGCACTGACCTCTGCCTACTCATCTTAGGGCCAGGGCTGGGGAAAGCCAGACATCCCAGCATCTACTCTTCCTTCATCTGCCTCCTCACTCAGTACTTACAAGAGGCCTGAAAGGGAGGGTCAGGATTCTGACTTACACTCAGTTCACACCCACAAGATCTAGGAGCTCTTTGCTAACAGCATGCGAGGACTTCACCCTTTCATCTCTTTCCCCCCCAGGCAGGCTCTTGCCCCAGTCCCCTCTGGAAGGCAGCTCTGTTGCCATGGCCTGATCAGCGAGTGACCCCACAGCAGGATGGATGAGCTTTAGTCCAAACTTATATGAGCTGAGCCAAGCTCTTAAAGACAGTGGCATTGTATGGCTTGTTTTCTAAATACAAACACAGAAAAGAGTAATCGAGCACTCCTAGGAGGGCTATTATAGTTATCACAATACAGTGCATAGGTATGAGAAAGAACTAAAGTTGAAGAGAAAAGCCAAGGTTCTCTTCTGCTAAAAATTACTCAATATTTGTAGTGCACTATTTTTTAGTTGGGTGAAAATAAAAATAAAACTGCTGTTTTCTACTATGGCTCCATTATCTGTTATAATATACAGAGGTATTTATTAAACTGCAAGTTGTTTCTTCCACCGAATAAAAGCAGAGAAAATAAAAACTCAGCATATTTCTAGGCAAATACATTACTGCTATTCAAATCTCGCATAAGAAAGTCAAATTCACATATGAATTTACAGCACCAGGAACCCTTACACGCACATCTGTTCCTACCCCCCACCCTCCAAAAAAGAAAAGTGTATTCCAAAATAAAAACTTCAAATTCTGATTCCTTCCAAAAACAGAGCTGTTTCCTGCTTGGAACACCCCCTTTTAAACCGCTTATAGCATTAAGAATGGGAGCAGTTTCATTAGACATTATCCTTGCAGTCAACCAAGTGTCCCGTGAAGCAGAAAGGGGACCTTCCAGTCCTCTGGAACAGGGTGACAACACAGGGATCCACACACACTTTTTCTTCCCCAGTGCTGTTAGCTAGGGAGTGCTAACTTTCAAAAGAGCTGTTGAAACTCAAATCTCAAAGGCCCTTTGGGGAGGGGGGGGGGTCAAACAACATGAGACGCGCCAACTCCCTCTGCAGAGAAGATGAGACTGAAATGTGTTAATTAACACATAACAGCACGCGGCCTCTCTCCCCACTCCCGACCCCCCAGTGTTTGTGAACAAACAGCAGGCAAGGCTCAGGAAGCAAGGCTGGAAAGGCAAGAACCGCACTGTCCCCTACCTCTCTTGTGTGCTTCACAGGGTGGCAGATGAAAGTCCCCCGTGGTCCCGGGGAAAGCTGAGAAGCTCTGATGGAGGCAAGCCACTCAGCCCGCCCATGTGAGCAGGCCCTGCCTGCACTCAGGAGCTGCCCCAGTCAGATTTTCCAGCCGCACAACTGTAGCCAAGTCCCTGCCCATGCCTGAAGAATTTCCTGAACAGCATTCCCGTCCTTTCACTGCCTGCTTTGAAACCCTACTCTGCCTCTACTTCGATCCGGTTTTGTCAAGCTGACTCCCAGCTACTGGGCTGTCTCCAGATATCAATGGGAAACACGTGTGTGAAACACAGTCTTGCTTTCTTGCAACAGCGCTCATGGCGTCTGCTGGGCTCACACTCAGAGAGAAGGCTGCTTCTAGAAAGGACTTGGATTTCCCGGCCATTCTCCACACAAGCTTTGCTCTGGGTACTAGATGCAATAGACAAGTCTTTATCCCCCAACGCACAGCCCTCCCCCCCTCCACCCCGTTCAAAACTGTCTCTTTAAACCTTGCCTGTTCACAGGGAATCCCCCACAGCCTGGAGTTAGCGCCCTGTGCTCGGCTCTTCCTGGTATTGAGCGCAAACAAACAGCAGCTGAGAGATATAAATGCTAACTTCATCTCCCTCTCTGGCTCTTCCTAAGTTTTTGCTTAAAATTTCAGTTGCTGGGGAAGCAATATTTTTAGCACTCCCAGCTCCATTCTTCCAAGTTGTCCTCTCCACCTGATTCGTGGTGCATCTATCTCAGCAGCAACTAAAAATAATGCAATTCTTTTTCTCAGACACTTCTGATACGTTTTGCTCTAAAGCTGTGCAGGTAACATGGTACCGACGGTAAGATTTTACACGCTGTGACAACTGTGTTAAAGTGACAGAAAAAAAGAAGAACCTAGGATGAGAATACATCCTACATCTGTGCAGCAGTAAATTTTTTTTTTCCCTAGGTGACAACATCCTCAGGATGTTCTGGGTACCTCCTGCTGGGTTTTGTGGTCCACCTTTGACATTTTCTCTTTCCTATCATAAAACTGGAGAAAAATCCCAAAACACATAAGCCAAACCAAAGTTTTCAAGTAAACATTTCAGAAAACAGTTTAAAGGGGAACATTCAGTGTGAGGTTGCTTTGTTTGTTTGTTTGTTTGTTTTTTCCTTTTGCTGTTAACATTAACATGCATTAGCAAACATTTTCTTTCTCTCACTGTCTTTCCTTCTTTCCTTTCTTCCCTCCTTCCTTTCTTTGTTTCTGTCTTCCTGTTTGATTGGCAGCTTTTAAAATTGCTTTTATGTTCTGGAGGGGGCTGCTGCAAATAAATGTTAGGAGTCACTAGAGTCCAGAGTTTAGCATCAAATGATGGTGGACCCTTTCAGCACAATAAAGTGTTTGCCTTGGGAAGTGCCATGTGCATGCAGGCAAGCATACATGCCTGTGCATGTGTATGCAGGCGTATGTGGTCAGGCACACCCGCACATCCGAGCTCATGGGGCAATAGTTACAGAGCCAGAGACTTAGAGACTATCCATTCTAAATGGTTTCCCACATTCATCTCACACAGAGAAACCCAAGCCTGGGGAGATGAGATTGATTTATCCGGAGTTGCAAAGACGGTTAATGCCTGAGTTGATGGTGGAGAAGGCCAGCTGCCGCTGTTCTGTGCCGCTCTTTCTACTGCAGTGTATCCTGGGAAGGTGCCGCTCTTTCTACTGCAGTGTATCCTGGGAAGGTGCCGCTCTTTCTACTGCAGTGTATCCTGGGAAGGGGCTATTACCCGGCTTGCAGGTGAGCAGCCTTCAATCAGTTCCGAGTAGAACCCTCCCTGTCCTCTAACTTGCTGTTCCAGCTGTAGGCTCGCGTCAACTTGTGTAACCACTCTGGGCCTTGGTTTCCTTGACTGTGAGTTGAACTTGATAACTGGACCTACTTTATAGGAATAGTTGCTGATGTATTGAGATTACCCGTGTGATGCATTTACAACCTATACGTCACACCAGTTTCTTTTTTGTTTTAATGGAGTGGCACCGAGACCGTTCCTTTCATCAGGATGTATTCCTATTTTCTGCTGTCTAATAAAGGCATATCAGCTCAAACACAGGATCTGCCCCAAAGTTTAGATGGAGCAATAAGGCAGCCAGATGGCTACTCTTCATTTATTCCCAAACAGAACATTGGAGTCTTTTTTTTCCGGGTTAATCCTTAGGAAAGACAACCAGTGGGACCCAATCCACAGTGAGTCACATGAGGCTGAGCCAAGTGCCATTCAGAGAATTAGATTTCCCCTTAGCACTGAGAGCTCACAACAGTAGTTCTGTAAAGAGAAGATCCTTGACAGTTGCAATGCCCATGTTCAGAAACAGCTCTGTCCCCCGGGACCAGCAACACCAGGAAAATCCCCACACTAAAAGACAAATCATTGTAACAGCTGCTACAAGTCCTAAATTATTGGACATTTGTTTGTGGGTTTCTACTGCCTTTGTCTTTGAGACGGTGACACCCAGTGCTTAAGGAAGCTGTGTTCAGCTTCCTCCAGGAAAACAAAAGATGGAGTTCAAGCAGTTCTTAATTTTGAGCTCCTTACAAATATCTAAGTTATTAAGGACAGGATGACTCAGTGAGAAAACAAGCTCATAAAGTTTATTTTCTGAATTTTTATATGTTGAGCATTGGATAAGATAAGGCACAGTGGGGGTGCCCAGTATGGCTCAGCATGCCCAGTAAATGCTCAGATTATCTAAATGCAGCTAGTGTTTAATACTAGTGTTCGGTTTGCAAAGGACGGCAGAGCTCACTCCTCAGTCTCCTTCTCTTACAACGCCTCCTCCTCCTCCTCAGCCAGGTCTTGAATTCCCTTTGATTGCAGCAGAGAGAAGTCATTCAAATTAGCCAAACGAAAAAGAGGGACAATGTGCTAAATCAACAACCATGAGTCTGCATGCAGCCGTGAAACATGACGAGAGCAGGGAGGATGCTATCAAGACTTTTCCTTCTCTTCCCCTAGGCTTCTCTTGGTTGCAGCATCCTCTTTGTTCTCTCCACTGTGAAGAGAGGCATTTCCAGTTGCTTCCCTCTCGCTGAGAAAAATCCAAGGTCTTTTCCCAAAAAGGGCTCCACTCTATGGATCCACCTTGAGTCACATGAGCACTGCTACACAAGTTTCTGACCACACAGATGGGGTCCTCGTTCTGGCTATATTTGTCTCACATGATACACTGGCAGGATCAGCAAAAGGAGTCAGTTCCATCCGGACCACGCCAGTGGAATAGAATTATTAAGGGATTATGAAAACATAGGAGGTACACTAAAGTGATGTGCAAGGTCTAGGGGGATGGATTAGTGAATATGTGCTCTTCCTGTGGAAGCATGGGGTGTTGAGTTCAAATCCCTACAGCCCATGTAAAAAGTCAGGCATGGACCCAGTGTGCCTGTTGTCCTAGCTCTGGGAGTTGGATAGGGTGACCTCTGGGCTTTGCTGGCAGCTAGCCCAACTCTAGACACAGGTACAGACCCTGTCTCAATGGGGTAAGGGAGAATGATAGAGCAGGCCACTGAATAACATCCTCCTATAGCACTTGCACCCATATACTACACACACACACACACACACACACACACACACACACACACACACACACACATTCCACAAATAAAATAGAAAAATAACCCATCTATAAAAATGTTAAGAAAATGTATTTTAACATCTTTTCCATCTTAGAAGCCCTCTTGGAAATACTGTGAGGCAATATTTAGTTCAAAGATTGAGAAAGAATTCAACATGCTCATGCCAAAACAATTTAATCTAAGTTAATTAAACAAGTAGCAGATTATTGAGAGGGCAGCCTGATGCCCTCTTTCATTTGAGGATCCATTTTACAAACAGTGCCCAGTGAGGAGGCAAACCCTATTTGGATCTTCAGAAAAGACAGGACCAGTTTCCAATGGCCAACGGCAAGGAAAGTAATCAGTTCACTTTGAAGAGATATTTTTGTGCAAGAATTTGGGCCTACTCATGGCTCAGTGACAAACTAATGACACATACATTGTGAGAATATCTTTCTTTATTGGCAAGACATACTGTCTAAGCTGAAGTCACCTACAGTTTAAAAAATTCAGTTCTCTACATGATACACAGGGAAAACTTCTCAAGATCGGTTTCAATTACCTAGAGAAGGAATTGGTATATAGGTGACTAGTTGATTGAAACTCATTGCAAACACCCTTTTAAAGGCAATTAATTTAACAGCATGGAGAAAATGCTGGTGTAGTTGAACAGTCAGCCCCATATATTTTTTTTGAAACTATAAAACATTGGTCAATTCTTTGAAATTTCTTTTTGGTCTATAATTTCTCCTAATGTTATAGCTTACTGAAAGTAAACTCTCGAAATACTACATTTTTATTTGGACATAAAATTTATTGATCAATAAAAATGGTTCAGACTCCATGATAGCCAGAAATGAGAAAGAGCCGTACTTGAAAAATCCATAACATCTCTTGTCTCTATTTTTACAATATCAGTACTGCCTGGAACAAACCCCAAGAGTTGAGTGCAGGAATTTCAAGTGAATTATAAACTCCATGAATAACAAGAACATTAAACTGAGAGCCAGGCCTCAGGAATCTCACTCCTGGACTGGAGAAATGGCTCAGTAAATAAAGTCTTTGCTATGCAAGCATGAAAACCTGAGTTCGGATCCTGATACCCATGTAAGAGCAGGTCATGTCTCTGTATACCCGTAACCTCAGTGCTTAGAGAGGGCAGCAGAGACGGTTGGATCCTGGGGATCATTGGCCAGGCATCTAATTGAAAAATAGAGCAGTGATTGAGAAAGACATCCCAAAGCGCGCGCACATACACACACACACACACACACACACACACACACACACACACACCTCATTCCAAAACCTAGTTACTATAAACTAAAAATATCAAAAATAGAAAATGCATCACTCACTATATATTTCTTTTTCTTTTAATTTCATGCATGAGAGCTTTAGCTATATCATTTCTATTGTTCTCTCTTCCTCACCAACTTCTCACATGTTCCTTAGAGTCCCTTCCAAACTCATGAGCTCTTCTTTTTAAATTATTATTGTCATAGACAATATACATATATATGTATTTATATATCTTTATACATAAATACAACATGCTGAGTCCATGTGATGTTGTGCATATGTGATTGTGTTTAAGGCTGTTGCTTGAGATTGGATAATCTAGCAGGTTGCTCATCTCTAGAAAACACTGATTCTTTTCTCCCAGCAGCTACTTATTGCCTGCTGCTCTTCATCAAGGGCTGGAACCTTGTGGCATTTCTTCCATCAATGATAACCATGTCAACTAACCCTTCAGCTGTTGAATGGGTAATGACACTGGTAGAAATGCAAAGCTGTAAAGAAAACCAAGATCATGGAACTTCTAAATAAATGAGTAGAACTAGGAAATACTATACTGAGTGAGGTAACCCAAAGCTAGACAGACACATATCACTGTGTATTTTAAAGCATTTCACAGTCACTACATATATGACAGATACCTCCCTGGGCACACTCATGATATCTACAACTTTCCAGATAATGCACAAAACTAGTGAAGAAGATGCTCATCACCATTTCACAGTCTATTTGAAAATATTGCAACTTTTTAAAAATTAAAAAATATTCTCACAAGTGGTCAACTACAGAATTTCTTTGTTTGGGTTTGAAGTTTGAACAAATCTCAGCTACTACCTTCTTTAAAAAATATTTACCTGCACATCCATGCTTACTGCAGCTGGATTCTCAGTTCATCCTAGGTGTCCATCAATAGCTGAACACACAAGGAAAGTGTGGCATGAATACACAGTGGGCTTTACTTAGCCGCAGAAGAGAACGGGATTGTATCATTTGCAGGCACGTGTACAGAAGTAATGGGCACTAACTGCATAAGAAATATGTATAACTTATTTGGGCACTAGCCCAAAAGACATGTCCCATGAAAGTCTTTACTTACCAGGAGATTGGGATAGATTTGAGGACATCCCATTGGGGCTCTACGTAAGAGAAATATAGAAGATGGGGAAATAGAAGGATCTGGAGGGTCCTAGAAACCTACAAGAAGAACATCATGATGGGTGGATCGGGGCTCAGGGAGGTCTGCTCAAACTATTACACTAACCAAGGACAATACAAGTAGTAAACATCGAACCCCCAACTCTGATCTAGTCAATGGACAGGACAATCTCCACAGTTATGTGGAGAGTGGGGACTGACTCCAACATGAACTCTGGTGCTCCATATTTGACCACCTCCCCTTGGTGGGGAGGCCTGGTGGCACTCAGAGAAAGAATAAGCAGCCTACCAAGATGAGACTTGCTAGCCTATGACCATATGGTAAGGGAGGAGGTCCACCTTGGTTATAGACCATAGGGGAGGGGAATAGAGTGAAAGCGGGAGGGAGGGAGGAATGGGAGGATACAAATGATGGGATAACAATTGAGTTGTAATCTGAACAAATTAATTAAATAAAAAAAGATGTATGTATAACTTAGACACTTTCATCCTGGCTTACTTCAGATGGTTTAACAAAGTAACCTCAGTCAAAATAGCTTTTTCATACAAAGCAGGAGTTGACTCACACTGAGAGTTTTTTGTCTTACACAGTAAATATTTGAACATTGAATTGTCTATTTTTTGTGCTATCTCATTAGTTGGTATTTTCATGTGTTTTTGGTAGCAAGAGTCTATATTCAAACTGAACTAGCATCTACTTTTAATTTCCCAAGGGCTTAATTATTACAATTTAATCATATGACTTATTTTTGAGGTTATATTTATAAGTTTGAATTAATTATTGCAGTTATATTATTTAGAAGCATGCAATGTGGTTTACTTTTTCCATATGATATTCAGTGCCATTCTGAAGAGTCCTTCCTTAAAGCTAATTGGATCCAGATGGCCAAAATCACTCATTTGTGATTTGCATCATTTCCTGTCTCTTTTTTCTCTAGACACTTTCACTCACCAAGCATTTTACCCACTCAGCCACCTCTCTGGTCCAGAAGTTGGTGAGTTTTTGTGTTTTTGTTTTTGTTTTGTTTTTGGAGGCCTAATGTTGGTATCATCCTATGAACTCTTCCAGTTTTCTCATGTCTGGTTGCATAGTACAGCTATCCCAACAATTATATTGAATGATCTAAACTTTCCCTATGGTAGAACCATGTCACCTTTGTTAGTTGATTGTCTTTCTATAGATTTATTTCTGGCTCTTTACTCTGTTCCATGGTCTATGTGTCTGTTTTCAACATTAGTACCATCCTCTTTTGGTTACAGTAATTTTGTACTATAATTGAAGGTCAGTACATTTGATGTCCTCAGCTTTGTTCCTCTTGCAGAAGACTGTATAGTATGAGCTAGGAAGATAGCTCCGCGAGGTAAGTGCCTGCTTGCCAGCATGAGGACCTGAGTTCAATTTCTAGTACCCACCTGTCAGGGTGCACACCTGGAATTCCAATGCTGGAGGTAGGTACAAGAAGATCCCCAGAGCTTGCTGTTCACCCAGCCCAAACAATGGAGAGATCTGGGCTGAGTGAAAGACTGTCTCGATGTCAGTATTGGGCCTTCACATGGACACATGCATGAACACATGTGCAAACACACACACACAGATGTACAGACCTTGTATCTGTGGGTTTCAGCTAATTTATTCTGTTCCTTTTGAGCCAATGAACGATGGGAATTTTCTCCTTCCTTTCAGTTCCTCCTTCCTTTTTAGTCAGCTCATTGCTTGTTTGTGAAGCTGCCACTGATTTTTCTCTGTTGATTTTGTATTCTGAAACATTAGTTAATATGTTCATTAGTTGTACCAGTTTCTTGAAGGTGTCTTTGGGATTTTCTTTCTATACAACTATTTTCACCCATAAAGACAGACTTCTTCTTTTCTGATTTGCATACCTTTTCCCCCTAACCACCCTGGATAAGAACCTTATATCCAACAAGGAGCTAAAATATGAAACATTTAGGGAATTTATACTGTTGATAAGAACTCCCCCAAACAATCCAAAATAAGAGTGAATGAAGGACTTGAACAGAGATGTGTCTGAATTAGACAAACAAATGGCTAACAGATACATTAAAACACCTTCTCCATCAGTAAAACCCCCAGGGATGAACAACTGAAAACAACAGTGAGATTCTACTTCCCACTAGAGACTAGGCAACGTAGCAAGACACTGTCTTTAAAAACAAGAAAATGAACCAGCAAAACTGAGCAGAGAAAACTCTCCTGACTTAATTATCTCAAGTCTTTTGTCAAAGTAGCAGAGTGGACACCATAGTAATTTGTTATATGATAGAAGAAAGGAGGGGGCTGGAATTTATTCAGAGAGGTTGTGTCTATAGTGACAGTTCTGATGGATCACAGAGTTTAATATCAAACTGTCTTTATGGGATAGTTCCTTTTAATAGGAACAAGTTACTCTTACATTGTTACTTTGTTTAATTTGAGTTGCATTATGTTCTGTCTAATGACATCTTTACTAAGCAGTGCAACACCTGTCCTGCTCTAATATCTAGCTTTTGTTGACTAAATCTCGGAAGATAGAAAACATTCAGACCACCTTATTCATTAATATGGCCTTGATGCCTTGATTATTGAATCTCTGAAGCTCAACAATACAGTGACCTCTCTCCAAACTAAGCACTAGCTTCATGTTAATTCATTTTCTATTGTTGGCGAAGTCTGTTTTGTCCCTAAGGGCTCTGCTGCATGTAACTCTAGGGCACTTCAAAAGCCTCGCTGCTAGGTCAATGGCCATACAAGTTGTAATTCCTTGGAATTTCAGTAAATGTGAACCAAGGTTTCCAAAAGGAAAGAAAAGATGCCTCAGTGCTCAGTAAAAGAAAATCACAGTGCCATGGTCTTGGCTGCATCTTATGTATACTTTCACAGAAGACAAAAGGAACGAGATGTGCCGAGGACAAGATGAGCTACATTAGTGGAGTTTATATTGGTAAAACAGTAAAGGTATCATTGGAGTTTTTATTTAATGAGAGAAAATAGGGACCCCATAGCAGCCAGCTTAACAGACCACAGCTTCGCTACCAGGAAGCGGAATGCATATCCTAACTAGACCATGTAAAAGCCTTAAATTCTCCAAGCACTTAACCCTGCACGTCTCATTTCCCACAATCCTTCTCAGATACTCAATTTTTTTTTTCCAGAAATTTTGGCTTTACTGAATCCTATAATTTGTAACTCAAATTGGAGACAGGGAGCCTTTCTTAATCAACATAATATTTACATATAACCACAGCAGCAAATGGTTACTCAATGCCCAGTGTGTGCTAGGTATGTTAATTACATCATCTGGTTTTGCAATGACTCAGATGGGGCCAGCTCAGCTCAAGGGTTGGCATGCTTTTCTGTACAAAACAGATAATGAATATGTTAGGCTTCCAGGCTGTGCAGTCTCTCTTATAATCACTACATTCAACTATTATAGTATTTAAGCAGCTGGAAAGAAAACATAAATGAACAACCATGCCCTGTTCAGATGGAATTGTATCTATGGCAGCTGACATTTGATTTCCTATATTTAATGTCATAAAATATTATATTTCTGTTCGTTTGTTTCAGTTATGAAAATGTGTGAAAGCCACTCCTTTTAAAGATTTTATTTCATTATATTTTTTCTTTTGATTTTGAGATTATAATATAATTATATCATTCCTATCTTCCTTTTCCTTTTTCCAGACCCTCCCATATGGCTTTACTTTTTAAATTATGTGCATATCTCCCTATGTGTGTAGGGTACATATACATTGAAGGTAACCACAGAACCAGACAGGTTTGGATGTGCTGGAATTGAAGTTTCAGGAGTTTTGAGTCACCCAACGTGGGTGAGCTTCAGGCATCTAACCCGAGGTTGTGTTAACCACTGAGTCATTTCTCCAGCCCCATCCTTAGACACTGAGCCTGACCAAAACCCGATGGAAAGCTGCATTTTGCCTGTGGACACTAGTTTTTCAGTTCCTAAGCCATCAAAATATTTGAGACAGAGAACTGAAACTCATAGGGTTTAGGTTACCAGTCAGAAACTGCCAGTAGAGTCTGCTAGTCTCAGCTCTTCAGTCTTCCTTTTGGCTCATGTGCCTCTCTCTATGTGTTCATTGGTAACCAGTGAAAAGCTATAGTCCTCCTAGCTAAACTCCTGTCCTACTGACAAATGGATACATTGTGCCCAGCCTGCATGTTTCTTCCTTAGTGTTAACAGTAACTTCAATGACAACTATTGTCTTCCGTGTAGGTTTTATCTCACTTGGAAGGGAAGTAATCTTGGCAAATCAAAACTAATAGGTTATACTTATATTTTACTCATTGGTCCTAAAGATGAACATGTGTAATCTTTCCTAACGTTACTAATATTTTCTAAAATAAGCAAACAGCTTTTTATGGGCACAACAGTTTTTTTGCTGATAAAAACATACCAAGACTATTGAAGCCAACCGTTTCTAGAAAATAGAGTGGGAAGAATGGAGTGATGTGGAAAAGAGTAACAAGCCGAGGTACCCTTTCGTAACTTCTTATAGTGAGAGGTGGGGAGTCACAAGCTGTGCTCCATCTATGCTTTAACATTGACTGGCTTGCTCTTGTGCGAGTCTTGTGCAGCTAACAAGAGAGTTTCAGCCAGTCCTTCCCAAACTCTCACACTCTATCAACACTACTTCTACATTGTTCCCCAGTCCTCAGGATGAAGGAGTATATTAAAGATGTCTCCATAATCAGTATCTAAACTTTGACCAGTTGTGATTCTCTGTATTAATAGGTGTCCACTGCACACAGATGCTTTTCTGATGGAGATTGAGAGCTGTAGTTGACAATTGTTAGAGGAGGGGAAGGCAGTTTTCTCTAAAGGTTTTGCCCCTGGTAGGTGGATCATGTTCTAGGGCATGGCCTAACATTGGTTGGGTTAGATGGTTAAATTTTAAAACGATGTGAGGTTGAAAGGGAGATATAGGGAGATATGTAAGGAGTTAAAGAGGAAGAAGTAGAAGGAAGAGTGTGAGTTAGAGACACTTGAAATAGTATGAAATTCTCAAAGGAAGGATTGTACATCTTTTTCTTTTTTTTAATGTAATTTAATTTAATTTTTTAAATTTTTTATTAATTTATTCATATTACATCTTGATTGTTAGCCCTTCCCTTGTTTCCTCCTATTCCTCCCTCCCTCCCACTTCCCCCCTTCTCCCCTCCCCTATGTCTGTGATTCAGGGAGACCTCCTCCCCCTATATATGCTCTAAGATTATCGAGTCTCTTCTTGGTACTTATCATTGCTTCTTCTACAGTGTAAGAGAAATCTTGCCAAAGGATCAAGATTACATTTCACATTTTGTCTAGTGGGAAACTTCAAATATCATGAACCAATTTCCCTAAATTATTTTTAAATGAGTATAAGGCTAGTCAACACACTTTCAGTTATAAAAGGAGAGAGAAGAAGAAGAGCAAGAGAAGTGTTTCAAGGTTAAAACAAAATCCTGCCCCCACCATCTCTGACTTTATTTTAATAATTTGCTTTCCTCATGGCCAACTACACATAAAAATAGTATGAACATTTCTAGAACTAAACATTCATAGGTCATACTCTGCATGTGTTTTTGAGTAGTAAGATGCAATTTCATAGCATTTGGTTTATCGTAGTATATTATTAATTGTATTTTCTTAATGTGAGCATCTTGCTGCTCCTATTTGTATATTAAACTTTATCATAGGTATTCCTAGGTATGAGAGAGCACAGTGTGAACAGAGTTCAGTGTTATCCATGCTTCCAGACATGCCATCCAGAAGATGAGTGAGGCTACTGTGCATGAATAAGCACACACTGCTCAGTGCAGATGAGTATGTGTGTGTGTGTGTGTGTGTGTGTGTGTGTGTGTGTGTATGTGTGTGTGTGTGTGTGTGAAATATCAGGAAAAAATAACAACAAAATCAATTCACGGTGGATGACATCCATCTTTAGGGTTTTGTTATCAAATGAAACTGCTTGAGGTAAAAACTTATGCATGCTCATCATATTGTTTAGTGACTGTTCAGTGCTAACCCTAAACTAGACATTTCCATTATCCCCTTTAAGGTTCACGCATCATTATGGAAGAGGGGAAGGAAAGAAAGTAAGCTTGGCAATAAGGAAAGATACTCTGTTGAGTATGGCACAACCGATGTAGTTAGTTAGAACCTTGCTGTAGGCTTATCAATAGTCAATCATGGATCCAGAGGGACTCACATGGCCCCATGCCTTCCTGATTAAAATATGATATGCCATTGGATTCTAGAGGAGGGACAGTCATTGTCTTTAGTTGCATACCCACTGAGGTATGCAATAGGCAATAATGGAGAGTTCAAACCGCACCATCACAAGCAAGAATGATCCCAGTCAGATGGTATTATTAGAAGGCTACAAGGTCCTGGTTAGATGAGATTATTAGAGGACTATAGGGTTTCAGATGGAGAAAAAAAACATGAATGTGTGAAAGGAACTTATAGGGTGTGGACAATAGGGGTGAGAGATAGATTAGAGAAAGTGTGGGGGCCACATGAAGCAGAATGAACTTTATACATGTCCAAAATTGTAAAAGAGCAAATCCAATAAAGGTACATGCATAAAATCATTAGTTGTTCCAGCAGTCTGGGAGGAAAATGGAACTATGTCAATCTCTTACTAGGGCTGTTCACTTAGTGATGATAATTCCAATTAATTTTCTCTAGCTAACTCTTAAGTTATCACCCTGTTAAGCATTATTCTTATGTTATGTAATCTTTGCAAAAAAGCTGTATTAGTTAAGTATTGGACTTATCTCTGTTTATATACAAGGAAACTGAGGTACAGAGAGATTAAACCAATAGCCCAAATCACATATCAAAATAGTGGATAAGAGACACGGTTTCTATTCAGCACAGGCCTAGCTGATAACACAATTTGTATCTTTAATTGCTATGTGAGATGGCTTCTCATTCCTATTAATGAATATAAAATTGAGGTAGAGTGGTGTCATGATTTAATATTTTATATAAGTAATGGCCTAATGGAATTTTAATAGCACTTTATACTGTATAAAATGCATTTGCACAGGCAATGTTTCACTTCGGTTTCAACATCCCCATAAGAAACTTAATCTTTCTTCAGGTATATGAAACAAAGGCATTCATACTCAAAGAAGTCGAATGATTCACTGGAGACCACATAACTGGCCAAGGAACACGTACCACTCATTAAATAAACGTTTTGGAGACAAGCAATCCCCTTCGACCTCCATGTCTACAAGTGAAAAAATGGGGTCAGAAGATTAATTTCTCAGATCCTCACTCAAGACGCAACGATCTATACGTACAAAAGCATGAATCCCATTCAAGGAAACTACTACACATCCCCGGAGGAGTCCTGAAAGTGAAGTGAGGATTTGGACCCCTTTTCACACCCAGGGGGAAAACAGGATGATTAGCTCTCTCTACAGACATACAATGATTACCACACCTGTTCTTGTTTGCTTTTCAGTTGTTGCCATAAGCACGTTGAGGAAGAGAAACGAAGTTAAAAGAGTTGATTTTATCTTAGAGGTTAGAGTCCATCACTGAGGAAAGCCAAGGTAGGAAGGAACTCAACGCATGAGCTTGAAGCAGAGACCACTCAGGGGCATGCTTACAGGCTTCTTCCCAGGTACATGTTCAGCTAACTTTCTTATCTATCCCAGGAACACAGTGAGCAGGACCCTCCTATCTGAGTCAGCAATCAAGAACCTGCCACTCCCCGCCACACGTCCACGGGTGAATATGGTAGAAGAAATTCATCATTACAAGTTCCTTCTTCCTACTTGTGTCAAGTTAACCAAGTGTGGCCATCACAGCTCTGATGTGCACCACTTACTAATCTCAAGTAGTCAAAACCACGTCACCAAACATAGAGTCTGGAAGAGGTACAGTTCAGTCAGTTCAGATAGGCAAGAGCTGGCTCCAGTTTAGAGCCGTGTTTGTCAAATGTTTTGTGAAGGTAACATCATCAGCTGATGGCTAAATCCATAAACTCAAATACAGAAAACAAGATCTAAAATATATCTGCTATGTAAAGTAGTGCCCCGCAGAAGCTCAGCTACACAGCTTTTCTCTTCTTTGCCGCCTTCTACCATTTATTTGTCTGTTTATTATCTATTATCTATCTGTCTGTCTGTCTATCTATCTATCTATCATATATATACATACATATATATATATACATCATCTATCTATTCATCCATTTATCTATCATAAATCTAATCTACATCTTTCTACCTCTATCTACCAAGCTCATTTGTCATAGTGTCTAACTATAATTGTCTCTGTTGACCTGTATCTATTTCTTTATCTATATTACCTTTCTTTCTATCTCACCTACCATTCTATATTTATCTGATCTATCAATACATATATCCAGCCTATATCTAATCTATCTATCTGTCTGTCTGTCATCAAAACACATATCCAACTGGGTCATCTCTTGAGGTCACTCTAGAATCCTGTATTATAAAGTACTACAATCTATGATTCTAAGGAACATTTTTTCCATGTCATGATCATTTAGAAAATATTTACTCCTGTATATTTACATCATGGTTAAGGAAACAACAATTGGATCTCTATTCCGTGTAGTACAAAAAAAATTAGACACATTGAAAAAAAATACAGCATCCTAGTTAATCCAAGACAAGATTAAACCACTCTCTGCTTGTGCTCAACAACCACACTGTCATACAGTGACTGCAAGCCTTTCATGGTGTCGTTTATGGATCTAGCCTTGAGAAGAGTCATAGGAAGTGCCAGATTTTAACACCACAGGGAAATGAGTCTCTCTTAGTCAGGGGAAGGTGAGGCAGCAGGTGTCAGAGCCAAATGGAAAGGAAAACACCTCTTAGAAAAGATGTTTTATAGCTAGTATAGTATCAGGTAATTAAGACACCATCTCATCCTGAGTCTCACCTTTAACACAACCCCTCGGTTTGCGGTTTATCTACCACATTCCCTTTGCAAGTTCCTTAGGACATTTCCAAATTCTGTTTCGCTAACAGAAATCCCTCAGTTTCTCTTGCTGCTCCATCTTACCTGGAAACCACAGTGGGACTTTTCTCTTGGAAGTTTCTTATCTGGCCACTCACATATTTTGTCTCCTTGTTTGCTTCTAAGAGTCCATTATTTCAGAGCCTGCAGAAGTGGTGCTATAGTATAGAGCAATTGCTGCTTTTACATAGGACCTGGGTTCTCACCACAGCACTGGCTCACATATGTAACTCAAGTTCTAGGGGATCAAATGTCCTCCTCTGGCCACCACAGGCATCAGGCACTCTTATGGAACACAGATATGCATGAAGACAAATACTTATACACATAACATAAAAATATGTATTAAAACCCAAAATGTACATTGAATTACAAGTAATTAATGTCCTGTGAATTTATTGTGTTTGGGTCACTTGCTATGAAACCGAATTTTCAGGAAAGCTGCAACATTTTCACTCACTCTCCCATTTTAATGCTTGATTACATAGTGTTTGAAACATTTGCTCTGACAAAATCTCTTCATCCATCTACAATTTTTAATGAATTAACTACAGAGAGGAACCTGGAAAGATGATGGAGTAGGAAACAGTGGAAAGCTTTGTCTCCAGCTAAACAGTGGTTTTATAGACAGGATATGTCTGATGTAAATATCTTACATTTACTAAAAGCTTGTAACTACCAAGAGAAGAGCCAGATAAGTATCCCACAAACCGTTGGCACTTTGGTAGGGAGCTGTGTTTGTACCAGCCTGTAGGAACCAAGGATGGTGAAAGGCAACCCTGCCTTCCAGATGTCAAGGAATGTCAGTTTTGACTGCTTTTGATAGCCGAGAGACAGCAGCAGCTGCTGCACCTGATCCAATGTTGCAAGCTCTGCCTCCAACTGAGGTCACTTCTAAGGAACTTACAGGGCAGTGTTCTTATCTTGGTTTCTTTCCTATTTTAAGATACAGGAATTGAAGACTATAACATCGATGTGAATTATACACACAGGAGGAAATGAACATCACTATACATGTTCAATGAAAGCTATGGGGTTTCTGAAAAGGTTTTACATAGATACTTGAGGCTAATCCTTGCTTCAGAAATATCCCACCATAATACAAAGGAATAAACCAAAGAAACAACCATGTAATGACAATTTCCTTATACTCTGGGAGGAGGATCACAATCCAATTTTTAGAGTTGTATGTAATTCTACCATATAGTTTTCAGCAAAATAATTATAAGATACACAAACAAGGAATCTTAGCCCATTCCAGTGAATAAATCAGTCAACAGAAATCATTGCTAATAAATACCTGATGACAGGTCCATTGGACCTGATTAAAGGATTTGGAGGAGCAGATTTAAGACACATCCAGACAAAGCTAACAAAATATATATGAGAAAAGAGCATCATTAAAGCATAGAAGATTTAGAAATAAAATAGTGGAACTTAAAAGAGTAATGGTTGAAATGAACCATTAGCTTGAATGATTCAGTGACAGAGCTGCGAAGGCAAAAGAAAGGGTCAGCATATTTGAAAAACACAATAATAGTAAGTATCAAGTCTGAGGGTCAGGAAAGAAAAAGAAAAGACTGGAGAAAAACATAAAGAGGCTAAGGGACCCTCGGAAATAGCAGCAATCAAATCAATATATTCACTGTGGGAGCTCCCCAAGATGAAGAAGAAGAAGAAGAAGAAGAAGAAGAAGAAGAAGAAGAAGAAGAAGAAGAAGAAGAAGAAGAGGAGATGGAGAGGTTACCTGAAAACCATCATAGCTCACCGCTTCACAGTGTGTATGGAAAACTAGAATAAAATCATCCAGAAGCTCAAGAAGTTTCCAGCTATGGCCCAAGACTCTTGGAGACACACTGTAGCTTAAGTGGTGTAAGACAAGTGCGTGGAGTGTGAGGGCAGTAATGGAAAGGGGACCTGCCCAGACCCAAGTCATTAGTCAACTCACAAGATCTCTCAGCACAAACTTCAGACGCCAAGGAGCTGCCACTTACATATACACTGCAGCCCAAGTTTCAAGACTTGTTTGCTTGTTTGTTTTAACATTGTTTCTTTTGTAGCATGAACGATAAAATACTAGGAATAAAAGCATTCTCAACTAAGAAAATTCAAAAAGTCCCACGTAAGGGCCCTGTTTTTCTTTAAAGATAGGTCAGTTTTTAAAGTATACAAAGTTAAAGTATTTCAAGATGAACAGAAACTGAAAACTTCATTGCCAATGGAACATCCTCTGTAGACAAAAGCAAGGGAGGGCCATGGCTGAAAAGATAGGGCACTGAAGAGTAACACAAAAAGTATGTGAAAGAATAGCAACTAGTAAGGCTATATGCCTAGAAAATCATACATTTCTACTTTTTAATCTACACTTTGTTTTCTATATAACTGAGGAGATGAACACCAGCAAAAAATCAAATCATGTTTTCTCTTTCTCCTTTTCCTCCTCTTCTTCCTCTTCCTCCCCCTTCTTCTTCGACATACAATGTAAAAGCATCATTTTGTGACCTCAACAAGTACAAGAAATGAACAAGTCTCTGGAAAGATCAGAGCTGTCTGTGAAAGTAACCTCATATATTCAAGTTTAAAAGTCATAACTTGAGATAACAAATATAATCAGAATAATCACAAATAAGCAGGAAAGAAATAGACATCAAAGGAAATAATGGGGGAAACCAAAGCATTTCAATACAAAATATCAAGTAATCTCAAAGGGGCACAGTCATGCAGAAATAAAAGACAAAGAGGGGTGTAAAGCATATGGAAATTAAACAGAAAAAAAACTAAAAACTCAAAGAAAAAACTAAGTTATCACTTTCAAGAAATTATTTTAAATATAAGCAATTTAACTTCTCCAACCAAAAGATGGAGGTTGACTAGATTTAGAAACCATGATCCGGCGATATTATATATAAGAGAAGCACTCCAGATTGAAAGACACCAGCATATTGAAAGTAAAATAATTTAAAATAAGGCCACAGAATGGAGAGGTGGATCAATCCTTAAGAGCACCTTTGTTCTTGTAGAGGACACAGGTTCAACTCCCAGCATCTACATGGTGACTTACAACCATCTGCAACTTCAGGTCTAAGTTATCTAATACCCTATTCTGACTTCCATGGGTACCAAGAATGCACATAGGATACATACATACAGGTAGACAAAACATTGGTGCACATAAAAATAAATATGTCTAAAAGAATCTTAAGGTTCCATGGAAATAGACACCAATGAAAGGCAAAGTTATAATAGCATCAGAAAAAATGGTTTTTAATTAAAAACATATACACTAGACAAATGAAAATAAAAATAAGTGACATTACAAATAAAATTTTGATAAGTGAAGAAAATGTAACAACCAGCAATGTATGTACCAAAGCTAGCAATTGAGAATATAAAAACAAAAACTGACAGGGCTAAAGGAAGAGGTAGCTATAATAGTTGAGAATTTTAAGTAACACACTATGAATCATAGCCAGAGCACGATTATTTATAAGCAAGGAACTATGGGGCTTGAATAACATAAACTATGCCTTGAATATGGTTTGTATCCTCTAAGTCATGTACTATTGAGGGGTGGTCTCCCCTGTAGATTTACTACAATCTGAAAGTGCCAATGACCTATTTTTTAATTAAATAGAAAAATCATTCATAATTCTTATGGAATCTCAAGGGGTCTTGAAGAGACAAAACCATCATAACAAATACTGAAACAGACTTCTTCCTATCTCCTGATTTTAAGACTCACAGCCAAACTACAAAAATGGAAACAGCATTGCCCTGGCAGGAATGCAGACAAGTGAAAAAAAGAATTAGGGGAGAGTCCAAAAATAACTCCTTGCATTTAGTCAAATGATCTTCAAATGAAAAAGACAGCTTTCCAACAGACGGTTCTGGGAAAACTGAACAGTTACATGTAGAAGAATGAAATGTGCCTCTTTTTACTGAATTTTATAAAGAAAAGTTAATTCCAAATGTGTTAGAGATGCAAATGTAAGAACCAAGACTGGACAACTCTTGGAAATACAAAACACATCACACAATGTATACAGAACACCTAAAACTCATTGATATCAAATAAAGAGACTTTTAAAGGGTGCAAAGATTCAAACAAACATTTCTTCAAAGAAGATACACAAATGGCCAGCAATAAAGTTTTAAAAGCTGCCAAGTATCACTAATGATTAGAGAAATTAAAATCAAAATGACAACGAGAACTCACCCTGGTTCCTATGAGGGTGATTGAAGAAGACATGTATTGGTGAGGATGTATTATTAGAACCTAATTTGTATTCTTTTGGTCTGATGATGGGAATATCAAATGGTGTATCCACTGTGGAAGGAAGCATAGCAGTGACTTGGTCCAGTAATTTCTTTTCCAGGTTTGCAGTTAAATGTATAAGTGAAAATGGAGTCTCAAGGAGAAAACTATATGCTAATGTTCACAGTGTTATTTACAATAATAAAAATATGAAAGCTACCTGGTGTGTATCAAAAAGTAAGTGGGTAAAAAAGTAGCAAATGATCCACAGAAATATAGTAGTAGGCTTCACTATGGGAGAACTGTAGGACATTTGGATAATTGAAATGAAGCAGTCACAAATACATCTGGCCCCACTTGTGAGATACTACAAAGTCAAAACCACAGAAACAGAAATTAGAAAGGCAGTGGACAGGCCTGGAGGAAGTAGAAGAACCGTTACTTAACGGGACATATTTTGAGATGTGCAAAATGAAGAGAAGTGGGTGGTGACGTTGGTGTGTGAATGGACACAACATCACTAAGATGTACACTTAGTTGGTGAGAAGGAACCCAGGATACACTGTGCTAAGTGAAACAAGTCAGACCCCAAATCTACTGCAGGATTTCTCTTAAAAGTAAAAGCTTGTAAGAGCCAGAGCTGATTAAAAGTGAACGAGAAGATACAAGTGATAGAAGAATAATTGAGTTGTAATTGGAATAAATTAATAGAATAGAATAGAAATAAAAAGATATATATTTCAATAGCAACAAAACAAAACAGAACAGAACAGAACAGAACAAAACCAAAACAAAAAAGAAGCTGCCAGGCTAAGGGACGCCTCAGGCTTGGGTACATGATGGCCTTGGCATACCAAGTCTCACTTACGCAAGCCATAGTGCTGCATTGCCGTTATCTCAGAGACACACTGATTCCTAAGCTTCTAGGAGCAGAATATTCCTAAGTAGTTTTGCTTTAAATTAGGATAAAGGTATTAAATATAATAATGACATTTTCAAAGATGTGTGTTTTAGTGATCCTCCTTACTCCCCTCTTCCTTGTCCTGTTAACCTCTAATGTAGTCTTGTCATTTTCTCCCTCCCAACCCTTTCAGTCTCTTTTCGTCTTTCATGTGTCACTTTGCCCTCAACACTCATCCTTCCTCATCACCTATTTATGCTCTCTCTTGCTTTCTTTTCTAGTCTTTTTAGGTTTGACCCACATTTATACCCATGCAGGCTGAGACCCACATATGAATGAGAACGTGATTGTTAAATATTCTACTATCCCCAATACATCCAATCTTTTGAAAATCTCATTTTTTTCTTTACCTCATAATAAAACCTCATTGTATATGCGCATCATGTTTCCCTTCTCTGTTCATCAGCTGATGGACATCTGAGCTGGTTTCATTTCCTTGTTAACATGAAGAGAGCAACAACAAACATGGATGTGTAAATATCTTGATAAGATATGGAGTCTCTTTGGCATATGCCCAGGAGTGTTACCACTAACCGAATAGTCTTCATGAGTAATGTTTTGTAGTAAGGCTTCTTAAACATTTCTGACTTTCAATTCCCTTCAGCACGAGAAAGTTTTACATCATCCCAGACACAAAGGTATGGAAAATGGGCAAACAAATCAAATGCTTACCAATAAGAAATCATAAATAAATTAGTTTCAAAACAATTTTCTGTTCTACATGAATTTGTCACTTATTAAAGGTAAAAAGCAAATTTGCATGCTGAGATGGGTAGGCAACAACCCCAAATACTAATTTGACAGTTACATGCTGAGGAACGATAATGGGAAAATATTCGAAGTGTTTTCTGTAATTAAAGCATCAAAGTTCCATAAAGCAGAAAATTTCTCATGTACAGGAAAACGCTTAAATCCAGAATAAACCAGTGTTGACTCTGAGCTGCGGTGTGTCAGGAAGTGCCATGGTGCTGTCCCTGTGATGCCACAAAGGGCACATGCTGAGTTCTCAGAACAAAGCTGCAGCGAGCCACACAATGCACCACGGGTAAACACTGCCAGAAAATACCGTGGATTCATTATACATTTTTGAGTTTGAACTATTTTTTTGGCCATTGTACATTCAGAAACCTTTTGCTATCAGCAAGTTTCTGAAGCTTTCCATAGTGAATTCTATTTCCATAAGACAATCAAGAGTACAAAACATGTTTTTAGAAAATCCCAGCAGGGCAGGAATAAAGAGAACTGACAAAGACTCCTGTTTCAATTATTGATACATGATCAATTCATGTGCCGAATCCTTACTAGAAGATCCTGGAAGCAAATGCTTATTTCTATGTTTTATCATTGCTACAGTATAAAAATTGATATAAAGGAAGAGGGGCCAGGGTTAAAACGGGCTGGAGAGGACAGCCAGCAAAAGAAATTCCTACAGTCAAAACTGAAGCACAAAGAAAATTTCTAGAGGCAAATGCTGAACGTCTGGTAAGATCAGGGGAAAAATGGGCTAAAGACATCGTTGTGTTAAAGTCTAAACTTACCTTGCCCTTATTTCTGGGGAAGAACTGGGGAGGCTCATTTTGAAGTTCAGGCCCGCGAAGCTCTGTAAGCTTCCTTTGCTCCTCGCTGAGCCAGCAGTTCAGTTCAGCCTCAAGAATAAAATACCTTTGTGTTTGTCATTTTGATAAACTCTGAAGATAGCAATGTTCTTGGGGGGTACTGAGGAATGCTGCTTGAAAAAATACAAGCAGGCAGAATACAGAACAGAGACCAGAATGTCTGCAAAGAAATGTTTCTTCCTTTGAAGGATCCAGTTGGGAATAGAAAAGAGTGGGACAAGTGAACTGCAGGCACACTGTCATACCCCCCTCCCCCTCCCCCTCCCCCTCCCCCCTCCCCCACCCCCGTGAACGTTTTATATGTCACATGACAGACTCAGAGGTAGTGGGTCTTTGACAACTGTTCACTTACACAAGAGGAATCCGGTGGCAGGAAGCATCCAGGAGTTATACCCAAGCATCTTCAAACTAGTTTCAGCTAATGTGACTTTTTTTTTTTTACCTCTACACCCAAAAGATGTACAGAAGCTGTTGTAGCTTGCCTACTATGGCTGTCCTGAAGACCATGCTAAAGCAACTTGGAGGGGAGTTGAGGAAGTTGGGAAAGTCAGTGCAGAAACTCAAGCAGAGGTAGGACAGAAACGCTGGCCATGGAGAAATGCTGCATATGAGCTTGTTCCCATGGCTTACTGGTTTACTTTTTTATACAAACCAGGACCACCTGCTCAGGAGTGGAAACACCCACAGGGGCTTGGGCTCTCTCACATTAAGCAAGAAAATGCTACACATTTGACCACAGTATAATGGAATATAAATAATTCCTGAATTAAGATGGTCTCTTCTCAGATACCTCTAGTTTTATATCAAGTTGACAAAAACTAACCAGCAAAGAAACACACACAAAAAAGTCCCAAGATCCTGTTGTATGATTTTTCATGCTTTTGGTTCAGATAAAATATTTTGAGAATTTATTCTAATTTAATATAGGCATACAAATAAAGATGTCATTATCACCCTACATGGCTTAGCTGCAGTGCCTTGCACTCAATACATGCTTTCTCTCTCTAAAACAATACCAGTGGAGGAAATGCATGCGTTTGATTCTAGTGTGGCAAATTTATGTCCTCCCCAAAACATGATGGAATTTAATCACCAATGAAAACTATAAAGACATGAAATGTTCCAAGTAAAGATGGGACATGATGTTTCCACGGTCACAAGTGCCTATGGGCCATGAATGTGAGTTGAGTTTGGCTACACATCACTTCCTTATTTCTCTTTAATTTTCCATCACTTGCTGACTTAGGAAGATGTCTCTGACTGTGGTGGACATATTGATATTTGAGTTCTTACCATATAGAACTATAAGCAGACAAGTTTCTGCCAAATACAAATTAACTTTGCTTAGGTATTCCTTGTTGTGTATGAAAGTCCTTCCAACCAGCATAGAGTAGAAAAGTTAAAAGATAAATCATTGTAACTCAAGGAGCGCTCTCTCTCTCTCTCTCTCTCTCTCTCTCTCTCTCTCTCTCTGACTTTCTTTTCAAATTAAGTGATCAGTATGCTACCTGAATATAGGTACGTATCCCAAGACAGGCTTTATGTACAGTACATAAATTTGCATAACTGTGTGCAGAGGAAGATGCTCTGCACTTGTTTGAGCTATGCCAGGTTAAGTGGTGTTCAGTAGTTACCTACATTATCAATTTATAATGAGTTTATCAGCATGCAATATCTGTGCATATACAGATATGTATCCACATATATAAGTATAAAATGTATATTACATAGAGTGAAGTATTTATATGTCATGAATATTTTCCTTTTCCAGATATGAAGCTACATTTTAAAGAAACTAACATGTTTAAAGATAGTGGCTTGATAAGATCCAGAATCCTGAGCCAAACCTACGCTACTGAGACTTACCACCTCCACCACTTCCTTCCTGACATTTTGTCTCCGCTCTTTTCTTCATTTCTCCCACGCAGATTTCAGTCCTTATTATTTCTTCCTGTTTCATCTCTTTAGTGTTTCTTTCCTTCTTTGCCCCCTTGTGGTGATTAATATTCATGGTTGACTTCACTGAATTTGTAATCAAACAGAGGACAGTGCTAGGTGTTGCCAGGGAGGTGGAACCGAGGTGTAAAGACTCCCTTCAAGTGTGGCAGCATTATTCCACACACTGGGGTCTTGGACTGAACGAAAACGGAAAGGGGTTTAGCGAGCTGAGCAGGAGCATTCTTTTCTAGGTTTCCCAGTTGTGGACACACAGTGGCCAGCACCCTCAAATCCTTGCTGCACTTTCTCTCCAGATTGAACTGCATCACAAACTTGGAACCTCTCCTCTCAAGAATTTCAGAAGATGCTCCAATGGTGCACCCCCAAATTAGGATGATTACTTAAGGATATTTCTGCTTATCTGTGGTGGTAGATATAATGGGAATTAAAACTTTCTTTTTATAAGTTTTCATTAGTGTTTGTATATTTAATGTGTGATCCATGGTGATGCTTGGTCCATTGTGGTTCAGAGAGCTAAACGGTTGGACACTCTATAAACCTTTCTCTCCTTTAATTGCTTTTTGGGGGGCATTTCTGTAATAGTGAATAAGAAAGGCAACTATCATGCCTCTAGCTATATTTCTAAATGTTTTGCCTCCTGTAAGTCATGATTTCTTAGTAAAAAATTTAGATCATTTGCATTAATGCCATGTTTCTTCAGGAAGGTGCCAACTGAACACTAGTCCAGTTCTACTGAGCAAGATATTAGCCCAAGGGGCATGTCCCATGAAAGCCTTCACTTACCAGGAAATTGGGACAGAGGGGAGGACATCCTATTGGGACTCTAGATGAGAGAAGCATGGGAGAATAGCAAAGTAGAAAGATCCAGAGGGTCCTAGAAGCCTACAAGTAGAACATTATAATAGGCAGATTTGGGCCCAGGGGTCCCGCTCAAACTAAGGCACCAGCCAAGGACAATACAGTTTAAACCCCTACCCAGATCTAGCCAAAGGTCAGAACATTCTCCACAGTTGAGTGGAGAGTGGGATATTACTTTCTCACGTACTCTGGTACCTCACCTTTGACTATGTCCCCTGGAGGGGGAGACCTGGTGGCACTCAGAGGAAGGACAGCAGGTTACCAAGAAGAGACTTGATACCCTATGAGCATATACAGGGGAGAGGTAATCCCCCTCAGGAATAATCATAGGGGAGGGGAATAAGGGGAAAATGGGAGGGAGGGAAGAATGGGAGGATACAAGGGATGGGATAACCATTGAGATGTAAAAAGAATAAATTAATAAGAAAAAAAGAAGAAGAAAAAAAGAAAAATGTCCATATGATCATTAGAACACAAGACGCACACAATTGTTTAAGTTTTCTCCATGCTGAAATATCCCATTCTACATGGAAGCTCCTTAAGCAGAAAGGTAAACAACTCAAAATACCTTCAGTAAGTCCCTGAAACTGACTAGATTGATTAGTCCTGTCCTTGCCAGCATAAGCAACAGCAAAGCGGCTAAAAAAAAAAAAAAAAAAAAAGAATTTCAAAGGAGCCAAGCTGCTAGAGAGAAAACTCTGAGAGCACACCAGCTGCCTGGAAAGAGCAAAAACCAGCTGAAGTGCCTAGAAGAGATTTAGACCAACTGAGTCACTTGGAAAGGACACTTTCCAACCTGTTGATCTGCCTACAGGCTGCGCATTGTGCTCCAGGATTTCTATTTCTGTGAGCTGTCACCAATATTGGGGTAAGCTTTGATAATGAGGCTGTATTTGAGTCATTTCTGCCCCTGTAAGTAACTCCTCACCCATACTCCTGTAAGTAACCCCTCACCCATACTCCTGTAAGTCACCCTAATAAAACCTAATTCGTTCATCAAGTTGGATTTAGTAGTATACATACTTTGATTTATTGTGGGATCCCTGTCTGATCTGAATAGACATGTGTGTTGCATCTCCCCAGGATAAATTTTGCCACATAGCACATACACGTACAAGTAAAACAGAGCAGAGGAACATGCGCTTGTATCCTAGTGCTGGAAGAGAGACAGGTGGATCCCCAGGGCTTGCTGGCCTGGTGGACTAACTTATCTGGTACTTGTTCCAAACTAGTGAAAGGCTCTGTCTCAAACAAAACAAACGAACAAACAAGAGGAGGGACAGAATGGCATATCAGGTAAAGGTGCTACCAAGACTGAAAACTTGAGTTTAATCTCCAGAACCAACACTGTGGAAGGAGACAACAGATTCCTTTAAGCTTTCTTCTGATCTCTATATGCCTACTGTGTCATTAATGCTTTCTACCCACAAAACGATGATAACTAGATAGACAGACAGATACATACATACATACATACATACATACATACATACATACATACATGATAGAGTGCTCACACACAGAAAATAGAGTGCTATTCAAGTTATAATGAACGTCTGTGTATAAGCTAAATATGTTCCTCTTCATTCACCTAAGCCTCCCCTTTTTTTTTTTTCTTATCACTTGTTGCTGCTAGAGGTTACATAATTTGGCCCTCTTAGTTTTGTGCATTTGTCTTACAGAATGCAGAACCCACAAAAACATGAATTTTTCCCTCTGTATTTCGTTGGTATGTCATATCTATAACTTCTAATGCATAATCAACACATGTGGCATGAACATATGAAACAAAAGGAAACACTCCTATGCCCAGGTTTCTCCACATTACCATCTCCCTTTATAGGAAGCATCCTTTAATTGGTCCTGGTTCAGAGCTCTAAGTAGTCCCTAATCATTTGTTAGATCTTTTCTTCCAAATCACATAAGTGCCCCTAAGGTCCTAAAAAACATCTCATACCTTTATTCTCAGTATTTTTCCATTTTAAGATGTTTTAGCTTAAATTTGTTAAACTTTGTCCCTTAATTTGTTAATAGCTAAGCCATAAACACTTTTGCCTAGGCCCACACATGCTCAGGATCTCCCACATCAGTCTTTTCCCTCTACACTTTATCCTGTTAGATCTTCAGTGTAATATTCTATATGAAGCAGTCATCCCTGTGTTCCAGAACTTTCTAGAACATGCCTAAGTTTGTTTCACAGTTAATTCTTATTGTAAAAAGAAAAAAAAAGAGTACACACTAAAATAATAATGAAAAAGTCCAGTATAGTAAATATACAAACCAGTTACACAATAACTTATTACCATTGTCAATTAAGTGCTGTGCAAAATTGCATGTTATACTTTCATATGACTGGCAGCACCCTAGGGTTGTTTACATTAGCATCACCAAATGAAACTTAAGAACTGAACAACACCTCTAGGTGATGCTAATTTTCAGCTCAATTACAATCTTATAGAGTTACTCTTCTGTATTCAGTCTTCAGTTAACCAAAATGTCATGGCACAATGCCTGCCTGTATAAAGCAAAGAATTCAGATCTACCAAGTTGTGGTAGCGATCCTCCCTGGATTGCCTGGACACCACCAGGTACGGAGTCCAGATGGAGAATGCAAGTGCTTCTCCTTAGAATACCCAGGTACCTCCAGACTTCGGGATGAGGGGATGGGGCAGAGTCTGGAACAGGTTGGCTCTGCAGGATTCCCGTCCAGCAGGGGGTTCTTACGGAAAAAGACTTTCTCTAAGGATAAGTCAGCGACTCTTAGACTATATTCGGTGAACCAGCTTATGTGCATCCTTATTGGTGAAACAGCTCAGTTTCCATGTGCGTGACAGCTTAAGTGTGCACTCCCCCTTTATTCCAGGGTACACAACTGTCATATAATCTTAGGCAGTGGGGAGGGGTTTCCAGGATGAATGCTGTTATATTGGCTGGGACTAGGATGCTGGCAAAGCTGTATGGGGAAAAATAACAGGTGACAAACTTACGTGACTGACTACTTTTAACCACCTTGAGGTTTTGTCATGTGCTCCTGGGGCAGGCAGGGAAACAAGGAGAGAACTTTGCCCTTCACCTTCCATTCTCAGGATGAGATTTCAACTGGTCAGGGAGTCATGATGTACACTCATATTTGAGGACCATTGTGGACAATGCAACCATATTAAGATGAGGATGCTACTTCTGCAAATGAATGCACCTAGGAATGATCATGAATAAACAATCTGGGTTAAGAGCACTATGAGGTCAGCCATGGCCATAGTGGCAGGGGTTGGTGTGGTAAATTGCTTGGCACCATTTCAGTTTCACAGAGAAGGTATGGGAACAAATGACAGGAAGGGCGGATGGCAAGACACAGATGTATCCGGAAATAGCGAGGGAGAGACATAAAACCATGGAGATGTGTCGAGGATGTAATTCTACATGAGAGTTGTCTGATCATAATATTGAATAAGAGCCAAGACAATGACCAACTCGGTTTTCACTGTCCAAATACTATTTATGAATGAAAATGGCATATTGCTCTCTCTTTGGTCCCAGTACCAATTTCTTAATATTGAGAGACTGCAGAGTCATGGGTATTAACCTCTTCTCTAAAATATGTCTTCTAATTAGTAAGCTGTCCCAGCTATGTGTGATGTTCTCAGGGGGACTGTTCAGGGCCCTTGGGTTTGCAGTGCTGTTGTGCATAAGGGAAGGCACTCCTTTACATCATAATAACAACACTAATTTGGACCACCTGCAATTGTTTCTGCAGCACAGTGAACCCAGCTTAGAGCTTCAGCCAATAGCACCGTGTACAGAGCTCTCCCCAAACAATCCATCTCCTTACTTAAGACAGTTACCAGCTACTAAGTAAACACATTTTAAACTGCAGCATCCAAAGGAACCTTTCCATTGTTGGACAGATAACACTGCATGTCACATTTCATTTCTGACATGAGGAAAATAATCTTTTCCTTCGGAAAAGCTTTTAAGTGTGTCTATAAAATAGATATTAATAATTAAAGCAAAATATAAAACACTCCTTGGCCCAAACCAGTAATTATTCAATTAAGTATCAACTAACACCCAAGCATAGCACAGCTAGCTAATTGAGTCATTTGCTTTGTTCATGCTACAAGGCAGTTAAACACACCCAGCTGTTTTACAATTTTCCTTATATTACCAATGGGAAAATGTATTCCTTAACCAGGTCGACTAAAATTAGACATCTAAGCCACTCATTCAATTTCTCATTCATTTACTTAGTAAAGGCATTTGAGTGCCTGCCACCTCCCAGGGACTGAGTTGTGTGGAATAAGATGATTACCGAGAAGAGACTTGATACCCTATGAGCATATACAGGGGGAGGTAATCCCCGTCAGGAACAGTGATAGGGGAGGGGAATAAGGGGAAAATGGGAGGGAGGGAAGAATGGGAGGATACAAGGGATGGGATAACCATTGAGATGTAACAAGAATAAATTAATAAAAAAATAAAAAAAAAGATGATCCTTAAGGTAAACCCTTTTCTCCGATACAGTAAGTGGCTCAGGACGGGATCATGTATACAGTAGAGTTTGAGTTTGTATTGCTTCAAGAAGCAAAACTATGGATATGCAAATTAAAATATAACAGGTGTATTTGCTGTGCAAGCAAAGGGAGTGTTCTACCTCCTTTTAAAGGGGAGTCTTCCCCTCCAGGGGACATGGTCAAAGGTGAGGCACCAGAGTATGTGAGAAAGTAATATCCCACTCTCCACTCTACTGTGGAGAGTGTTCTGTCCATTGTCTAGATCTGGGTAGGGGTTTAAGGTTTACCGCCTGTATTGTCATGGCACTCAGAGGAAGGACAGCAGGTTACCAAGAAGAGACTTGATACCCTATGAACATATACAGGGGGAGGTAATCCCCCTCAGGAACAGTCATAGGGGAGGGGAATAAGGGGAAAATGGGAGGGAGGGAAGAATGGGAGGATACAAGTGATGAGATAACCATTGAGATGTAACAAGAATAAATTAATAAAGGAGAAAAAAATGGAAAAAAATAAATAAAGGGGAGTCTTGTCCAGTGGAGAATCAGCGTCCTCCAAGTTTCTAGTTTACAGAGTTTGAGGTTGACTTCACACCTTAATGCTAAACATGGTCCCAAGACCCTGTATTTGCTAATTAGAATTTTCTCTCTGATACTGATTATTTTACACTGCGGATAATTTATTAGTTTACACTCTACCTGCCCTTCCCCCTGCCACCCATGTGTGTGTGTGTGTGTGTGTGTGTGTGTGTGTGTGTGTGTGTGTATACACCATGATTCTTGTAGAGTTTTTCTTATTCTTTTATCATTCTGCTACCAGGTACCAAGTTCAGTCTGTGAGGAATGGCAATTTATCCACTGTGGGGTGGCCCCGCTATACTGGAAATTTGACCTGAGGCACATTAATGAACCTTAGCACATCAAATTTGTGTTGGGACTACTGGAAAAAAAAACTGCTGGAATTCCAACTTTGTGAAAACAGAAGCGTGGAAATTACTCTTGAGGTCTCTGCCTACCCTGAGACAGTTTACAACTGAACAAGAAAATAAAACATGATATGATGACGTAGAACATGTTCATGATATCAGCAAATACAGTTGCTGGATGAATGTACTTTATGGCCAAGTTAGCCTCTGGAATTAAGCTATATATTATATATGTATGAATATACATATATATTCCTTTTCTCCACCTAGAGTCTCTCTCTCTCTCTCTCTCTCTCTCTCTCTCTCTCTCTCTCTCTCTCTCTCTCTCTCTCTCACACACACACACACACACACACACACACACACACACACACACACACATACTTTATATTGGCCCCATTCTCTGTTATAAGTTTATGAAGCTTCAGTTTTACATTGAGGACAGTCATCAATTTGGTTTGCTATCTCTTCTCTGCATGTAGAATATGACAGGACAGAGGGGACACTTAAAAATTATTTGTGAAAAATAAATACATAGCCCACTACAGCTCCAAGATTTTGCTCATACACGTGCACATAACGTGCTCATCCACTGATGGTGGCACAATGCCTTAAATTCTTTTAGGATACTAGGCCTTTACATTCAACAGAACTCTGTTTTTTGCATTGCTTTTTGATCTTCTATATTAAACAGTCAGACTTCTCTGAATGTAAAGTCTATCCTACCACACAGTAAGGTGCATGTGTTGAGACTTAGTCCTTAACTGAATCGTGATATTGTTAGCTTATTAATCAACTTATGGTTGAAGGGACTATTGGGCAGTGGAGCCTGGGTGAAGAAATTAGGTAAGGATGGGCATGATTTTGCCTATCGTGTCAAAGGCTTTTTCTGTGCTACCTGGATTCCATAGGGTGAACATCTTTCTGATTTTTATGGCATTGTATCCTTCTCCACTAGGTCCAGAGGTATAGAGCCAAGTGATAACAGATCCATGAGTCCAAACCAACAATTCCTCTAATAAAGGTTATTTGTGAGTATTTTGCCCCAGCTCCCACATGTTAATTAATACACCAGATTTTAATTTTGGGGGTACAAGCCAGGTACCTAAAACCTCTTATAGTCACAGCAGTGTTTTAATCCCTAAAATAATGTGGGAGAAATGAAACAATATTTAAATTTCTAAAGGTGATATGTTTCTAACCACTAACATGGAAGTTAGTTTCCCTTTCCCCTTATTTCTGTTTGTATGAACATCACCTGACTGTCATTGGGATTTAGAAGGCCCTCAGTAAGAAACTCTGGCTAGGAAAAGAGATGTACATGAACTAGCTAAAATTCCATTTTGTGATAGTATATCACACTCTAACATTTATATGTAAAATTCTGGAAATGGCCTCCAGATGGGGGTGACTCTAACTGAGCCTCCTAGTAGCAGGGGTCACGGAGACTTAAGAGGACACCCTCTTACTAGACAAGACTCCTGGTAGGGGGAGGGAAACACCATCCCACCCACAAACACTTCAATCCAAAATTTACCCTGTCTACAAGATGTGCAGGTATAAAGATAAAGTAGAGATTGAAGAAATACTCAACCAATGCCTGGACCAACCTGAGATCCATCCCGTGAAAGACAGCTAACCCCTGACATTATTAAATATACTTTGCTATGCTTGTAGATGGGAACCTAGCATAGCTGTCCTCCGAGAGGCTCTACCCAGCATCAGATTGAAACAGATGCTGAGACTCATAGCCAAACATTGGGCAAAACATAGGGAGTCTTGTGGAAAAGTGGGAGGAAGGCTAGAAGGACCTTTAGGTGCCAGGAGCTCTACAAGAAGACCAACAGTGCCAACTAACCAGTGCCGGGAGGGGGGGGGTCTTGCAGAGACTGAAACACCAACCAAGGATCATTCATGGATTGGACCTAGGCCCCCTACACAGATGTAGCCGATGGGCAGCTCAAGCTTCAAATGGCTCCCCTAGTAAGGGGAGTGGTCTCTGACATGGACTCTGTTGTCTGCTCTTTGATCACTTCTCCCTGCCTAGACTGCCTCTACAGGGCACAGGGAAGAGGATGATCTCAGTCATGATGTAAATTGATGTGCTCTGGTGGATTGGGGGCATTGGCGGGGGGCTCGGGCTCCACTTTTCTGAGGAGTAGGGGGGAAATAGAGGGAAGGGCAAGTGAGAGTGGGACCTGGAGGAGAGGTGGGAAGGGCTAAGGTCAGGATGTAAAGTGAGTAATTAAATTAGTTTAAAAGAAAAGAGTTAGGGCCTTGCTGTAGCATGTGTGTTACTGGAGGTGGGCTTTGATGTTTTATAGTCACCCTTACTTCCTGTTCTTTCTCTTCATGCTGTGTGCAGGTGAAATATAAACATCCAGCTTCATGTTCCTGATACCCTACCTTCTCCACCATGATAGACTGTATTACCTCCGGAAATATACGACAAATAAATACTTTCTCCTCAAAGTTTCTTTTTGACAGGGACTACTCTATGATAGCAACAGAATATTAACTGTTACAAGAGCAATTCTGAAAAGCATACATACACGTAAACACACATATGTGGTTTTACATACATACATATGTGTGGCATACAAGCATTTGTATCACGTTATTCATCAATCTATCTATCATCATAACCTATTATCTATCTATTGTTCATCTATCATCTGTCTATTCTTTCTCTTTTCACAAATGAGGGGGACATGATACGTTGATAGATATACACCAAGTTTACTATATGCATCCTCATTGTTCATGTTTTGGTGACAGAGAACCTCACCTTGTCTAACAATTAGCTTCCAGATTGTGTCTGAGTCTTCCCCTTGTAATGGAGAATTGCTCATGCACTAGATTGCTTTTCATAGCATTATATTCATGGGTAATAAAAGGCCATGTCACCATAAACCCACCATAACCCTAATTGGAAAAAAACAGGGTATAATTAAAGTGAAAACTTTAAAAACCTTTACCCTTGGACTCAGGGCATGATGTGCCCAACATTTCAGGAATTCTTCCCAAGATAGCAAGGTGTTTGAATAGTTTACATTTTAGAGCATCTCCTAATGGCATCATTCTTTCTGGTTTTCAAGTTGACATTAATTCAATTGAGTGGGAAGGCAGTTTTAGGAAACACTCTAGCTTTCTTTGGTTTCTACAATTACACTGAGTAAAGAAAATACATTTCAAATCCCCCATCAGACACTTACAGTGATGTGCTACTTTTATGTAAAGGCAGGGGATAATGAGAGCTTGATCATAAAATTAGTAAGTATGTTTTCCACCCCTTGAAAGGGTGAAATAGATACATCATCCTTTGTCATCCATGTGCTCTTTTTAGGCCCCCTTTTCCTCACTCACGTTTTATCTTGTCTTGGTCAGTACTTCAGAGTTAGTCCTGCAAAGGTTAATAGGACATCTCTGAGAGCCCACAGCCCATGCCGCCTTTTTATGTCCTTTATTACAAGTGGGCTATTTTTACAGCTGATAGCTGCTAACAATCTGCAAAACCTCAAGCCCAGAATAAAATATGACAAGGGCCAAAAGAGGTAACAGTGACATTGCTTGTATTGCAGCCAAGCTGTTGTTAGTGACAGCAGGGGGAAGGAGCAGAAGAGACAGGAAAATGTGCTAAGCCATAAGAATGTCTCACTGCAAAGATATTTTCCTGGGGCTGAAGAACAGGTAAAGGTTGCCTGGCCAACCCAGAACTGAAACACATCTCCCTCTTCATCACTTTAGCCAATGACTAGCATCCTTCTGAATATGAAGCACTTGACTTCTTACATTTTGGCAGGGTATCTTACATCTCAAAGCCAAACAAACATAGGGAGTTTGAGCATTCCTTAAAGATAATAAAGCTTCCTCCTTCTACATCTGTATGAAGTCCATTCACAACACTATATCTGCCACAAGGAAATATGACATTAAAATAATACTCTATGCTTTGTGTTTTAGTAATAAAAATCTGAAAATAACCTAAGTGCTCATGAGGGTATGTACATTTTAGCTCATCTGAGAGTTGAAATAACACAATATTATTATTCAAAATTGTACACACTCCTGTCTGTCTGTCTATCTATCTATCTATCTATCTATCTATCTATCTACATATCTATCTATCTATCTAGATATGTATGCTTGTGTGTGCATGTGTATGTGTACTTGCTATGCATGTGTGCTATGTTTGTAGAAGTCAGAGGCCAACCTCAAATGTCATTCATTCCTCAGGAGCCACCTACCGTGATTTTTGAGACAAATTCTCTTACTATAACCAGGGGCTCATCGTGTAGACTCCCTTGTGTCCTTCTGTTTCACCATGTCGACCTCCATGGATCCTTCTGTCTTACCATGTCGGCCTCCATGAATCCTTCTGACTCACCATGTAGACCTCTATGAGTCCTTCTGGTCTACCACCCAATTACTAGAGTTACAGATATATACCACAACACTTAGCTTTATATATGAGTTTCAGGGGTTGAACTTAGATCTTCATGGTTACACACAAGTCACTTTACCAACTAAGCCATCCCCTAGCCCCTTAATTACACATTTTGAAGTCTTAACACAATGTCTGTTTCCATTATAGATATGCATATGACATGAAAACAGATACTTCATTTCTAGTACAGCAGGGGGCCTTTACAAGCTATATGATGAATTAATACTATGTCACCATCAAAAGCAGCATCTATATACATATATGCATTTATATGATGATTTTGAAGGTTCTCATCTATTTAAAATATATAGGAGTATATGCTAAATGACTTCGGTTGGGGGGGCTTGGGGTGGTGGTAAAATGCCTACAATGCCCTTTCCTCTGAACACTGAAGAACAAACTAGAAAGAGATAAACTGCATCTCTCTGTGTAGTTCAGTGGTAGGGCATTTATACAGCTCTGGGTTTGATCTCTAATACCTGAAATCAAAGGGAGATGTTGACACTGAATGGTGAAATACCACTTTTTATACATTGATACATCTATCTTGATGGGAGAAAAAGACTGGTGAAGCATGCGGAATTTAAAGGCTTCCATAAAACCCAATAAATAACAGTTTTCTTCGGTAACTGCAACCTGCTGTCCGTTATCTCATAGGTGACATCATAGGGAAAGGAGACAAATCCAGCAACTCTCAGCACTGGACATACTCAGAGAGGCTCCTGGCTGGTTGCTGCCTAGCTAGAGGGCTGAGCTCAGTTTGCTGAGAAGACTGTATAAGACTATAGTCTTTGCCATCATAGGTTGGACACCCTGACAGACTGCACTGACATCACTTCCTGGAGCTATAGGACCCAGGGCAAGTCACTTATTCCCTTTGAAGCCCAGTGCTATCATATTAATGAATGGAGATATTGTTGTTCCAATATCATGCTCAAAACTAAATCACTGTCTATATGAGAGGTGTAAGATACTTCCTGGGGCCTGTAGAGTTCTCCATAAATTATTTTAAGAACCAAATGACTGTCTATAAAAGGGTTATTTTTCTGTGACTGGCCTATGGTGGTACCCAGTACATGATTTTATATGAGTTCCTTTAAGGGATTTTATGATGTGAGTTCATTCAGCACTGATGGGATCAATATGGCACACCAATAATGAAATAGTATACTATAGAAAGAACAGTGCAACATGGATGAGCCATGTGAGGACTCTTTCAAACTTTTTGAGTCCTAATAGCTAATTCAAAACATTCTATCCCAAAAGATCTTTCTGTGCTTCCCTACTTTCACCTCCTTTCCACCCTTGCGCTGCCTAGGTCCCTGGAACTAGCACAGCACAATTGAGTCTTTGTCCATTCTGGGTCTGTGCATACAGACTCTTCAAAGCACTGTAACATGGAAGAGGTGTACATACGGGCAGAATCTCAGCACTGGGAAAACACAATTTCTTTGATTTTTTAGTTGTGTGTCCATGCTTTTTAAAATTGTTTCACTCTAAAGTCTTGAAGCATGTATATCTTCCATATGGATAATTATTTATAAATTACACACACACACACACACACACACACACACACACACACACACACACACACACTAATGTAGGCATACGCTTTAAAACAAGTACTTTGAAATGATTTGAAATTCATTATTAAAGTCCTAATATTTCCTTCAGTACCCAATGGAGAGCTCTGTGCATATCCTGGGATGTTAGTGTGTTTCCAGTTTTAGGGAATCCCCTCTGGGGACTTTCCATGCTTGCAATGGAGAGAACTATTACCCTCTAACTTTGGGGACTGTAAAGGAGAAGCCAGTGGTTCAGACTTGAGGTCAAATCCACTTAACACATGTATTTGGTGTGGTTTGGTTATAAATTTTCGAATTGGTCATCAGCCCTTAACACTTGCATTTACAATGAATTTGGAAGTCAAAAAACACTGGATCTTTCTCCACTAAAAGCCTGACTTGAGTAGTGCTCAATGACCCCCCTTCCTCCCTCCTTCCCTCCCTCCCTCTCAGACTTACTTCATTTTTAATCATGTGCATGTGTAAGTGCAGGTTCCCTTGGAGTACAGAACAGGGTGTGGGGTCTGTTGGAGTTGAGCTACAGCTATTTGGGAGCCTTCCAGTGTGAATGCTGGGAACTGCACTCAGGTCTTCTGCAAGAGCAATATGTGATTTTTCACTGCCAAGCCATCTCTCCAGCCCCACCCACCATCCTTTCTGATGATGCTTGCCAAACCTCTTTGTCCCAATTGAGAAGTTACACTAAACTGTAGAACTTGAGCTGGCTTCTTCCCGTAGACTGGGGGACCACTGGCCACAGAAGCAGAGGAGGCATGGACGGATGGAGAAGAACAGGGATTGCTTAGATCACAAAGATTCCTTCTCTGCTTGAGACGCAAGAGGAATGACTAAAGAGCGATGGACAGGCCACTCCCACATCCTCACCCTGTTATTCCCTTAGATTTAACTCTGCCATGATATGGTATCCAAAGACTACTCAAACAGTTTTCTTCATCTACTGTTTGTATTTGACCTACCAAAGTAGTTTTTTGTTGGTAGTGGTGGCTGTTTTTGTTTGTTTGTTTTAAATAATAGAACTATACAATGCTCTGGGGCTATTTTTGAAGTCAGAGCCAGGAGGCAATTTGCATTTTCCTAAACATAGTCATCAATATAACACTGTACTCTTTCAACCAAGTGAAAAAAATATCAATAAACAGCCCGATAATTTCAAAACATGACTGGAAATAAAGTATTGCACTACTCAGGCTGTTCACAGACCATTTGTTAACCCCAAATGATCTACAGGATTATAGCTTGACAGCCACCGACTATACAAAATAAAGGATTTGATTGTCCCCATTGTACAATAATGTAAATGAATGTCTGAGCATAGAGCGAACAATGGTCTGTTGTTTAAGTTTTTACTCTTTTCATTGAGAAATTTATGCCTATTTTTATTATATTTAAAGGATGGAGGTTTTGGTGTACTTGAAAATTCTGAAAATGTATGTCTCACTCCCTCCCCTTCACCTCGATACAGTACCAAGCCTCCTTCTCACGATGTGGGCTCCGTGATGAATAGTGGGGTTGGTTTGTTTATGCCACTCAAGGGATGCCTGTACCACTGATCCCATGCTTAGGCCATTTCAGGGTCCTATAATGTTAGGGGCATCCAGCAGTCCCTCTATGCCGCAGATCCAGTCCAGCCCAGTAGATTAGAGATTGGATTTCTCACTTACTTGGTCCTCAACAGGAACACAACAACCTTGTATAAGTATCAGCTGCTCTTAGTCAGCTAATTTTATCTACAGACAATTGTGTAAAGTTTTCATTTCACCAGTTTTCTCACACTTCTGGGATCCTATGATAACCCTCCAGTGACTCATCTGATTTCCTAGCAGTGGCAAGTCTTTGTCTTTTAAAAATTGCAAAAGCCAAGTTTTAAAAGTGACCTGTATAAAAAAAATGTCTAAAGGCTACACTCCTCCCACGGTAGAAGGTGTGCTAAAAATTCTCTCTTTTTTTCTAGGTGATTAGACTCATGTAAAGGTCAGAGGAGAAATAAATTTAACTCAGGTGCAAGTGGTCAAATGGGATGAGCCCATCGTAGAATTACAGTAGGGCATGTTACAAAGTTCAGCCTGTAGTAGGCAGCTCTATTGAGGCAGAGGGGAATAAGTCCAAGCAGAACCCTATCTCTGTGCTGTCTAATCCTGGCATTAGCCGCTACTGATTTTTGAAAGAAAAAAAAAGTGAGCTCAGCACAAACTACTTGGTTTTTTGATCTTTTCTCTATAAGAAGAAAGATGTATCATAAATAAAAATGACCGGCAAAAGAAACTGTCTTACATCAGCTTTTTTTTTTCCCCTTCCCTTGTAATGGGACACTAAGGAAAGAAAGGGACCCAAGATTTGTAAACAGGGAGTGTGGTACTTGCCTGTGTTGGGGCAGGGTGTGAAGAAGCAAATTCTCCCATGTTTTCCCCCATGATCCACCTTCCAAACATCATCTGTATCTAATAGTTCTCCATCTGGGTGAAGAACTAATCACACACAAATTATACAGAAAGAAAGGGAAAAACCTAGATTTCTCTGTGATAACTTTTCTATCATCTAAGACGGAGCTCAACAAGATGTTTCCATTTTTCCTGGTCTTATTATGGTTTCTACCACCCCAAATCAGGTTTTAAACACTTAACCCTTCCTCCCACCCCAACCAGGCAATGATGTAAACTGAGTGGATCATCTTGTGCTTGCGAGCACCAATAGATGGTACAAAAACAGGCACCATGCTTTTCTTAATTTGCAAGGCCAAAACAACATAAACGCAGTACTTACAAAGCCAGGATTACCGGCTGCAGCTTAGCCTTTTTCGCTGTAGGAGGCAACTAGCCTTACGTCCTCCCAGACTCTTGACGGGACACAATAAATAAGCCAGCAAGTTATTCTACTCATTCAGAGCACATATCCTGGGAAGAAAACAAAACTAGTGATTTCTTTGAGAGAAGCTAAGGTATTCCAGCCTTAGGATCTAAGTGTCCCTGTTTTTTCCCCTCTGAATGGGGAAGAGATTCGTGGACCTCCATGAGATTTATCTAAATTGAAAATCAGAAAACCAGTGGAATTTTGATTCTTCTGAGAGGGGGGGAAAAAAAACAAAAGCAAAAGCCTCTAAAACTTTGTGATGCATCGTTATCTTCTTTGCTTTCAATATGAGCTTGAAGTTAGACGTTTCGAGAAGGGAAATTCTTTTGCTAGAATGCTGCAGTTCTGTCTGAGAATGAGTTATTGGGTGAGCATGGCCCACTCATGAGCCTTCCCCCCTGCTGCAAAGCTGGTTGAGTCTAAGTTTAGTCTGTGGGCAGTGAGAGTGCAAACGGGTGGGGCAGAATCCATCACATTCTGTGGCATGTCCCTCCAGACAGGACGTGGCGTGTTATAGAAAGAGCTCCCAGGGACCGCACTCAGAGTAAGCAAACGCATTCTTCTCATGCTTTATTAATGCATTTGCCCTACTGTGTCAACAAAGACGTTGAGAAAGAGAGATTTTTTAAAATGAACTATAAATTTAACTACAAATTAAATCAACTAAATTTCATTGATATTCTACAAAGTAGTATAAAACTTACACTTTTTTTATAAGAAATGCTTTTTACATTTATTCATTTATTTTATGTATATGTGTAGTGGGGAAGTTATGGGGGTGTGCACATACTTTCTTCTACTATATGGTTTATGCAGATCAAACTCAACTAATCAGGCTTTCTGGCAAATACCTTTACCAGCAGAGCCGTCTTGCCCACTCTTGCCCAGTTTCTTAATTAAAAAGAAAAAATGTTTTCTCCATGATCAATTCATTCCTATGTAATCTTCACAGATGTCACAATACCAAACATTCTGAGGAGATCTAATGTTAACGTTACATTTGACCCTAGTATTTCTTTCAAGAAAAAAATGTAGCTGAAAAATTTTCAGTACTAAATATTTAGGGTCAAGTGGTTATAGTAAATCTTTTCTTATTATTAATTATGTCTATAAAATAGTCATGATTTATCAAAGAGATGCCTAAGATTTTGCTTTCATGTATTCATTGATTTGTTTAAAAATTAATTGCCAAAAGTTGTCTTTAGCTTCCCAGCATTTTCCTATTGTGAAGAATCAATCTGAGGGGGAAGCCAGTAAAATGGTTCATCCAGGATAGATACTTTCTCCCAGAGGGTGCAAGCCTGGAGACCTAAGATAATTCTTGAAATCGATGTCCAGGTGAGAACTGTTCGTACATATGTGCCTTGCTACATGTACATATATACATCATGTGCTCAATAATAATAATAATAATAATAATAATAATAATAATAATGTAAAATAATAAATCCACTGGACCAAGTGCACCTCATCTGTATGCTTCTTATTTCACCACACATCTGCAGTTGGTGATTTGTAAAGCAAAGATAAAAATCTGATATTAAAAGAAGATCACTACATTTCCTTTGAGAACATACATAAATACAATTAACCATATTCATTTTCTTAGTTATAATGGAGGAAAAAATAGAAAACTCATTTCAATTATATAGAAAACTTTCATTTGGGAACTAACGATCATGTCAATGTATGTGCTTCAGATAATCAACTGGCCACTTGAATTGGCAGCTAGAGGCCCCAGAGTTCAATTCTTTTACCCACTGTCAGGCTTCTAGCAGAAGCCACCCAAAGACCCACCTAGAGTTAAAGCGGCCAGCTTTGGAAACAGCCTGCAAATCTGTCCTGGGAATTTAGTGATTAGCAAGGTAAATGTCAAAGAAGGCAGTGAAACACTGTGTATCTCTTCACGTCCACCATGACTGTTCTCATTGCTCTCACGGCTTCAGGAATATCACCTACCCCCTTATCTCTCACAAAGTTGAAGTGAACGGAGCTTAGATATAAATGCTTGAGTTTTAAAGAAATCCTGACCTATTATTAAAAGAATGATAGAAACTCAAGTTATCTCAGTGGATTAGATCCGAGTCTAGGATGCAGAGGTTGGCGGACAGCTACTGTACTTCTTTGCCTTCGAGAGTTAATGATATTGTGCGTTAGTTATGAATGAAAAACAATTGCTGAAGAAGTGGTTTAATGGTTAAGAAAACTTGCTGCTCTCAGGGACCACTTGGTGGCTTACAAACACTTATTAGTGCGGCTTTGGGGGGATCTGACCCAAGCCTAATGAGCTAACTATACAGGGTTTTCAATTTTTCAAAATCTCTGTGTCTCACTTATGTAGTTTGAATTTCCATACCCCAGAATCTTCCTTTTTCATGTACTTCATGAGATATTGAGTCTAGAGGGAAAAGCACCATCGTGTGGGTGATTATGGCTCATTAGGAAGAGTGACACAAAAAGAAGTGAGAGTTAAGGAGAAGAGTCATGTCAGAACAGGATTCATAGAATTTGGAAAACTACAAAATGAAGGAACCAAAGATCACAGTTAATCTCAAGATAGCCCAAGCTATCAGCACTTATAGACAGGCATGGCATTAAAATTATCAAAGTGTCTATTAGAGAGTACATGAGAAAGAAAGGCACTAACTAACTGAAAGGAAAGCATATTAAGGCACATCACAGTCAACCCAATTAAGAGCAAACAAAAGGAAGGGCATTTGAAAAGAAACCATGGGAAAGTACAACTATCACATATGTGGGGCTACAGTAAAATTATAGCCAGGGGACAAAGCAGTGGCATCTTTGGTATTAAGTGTGAAAGACACTGAGATTGCTAAGCCACAATTCCACATGTCCCAAAAATCTATCTTAAACAGTGTGACGAAAGAAAGACATACTTAGGACATCAAATCTAATAGACTAAAAACCCAAACCAACCAAACACACCAAAACAAGCAAACCAAAAAGAGGCTAATGAGATCAAGTAATGAAACCTTCTGCTGGACGGCCTGAGTTGAGTGATATCCAGCACCCAAATGACGGATGGAGACAACAGTCTCTCCCAAGTAGTCCTCTGAATTCCAGTTGCACTTTTTGGCAAGTACATGTGCACACACATAAACACACACTCACACACACACATACACACACGAACGTATACACACATGTACTCTCTCATATGTACGTGTGCTTTCCAGGCAAAAATTAGCAGAGTAACTTTGGTCACCCCTGTCCTCCCTTCTGTGATGTTCTCAACTACCATGAGCTTCACGGACTTGTAACAGCACCTGCTTCCTGTTGTGATGTTCTGTCCTGACATGGGCCTAAAATGGAACCAACAGACCACCGACTAGAATCCCTGAAAGCATGAGCTACCACCAATCTGTCCTCCTTCAAGCTTACTTATTGTAGATACACTACCACATCGGGGAATTCCTAAATCTACTGCATTAGTTACATTTTTTTCCTCCTTTATTAATTTATTCTTGTTACATCTCAATGGTTATCCCATCCCTTGTATCCTCCCATTCTTCCCTCCCTCCCAATTTCCCCTTATTCCCCTCCCCTATGACTGTTCCTGAGGGGGATTACCTCCCCCTCTATATGCTCATAGGGTATCAAGTCTCTTCTTGGTAACTTGCTGTCCTTCCTCTGATTGCCACCAGGTCTCCCCGTCCAGAGGACATGGTCAAAGGTGAGGTTAAGAGACTTATTTAATTTTTCATTGCACATATGCATGTAGGTCTGTGTGTTGTTGGGTGCCTAAAGAGGTCAGAAGTTGGTGTTGGATCTCCAGAAGTATGACATGTTTAGAGGCATCACATTTTTGGACATGGTGTGTGATGAGAATTATGCATCGTATACTCAGAGGGAAATCAAGGAAAGCCAATCCATTCTAGAGAGAAAATAACCCTTGTCACCTGAACCTTGTCCCCTTTCCTGTCCGAGACTAACTCTACGTTCTGATATTTGTTCTGCTAGGACAATGTGTGTGCATTGTACCAACAAAACCCTTCCCATGTGCAGTTGACATCTTTCATTTACGTGAGTTTCTGCTCCTTCTGAACTTACAGTCCAGACAAAGATGAAAATTAAATTAGGTCTTAAATGCACTACAGGAATATGCTGATTAAAACAGTAGGTATCATGACTTTGACAAGTACTTTGAAACTAGCAATACCTCATAAAGTAGCATTTAGTGTCTCATGGGGATTTTGGAGTCCCCGAGCATGGAGCCACTCATCTGGTGTCCACTCAAAGACACTGGAAACACAAACTGTGTCTCCCTTGAGTGTCAAATGTACTAGATATTACATAATCTAAAATAAACTTTTTTTTATTAAAATAAGACTTCACATGAATATTTAAGATAAAAATGCCAGACTTCAAAGACATCCTTTTCTTGCTGGCAGATTGCTTCTGGCTAAACTGCATCCTCACGGGGTTCCCATGGCTCTTCTCTGCCATTAGGGGTTCTCGTGAAGAAAACTTTGAACAACACACATGCGTCCCCAAATCAATAATGTGGGATTCTAAAAGTCTTTCCATTTGCCAATACTTATTTAGTCTTTGAACTTTCTGACAATTAGCCTTTTTATTTTCTTAAAACAAGAAACAAAAGGAACAACAATAAGTGAGGAATACACCAAGTATCAAGGGACCCACAGTAGCTTCAGGGCATCATTTTAGTTTACTTTTTTATTTGTTCATTTCCATTCCACATATCACTCTGCTGGAAAATATTAACACCTAAATGAATACTGTCTGTTGGATAGAAGCACATTATAGCACGAGGCTTTGTGGGTAAAATGAGGTTATTAGCTTTATGGCTGAGCACACATTTCAACAGAAAGATGCTATTGGCAGGAGAGTTAGGTGAAGTCTGGTGTGCAGGTCATGAAGAACAGTACGGAGTAGTTAAAACTAATGAGATGTATTTATTTTCTCTTTTGCAATGATGGAGATGGGACACAGGGCCTTGCACACACTAGGCAAGTAGTCTACATGTAGCCGTGTCACAAGACAAAATAAGCTCAACTAAAATGGTTTATCTCCAAAACGGTGAATTTAATGTAAATCATATAAATTTATTTCAAGCAAAAGTACAAAATGTGACTGGATCTATATATTTCCCACATGTCTTTATTTATAAGTATAAACCCATTTCAAAGGGTCTGGAGATTAGTAATAGTAAATCTATTTAGTATTATATCAGAGGGAAAAGGAGTAAATGAATTGCCAGAGAAACTATCTGAATTTCATTCTCATTTCCTTGCAAGCAAAGACACTTTTTTTTTCCTGAAAATGGTTATTGGAAAGCCAGGGACTCTGCTTTAAGAGAGATATGGATATTTGAAGAGGGGAACAGTAGGAGGCAAAGAGAAAAGAGAGAGAGACAGAGAGAGAGAGAGACAGAGACAGAGAGACAGAGAGAGAGAGAGAAAGAGAGACAGAGACAGAGAGAGAGAGAGAGAGAGAGAGAGAGAGAGAGAGAGAGAGAGAGAGAGAGACAGAGACAGAGACAGAGACAGAGACAGAGGAACAGACAGACAGACAGACAGACAGACAGACAGAAGGTAAGATGAGAAGTTAGATCTGTAACATTGCTGTCTGTATTGTGTAAATAAAAATTGTACACAGAAACAAATTAGGCTAGTTTGCTGTTTGGAAGCTATATATATAATGAGGAGATCCGCTGGCAATTTGCTTCTCTAATTTCTGCTAAAATTTTATTAATGAAAAATGTGTGTTTATATTTTAATAACATTTAACCTAAGTTTACTAAGATAAGAGTAATTTGGCAAAGCATAAAATCACACTGAATTCAATAAACTCAAGTAAAAGAAATCATTAAACCCTCTGCCAAGCAGAGCCCATTTCCAAGCCCCTGCCTAAGTGTCTATAAAAAAAACCAACAAGATACTTAGTTGTCTCTTTATTACCCTGAGTCCCCCATTGACTTATACAATCATTTCAGATATGCTTTATTTTCTGTCTGGATTCATCTTCTAATTGGCATTGACTTCAGACAAAACAGTTTTAATTTTCCCTGATTGCTAACTCCCAGCCTCCAATTCCCAGTCAGAAAGTCAATAATCTGTAAACAAACAGTAAAACATGTTATGGACCCCGCCTGCAGGGTTAGGACCTTTGTTTACATGCCTGAAAAGCCAGTAAAAGAGTCAGATAAAAGGAATACTTGCCCAAGCTTCCTTTTTATTAATTATGTGAGTGAAGGGGCTCGGGAACGTCAGGAGAGGGTCTCATACCCCATGGAGCTGAGATTAATGACAAGTGGTATCAGCTGCCGCATGCAGGTTCTGGAAATTAGTCTAGGGGCCTCTTGAAAGAGCAGTGGGTGCTCTTAACTGCTACCCAATCCTCCAGCTCCACTTTCTTTATCTTGATTTTCTTTCTATTTTCAGAGAAAACTGGACCGGAGTAGTGGGAGCTTGATCTGGGGTCTCACAGTTCACTAGTGGTGGGAAAGCCGTGATCTTCTGCCCCCGGTCCAAGATGTCCTTGTCACACTCCTCTACGTCTGGCATTGCTGCTGGAAAAGCACATTGTTTGAAGCCTTAAACAATGGGCTGTGACCTCTTCAAATCATGTCTTGTGATTCAGCAATGTCTGTGAGTGTCATAGGTCCCCTACGTATGTCATAGACAGAATAGCCACCATCACTCCTTGTACAGAAGTCAGTTTGGATTTTACAGAGGAATCCTGATGTCTTTGGGAAATATCCATAATGACAAAGGTAGTGTCTGATGTATCTTTGTAAGTGATGTCTGACTTCATACTAAATGCCAAACAGAAGAAGGAAATCAAAATTGACAGTAGTGACTCCCACAGCAGTAAGAGGAATGACCAGACCGGAAAGTGAATCAATGTTTCAATTCTTTTCATAGTTATAAATTTCTGAGAGAAACCTAGAGACAAATACACCATGTCACTCTTTAAGGCATAAAATCTGCGAGCATGTAATTAAAAGTCTGTATGGATATTTGGTCAGGAATTTTTTTCTCACAAACTATATAGTCAGATTTTTTTAAAAAAGATCTATTTATGCATTTTTGTGTTAAAAAATAAGGCTTACTGGGACTAGCGATACCGGTCAGTTGGTAAAGTGATTGTCTATGGTGGATCAGGTCCTGGGTTTGATCCAGAACATTACCAAACCTGAGCATGATGGAAAACACCTATAGTCCTAGTAGCCAGAGGTAAAGTAGGAGGGTCAGAGGTCAAGATCCTTCAAGGCTGCATAGAGAGTTCAAGGCCAGCCATGGCACAGACCCTAGCTCAAAGAACAAAAACAAAATAAAACAAAGCTGCTTGTTTTGGGTATTCTTGGGTTAAAAGGGTAATAATTTAGTTTATAGAAAATCTTTTAAAAATGCAGAAAAGTTGATGATATTCTTTGCCCCTGTGTGAAACATTGAAATATCATAGCTATTTTTTTTACAGTAACCTAGGAAGTAATTATTTTAGGAAAAAAATTCCCTCACAAATGCTCGAGTAGATCCCACACAAAAAGCAACCTGCCTAAAGTCTGATGTGTGGTAACCAGTGGGCCTAGGACCTGAATTAAAGTTGTCTGGTCAGGTCTGAGGCTTTCTGTCTCTCATCACCTATTATCCTGTAAAACGTGAGCTCTGGACACCGGGCAGAAACCCCACACACAGGATCGCTATTTCACCTGTTCCCATCGAAACTTTAGCTGATTTGTTGCTGACCACGCAGATTTTTCTGTCCTCAGCCTGCCTGCTGTTGCCTGAATTAATCTCACCTCTCTGCTCATGTGGCCTCACTCTTCCATGGTATTTCAAACTCTCTAGCCCTCACTGCTGCTATCACAAATCAACATTCCTCACTCTGGTCACAAAGGTCAGGGCTCCTTGAAGCTCAGTCTAGCAACCTCCTATCTTACTCAGCCTCTTTCCGACTCGCAGCCCTATCTGAACCCCAAACTCTCCCGTGTGCCATCCAGAATCCATTTTATCCACTCCAATCTGCAAAGGCTCTTTGAATTTTCAGTTCATTGTACCAACAGTACTGCAGAATTCAAGAGGTCACAGAAAAAAAAATGTCCTTTTATTTTGGGGGTGGAGAGGAGTCAAAACTCACTCTTTGTCCAGGCTTAAATAATCTGGGGAGCTACATTTTCATTCCACTTGGTTAGCAAGTTAAGAAGCCTGGAATCGTCCTGGGCACCAGTTTGTCAAACCCAGAGGTGCCTAAAATAGCCAAGTCAGATAAAGTCATCTCAAGAACGGCTTCTTGGACTGCAGAAATAGACTTGAGATGGATTATTGGAACCCATGTAAATAAAGCCTGTGATACTGATGTGCGCTTTCAATTCTGCCGCTGGGGAGGGAGAGACCAGAGGGCCCTGGGCCTCACTGGACACCCTGCCTAATTAAAATGGTGAGCTCCAGATCAAGGACGAGGTACTCTTTCAACATTCAAGGAGAATGGCACCTGAGAAATAATCCCCAAGGTGGCGCTCTGACCTCCACATACATGTGCAAAGGCACACACGATATACCCACCACGGAGATAAATGCACAGACACATAATGTCTTCCTTAGTCTATTTTTACACTCAGGCGAATCCAATCTACAGCTCACACATACACACACTATAGGTACTAGAAGGTAGCTAAGAACCTAGCCTCAAGCAAAGTTATACACTTAACGAAAGAAAGGATGGATTTTTCTGTGATTTGTTTAGGTTTTATTTGTGTGGTTAACTTCATTTTGTGTTAACTTTGCAGGTGACAAAGTCCTGCAGCTGTGTAAAGAGGCTGGCCGTGCCACGTTCTATTCTGTTCCGTTAGCGTCACTACCACTAGACTTCCAGCACATGTGACTGATCTGTTCCAAGACCTGTTCCACACTGGGACCAGACTAATCTTCTCATACTCTGGCCCCTGATATTATTATATTATTATAAGTCCAATACGTGACAAAATAAGAACTCAATGACATTTGGCAAAACCATAGTTGAATTCTATGTACAGATTTCTGCTGCGTGCATGTAAGGGACACAGGACATGTTTTCTAGTACCGCACACAGAAAGCATTAGCATTTTGGATTCCTGCTTCTGTGTCCTTCCTCTCACTCTCTGTACTCCGTGGCTCTGACTGCTAGAATCCATGATTCCTTATCGACTACAGAGCCTTAGCAGCTATCATTCCTTCCAACGGAAAATCCTCTCCTTTACATGCTTACATTTCCTCTATTTGCCTTCACTGCATCCCTTCTTCCCTCTTTCCCAGTTTCCCGCTATCACACTGTGCTCTTTTTTTGTTTTTTACTTTAATTTGTTTTTCAAAGAAAAAGGACAGCATTTATAAACTTCTGCCTGGGTCATAAATAAAAGCAAACATCTTTCCTCTCTGTCTATTATCTTCCCACCTCTTACTTGATATTTGAAGGAAGACTAGCTTTATACAGAGTTTATGAACATAAAATATTTCCACATGCAGTGTAATGAGAGTCTCCGCAGCTTGGTGACTACATCAGCGAGCCATTTCTTTCAACAATATTGGGTATAAGATTGAACCAAGACCGCTGTAGAAATGGTTGAACTTGGATCCTGTTTTGCCGCCATTCACACATTACACTTAAAGGACCTCAAACTGAAGAAAGAAAAGGGGGGGGGGCAGTTTTGTGTACAGAAATAATTCCTACCAATCTTCTACTCAACAGATTTTTTTTTTACATTTCCTCTACTTAATATTCCTTACCATTGAAAGCTATTAGACTCTTGAAGGTATTTTTCAGATGAGAATATTCGAGTAGTACAAACAAGGCAACATTTTTAAAAAGTAATTTATTCAGACTACATCTCAATTTTTGTCCCCGCACTTGTACCTTCCCGTTTCCCCCTCCCTCCCTCTTTCACCCTATTCTGTTCCCCTAGGTTTGTGACAAAAGGGGACCTCCTCCCCCACCATAGGAATCAAAGAGAAAAGAGGGGTAAGAGGCGGGGGGGGGGGGGGGGGAGGCTCTTAACACCTGCACACTGTGTAAGAGACTCCAGAGAACATGAGTGGATGTTCCCACTGCTCCTGATGGCCAACTGCATATTGAGTCCACCCTACTTCCTCCTTAAATGAGCGCTGCTAATTGGAAAATTCAACGTGCACCCTGCTCAGTCCCTACCACACCCACTCCCAGTCACACAGCCTAGTGTGACCATGAACTAACTCCAGCAGTAACTTAGCGGCTCTTCTTGTTTTCAGTCTTTTTTACTTCTCTTCTGCAGACAGTTGCTATTGAATAGGGCTCCCCCATTTTTTCCTTTCCTTTGACGAAAGAGGGTGCAAAGCATCTCACAAGTCTCTTTGCCTCCACCGTGAAATCTAAATTTTAAATAATAAAAAAATTTTAAAGTGTAGAAACTTTCCTTACACCCTGTCTTTTTTTTTTTTTTTTTTGTCATAGACAAGTTTATACTGCCTGTTTCATTCTATTTGACTGTTATCATTTAGAATGACACTTTTGGGAAAGTCTTTTCCTACTGTGACCCTAAACCCTCTGGCAGACACATGTCCCCTATACTTGCAGAGAAATACTCTCCATTGCTTGTGGATGCTCATTTAAGCTTGTTTGTGCAGCTTCATTGGGTCGTTGCTCTAGTGGGTATGTTCTTGATAAACCAGGGGCTGGGTCACTGGGATTTTGCAACATAGTGTATTGTAGACACTTGGTCAATATACATGCATTAGTCAATTTTTTTAAAGCTCAATTTCTAGTCTGGGTGGGTGGCTAAAGAGTTACAAACACTTCCAGAAGACTTGGAGACTTGTACATGATTCTTAGAACCCACGTGGAAGCTGACAAGTGCATGTAACTCCAGTCCCAATGGATCTGACATCCTCCTTTGACCTCACCGGCACTAGGCATGCATATGGTACCATACATTGTCATAGTGAAGTAGAAGGCACACCACTAAAAATAAAAATGTTACTGTCTTATAGAGCTACAATTTTAACTTTTCAGTGTGCTCAGTGGTACCATGTCCCACCATACTGTCTGTTGTTAGAAGCATGATCACTGTTTTGATGTCTTCCTTCCTTCTGACATGTCGATTGATCCTGCTGCATCTCTCTCCCATGAATCCCAGATCTCTCTTATCCCTCTTCTCTCCAGCATCACTAAGGCCACATGCTCCTATCTATCATCATCTCTTGCTCAGGTGACCAGATGACCTTACAAATGGTTTTCCGCCTTGTCACTCATTCCCCTGAAGTCTTCTCTACTGAGAAGCTAGAAAGGCCATTAAAATTGAATAAATCAGCTCACTTCAATTACATTTATGATCTTCTATTATTCTAAAGCCCCATCCCCCACACAGTAATCACTGTTATCTTGGTAAATGATTCCTCTGGTCACCATTCGTAATTCTGTCTTCATTGTTTGGAGAATAAGAGTTCCATGAAATACAAGCATGTGCTATATGCACTTATATCAGACACATGGTAGTTGTTACCAAAATGTGAACTAGGTATCATCAATGTCAAAATGTTCTTTAATGTAAAAAAAAAAAAACAATAAAAGTTTGCCTTAGAGAGATAAGTCAAAAACTCTTTTTATCCCAAGTACCATCAGTAGCTTTGCAGACCAAGAGGTGGACAAGAGGCTTCTTATGATTAAGCACCCACAGGATGGGTCTCACATCTTGAATCAAACCTGCTTAACAATCGATGACTTTCAGAATTCAAATGACAAAAAGGCTGAAGTGATCTGCTAATTTCTTATTCTTTCCAGTCCTAAGGCTAAGTGCAGCTAACAGGGCAGCACTGTAATAATCTTCATTATCTCTTCCTCTTTACAAAATCACTCATGAAGTGCTGCAAATGAAAAGGGGCCCGCTGGTGCCCCAGGAAGACCTGCCTGAGTGGTGCTTTTTTTGTTTATGCTAATTAAGTAGGTTTCAGACTGGTTACTTAGCAATTTCCTTCATTGAGATACTCTGTGCTGGGAGCTTAATTATATGTTCCATGCCTAAAGTGGTCATTATTAAGATGGGAGCAGGCAATGTCTGTGGACCCAAGGCTGTTCTCAGTGTTGCCAGGATCTGACCTGACAGAGCCCTGATAATGTTACAAAGCCATTTATGGACAGATGTGCTGAACAGCATTGTTGTATTTCACGGCTTCAGATAGAAAAATATTGAGGAAAATTTTAAGATTTATTTTCACATGCATATGTGTGTGTGCGTGCGTGTGTATGTGTGTGTGTGTGTGTGTGTGTGTGTGTGTGTGTGTGTGTGACAGGCATGTGTAGGTACCTACAGAGGCCAGAGGCTATGGGTTCATTGGGAGCTGGTATTACAGGCCGTTGTGAACTACCCAAGATAGATGCTGGGAACCAAATTCTGCTTCTTTGTAAGAGTAGAATATGTTCTTACACTGAGCCATCTCTCCAGACCCCTGAGGACATTGTTTTTGGAACAAAGCTAAATACATTTAACATGTAGTAAAATCTTATCTCCTGCTCATGGTTTTGCCAGTATACGCTCAGCTTTGGTGTACTACCTGTGTGAAGGACAAAGCCTCCACACTGGCTTTCAACTGGTATGAATAAAAACTTCCTAAACCAATCTGTTCAGCATCTGTGAGAAAACAACTCCATTCAAAATCAAATTTCCCATGTGCATTAATGGAACCCATCAATACTATGTGCTGGGGGAGGCAGAATCAAACTTATAACCTTATTGTTTCTTACCAGAAAACAAAGAATTGATTCTCTCAATAGAATTCTACTGCTCTAAGAGGCCTTTTCTCCCTGCCACATCAGTCTCCTGCCATTCTCAGCGCCAGAAGGATGAGATGTTTTGACTTTCTGCATTTGCAGCTGAACAGAGAGCACAGCAGGTAAGCAGAGCTGATAAGTGCAAATGGCTAAAGTGTTGAGAGCACAGGAGCATTAAGAATGACTTTGGTGATGGGACAAGTTACACGTAGCGGAAGGAGCATGTGTGGAACTGTGAGCTGCGAGGAGACAGCACTCAGACATCCAGCAGTAGATGAGAGAGAATAGGGCATAGCTCAGAATAAAATATATAACATAGAAACTTGGTACCTGTGGAAGTTTCAATGGCATCAGATATAACACTGTAATTTGAATCCTATCATTGTGGTTATTTGTGTGACTTCCATGCCCCCCAAGTTGAATTGTTCAATGCCCATTTTGCCTTCCATAAATGAAGCCCCTGAATATTTATAACCTACAACACAGATATAGAAACTCTACCTTTGAAAAGATAAGCATGCATCATGAGAAGAGAGGGAAGCATAGTTATATCCCGGTGATGACTTTTGACAAATGATTTGCATGGGAAAGTTGCTGTGAGGCAGAGGGACGTGGGTTTTTCAGGAATTGGGGCACAGCTCTGCCTTCTGTTTGTTTGGTTTTTTTGTTTGTTTGTTTTGATCTGACCTGTGTTGTGTTAAGCTCATGACTGTATTAGGATATATCTATTCACATTGCAATAAAGGTTAATGCTCTTTGAATACATCAAGCATGGACCTGAGGCATTTTCCATAGTATTCTCCCTGGCTTGGGTTCACCTTGCCTCCCTAGCATATTTCATTAATCTCCACACCTGTCCTGACACTGGTTCATCTTTAAAAATTTTTTGATAATGATAAATAAAAGGAAAGCCATGCACTATTGCATCAATGACACCTTGGAATAATCAAATTGTTGTTCCGGGAAAGGTATTCTTTACAGAAAAACATCAGCTAATAATGAAGAGGTGATAAATTTAAATACCAGCATTGAGAATTCCCCATTGAAATAATAAATCTAGGTAATAATGATCAGTAGTTATAAAGCTATGATGTGAAAACCACAGGGGGAATTTTACACTGGGTATAAATTAATCTATTTTTAAAGATTATATTTTTATTATTAAATATGTATATGTGCCTGTGAATGTTTCTGTATACCTGTGTGCAGGTGCCCATAGAAGCCAGAAGAAAGCATTAGATCCACTGTAGCCTGAGTTATAGGCAGTTGTTAGCCACCACGTTGGATTTGGTGAACCACACTGGAATCCTCTGAAAGAGCAGGAAGTGCTCTTAACCACTGAATCATCTCTCCAGTTTCCCAGTGGTTAAACTTAACCAAATGACAGATAAGACACTACATAACATCTAATGTAAAGCAATAAGACACATGTAGACAATTTTCAGAATAAGTACTATGCTTGAACTTGGCATAGATAAAGCCTTGATTCTGAAGATACTTTTATATCACAGGGACAAATGAATCCACTAAGCAACATTCACAGATGTAACCTACAAAAATGTACCACGAGGAGTTGTAGAAGACAGAGAAGAGGAACAGGAGGCCATTACTGTTGTATCTAAGAATACATTAACTAAACTCAAGTTGAGGATCTTAATGTTTCTTCTCAGATCACATGATACAATTTACCTGAACCACATTTGCAAATAACAAGAAAAGTAGCTATGAACAAACGTTTGTATTTTACATATGGTAAAAGCAGTGCTGTACTCACCAAAAAGGGCACAAAAAGATATTATTGTACATGTATTTACACAAATACATGTTTGCAAATGATATGGCATCTGATCTTTTTGTAGCGATCCTTTCTGAAATGGGACAAGGATATTTAGTGAAACACAAAACAAGTCAATGAAAACAGATTAGCTGATATGCGTGGCGTAACCACCGAAGCTGCATGAAGGCTGTTCATTAGGCTAGTCCCAACACTTGCACTTAAATTCTCCATAGTATTTTTAAATAAAGTATTTATTAAAAATTAAGCTTGATTGTATGGCAGTTCGGTAATTATAATCCATTCTGTCAGGACGACAATACCTAGGAACCGAGCTGCCAAGCTTATTCTAAGTGATTCTGTCTTTTTAATTTTCTATCTAGCTTTTAATTATTACTGAAAAACACAAAGAGTCTCACAACTATAAGACCACTGCCAATGGGACAAATAATATAATTTTAAACACGAGGCCCATATAGATTTCTATTAATAATAGGGTGAGGCTTAGTGAGCATTTCCTACGCACAATCATACGGTGTACCATTACAGACCCATCAAGCAGGAACTTAACATTGACACCTATTAGCAACCAATCCTTAGATGTTATTCTATTTTTTTTTAAATCAATCAGAAATTTTATTTTTCTTAGTATAAATGGTGGTCAGTATCTTCGGAATTCTATTGCTGTGAAGAGACACCATAACTGTGGCAACTCTTATAAAGGAAATGCATTTAGTTGAGGCTTACAGTTCAGAGATATAACCCATTATCTTCATGGTGGGAAGCATGGCAGCACCCAGGCAGACATAGTGTGATAGAAAGCAGGGAAGACAGCAGGAACAGAGAGAGACACTGGGCCTGGCTTAAGCATCTGAGACATCAAAGCCCACCTCTAGTGACACACTTCCTCCAACATAACCTACTCCAACAAGGCTTAACAGTGCCACTCTCTATGGTCCTATGGGGACTTTTAAAATTCAAACCATCAGAGTCAGTTTTCTGACTTGCCCAAGGTTGTTTCTTTGGGGCTTCTCCATGGCAAGATTACACATTTGTTTGGAGGAGGTATAGTGAAGTAACGTGAATATTCTATCCCTCACTGATCTGCAAGGTAGATAATTTCTTTATCTACTTGTTCTGGGTTTCTTAAAGTTTTACTCAATGCACAGGGCCATCTGTGCAGCATTGCTGACCTGAGCTGGCCTCAGACTCTGACGCTTTTTTCTCTTCATTCACTTTAATGTAAAAAAAAAAAAAAGATGCTTCAGGTTTATCTCTTATTTTCCTTGCCTAAGACTTAGAATCAGCTGTTCCTTCTGGGACTTCTCAGTCTCCTAGCCAGAATGGTTTACAGAAGTCAGTATCTGAGTTCTCAGTGTGTTAAGTTCTGCTGGGGTGTCAGTCTTTCTATGCCTTCTGAACAGACATAGTTAAGTAGGATGTGTATGCATGTGTATTTTTATTTATTTCTTAGTAAAGCATAACATGAATTCATAGCACCCCTCTACTGCCAATGTAGCAAGAGGATTCATTTTGTGTTTTCCCCTTTCCATACTTTTCTTTGTGCAGAGATAGAGATAGAACTGAGGATATTGTATATGCTAAAAAAAAAAAAGTTGCTAGAAAATGAGCTGTATCCTAGACCACAGGCTTTATTCCTATCTTGAATACTAGAAGATTTCAGTTCTAATTATATTTAATGTACCCACTTATTACTGTCTCTAAAGATACTCACCTTTCATCAATGCTGCAACTAACTGCTTTTATAGATAGTCTCCTAACCTATCTTAAGGTCTGTCATACATACTTAATTACAGCTTTCCAGGGCTGTGCGTGGACTTTTGCTTTACCTGCCCTGCACCTTAACATCACATTTGTAGATATTGATTTCCCATTGCATGGTTCTCTCCCACATAATCATATCCCTTGCCTCGTGGATTCACCATAACTCAAAGCAAGATAAGCTTCTGTGTAGAGACAGCTTTACCCTACCCAGCTCTATCATTTTCTCATAGGCCATGTGTGGAGAGTCATTCCTTTACCTTGCCCACATCTAAAGCATCCGATGTAATGTCTGCTTTCCTTGCTCTCTATACATAGCCACCTTCCCATGAGATGACTCTGTCACCCTGACTTCCTAGCCCACGTGACGGTCCTCTTCTCATTTTCAGGTTTGGTAATCCATGCAGCATCACCCAACCCAATCATCTGCTTTACTTACATCCTTAGCTTTCACCCCACATACTGGATACCCTCTTTCTGCCACCTCTCCACATTTCACTCAAATCTAATACTTTGGTTTGCACAGCCAACCCTCTTACATGTACTCATCAACCTGCTCAGCTTTTATTTTTCTTTTTTTATACAATTCTTATTTATGAATGATGATAAATTTGCATAAACAGAGAAACCCTCATATATTATAAAACCACAATAAAACATCACAAGTCAGGTGACTAACATTAGCATAAATAACAATAGTATTCAGTTTCTCCAAATTTGCATGTACTCATGTGTGTACATGTATCTAGCTCTACGCAATATTGTCACATGTACACACCCATTTGATTACACCACAGTCAGTACACAGAGCAATTTTACCAGTGTCCAAATCCCTCCTGCTGCCCTTTTATACCTTTACGCACAGAGTCATCACTGGCTCAGATCCCTGGAGACTACTAATTTGTTCTCCATTTAGGCAATTATGTTATTTGATGTCTTCACATATCACCCTAGCAACTGATGCATGGAGTAAGGACACAACAGGTCATGAAAGCAAAAGGAGTGGAAGAGAATATCATGGAAGTCTTTCCAGAAGAGGAAATCAGATAGGACATCCAGGAAACAAGCACTACAGGAAATGTCTCTTGTCTCCGACTAAAACCCTGTTGTGTGCTCAACTGCTTTCAACGATGAAATGGGAATGAGAGGAACATGTGATCCGTCTGACCTTTACCGACAGCTCTCTCTCTCTAATCTGGAGTTTAACTTCTTCACTGAAAATCAGTTGGTGAATAATTATTTTCACGGTTGTTAGTTCAATAACTAAGGGTTTGTAACTAACAAAAGGAGTCCCAGAGGGATTGCTAGTGCAGCATTAGCTAGCTCTGTATGCCTTGGAGCTGCCCAGCCAAAAGCTCTTTACTCAGGGTTACTCACACACTGCAAATTGCAGACTTTTTGCACGTTCTAGTTGCTCAGGGATTTATGGGTACTTGTGCAAGACTCCCTTCCCATCAACATATTTTTTCCTGGTTCTATCTGCTTGGGGCCTTTGTCTCACAGTCAAAAAGACTTGAGGTCAACTGTTACAAACCTCAGGATGAGGTGGTTTCTCTAAGAAGTTCTAAAGAATCTATCCACTTGTAAATTAATATAAGAATCATCCGTCCTATGTATGTAGTAAATTTTCTATCTATTTCTCCAACAAATGTGTCTGCTTTAACTTCTCAACAAGCTATAGCAAGGGACCAGTCTTATGTGCCTATTCTTCTTTTTGTTTTGTTGTTGCTTTTAAAAAGTCAATCTGTGGTTGACTGGTACTTTTTTGAAATACATAAGTATAATGACAAGACATATAAAACTTTGAACAACTAAAAAACAAAGCAAAAACTAATACTAACTTCAGAAAACAGATGAAAAATAGCATTGATCTAAATTTCTGTGGCGGTTCCTGGACATTTACTCTGAAGTTTGGTTCTTATCTTCTGACAAAGGTCTAATAAATAGTGTTTTCTGGTACCAGCCAGCAGTCTACCGTGGACTGGCAATGATCTGTACCCAGATGACGCCTAATTATATTCTAGTATTTGTCAATCTCTAAGAAATCATCTATCTGCAAATCTCTCCAGAGACTGTCTGTTGTGAGGTCAGGGATGGTGCTTTCTATTTCATTAGCATAACAGAATACATTTTTATTGATCTAGAGAAAATATGTTATCTATTTCCTTGGCTCCCTCCTTTGCTTTTATTTCCTGTTCTGTATTTGAATATAAATCATTGGAAGTCCTTTCATTTTGCAAAGAGGAACATGTAATAGATTGGTGGCACACAGGCTGGATGTGGACAACAGATGGGTTGTTCGCTACACATGACATAGTAAAATAGCTCTAACGAGTTACTTCTTTGGCAATCTAAGGTCCCTCTTCCCACGTGACAGAAAGATGGCATCCAGTAAAGCTGCCTTTCTACATGGATCTCTACTGGGCAGATTCAATCCTAAGAGCTACCTACTGGGGACATTTCTACAAACAAAGTTGAGATCAATACATTCTAAAACATGAATGTATGAAAGAATAAACACTGAGCCCAAGTCGCTATAGGATACAATTTCCTGAAGAGTTTAGTGGTCCAAAACCTTTTTTAATAGCAAGTGAGGCTCATAAAATCCCATGGGAAATCATAGGTGAAACAAGTGTTCCACCACTCTTACAGAAACCAAATTTGGTTTCCAGAAGTGAAGTAGCTTTTTTTTCTCCCCAGATTCCATAGTCAATGGTGAAGCCAGGATTCAAAGCCTGAATCTCTATTTTCCACTACAAAATTCACAGGGTGATGTCAGTGGCTTCATTTCTCAAGCATTGTGTATACTAACTACATGGAAAATGAGATTCTTCCTCTTAATATAGAAAATCTATTTTAATACTTATGTACTCAAAGTTTAATATGGATCTGTAATGATGGAAGCATCTTTGGCTTTTTTGGAAAAAGGCTTTCCACTCTTCCACCAGGCACAACACTCTTCCCACTCAGCCAAACCTAATGCATTATTTTCCAATCAAAAAATGTCCTCTGGTCATGGACCCAAGATGGAATAATTCCAGAAATGGATTATGTCCTCAGAGGAGGCCTACATGTCACAATGCTAGGCCTTCCAGGACCATTTGGTACAACAACAGACATGTCAGTTTCCTGGAGAGGCCATACTGCAGTATCTTTTCCTATATACTCCAGAAAGGAATTCAGCTTAAGGAATCCTTCATAGGATAAGGATAGTATAAGAAGCATTTCCCAACAGACATCTGTAGGCTCTGAAACAGGCTATTCACCGCTAGTAATATGGGACCAGAATATACAGAAGATAAACCATAGTGCAGCCCCATCCTAATATAAGGTCAAAAAAGAGGTAGTTGGGGAATAATATAGACGCTGAAGAAGCCTGGCCTGAACATTTCACACATACAGTTGTGTTTTGAAGCAATGCAACTACCAGCCTAGTATGTGTCTTTGTATTTAAAAGGGTTATGATTAGCTATTCTTTAAAATCAGTTCCTAGACATATTTTTGAGTATTCAATAGCACATGAGTCCTAGCATATAAATTCAAACTTCGTCCCTAATCTTGGGATGGGATCATCTGGCAAGATATCAGCAGATGTTCTTCATGGGTGAGAGGTGTAAGTCTAAGAGGCAAACACAGCTGTGTAGAGACTGTGGCTGCTGTGAGCTATAGACTGTTGAGACTTTAGGGACAGGTACCTATTCCATAGAGAAGAATCAGGCCTGGAACAGAAGCTACTAAAGATAATTATATGTTGATGATTTTGTGCGAAGCAAATGTGCAGCTGCAAACACAGAAGCGATAGTTTTTTTTTCTCTGCCCTTGGAATAGTGGTTAGATCTTAATTTCCCTGGCATTCTCCTTCTCCTCTGTGTAGGTTCCTGAGATTGAACTCGGGTCATCAGGCTTGGTGACAAGAGCCTTTATTCCCACTGTTATACTCACATATCTAATTTTCATTCAATTGTTGCCTTTATGGGTAAAGCATCAACATTCTGTTTTATTGTTTTAGAAACTTTGTTTAATGGTCTAGTACTCAAAGGTCCACTTTAGTGAGTAGAACCCTGTTCTATTGGTTTGGGGAGGTTTATTAAAACTATCCACATCTAAACATCCCCTATCTACTCGTAACTGAGTTATGTGCATAAAAATGACTAGTTGATTCTCTCAACTTCAAGTGACGGAATTTCAACTGCTTTAAACTGAGGACTGACTTCAGATGGAATCACTGCCTAAAAACCTGAAGGGATACTGTAAACGAAATGAGGCTGTGCACAAAGGCTGTGTGACGTGTGACAGGAGGCACACTGTGTCCCTATAGCCATCTCAAGTATAGAACATCGAGAAGGGAAAAACCTTGGCCTGGAGTAACTTTTAATCAATTAGTGATATGTTCATTTCTCTGGGAAATGGGAGGACTAATTCTAAATATAATGTCAATCTTGTCTCTTAATCATTTTTTTCTTATAGTAACTAATTTTCTAATGTTATATTTGTGTCTATTACAGAATCAATAAACACATATATACATACAGCATTGACATAGCTATGTATATATTATAACTTACATATGATTGTAAATTTTCATATTTGAGATGAATCTACCACTCAGTACATATATTCTAGGCATTAACATTTATTTAATTCCAAAAAATCATTGGATAACAGGGAATAAACAGATGGTTCATCTGTGAAGAGAACTGACTACTCTTCCGGAGGACCCAGGTTTGATTCCCAACACCCAGATGGTGACTAACAACTGTTTACAAGTTCAGTCCCAAGGGATTCAATGCTCTCTTCTTGTTTCCACTGGCACTGGGGTACTGCACATGAATGTTGTACATAGACATATATACAGGCAAAATACCAATAAATGTAAAATACTATAACAAAAAGAGAAAGAAAAGAAGCATTGGTTGAGAATATAAGGTGTGATATATTTATCTGATGAAAGATTTTCTTTTCCTCTTTGGGCTTCTCAATTTCCATAATAAAAAAGAAAGAGAAGAGACTATTCAGTTTCAGGCTTATAATAAATTTGGGAAAACCAAATACCTCGTGCAAAATACAACTATATCCAATTATAACCTTTGATGAAAATCCTGGAGACTGATTTTTTAAATCACAGCAGTTCTATCTGCTGGATAGATTATTGAGTATTTTACTTGAAATTATTTATAGGAGAGATTTTTTAATCTGTCTTTTTCTCTAGTAAGAAATAAAATTAGAGCCAGTGAGATAGGCAAGATGGCTATTTGGGTAAAGGCAAAAGTACTTTCCAGCAACCCTAAGAACCTGAATTAGATTCTCTGACTTCCACATGTGTGCTTTGGCTTATGCTCCCACCCCATACAATCAATCAATCAATTAAAAGTACAATAAAATTTTTCAAAGAAAAACAATTGAAATCGGTGCCCCATTAATAAGTAGAAAAACGATATTTTTGTCAAAGCCCTGCATTCCATGAGCCTGGGCAAAGGCAGGGTTGTATTTGATTCAGGAAAGCATATACACTTCTATTATTTTTTGCATCCTACTTTCTTTCTGCTCACATAGCAAGTAGTTTGCTGAGGTGACAAGTGAGAGCAACAACCACAACACATTTTTTTAAAGCTATAGAACTATGTTTCCTGCTTACTCATTTTCTTCTTTCTTACCTGAATAGAAATTATCCAAGAGTCACATGGCACACTGTGTTCGATTTTTCTGCTTCAGAACAAAATCAAACACTTAACGGAATTACAAAGCCAGGTCAGACAGCCCATGTGCACACTTCTCAAAATCTGATTTGTAATAAGGGCATTTATTATTTACCCAAATTGCATCCTTTAGTCACAGCCACTGATAATGGTGTCTCCTGCCCAATAAAATAGTCTTCTGTATATAAATCACACATCCCTGAGAGCATGAGGGACATATACATTATCAGGTTCCTGATTTTTGGTTTTAAACAGTTCTCTAGCATATCAAAAAAGTTTTCATCAGAACTACAATATTCATCAATGATAAATTATACGCCAGCAGATTTTCCCCTATGTTTTGTGTTCTACCAGCTTACAAAGCAGGGTTCTAAGTACAGGAAAGAACCCCCCACCCCCCCACTAAAAGTTTTTTATACCAGCCATGGTCTGATCTAGGGGACCCTGTGATGATAATGCTACCTGCTTGTTTTCATCTCTTTCCACTGTTCCCCTCTGCATTGACATCATACTGTGACACTATCTGATGTCATTATGTTTCCAGTGTTGTATCCAAGCCTAAGCAAATAAAGAAGTATAATAAGTTTAAATTTTCCACCACGAGCCTACATCTGGTGTCTGAGTAGTCATTACAAACCAGTGATAGGTTTATAATGTAGTAAGAAAGCATGCTACTATTATTTACCTCATATACCAGGGTCTATTTCTGTCCCTCTGGTAAAACACTTTGACCAAAGCAGCATAGGGGAGGAATGGGTTTGGCTTACAGACTGCAGTACATCCTTGAGGAAAGCCAGGTCAAGACCTCAAGCCAAAACTTGAAACAGAACCATGAAGGAACACTGTGGGATGCCTCTCTTACTCATACTTAGCTACATTTTTCATTTGGCCTTGGACCAGTTACTCAAGAACTGACATCTCCCACAATGGACTAGGGTCTCCTTTAATAATTAACAACCAAGACAATTTCCACAGGGCAATCTGATTTTGGAAATTCTTCAATGGAGGCTTTTCTCTTGGATCACTCCAATGTTTATGAAGTTAATAATTAAAGATAACTAGAAAGTTCACATGTTTTTAAACCAATTCCTGTTTTTATTACTGTGTAGTCTGTATACAATGCTCATCTTCAGTTTTGTTGCATGGCTCTAGGCTTTACATGACACCCTCACTGAGGTAGTGGGGCAAGGTAAAAAGGGTTGGTTCCCAGTTCCCACCTCCTGTCTATGATTTCTTCTGTGTGACTGTAAGACAGTCAAACTTCTGGCCTAGGATTTACATTTTTACATAACTAATCTGGGTACTAAGAGAATGAAAGGATGAACCAAAGATTAAAAAAGAACATATTTTCAAAACATGCATTTGATTGTCTATGACACATAGAGAGAGTTCTCCAAATTCATCATTGAGAAAAGGTCAGAGTTAAAACCATACTTACTAGTAACAATATACAAACACAATATGCATTCAAAACAACTAGTGATAAAAATAAAGAGGCCAGATTTGGGCCCAGGTGTCCCGCTCAAATTAAGGCACCAGCCAAGGACAATACAGGCTGTAAACTTTAAACCCCTACTCAGATCTAGCCAATGGACAGAACATTCTCCACAGTTGAGTGGAGAGTGGGGTATGACTTTCACCGGAACTCTGGTGCCTCATATTTGACCATGTCCCCTAGAGGGGGACCTGTTGGCACTCAGAGGAAGGATAGCAGGTTACCAAGAAGAGACTTGATACCCTATGAGCATATACAGGGGGAGGAAATCCCCCTTAGGAACAGTCATAGGGGAGGGGAATAAGGGGAAAATGGGAGGGAGCGAAGAATGAGAGGATACAAGGGATGGAATAACCATTGAGATGTAACAAGAATAAATTAATAAAAAATTTTAAAAAATAAAATAAAGAGGCCATGTTTTTGGAGGGGGTAGAGGTATATGGGAGGGCTTGGAAGGAAGAAAGGGAAGGGAGAAATTAAAATATAATCTCAAAAATAAACAAACAAATGAACAAAAAATAAATAGACAACCCAAGCCAGGGATCTAGCTCAATGGCTGAGCACTTTCCTAGCACACAAAAGACCCCAGGTTCCATACCTAGCACTGCAAGTGAAAGACAAAAACTAAAGATCCCATGAAAAAGTCAGCAAAAGGCAAAAATGAGATCCCTGAAATAGAGAAGACCTAGAGATAATAATTGAAATGTGCACGGCTGTTTGTTTTCTTGGCTCTCCAGTGTTGAATTTATTATGAGAAGGTGCTCTGTTACATGTCATTAGGATTTAGATACTGAAACAACCATGAAACAGCACTGCACACCTTCCAGAAGGGTTGACATAATAAGCCAAGAACATTTAATGTGGACAAGAACACGGAACAACACATATGCTTCTCTATCATTGGTGGGAAAGAAAAACACTACAGAAACTTTGAAAGGCCGTCAATACAATAAAAAAAAAAACCATGGAAGAGAAAATTTTATCTTCCAAAACCTGAGTATTTACTCCTAAACTTTGGTGAAAAAAGGTCTACTGTAGTCTGGTTTGATAAACCCAAACCAAATGCTTGTTACCTTTAAGACACATCTATAAAAGTTGACAATATAAAAATACTGCTTCCAGAGCCTGGAAAAATAGCTCAGCTGATAAACTGCTTGCCTTGCAAGCAAACATAGGGGCATAAGTTCAATCCCCAGAACTCATAAAAAGTCAGGTGTGGATGGGTGGTACATACATATAATCCCTCTGCAGGAAGGCAGAGGTTAGTGCAGCCCCAGGGCTTACTGTACTCACTCAGCTTGTTCAATGAGTTACAAGACAAAAAGAGATCCTGTCTCAGAAAACAACAACTACAGCAAAACAAAATACACAGCAATCAGAGGGATGGGCACCTTAGATTGTCTTTTGACCTATCCATACACAAACGTGTGTACACATGCACACACACACACATACATACACACACACACACACAAGCATGCAACTTGATGCATATGAACACACAGACATACAAATAAAACACAATAATTAATAAAATTATTGTTCCACCTTATAGCTCCTTTAAGCAGTCTGCAGCTGTCAATACTGTTAAGTCCTCTATGGTGGGAGAACACTCAATAGTATCTTGAGCAGTGCTCTCTCTACTCCGTATTTCCCTCCATTAGTATTAAACACTCCCAGTCTTTGCTTTTTTTCTTTAGAACACAACCTCATTCATAATGGATTTAACCAAAGCAAGTGAAAATCTATATAGCAAACAACTGGCAGGTGAGCCGCCACTGAAGCACTCCCATTGTGATGCTTAATTACCGGAAGTTATAGCATCTTTCGACTATAACATGTATTTCTTCATTTTATTATGTTTCACTGCAAAGACATTGTACAAATAACAGCCATTCTCTGGATAAAGCTTGGACCATCTCTTGGCATTTTTTTACATAGGCAGTGGAAGCAGCTGACATTTATTTTTCTTATGCAGAATTTTTTTGTTTAGCTACAAACTTATCATGCTCTATTAAAGGAGACAAAATGAATTGCAATCTTGAAACCTCTCTCTGGTTCCCTGTTGTCAAGAATACATATGTATTTTCCTCGCAAAAGGGAAAAGAAGGTATTAAAAACTCTTTTTAGTCGATCCACTGCCACTTCTTCATCTCCATCTACCACTCACCTGAGAGGAGCTAAAAGTCCTATCTTATGAGTATTAAAAAAAAAAGCTTATGTCTTTATTTCTAGTCTCCTTTGATGAGATAAATGATCCTTTTAAAGGGAAGCAAAACATGTGGGGACTGGGGGAATGTACAGGAAGAACTCCAGACAATATTGCTCAATAAATATACGTAGAATGAATTGTGTATGAGGGAGAGGCAGAGTCCCACAACTGCCGAAAGTCAACATGATGTGTTCATTACAGGAGATGCTAAGAGACAAGCTAATAGACTCTGGGGGGAGAGACTCCAATTCCAGCAAGATTTTCCAGTCTGTCAAATCATTCCAGGCTCTGAATAAGCAGAATCCTAATGATGCATGTTTCTTATGTCAGTCACACCAAGTTTAAGCAGTACAGCTTATTGCTCTTAGAGTCTCGGGGAAGTGGAGTGAAGATCAATACAGAGTGGGAAAGGCTTCCCTGCATAATGTGAGCTCTAGCCAGCTTGTGGCCTTGGTGGAGGTGGAGGACAAAGGACCGTGGCTAAGTACACAGATGGGGTTTTGAGTAAACCTTAGCCAGTTACCTGGTAGTTGAAAATATATGAAGATGAAATTGCCCAGCTTTAGGCGATGTTAGAGGTGCCTAAGATGACCGGTTTCAACTGCCAACTTGACACAACCTCCAACTATCTGGGAAGAGACCCTCAAAGGGATTGTCTATATTGGGTTGGACTGTGGGCATGCCGGTGGGAGGTGGTCTTAAGTTAACTGCTGTGGGGAGCACCATTCTCTGGGTTTGGGTTCTGAATTGTGTGAGAATAAACAAGCTGACTAATGCCAAATGTTCCTCTCTCTTCTCTTGAGTGTGGATCTGTGGGGCCAACTGCCTCAGCTTCTTGCCACTGGGACTCCCCTGTGGTGAAGGACTTACCTGGAATTGTAAGGTTGCCTTTTCTCAGGATCCTTTATCATGGCAAGTGATATGAAGCTATAATAGCGCCCAAGAAAACATATCGACTTGGGCTGCTAAAGATCTCACTCCCTGAACACGAGTGCTACCTTATTTAACAGAATTCCAACTTACATCACTATGGAATATTTTTAAAAGCTTATTTCCATTTAATTTGTGTGTGTGTGTGTGTATGTGTGTGTATCTGTGTCTGCATATGCACATCTGAGTGTAGGTGCCTGCAAAGGTCACAGTACTGGGGCACCTGGTGTAGGTGCTGGTAATCGAACTTAGGTCCTCTAGAAGAAAAGTACATGCTTTGAATTGATTAGCTATTTCTCCAGCTCTCTATGGATAGAAAAATAACTATTCTAGTTGTAACTAAGTCTCAGGATATTGTTCCAGACAGAAGCCTGTGTTATTTTAAAAGGGGTATACAGGTATTCGTGACTCCTTTAGACACAGATAATGATAGTTGATTCTGCTCTTTGTTTCCATTTTCCTTGATAGAATCACTTGAACTACCCCATCCACTTTTATTAGCCAAGGCTGGAAGACTGACTGTTTTCAGTCCCCCAATCTAATGCTCTACTGGATACTGAAGTGCCTCTGAGGACCAGTCCTACCTAACAGTAGCCTCCAAGCTGTCTTACTCAATCAAGTCAAGGCAAAGCAAAGCATCTCACAGAAACCAAAGGCAGACTCAAGAAATTGCAAACCATAAGAATGGCAGCAGCAAGAAGGAAAGGAACCATCTTTAGGTCAATCTGCACTTCCTCGTGACTAGAATGTTCCAGAGAAGAGAAATATAGGTGCTATAGGTAGTCCGGATACTGACCTTATTCTCTCTCTCTCTCTCTCTCTCTCTCTCTCTCTCTCTCTCTCTCTCTCTCTGGTTCTGGCAACCTAACCAATGGTTTCAGTTTGTAATGTCCAGTTCAAATGACCAAATAACCCCAAATCTGCAGATCTTACAGCCCAATAAACCTCTGAGAGATAACTTTCTGTCTGGTTATATTAATGACTGCCAGGGTCCATTCTGAATGAGGTCCAAGAGGACATTTCTAAGGGAAGGGACAAGATACTTCAAGTATGCTAATCAGGACCATCTGTAACCACCTACAGGATTTTTTCCCTTATAGATCATGATTATAATTCATACTGAATCTAAAGCCAAGTTCACTGTCCTTCCATTGTGTTCATTTTCTATCCCTTTCATTTTGATATGATTCCTCATATAGCATTTTCTTGTTTTTCTTTGCCCATCTTCAATGTTCAGCAGTAGAGAGATCTTGATGAACATTCTGCAATCCATGTATGTTGTTTGATTATTAAAAATACTGATATAAAAGTTGTTGATAAATACATGTGTTAATTTTAGAGATTGTTTTGGGGAATATGAATTGTTTAGTCAGTGTTTACTATGTACTCAACACTGCATATGACACTGAAGGCAAACTCATTATTGTTTGGTAATGTTAATGATTATATAGTTTTTAATACTTGTATACAAAATAATTTCTTATAAATTTCCTGTACACCAAATGGCTTTGCAAAACTATCATGTGGGATAAATGTTGTTCTTCAACAAAGCTGACAAAATTTGTGGAAAAAGCGTAGGCAGTCTCTCTGAAAATCCTATGTCATCTGTGCTTGTCTCTACTTTTCCAAAGTCCAAATAAACAATTTTCACTTGTCAGTTCCAATAACTACCAAAGTAAATATTCATCCTTACTCCCTTTAATTCAGTACTGAATTTAAAGATACTATTGATAGAGACAAAATCAAATTGCAGCTTTGCAACTGTAGACAAACTTGGCATCTGTTCTCCTAACAAATGGTTTATTCTGATTTCGCTCCAGCAGCAAGTGCTGAAGGATGCTGAGTTAGCAGAATGCCATTTTCTAGTTCTGAATGTTCTTCCACTCTGAGTTCCCATGTGGCACTGTGCTATCCTTAATATCTTATCATGGTAGATGACTATCATTGTAGTAACAATAAAAATAATAACTAGCCTTTTAAACAAACTGTATTCACAAGGGTTTCTCTTTTCCTTCTTTTTTTCTTTATGTTGTTGTTAAGTGGCATCATATCTTCAATAGATACTAATTAGTTTTAGGTCTGTTAAAAACGAATATTTAAAGATAGCTTAAGGTACAGTTTTTTATCACTAGGGAATGTTTTCAACAAAGATATATTAGATACTAAAGCTTATCTAGCTTTGAAATCCAAAGAAGAAATAGAAAAGAAATCAAGCTAAGGACCCTGTGCTGTATTAGTTCCTAGGTGCTTGAAGAGATTTTCATTTCAGTTCCAGAATTTACTACCAGGGACAAAGATACTTTCCCTCCCACTTCAGAGATAATAAAATAGGTATAATAAGATGTGTGCATAGCTTTAATCCTTACTCTCTGAAGACAGAGACAGGCAGAACTGGTCTAATTAGTGAGTACCTGGATGGCCAGGGTTAAATAGAGAAACCCTTTCTCAAACCAAACCAAACAAGAGCCATATTACCATACTAACTGGAAAAAAAACCCACATAAAAATTCTCCTATCAATTCTATTTTTAAAATATCTCTCCCTTTTTAAAAATCCTAAATTGAGGGAAGATTTTTGTCTAACTATATCTTACACAGTGGATTTATCAGGAAGATTATCGACTACACCCACGTCCTGATAGTGGAGTTCAACCAAGAGGCGTAATGCCGGAAAGAAGGTGAAGGCATTGTAGACTTCTATTTGATCAGCATCTCTGATGAAAGAAAATTGTATGATTATCCTTATTTGGAACTATAACCCATTAAGAGTGTTTTTTAGAAGGTGAAACTCAGTTTGTATGAAGAGAGGTGTGTTCATTCATTCCTGTGGCTGTTTGGTAGTGTTTGTACCATAATGACCCTGACTGCAGCAGTCTCTCCTTGGTTGACTGAGGTTAAACTATCTGTATTAAGACCACATGGTTCTACTGCAATGTCATTTCATAAAATGAAGAGAGTTTGGATGAATGTAATCGGCGGGGGGGGGGGGGGGAGGGGGGTGACTAAGAGTGTGCTGTTGCTCTTGAAAATAATGATGCTCTTGATGAGGCAGTACAGAACCCCCAGAGCATCACAGGCCCCTCACTGGGGCTAAAGCAGCTTCACTTTGCTTAGGATACTCTTCATGATTTCTTTACTACGAACCTAATTAAAGAGTCATGATCTGTCTCTATTTGTGGTCACCGTAAGGAAGTTAATTATGAGGTAGACTAGGGATTAGAATTGAATCCTGGCTCCTAAAAATTTGAGTAAGTGTCCCCATCTCTCTAAACTTCAATGTTTCTACCTGTGGAGTGACTGTGAAAATTTTATCCAGGAGGAATAAAGAAAAAAAATCAATGAATATGAAACACTTATCACAATGTCTTATATGGTAAGCAAGAAATCAATACATGAGAGCAGTTATTACATTAACACAAATCCATAATTTCTCTTGGTTGACATATGTTACAAACTAAGACATCAAAGAACATGCAGATCATAATTAGATTCATTCATTTAGAAGTCACTTTTATTTTGACTGGATGCACATCTTATGACATATGTTGATTTATTTAGAGAGAGATGTGCCCCCATTCTGAGCTCTGTGCCATTTGTGGCTACCCTTGAATGGAAAGCAATTGTCAAACAACCTAAATCTGGCACTTTGTTGCCACCTTATCCACAAAGCCAGTCATGCCATGTAGATTCCACTTGTGCACCCAATATGTCATTATGTCCTGCTGTTTCCTCTGATATGGTGCCAGTCATATTGTTTCTATTCCTGTAAATACTGCATTAGGTCCCTTTTTCATCAGACTTAACCTAAATCGAGTCTATTTCTTATGAGGCTACTTCATAGTCACCATTTCTTTAAGAAATTCACAAATTTGGCTGGAAAGATGGCTCAGTGTCTAAGAGCGCTTGCTGTTCTTCCAGAAGACCAGGAAGTTGCCTGTAACTCTAGCTCCAGATACAAGCCCATTTTGACCACTTCACAGCCCATCTCCTTAAAGAAGGGACTGTCATGTCTCACAAGATACACACGTCATGGTCTACTGCTATCTGACCACCCAACATCAATTTCCATGTGATAAAATTTAAGTTTTTCCAAGTCAAGATGTCCAACTGGCTCCAGATCTTTCTCATACTGTGTGGTGAATTCCAGCCTTTCACTTCAAAGCATCATCTCTGCTTATTTTCCATTGCAGAGTATTTGATCCCACTGTGAACCCCAAGAGATTGTGTTGTTTACTGGAGAAAAGGAACTGTTTCTAGTTTTGGTATGGGTCAGCCCTAGCTCACACTTTTAATCCATGAGTACTCTGCTTGAGTATTATAAACAGGATTAAATAAAATTAACCCTAGGTTCAAGAGGTGGAACAATCAACCAGTTGACAGGAAGTGAACATGGAGAAAAACTGTAAAGAACAAGAGGAAGTCAGGAGGACGGATAGAGAGATACACAGAAAGTAGAGTGGAGGGACAGTGAGCTTGAGGAGGTTTTGAGACTGTGTGGAAAAAGTATAAACATTTTTGGGGAGAACAGCTGAGGAACAATATCAGCTGGGCGCCTTCTCTGTCTCTCTAAGCTAGCATCTGGCTCCCGAGTTTCTATTGGTAAAATGAAAAGATTGAGCTTTTGTTAAAAAACACTTTCCTATGCACATTTTCAACTGTGCCTCCTTGAGGCTATCAGTTAAAACACGTCTCAAGTGGGACATGCACACAGACCGTCAATCACTCAATATTCTTCCAAAATGTGTGTTTTTTCCTAGTAATCATGTTTCCTTTATTATTCGCTTCCAGTTAATCTAAATGATATCTAAGGACTGAAATCTATGGATGTGGTTGCCTGGAGAAGCATATTTCAATTTCAAGGTAGATACTGAGGTTTGGATGGATGCATCTTATATTGACATTAGGTAATTAATTGTGACTCAAAAGTACTGAAATATAGATATGTGTAAGGTCATAAAGAGTTGCCCTTAATGAATGGATTAAAACTTTATTTATAAGAGTGGGCTGAGCTTAGAAGGAGTAAATTTCCAATGAAAGGATGAGTACAGCTTCCTTTCCTTTCTTCAACTCTCTCTTTTCTACCTTTCCTACATACATCACGTAGATAAATATGTTCCCTCTGGCCCTATGCCATGACACAGTGAAACAAGAAAGCCCCTAAGAGATGTTATCTGTGAGCTATTCAAGCCTGGATATGGAAGTGAAATGAATGAAAACCCCTTTTAATATCAATTCTTTTCTGCTTTACATATGTTCATCTCACTTGACATTCCTGACAAACCCATGAAGTTGGTTTGGCAGTAATTTTATACTAAATCAACTCCTAATTGCTAGATAATATAAAGTAGAGTTAAGACTTCAGACTTGGGAGAAGTGGAGGAGAAATGGGCATCTACTTTTACTTTCAGAATTTCAACACATGGGCCTGATGTGACTTCAGAGTTCAAGGAATTATGCTAAGGCAAAGCCACAGCTCCTGGCTTCTCCTGCAGCTGCTCTTATTACTTCTACCACACCCACATCTTAATTTCTTGATCACATCTACTATAGGCAAAGCATTCTAACAAGCGTCTTCTGCGTATTACTTCATCCTTTAAGCATTAGAACTTTATAAGGATGTACATAAATTTCAAAAATGAAAACTGAAAAAGAGAAACTCGGTCTTGCCCAGATTCATACAGCCAGCTAATAAAATAGAGTCCATATCCATCTCTCAAAGAGCCAAGCTCTACAACATGAACTAATCCTAATGGACACGCTATAATGTTTCTATAGTTTGCGCAGAGCAACTGAACATGGTGGTCCGATCATAAACATTGGAGAGAGATCCTTGTAACTAATTATCAGGTCATAGTCTGTCTGATCCCTAGGAAGATGTAAAGTCACAAAACTACATACAAAGGGGTTCGTGTTCTTAGAGGAGGTCAAGGCTTCCATAGACTCTTTTCATGCATGACACATGAGTGAACAGGAATGAGTTAAAAGGACTACCAAGATGCATATGTCTAAGAAAGGCATCACGTTCTTCCATAACCAAGAGCAATGAAGAACAATGAGGTCTCCATTTCCTATAAACAAGCATCTCAGAGAACATGAATTTCAACTCTCTGTAAACTATTAAGATGTAGAAGAAGGATGTGAATGACAGTCTATGACCAGTTGTGGTTGCACAGGAGCCCATAGCTCACTGCTACAAAATTACTACTAATAGAGCAGTGATGTAGGTAGGGCCATGCGGGAGGTATATGGATCAAAAAGGCACTGCTTTCAGGAATGAACTTATGTGCTTCCCTGAGAGTGGGATTCTACCAAAAGGATGACTCCAGTTTGCTCTTGGTTTCTCTCTTGCCCTCTAACCATCTATCATTTTGGATTCAGGAAGAAGGTCTCTTTTATTTCTAAATCCTCAGAACCTCCAGTCAACACATTTCTATTCAGTATAAATTGCCTAGTTTGTGAGATTCTGTTCCAGCAGCAGAGAATCAAAAGGCACTGGAGTGATTGTTACTTCCATACCATTACAGCATGATATAAACCTTTTTATTTGATTCGTCTTAAAATATCAGAGACGAAGCATTTACAATAGCAAGGAATTTGTTCTCGTAGATTTCTCTACCTTCTTTTAATGAGAAGAGAATTAAAGCATTTCTGCTTCTATCTACTGATTTTGGTCATGTCACTTAGATCAACACCTTATAGATGGATCCAATATCTTCAGTGTGAGGGGCCTGCGGTAAGATTCCTTGCTGCTATCCAAACCACATATTAGACTCAGCTTAGGGAAGAAATGAAATTATATGTGGAGGAAAAAAGTAAGCTTGTGTCATAAAAATTGCATGGGACAGGGAGAATATTGTTGGGAAAGATAGAGTCAGTGCAACATCTAGCCAGATGTATGTGAAGCACAGAGCAATCACTCTCCTGTTTTGATTGGTAGAGTTCATGTTTTACCAGTTGTAAAATAACTTCCCAGTAGCTGAACTGGACAAGATCAGCTGTATTACCTTACTCTTTCCCAGCAGGGTTTATTTTTCTCCTGTATCATCATATCAGTGCAACTGGCATGCCCAATGCAACATCACTTTCAAATGCTATCTTTTAAGATTCACTTCTATTTTCTGAGTCTTTATAATAGATATTTCATGCCCATATGTGAGGAAGCATTGATTTATAAAGTCAGGGAGAAAGCTATTCTATGTAACTGACTCTGCTGGATACATAAGTAAATTCTTCCTAACATGGGGACATGTGAAGATTTAATCTAATCTCTCTCTCTCTCTCTCTCTCTCTCTCTCTCTCTCTCTCTCTCTCTCTCTCTTTCTCTCTCTCTCTCCTTGCTCTCTCTCCTGCACACACACACACACACACACACACACACACACACACACACACACTTCAAAATGGAACAAACATGGGGTACTCAGCAAGTACTGTGAAGTATAAACCTAAATGTCAAGGAACAGCATTTCAGTAGCAATAAAACTAGAGATATATACACTCAGAAAGACAGGAATTTTTGCCTCCTTTTCCAATAAACAATGGAAGCAGAAAAACTTACACAACCTTGACTCTTTCTATGACATGCCCAGTAAGTGTGAATTCTGAAGCACTTACAAAAACTGGTAGTAGGTTTTAATGGTAATCATCAATGTGTATCTATTTATTGATTGAATTAGTATTTATTTATTTATTACAATAAGGTCTCTCATTGGCCTGGAGTTCCCCAAGTTGTGTAGTCTGAATGGCTAGTGAACCTGGAGAGTCCAGCTGGTTTTGCCTCCCCATTTTTTGCTTTGGATTTGCTTGTTTTGTTTTGTTTAATATAAGTTCTAAGGGATTAAACTTAGGTTTTCTTGCTTGCAAGGCCGGTGCTTTACCTGCCAGCCATCTCCCCAGCCTACATGTGGATATTTATTTTGTTCTATATTCTGCTTTCAGAATTCATTACAATCTGTAAAGGGCCAGAACTAGCCTAAGACCTTAAACAATGCTGCAATCCTTCCTTTGGAAACATAAATGCAAAGATCAATTCCAAAGTGGCAGGATTGTTGCCAAGGGAAACTACTCATGAGTTCTTATGATATTTTTTTCTGAGCTGTACCCTGGTGCATTTTTTGATCTAAAATGTTTCTCTTACGTGGGGCTAAAGGTTTATTTGGCAAGCAGAATAGGGGTGGATTCCAAGCATCTCCACCTTTTCCAAACCCTGTGGCTGGCCTCATCCACCACTTGATCAAGTCAGATGCAGACAGCAGAAATGGCATTTACATTCAAGTTACTAAGGGGTGGTGGTAATAAGTGTGGCTCTGTCTTTTTCTATTTTTAATATGACCTTGATAACATATTACAGAGTTATAGCCATTTCCAAATGAAGCTTCATCTATTCAAATCACAAGGCCTTATTTCAACAGACTTCCTGATCCTGGAGCAAGGGAAAATATTTTTCTTAATGAAAAAACATGTAAAAATAATAACATTCAGAATGCTGTAAGGTACCATAAGTTATATGTCTTTTATCTGCCAACATAAAAATGCATATACAAGTTTGTGTGCATATACATTTATACATGTATATAGTCGAGATGCTTATTCATCTTATTTAGAAATTTGAATTGACATTTAAAAAGAAAAATTTAAAAATTTCACAGCTTTTTCTTAATTTTATCTTTAAAATTCTCTTCTAGGAGAAAGCTATGTGGCTAAGTACCATTTCAAAAAAGAAGAAACTGATCTTAAAGAACACAAAACAAAACAAAAAACCCACAGTTTCACAAGGTGGGTACAGGGAGGTGTCTCGGAGGTACAATACTTGTCTGGCATGCCTGGGTCATTGGGGGTCCAACACAAACACACACGCATTCACACACATACAGAGAGAGAGAGAGAGAGAGAGAGAGAGAGAGAGAGAGAGGGAGAGATGCAGGTACAAAGTGAGAATTGACATTTCTTCACTTATAACTTCTAAAATGTCAACTAGAAAAGGCACAAAATAGGATGAGAAAAGTCTCAGGAACACTAATATGACTGAAGCACATTACTTACTTGTGAATGTCTCACCTGTTTTTAGAGGGTGAGACTTTCCTGTTTCCAGGGTAATGATAGGTCAGGGAGTGGGTGACTCAGTACATGTAGGAGTGGAGTCACTGTACCTAAAGCATAGCTCTAGACAAGAAAGCATTAAAGATATAAAGAAGAAACAGCTACTTTATATCAGGAATGTTAGGATAACCTTGAAATCTGCATAAAGGTTGCTAACGCCCTCACTATTAGTGGAAGGACAGATCCACAAGTACACTGCAGAGCACAGAGGTCTCATCTTTACATCATCCCTTGGGGCAGGGCGTAGCTGTAGGGATTGCAAAGCAATCAGTTTGAGTATTTGTACAAGTCATGAGCAGAGAGTTAAAATAAGAGTTAAAATTAGACTCAAATTCTGAGGCTGGAGACTTTCTTTGTTTTGCTCAAAATTCAACTCAACCTTATTAAGATTTTTTTTAAAGGGATGTGCAGGCAATGCTGGTGAACAATAAGTTAACAGGCAGTTTATGTTCCTTCCCCTAAAGCTACAATTGTATGAAAGAGTCAGGAGCTAGCAAACCGATCGCCATTTTCTTGACATCTGTAGTGGGAATGTGAGTGTCATCTATTTTCCTTCTTCAAAAAGGATTCCTGCAATGCCTCTCATGGTGAGGAAATGGCAATGCGATTGATCACTTGAGGAAGTAAGCCATTGTAATGGATATTACACTCCTGTTAAAAGGTCATCCCCTTCATTAAGTAAGTCATTACAAGAGTTTCATCATTTTTCTGAAGATAAATAGAAGTAGAGGTAGAAATAATCAAGTTAAAAGTTTTCAAACATACACATACAGAGACACACATTCATGTATTCATATATATATATATATATATGTATATACATATATATATATGAATAATACATATGTTTGAGATAATGCCTCCTGATATAGCCCTTACCAGAAAGAAACTCATATATAAACTCAGTTGGCCTCCTGAGTGCTGGGATACAACCCCTGGCCCACCAACCCCACCAGTCATATATCTTTTTTACAAATATTTTGGAATTATTGTATTTTAGTTTTATAGTGTTAGTGGATGTGGGGGCTGTGTGCATCCCACAGCACAGCTGTGTGGTAAGAGGACAGTGTGCAGGAATCTGCTCCTCCATTTGACCATGTGGTCCCCGGGATCCAACAACAAATCAACAACAAATGCATAGGTTCCCAAGGTCATTTCTTCTGCTGCCTGGGCCCATGTGTCTGCCTCTGAGCATAACCACATTCTCTTTGATTAGCCGACAACACAAGACTCAGATTTTCTCTTTTTGTTCATCATAGCTTGGCTATTCATTGTATTTCTGTGGTTCCATATAAACTAAAGCCTCTTCCCCATTCCTCTGGTATTAGAGATTACACACTGAATCTGCAGATTAATTTATAGCATGAAGAAATTTGACTTATGTTACCATAACACAATATGCAAGGCAAGCTGATTATAACTAAAGTAGGGCTAGGGGAGATTGCTCTCACACCTGTATAAGTGTGAGAACTTGAGTTTGGAATCCCCAGAACCAACATAGCTAGGTGGGCTAGGGCATGCCTGCAATCCCAGCACTCCTACAGCAATATGGAAGATGGACACAGGGAAGCCCAGGAGACTCTCGGGAAACTTGCATGGCAGCTGGTGTGCTATACACAGGAGAGAACAAGAGACTGCCACACTGGCCAGATACCTCAGGGGGTAAGGACACTTGGCGTGGAACAGTACATCCTGAGCTCTGTCTGTGGAACTCCCTTAAAGATGGAAGGGGAGAACCAATTTTACAAAATTGTCTACCTCTATCACATTTGAACATACACTGAATGATAAATTTAATGTAAACTTTTTCTTTTCTTTTTAAAAATTTTTTAAATTCTTCTTTTATTTTTTTGGCACACACATTTATATTATTAGATGGGGAAAAAAAACTACATACAGCAAGAAGAACCACGAAACAATCCAGGATTATATGAATGTGTTTTGGCTAATTGTACTTGGCAACCTTAAAGAAAACATCTTTCTAATCTTGGCGACTCTAAAATTCTGAATGTAAGTCAGTATCTATCCTATCTCATCTCTGTCAACTTAAAACATCTATCTCGACCTAAAACTATCTTAACCCCTAAAGAACTAAGGTTAATTGTATGACTAAACTATCTGGTCTTCAACCCCATCAGAGACTTGAGAAGGAATGAAACTTAATTACTTGAGTGAACCGGAAATGCAGGTTAGCAGCTTCCAAAATGAGGTGGAAAATGACAGAGACAGTTTGCTGCCTGAAAAGTCCCCCCAAACCTACATAATATTGGAGCATCATCTTCATTCAGCCTTGGACTCAGGGATCTCTCTCTTTTCCTTTATCTTTCTTTCATAGATATGGAGATAGGGGTTGAAAAAAAAGAAGGGGGATATAAAAATATATAGGAATGATAAGATAAAAAGTAGGTTATTGACTATCCTCCTCAACCGAAGGCCTTATCTATTACTAACAAATAGACTATTTTTAATTCATTGGTATAGAAATTTTGTGTATTGATACAAAATTAGTTTAATTTTGATACTGGTATAGAATTCAAATTTAAGATTATTTTCCACATATATATGTGTGTGTACGTGTGTGTGTGTGTGTGTGTGTGTGTGTGTGTGTGTGTGTGTATTTCTACTCTAATATGAGGTATTGAACCCATACAACTCAATTATAATACAAAGCTTACTTCCAATGCCTTTAAAGTGCTATTGCAGGCTGTTTAAGATAATTAAGTAATACAAGCTAATTGTTAGTTGATCAAATCATGGCATGTCAACTACCAGCCTATTTTTATCACAAGATTATACATCCTAGGTTGAACAGATAGATATGATCCTATAGATAGATACAGTAAAATAGTTAGATAAAGTCTTCAAAGCCTCAGAGACCTACAGAATATGACACTTAAAGATTTTTTTTTATTCTAAAGATTCTCTAACAACAAGACAGGTTAACTCATAGCAACGCCGAGCCTACCTCAATGAAGATGATAAGCATCGAAGAATCTCCTTATGAAGATGGCTCCATATGTGGCAAACCAGCCACTGGGCAAAATGTTCTATTTCCTGCCACAGACATAGTTCTGCCTAAAAATATGGGCAAGCTTGGACATAGGCAGAGTCAACAGCTAAACTCTGCCAAGACAGGGTAAACGAGTACTCAATAGTTCCTGCCTCACAAATATGTCTGTCAGATACATTAGGCCAGAACCTTTTGAGAGGTCGTGTCTCAAACAAGGTGGAAAATAAAAACTTATCCCTAAGAATATCTTCTCATCACCACAAGTGCTGTAACTCATGGCATATACACAAATAGACAGACAGACAGCAGACAGACAGACAGCAGACACACATTAAGAGAGAGAGAGAGAGAGAGAGAGAGAGAGAGAGAGAGAGAGAGAGAGAGAGAGAGAGAGAGACAGACAGACAGACAGACAGACAGACAAACAGAGAGAAGTATCTGGCAAATGGGTTTACAGACTGACAGCAAAGTACTTTTTATGACAAGGACCTTATACATCTTGGCATGTTTTTATGCTTATTTCATGTTTCATGTTTATTTTCCAATATTTTGAAGTGCCCAATTTCTTGGGAGAGCTATTGATTGGCTGCGATCATGGTGGTTTTGCTCTTTGTTTGTTCCTAATTTCCATGTTTTTGTGACTTTCCCAAAGCTCCACCTGCTACTGGTTTCTCAAGTTATGTTCTCGTATCTATAAAGACACATGCGTAGTGTTAAGGGTCTTACATTCTTAAGAGCCATGTTCTTGGCTGATGTGCGATGTATCCTGAAGATGTTCCACATGAATGGGGAAAGTCCCTGTGTTGTGCTGGTGTTAAGGAAATACTCCTTCTGTCAGATTGTAGCTTAAGGAAAATGTTTCCTTGTTGATCTTCTTTTAAATCATCTGTCCACTGCTGGAAAAAATGACGCCGAAGGCTGTGACCCTATTGTTTACACACACCCTTCAGATCTGCTATGTACACTGACTGAATATTTAAGTGTGCCTGTGGCAAATGCACTCACATCTAGAAGAACTCTTATGTTTTTATTATTAACTGACCTCTTCACCACTGTGCAATACTCGTGTTTCCATTTTGTACTTTTAAACTAAAGTTGTCTTTTTATCTACTTTTGTGTCCCTTTGTTTTCTATTTCTTTCACTGTGTATAAAAACCCTACATTTTTACTCTACTACTGAGCAATATTTTATAAATTTAATTCCTCTCATGATTTCTATAATTTTATATTAGGTATTAAGTTATTGTATCTGTTACAGATTTTCAGTAACTTCTGACCTACATGCTAAATGTATAGTGTGATCATTAAATCATACAATATTCTGAATTCAAACATGTACTTCCTTATAACAAGGAGTTTTGTATTTATTTACTATGATTGAACATTTTTTTATTTAGGCTGCGAGAATTCTTTTTAGCATTTCCTATATGACAGGTCTGTGGGTGATGAACTAAAACTTCTCTTTTTTCATCAGATTTCCAGATTTGGAGTTCTAGGTTGGCAGGGTATTTCTCCGACAATTTGAATATGTCATTGTACTGTATCTTGACTTACCACAGGTTTGCTCATGTATTGCTACCAGCCTAAGGAAACACCTTTATATGTGATAAGTTTTGCTTACTGATGGACAAATTCTTTCTTTCTTAAAAATCTGTGTTCTGTTCAGGAAGTTGTTTCCTGTGCCAATGAGTTCCAGGCTCTTCCCTACTTTTTCTTCTAACAGATTTAGTGTCTCTGGTTTTATGTTGAGGTCTTTAATCTACTTTGCTGAAGGTGTTTATAAACTGTAGGAGTTCTCTGATGGAATTTGGGGGTCACTTATATACACTATCACATCATCTGCGAATAGAGTAATTTGACCTTTATTATGTTTAGGTATGTGCTTTGTATCCCTGATCTTTCCAAAACTTTAAACATGAATGGGTGTTGGATTTTTTCAAATGCTTTTTCTGCATCTAAGGAGATCATCATGTGATTTTTTTCTTTCAGTTTTTTATATGGTGGATTACATTGATGGATTTCTGTACATTGAACTATCCCCGCATGCCTGGAATGAAGCCTACTTGATCACAGTGAATAATATCTCTAATGTGTTCTTGGATTCGGTATTTTATTGAGTATTTTTTGCATCAATGTTCATAAGAGATATTGGTCTGAAATTCTGTTTCTTTGTTAGGTCTTTGTGAGGCTTAGGTATCAAAGTGACTGTGGCCTCATAGAATGAGTTTGGTAATGTTCCATCCACTACTATTTTGTGGAGTAGCTTGAAGAGTATTGGTATTAGATGTTCTTGGTACATTGGTATTAGATGTCTATTAGAAGGTCTAGTAGAATTCTGCACTGAAACCATCCAGCCCTGGGCTTTTTTTTTTTTTTTTCTTGTGAGGCTTTTAATGACTGCTTCTATTTCTGTAGGAGAACTAGGGCTATTTAATTTGTTTATCAGACATTGATTCAAATTGACAAGTGGAATCAATCAAGAAAATTGTCCATTTCCCTTTGAATTTCAAATTTTATGGCATATAAGCCTGTGAAGTTGGACCTAGGGGTTTTTTGTATTTCTTCAGTGTCTGTTGCTATGTTTCCCTTTTTATTTCTGATTTTGTTAATTTGGATAGTGCCTTTAGTTAGTTTGGCTAACAGTTTGTCTATCTTGTTGTTTTTCGCAAAGAACCAGCTCCTGGTTTTGTTGATTCTGTGAATAGTTCTCTTTGTTTCTATTTTATTGATTTCAGCCCTGAGTTTGAGTATTTCCAGCCATCTACTCTGCTTGGCTGTTTCTGCTTCTTTTTTCCTTCATCTCATTGTTTGTATTTCCTGAATTTCTTCAAGTGATTTCTTCATTTCCTCTATAGGCCCCTTTAGTGTCCTCAATCTGTTTGGCTACATCTTCCTGCATTTATTTAAGTATTTTATTCTTTTCCTCCATTGTTATCTTCATTACTAAGTATTTGAGGTCATTTTCTTATGCTTCAGTTGTATTTGAGTTTCCAGTGTTGAATTCTTTGGGATAGCTGGATTCTGAAGATGCCATATTGTTTGGGTTTTTGTTGTTTGTATTTTTATGCTGGGCTTTAGCTATCTTCCTGTTTCTGACATTGGGAGGTAGTTTCTGGTATCCTTCACTGGTTTTTTGAGAGCAGTTCTTTGGTTAATGTCCATAGGTCAAGAAACCTCACCTGTGTGGATCAGGGATTCCTTCTCTCGATCAGGCAGGTGACCTGGTTTCAGCTCCAGGGGACTCTGTTGCACACCTTGAGCTCCCCACTGGGTCAACAGAGGCTAATGCTGGTGCTCTGCAGCCCAAGGATCAGTTTGTAGGTATAGCCCATTATCCTGCCTTTGGCTGGGCTTTAGAAACCCTTCCCTCGGGCACTGGAGTTTTGGGGGCCTAGGTTCGGTTCTACCTGAGAGAGCAGATACCACTCTCTGGCTTGTGGGAGATGGCTAGGCTTTCATAAAATCCCTTCAGGGCGGTTCAGCCCCACCTAAGATTGCAGGAACAGCTGCCTGGGTTGGGACAGCTGGCTAGGTCCCTGCCTTAGATCAGTCAGCCAGAGAGTATGGATATGTAGCTGTATCTGGATAAAGTGTCCACAGTGTAGGCCCTGGGTCTCTCCATGGATTGATGGGATGATCTGAGGTCAGATTTATGCCAGATCCACACTCTTGGCTCCCCCTGGGCTAGCAGACACTGATGGTGTTTCTTTTTGGCCCATGGATCAGTCAGAAAGGGAGAGAGAAAGAGTGCTCTGGGCTTTGGATACAGTGCCTGCATGGCTATCAGCCCCTGGGGCTTTCTGTGGATTGCTGTGGGTGGTTCACCCATTTTCCTGGGTTCTAACCAGGCCATCAGATCCAGACACTGGTGCTTTACTGCCCACAGTCCAGTCCTAAACACCAAGTCTGTGATATAGAGCAGGGCTGAAGTTCACAGGCAAGTATGGGTCCCGACTCTGTGGACTCGGCACCCATCCTCTATGGGCCGGTTGGATGGCCTGAGGCCAGACTCATCTATTCTCTTTGCTGTGTGGACCCCGCCCCCTGGGATCTCTAGGTCTTGCAGTCTGTAGCTCCCAATTGGCTCCCTAGTCTCTGTATTGGAGATCAGATACTGTGCATGTTCGATGCTGCCATCTTGTATCCTTACTACAGTTTTTTTTTTAATACATTCTTTGGTTGAGGGATATCTGGGTTGTTTTAAGTATCTGTCCATTACAAATAGCTCTGTTATGAACATAGATGAGCAAATGTTTGTGTTGTATGGCAGAGCATCTTTTGGGTATATGCCCAGGAGTGGTATAGCAACAGTACCCAGTAGTCCCAATCTGTTTGACCAGTCTCGTAGAGCTGAGATCTGAACACATCCCATCCTTGGGAACCACAGACAGGACAATGGCCTTTTATATACACTCCAGGAGGATAAAATGAGGAGAACATGGTTTGAGCCTCAGCTATAACCTAGCACATGTGACTTTAGCTATTTTCTTAGTATAGAGCAATCAGTATGTAAAATCTAACCAGGACTACTCTAAGACCAGAAATTTATTGTCTTTGCTTCTACTAGGTCATTTCAGAGCTGAGATATAGAATAATGGAGAATGAAACATGGGGCTACAGAAAACAGATTGACATTATGCTATCAGTGTTCAAAATTAACTTAGAATCAATTTGTATTTCTGAGAATTTATGTTTGTAACTCTATTTATTTGCTTCTATTTTATCTTCCCAGGTTATGATGTATACTTATGGGCAATAGTGTTTCATGAGTTTTATCCTTTATATGTAAAAGCATGATTTTATATAAAAGCTTCATAAATAATATAAAAACACTAACTACTTTCCCCTCTCACATTACCTTTTCATTATTTCTAACAGGGAAAATTTAGCCTACTGAGGTGACCCTGTACCATAGAGATAAGCACAAACAAGTGTAGACGGATCAATAAATAAGGTTGTTTCTTTCACACGATAGCCTTTACATGTAATTGTAGCTGAATGGTAGCATTTCTGTGCTGGCAGTTTTAAATGTCTGTGTTAAACATCAATAATTCCTATACTACTGGTATTAAGATAAAAAATTTAAGACAGATTTCTAGAACTCAAGCATGATTTAACTTTATTATGGACTCCGAAGCATGATGAGAGAAATGCACACAGCAATGACAGCATAACTAGGGTCAAAAATCTATTCTCACACATTAAAGGGCATAAAAGATTTACTAGACCAACTTTTATTTTAGCAAGGGGGGAAAACTGAGCCAAAAATATTAACTGACTCACTTTAGATTACAAAGGTAGTGCCAGGACACCAGAGCCTTATGCTTGTTTTGAATGTTTGCCTATTACAGTGTATTGACAATTGAAAACAATTGCCTTGACTGAGTCACAAACAATTTGAAGACATCAAGGATACATACCAGGGATCTCTCTAGAATGAGAATCAGAACTTCCCATTAAGGGTTTGGTTTTTGTTTGTTTGTCATTCCCTGTCTCTAAAAGGGAATGATCAAAACTTCCAGAGAGCAGCTGCAGGCAGGTATTTATCTTATTTACATCATGCTTTCAAATGTCTGTCACATGAAACATAGTTGGCAATCTCCAACCTATAAAACTACATTTGACTAAGATCTTTTTTGATGCTATAAACATTTGACTTTGACTCTTATCATTCAGTCATCTAATATTGGATCCTGAAAGCACATGGCCAAGTGCAAAGAAAAAATATACTCTTTTATTAAGAGCCCAGAGAGTCACCTTTGAATAATGTGATGCATGTCCCTGTTTTTAAAAAGTGCCTCTTCCTTTTGGAAATTTGTGGGGGTTTTGTTTGTTTGCTTGCTTGTTTTGTAAATATGTGCATATGTTGTCTGCCAAATTAATCTGCTAAGAAGTAAGACAGAGAAAAATTTTCATAACTACTCATTGTCAGAGCTACAGTACACAGCCATTTTTGTTAAGTGCCATGGCATCTTGTACTTGGCTTGAAAAAAAATTCCCATTCAAAACACTGCAAAAACATATTTAAATACCTTGGTTTTTATTAATTAACATGTTTTGTGTTTCTTAATCATCATCTTGTCCATTATTTAGGCCTTACCACACACCATGCTGCTCAATCTGCCTACATTATCACTTAGAATGTCTAATGCTTCTGTAATTATGAAGAGGATTTTTGCAAAACTTAACAAAGCTCCCTGTGAATGCATCCTATGAGCCACCAGCCTTATATTTATCTGAAATGTATATTTGCACAGGAATTAAATGAAATATATACATATTCATGATGGAGTTAATTATGATACAAAAGTAATTTAAAATTCGAAATATCTAGCCACGGGAAGGTGGCAGAACACACTAATACATATACAAAATGGAGTATCCTATAACTGTGTATAAGGAAAAGAACATTTTAATAAAAAAAAAGTATGGAGTAATCAGGATAAGTTGTCATATTAAAGTAATAAGGAATCTAATTCTGTTTGATATTTTAAATTCTGACATGAGCTTTATCTACTCAATGTGTCTTGAAATTTTTCTTTGGCTTTATTTGTACCATTGTTTTACTTAAAATGTAGACCATACTAATTAACTTATATTGCTTTGAAATAAGTAATTCTATTTCTTACTATAATAGTAAGGTCATGGCATTACTCTCAAAGTGCAAGATTTTAAAAGAATAAGTGACCGGTTGTGTTGAGAGTATCTGGATGCTGATTAGTTGTTCATATCCTGGTTTGGGCCCACATCATGAACTCTTGATTTGCCAATCATTGTGACACAGGAAAAGCATCTACCAGAGTAAACATGTATATGTCCTTATAGGCATAGGAGAATGGATATTGTTCAGGTAAGAACCACAAATATCCACTTTGTTAGTATTGTTTCATATTATTTATATCTTTTGGCAGCATACCTGTCATCTTTCTGAAGTCATGGTTCTGTAATCAATTCCAAGCCAACATCTTTCACTAACAGATGATGTGTCTGACTCTGTTGGCATTCTAACTAACAATTCCACTTACCTATGCCATTCATTGATATCCTTTCTCTACAACAGTGGTTATATCTATGGTCAACACAAACTCAAGTTTTCTTGACACCAATTATACAATACACATGCATGAGTACCTGCAAAGCATTTCTTACTCTTTTACACCAAATTTTTTTATTTAAAAAGTATGTGAAAAGCATGATCAAGTGAGGTACTGTTATTACCTCACATCAGATAAAATAACCAAGCCTTAGAAGAGAGACACAATTTTTCAAGGTTCCACAAACTGGATGCTCATAGAAGTACATAATACAACAAAATGGAATGCATCATCTTTTTTATATAGAATCATAGAACTATAGTATTTGTTTTAGTGTGTGTGGTATTAAATGCATCCAATTGCCTTGGTTAAGCAATAACCCATTCCACTAAGGTGTATGCAAACTTGTATTACTCTGCACATTTAGTGCACATGCACATGAACACACACATTATATATATGCTATCAATAAGTGGTCCTAAATGAATCACATCTGATCCAAATTAGTATTCAGGCTATCACCATAGCCATCATCTTAGAAAGTTATTATTCTTATGTTGTTTTCACAAGGAAAGGTCTGTGTGGTTCAATCCATAAAAGAGAGGTTATATTCCCTACTCTTGAACGGAGGTTTATTTCTCCTGGTGATGCAAGACCAAGAACTGCTGCTTAGGAGCTAACCTTCAAGTGATTGCATATAACCACATAAGCCAGGTTCAGAAATACAAGACACCATGTAGGAATTACAATACTTGGAGATATATAACCTCATTGAACCCTTTGTATCTCAAGATTGCTTTTCCATAGCATAAACTATGTTAATAAAATAATTTATAGATGGACATTTTTTAAAGAATCTCAGATAATGGGCACAGAAAAATTTGAGAGCACAGCATATCTTTGTCTTTACCTAATAACATTAAGTCCAGTCAGTTTCAAACTCTAAGCTTTTTAATTGAAAAGAGGACCGGAATTCCCCTTCACAATTCATGAACATACCTAGTATGAACACCCTGACCCTCAATCTTGACGTTCTGGTGAGATTCCTCACCATGCAGTTACAGGATCTTTATGCGACTTCAAAGCTAATGACTGAAACCTTCCTTGGCTGATGACTTTTTTCCTAAACAAAACGCTTTTGGTGGAGACTTTACAGAGCTCTCATAGAATGCTCCTCTGTGGCCCGAGTTTCTTTGATTGTTGAGTGTCAAGCAAGCTCAGGACAAAAAAAAAAAAAAAGCTGTGATGGCAGCAGGCATTGCTTTATGCATTTGGTTAATCTGGAGGCTGTAGTAAAGTTCACACTTGTTTAACTGGACATGACTCAAAGACTTCCATTTATTGCCAGAGCAAGTGCTGTAAAGCCTAAGGGGTAGGAATGATACTGAAACAAAGTCCTGGAAATACAACAAGCTAGGATGAGAGAGCCATACAGAAGCCCATACTCAACCAGATTGTTTTAGTGGCAAAGGCCAAGCAGCAAACATCTGTGTGATCCTTAAGCTGAAACAGAGGACAACCAGAGTTTTAGAAAATCCTGCAGTGAGAATCACTTAATGCGAGTCCAGACACTCATTTGCAATCATGGAACAAGAAGAAAGCAAAATTCTTCTTGAGCTGAGCAGACCCACAGAGCTGTTTGCAAAGTCAGGACCACTTCGGGCGACGCTCACACGGCTGCTCTCCTGTGGCCTCATTAGCTTGCTTTGCAAAGGTGCAGGCTGGAGCAGTGCCCTAGATTCCCACACACCAACTCTGACACTTTATAAAGCACTTTCAGCCCTGACAAGATCAAAACCTCAGCATTCTTTCAAATCTCATAATAACTCCCAAACATCCCTGGCTCAGGCTGCGAAAATTGAAAGTGATCGAGCACTTAGTAGATTTGAAGAAATAAAATAAAATAAAACAACCTTGGGAATTATGTGTTTGTCCTCTTCCCTCCTATAGCATGAAACATCCAATTGATTTTAATAACTCATTTTCCCCTGTAGAAAACAAAGTACAGCCTCCAAGACTGGACTCTTGGCCAGAGCCACAGGCTGGGATGTTGGCAACCTTACCTGTGTTCTGTGGTTGCCCTGTTAAACCATAGGCTTTCAGCCAAAACCTCCTCTGCTTTTGCCTTGAGGTCAATATGAGGCATGTCGGCACTGTGTGTTGATTAGAGCCTTGTTTACTGATGTGGTGGCAATGCAGAGGAATTTGAGCATATGTTGCTGAGCCTCTAGTCTGGGCTGCAGCTTATATGAAGATGATGGTTTCTGTTCCTTTAGCTTTTTTTGCAAAATGAAAACATATCCCTTTTACAATCTTCACAATAAATGGTGGTAAATGTATCCTCGTGTGCCACACTATGCCATATTATTCATTTAGATCTTTATTATGATTAAAAACACCACGTTAAATTTTTCATTTGAAGCACACTGTTAAGCAGTGAGACACATAGCCACATTTCTATGCTACAAATTTTCAGAACCTTCTCCTTTTGCCAAGATGAAACTCCATATTAAAAAATCATGAATTCTTCCCTTCTCTCTCAGCCCTTGACAAATATCTTCCTACTTTCCGTTTCTATGATTCCTACCACTTGAGATACTTCCCAAGTGCAATTGTACAGCACTGGTTTTGTGTAACATAAGTCCCTTGAGTTTCATCTATGCTACTGCATAGTTATTCTAAAGGCTGCTTAATAGTCTATTATATTTATGTAGCACATTTTGATCATCTCTTCACCTGTCAATGGGCATCTACGTATTTCCAACCTATACACCATTGTGAACAATGCTTGGATCACATGGCTATGCAAAGTCTCCTTAAGATTTCTCCCTTGAATTCTTTTTTAGAATGTAACTTTGTATAAATATGTTCTTTTACCAAAAAAAAAAAAAAAAAAAAAAAAAAAGAAGCGCACGTGTCAAGCCTACAAATTATGAGTAAGGTGGATCCTGGGAAAAGGGTTTCCAGTTACTTGCATCCTGTCCACATCGATGTAGTCAGCTTTTCAAGCAGATCCAATACCCTTGCTGGTGATTGTTTTCTTTTTCATTGTAGAAATCAGGATTTTCAGTCCAGCTTTGACTTTCTTAACAAATTACTAGTGATAGCTCTGAAGAAGATAGGAGAGATGAATGGCACCTTGGTTAACAGATGCTGTTGCAGAACTTCATGTTTTTCATGCCAATGTGAATACCTTTGACTATAAGTGAAAGACCGGAGATTTCTGGATCATATGGTGTGTTCGATTAAATGAAAATTGTCCACCAGAGGCTTGTGTATTGGATACTTAGTATCAAGTTTGTGGGGCGTTTGAAACTTTTAATGGAGGAAGCACATCACTGGGAATGGGTTTTTGAGAGTTTATAGACTTGCTGTACCTTCATTCAATTCTTGCCGTTTGCTCCCAGTGTGTGCTTAAGATGTGATCTCTCAGCCTCCAGCTCTGGCTGCCTCCAGCCATGCCTTCCCTGTGATTGTGGACACAATCCCTCTGGAATCTTAAGCCAGAATAAACACTTTTGTCTGTAAGTTGCCTTTGGTCATGGTATTTTTTACAGTGCCAAAAACAAAACAAGACAAGACAAAAAAAAAAAAAAACCACAAAAAGCAAAACAAACAAACCTCCCATTCTCTCCTCTCTCTCTCTCTCTCTCTCTCTCTCTCTCTCTCTCTCTCTCTCTCACTCTCTCTCTCTCTCTCTCTCTCTCGTGTGTGTGTGTGTGTGTGTGTGTGTGTGTGTGTGTGTGTGCGCGCGCGTGCGCGCGCGCACACACACAGAGGTCATCTCTCTTCTTGTACTATGTGTGTTTGTGTGTGTAATTTCACTTTCTAAAGGAGGCCAGAAGAGGGCATCCCATTCCCTGGGGCCAAGGTTCCTGGTAGTTGTGAACTGCCTGATGTGACCTCTGGGAAGCACGTTTGGAGGCTCTGGAAGAGCAGTTAGTGCTTTTAGTCACTGAGTCATTTCTCCGGCCTCTTAAAAGATTTGTTCTAAAAATTAACCAAGTCCCTTGAATTAGGTGAAAGCCATTTGACGTTCTGTATGTTTTATGAATTTCCTTATATTCTTTAGTTGTTCCCCACTCAAACTTGGAAAAGGCATTTCCTCTCTTATTACTAATGGAAAGTCAATGGCATCCCATTTATGCAGGATAATTAATAAATGGCCTTAAAAGTCTGCACATGTGTGTCCCTCCATTATGCTTTTGGGAAGATATCCTAAGGGAATCACCAAGAACATATGCAAAAATTATTTACCATATTTTAAAGGCTTTGCTTTTAAATTGGCTGGTTAAAGACATCATAAGTATTTGACAGTCTGGATTGTTTCAGTAAATAATGGCTATTAGGAAACATTTCTGTGGAGAATGATTAATGGCATATAAAGATGTTCATAATTAGTTTCAACACAAAGACAGAGTAGGAAGCACTGCACAGTCCATATGTCATTTTAATAAAAAATGTGGAAATATCCTTTGATAAATTCCAAGTGTATGAAAGATTTAAGTATTTTATCCATGGTGTAAAGTACTAAAGGAGATTTCATCCCCACAGAACAAAAACATATATCACATCCCTAATTATGTCAGCTTTATGACATAAATAATGTGGTCAGCATATATTGTACACATCATTTATTTTTGTTTATTCCTTATGACATAAGTGATGACTGGATAAAACCCATATGTTAAAAGATACACTGCCGCAAATCACTTTACTGTAAAAACATATTCCAAGTTACCTTAAAGTCATAACCAACAAGTTGTAGCGTTATCATTCTTGATGAAAGAAATATGAGGTATGATTGAAAAAAAGGAAGAAAGACAGAAAAGGAAGGAAGGAAGGAAGAAATAAAGAAAGAAAGAATAGTAAAGATAGCTCTTACCTCAAAGGAGAAAATATGAAAACCATGGCCTGGGAATATGGACATAGATTTGGGTTTCCACAAATGCCATATTCAAATGTGGTAATAGTTCAATGAATTTTTATAGTAATATAACAAAGAATATAACAAACCAGTAAAGACACTTGTAGAGTACATTGGTTGGTACATCAGGTAGGCAGGTTGTAGGAAAACAGGGAGATCTCACTACAGATTTCAGATTTTTTTCTGATGGCATTCTTTAGTATTTTGGTTTGCAGAAGTCTTTTTGTACCATTCTAAGGGTTTACCTAATAGTCACAAAGATTTCAGGTTATGTCTAGAAGAGGGTAACACTTGGGTATTCAGAAGAATAAAGATGGTCTAAGAAAATGCAGTTCTAGATGTGCAGCCTTCCCATTTCTTCATGTCCCTGAAGATCAACTTGGGTGTCACAGCTCCTTTCCAAGAATTATTTTATACAGTGTCAAAAATTTGGATTTTTAAAAAAATCCTTTAAAAATCCTTTATTTTATTCAATGGGACCCAATATTTATATCACCTAGCTGCTGTATAAATTATGTTCAAAGATTATTGTGCTGACTATGTAGACCAGTTATCTGGAAGATTCAATGGATGTTACAGTTGTAAAAGTCTGTAATGAGTTGATACACAAAGCCTGAATTTACTAGTAAACCATAATTTGGATTTTAGATCCAGAATCTAAGCATAGAATAAAAATAGATTGTTAAAAGTCAAGAGGAAGGCATTTGATATCCCTCAATTATTTTAATAGAGAGGTTATACAAAGAAATGGGTCAGGAGATATAGATTAAAGAGACCAAGGGTGTTTTAGACCTGGGGAAAACAGCTCCAGATTTTCCCAGCACTATTCAATTCTTATCTGCTGTAGGATATGGCTGGCATAACCTGCCCTCTACCCTGAACTTTGCAGAGCAGAGGCTTTTCCTTCCCCTTCACCATGTAATCTGGACATTTTGTTGCTCTTCCTTTCTCTCTGTCTCTCTCTCTCTGTTTCTCTCTCTGTCTCTCTCTCTGCCCCATTTCCCTCTCCCTCTCCTTCTCCCTCTCCCTCCCTTTATGGTCACTCAGGCCCTAACTTTTCTTCCCTTCTATCCCCATACTTCTATAATAAATCTCTCCATATCAGATCTGTTTTCTTACTTACTCTATTTAATGAAAACAATTGGGGTTGAAACACAATGCGCTCTTCTGTTGTCTTCACTTCAGACTCCCATACAAAAAATTTTTTTTCCTTCCTATATCCCTTCATCTTTGTGTAAGCTTTTTAGTGACCTTCCCACCATCACCTACTCCACAAGAATCAGCTTTCTCAAGATGGTCACTTAGACAAGCAGCTATGCCCAGTACCTCTGATTTGTGCTTATATGCCAACAAAAGGCAACTATGATAAACCACAGAGGCAGACACGAGACTGGATACAACTCCTAGGGCTGAGAACAGATAAATAACATTGAACTTATCAGAAATGAGAAGTTTCAAAAAAGTCCCATGACAGTGAGGATTTAGGTGTCTAAGCCAAGGCCTATCCTGAGAAGAGCTAATGCTTGTAAATGCTAGGAGAGGTCCCATCAAGCAGAAATCTACCCTTGAAGAAAAGGAAGGTGTTATGACTTTTACTCTGTGGATGTGAGAAGATGTTAGAAGCTGACATCAACAAATGGAAAAACCAGAACATGCCCTAATTCTAGAACTCATGCTGAGAGGTAGGATGGAGCAGAGTAAGAAAAGACAAGGCTTTTTTCCAGCCCAGCACTTTCCAGTTGTCTTATACTTTAGTGGGAAGGAAATAGTAGTCAGGAATCAATCACAAATGGGGATATGCCTCCCTAAATTCAGCCACAGTAATGCAAAAGAAGAAAAGTTGTTGAGTGATTCTTGTGTTCAACGACAACGTATCCATAAAATAATGTATGTATGTATGTATGTATGTATGTATGTATGTATGTATGTATATATACACTCTAACATGTTCAATGAGGGTTTCCCTTCACAGTAAGAGAATGAATATACAAATGACTTAATATTCATAGCAATTTCTGGTGTTTTCCAACTCTTAAAAAGGTGACAATTTTTCTCTCATTACAGAAAAGGGCTAACTTGGATGACTAGCCTGTTAAGTGATATCATCTAACATTTAGATATAAAAACCTCTGGTATATTTTCAGGACCTCTCAGAAAAAAATTTCTCATTCACAACAATTCTCCTAATAGCATCAGGAAGAAAACACAAACTTTTGTTTTCCTGGCTAAACAATGAATAATGAGGATCATATGGACACATACCGTAAGACTAAAGAATATTTTTTTTCTTTTTAAATGTAGTAATAGTTGTGTGCAAGAGGTTAGCATGGGTTTAAGTAAGGTTTTCAGAACAAATCTAAATTAATAATTTCCTGGTTAAAAGTTTTGAAACACTATTCACAATGAAAACTAGAAAAACATTTGTTAGCGAAAATGTATTTTCTAAGGACATTAACATATTACAATTATAGGTATTGCTGTAGTTGATTTCTTTGATGTCTTCCAGTGTTATTCTTGGTGTGATGAATGTATTCATTCCCTTCCCGCCATCAATACCACAAACACAGTGATTATTGAGCATTTGCTACCTGATCTCTATATATAATATATGCAAATGAGATTTCTCCTCATAACAATATTATGAGAGTGGTGCTTTTCTTCTCCCTTTGTATATTTTTGTGTGTGCTCATCATAAATGGTTTAACCACTTGCCAAAGATCTGTAGCAAAGGCAGAAACAGGGGTTTAAAGGAGCTTAATTTCTTAAGAGCCTTAGATTATTACAGTGCAATATCATGTCATTAATCAGTTTATGTTGTTTTACAATTGACCTGTTTAAACTCTATTATAATGTTAATCACTTTGAGGTCTTATATTGATCAACTGAAGCCCTCATTATTTGTGGTCTCACTGTGTCACTTCTTCTGTAGGTTTATATGTGTAACATCCTTAAATTATTAAAACACAGTACAGTACGGTACATTTCACTGCTTTTTCCTTTCATAGTGTAAATTAAGTTATGGCAAAGCTGCTAATTTCCAAACAATAAAAACAGCGCAAGATTTCACATATAAAGTACATCCTTTTACAGAGAACTTTAATTGCTCAAATAATTTAAATAGTGAAATATTGGGCCAGCCAGATGGCTCTCTGGTCCTAGGGCACACATGGTTGGTTGAGAGAACTGATGCCCTTAGATTCTGACCAGATGATCTAGTTAGCTAGGTTGCCCAGTAAATTCCCTGCATCTGCCTCCCAAGAGCCAATGTTACAAAGCTTGTCTGGATCTTCTACGGGTTATTGGTATCTGATACTTACCCAGGAAGCCCTTTATCCACACAGTCAGCTTTCCACCCCTGCCCTGCATTTTGGTACAAGGAATTTCCTATAGCTGCAGGCCTGTGTGCCAGATGTTAGCAACACTATTATTGCTACTGTGCTACCCTGTAGCCATCAAACTGATCATTGAACCCCTTTTCAAGAGTTCAAATGCCACCTATGACTGTAAAGGTCTATCCACATATAATATGAAGCCAGCAAAGCACTCAAGTAAAGATACAACAACTTATGGCTTCTGATGATGAAAGAATGAAGTTCTTCCCGTATGTGTGTTGATGGGTCTTCATTAAGGAGAATGGCTATTTTAATATCAGTTTCTGGTAAACAGAGAATTCTGGGACAAGAGTAGGAGACCTGGCCTAATGCTTTGGATAAAGAAGGAACTAGGCATTCCTTTCTGAATTTCTTCTGTCAGTTCTGGTCTGAAAGGAGGCTAGACATGTGAGCAGGTAAGAGGTATGCATTCTCATATGCACAAAGTCAGAGGCCAGTCAACTGGGGATATATAAATAATCTCAAGGGTCATAACGTTAATAAGGCAAGAAATGGGGGAAAATCTAGCTATTTATTCAAATTAAACCCAACTATGTCGTAAAACAAATGTAGGGAGCTATGTGTTCCTGAATTCCACAAATATTAAGAAAAAGGTTGAAAGTGGTTCTAACAGTGTTCATTTTCAGCTGGACAACATTTGGAATACAATTCCCTAGGAGAAAAGCCTCCAGGAAAATCTGAGAAAGATTATGTATCCTGTGGACACGCCTGTGAGGGATTAACTTCATTAGACTCATTGATATGAGAAGATTCATCTTACTTGTTGGCAGGACTATGCCTTGGGTAAGGATTGTATATTGTATAAATGGAGAAAGTGGGCTGAACACCACCACTATTCACGGCTCCCTGAGTACTGATTCTATGTGACCAGTGGCTTTAACTGCCTGTTGCCTTAGCTTCCATGCTATGATGGAAGTACATAGTTCCAGTACCCTAGAACCATGGCCTAACAAGTTCCTTTTCCTTTGAGTTGGTTTGGTCATGATATCTTATCACTGCCATGGAAAGCATACCTAAAACACTGGTAGTCTTGTGCTGACTTGAGAAAGTACTTAGAAAAAGAAACTTGAAGCACAAAATCCAGAGACTCTTTTCTATGATCATCATTGAAAAATCCAGCTTTGATTATAAAAGAAAAAACAGTAAATTGTGCTGATTGGACTACGTTAGATGGAGATTAGCAACCACTGTCTGAGGGGAAAGAGTGATGTGTATGCATTTAACTGGTTAAAAAAACCTAACAACAATGGATTTTATGATACATGAAATATTTATGAAGCTAGATTCCCAGCCTACACAAATCACATCTTTTTGGGACATAGGAAGACTCATTAGTTTATAATATGGTTCCACAATTGACTATGGAATAGAGGCCTAGTAGGAACAGAAGCCACAGAGTCTAAAGTATGTCCTACCACTCCTTTCATTGAAGTTTGACAACTCTTAAAAATAACCAATAGAGTACCCTTCGAGTATGTGCTCACTATCAAAATTGTCTAATTACTCTGGAGTATTTGTGTAATTTTGCTGATACATCACTTGGGACAACTGCCAAGTGTTTAAATGCATTATTTTAGCAGGTTCCCTCAAGAAGGGTTGGGTAGGTTTCTGTTTGCTCTCTTGGGCTACAGATGCTTATTTTCATTGGGAGTTGATTATAAGTTATTATTGGTTTTATACAGAGAGAAAACTAGGTTGGACTCAGGGACGTCTCTCTTTTCCTTTATCATTCTTTCATAGGTAAGGAGATAGGAACTGAAAAAAGAAAGAAGGATACAGAAACATATAGGGATGATAGAACAAAAAGTAGATCATTGAATCTACTCCCCAACTTAAGGCCTTATCTGTTACTCGCCAATAAGGTTATTTTTTAATTCATTGGTATAGAATTTTGTATATTGATGAAAAATAAGTTTAATTTTTATACATTGGTATAGAATTCAAATTTAAGATTATTCTCCACACACATATATATTTCTACTCTAATATGAGGTATTGTTTCCATCTAACTCAATTATAATACAAGGTTTGCTTCCAATACCTTGAAATTGGTATTGCAGGCTGTTTAGGATAATTAAGTAATACAAGATAATTGTTAGTTGATCAAATCATGGTCATGTCAGTTACTAGTCTAGTTTTATCACAAGAATATATAACCTAGGTTTAACAGATAGATATGACTCTATAGATATATAAAGTAAAATAGATAAGATCCTCAAAAGCCTCAGAGACCTACAGAATATGACATCTAAAGTTTTTAAATTATTCTAAAGATTCTTTGACAACAAGACAGGTTAACTCCTGGCAGCAACCAGCCTACCTCAAAGAAGATGATGAGCATCAAAGAATCTCCTTATGGAGATGGCTTCAAATGTGGCAAACAAGTCACTGTGCAAAAATCCTCATTTCTGCCACAGACAGAATTCTGCCTAAAAATGGACAAACTTGGATGCAGGCAGAGTTGACAGCCAAACCTCTGCCAAGACAGGGTAAACAAATCCTCAATAGTTCCTGCCTCACAAATATGTCTGTCAGATATATTGGGCCAGAAGGCTGAAGATGACGCTCCAAGATTATAGAGTGTTTTGGATGACTGTTCAGGTGGCAAACTGTCTCTGTCATTTTTTCATTTTGGAAGCTGCTAACCTGCACTTCCAGTTAACTCAGATAATTAAGTTTTAGTCCTTCTCAAGTCTCTGATGGGGTTGAAGATGAGATAATTTAGTCTTACAAGTAAGCTTAGTTGGTTAGGGGTTAAGATGATTTTTTTAGATCTAGTAGATGTTTTAAGTTAATAGAGATAAGATATAATAGATATTAATTTTTATTCAGAATTTTAGACTCAACATGATAGGAAAAATGTTTACTTCAAGGTTGCCAAATACAATTAGCCGAAACACTATGAATGTAACATTTATATAATTCCTGATTGTTTCATGGTTCTTCCTGAAGTATGTAGTTTATTTTTTATGTGTATTAATATAAGTGTATATGTTTAAAAAAGAAATATAATAAAAATTCAGAAGGAAAACAAAGATCACCCCCTTTAAGAGACTACCCCAACATTCTCAAACTATCTATTCTAATTGTCCCTAGCCTACAAAACAGCACTCCTCTTAGCAAGAAGAGATAACTGGCCTTTCTCTTTAGATTCTTAAGTCTCTAGACCTCAAGTGACCTGCTGATTTCCTCAAACATTGTCATTCATCTTAGAAGTGCATCGCCAGTAAAGCTTCTGTCTTCCTGCTGCTGTGTCTCTTTTTCCAATGTTGAGAAGGAAGGCAGATGGAACTAAATAAGGCATTCGCAAGCCTCTCTGTGGGCTGCTGATGGCCAGCCTGGCTCTCCTTCAACTCAGCTGCAAAAAGTGATTGGCTGGTTGCCACGGAGGGAGCCCCGGAGCAGGAGCACTCAGCTGTGATTCTGACCGACAGCTTCCTTGTCTGTCTTAAGGTTTCCTACTTTGTTATACAGTTCCTAATTTGTTAATACAGTTAAGGTTGTAACTGTATAACAAATAAGGATGGGAACTAAAGAGCCATGAATGGCTTTTTTTCTGTTTGCCTCAATAGGTGATGGGGTGAAGCTGGGACACAGATAAATAACCCTGGGCAATAAAGACAGAAGCGACATAGATGGACAGAATAAATTGGTAGGCATATTCTCCATTCACATCCTAGGAATCCTGGAGTTTAATTTCAACACAGCTCTCACAGGTTTGTTCTGGGAATGACGCGGGTGTAATCTCATTATGAAGGAGTAAACACATTGACATTCTTGTTAATACATGTGCCTTTGATGAGCTTATTCTTTTTAACGCATCTTTGTTGTTTAGTCACCAGTGTTCTAACACATGAAAGTCTAGAACTTTTACTCAAGGAACATTCGCATCCCAAAATGGAAACCTCAATTTAGTATCTTGCTGTCCTTTCCGAAATTCTTTGTATAATACAACTCTTGTTGTTGTTGTTGTTGTTGTTATTATTATTATTATTATTATTATTATTATTATTATTATTATTATTTATTGGCTTTTTGATACAGGATATTTCTACATAGCCTTGGCTGTCCTGAACTCACTTTGTAGACCAGGCTTGTCTGGAACTCACAGAGACCCACCTGCCTCTGCCTCCTGAATGCTGAGATCAAACTCGTGCGCTACCACGCCTAGCCATAACTTCAGTTATTAGAGAAGGTAACAGGTGGCACACTGCTATTATTTTATGCATCACATACTCTCCAAAGCCAAGAACACTGTCAGTGACGTAAAACATGGCTCACCCTTTGATGCGCTCATCTAACTTAGACAATCATTGGGAAAAGCAATGAACTTTAAGTTCTCCATCTGTATTGCATGAAATGTATAAAAGTTGTACATAGTCAAGGTGATATTACTCAGGGAAGAACATTTCTCCGAAGATTATGCTCTCAGATTTTAAGTATTAAAGGAAAGCAATGGAAGGTAATTCCTCCCCATGGATTTGAATTGGTTTAGGAGTAGAAAAATCTCTCTAGCTAGTACAAGTGCTCCTGTAGAACAGCGCATCTACAAGGGCTAAGCATGACTTCCGTTCTGCTCTTTCTTTGTTCCCACAGGAAGTATCACTTTCTTATAAACTGTCCTACGTGCTTGATAATATTTTTTTACTGCTCTGTTCAAGCACAGACTCCACAAGATCAGGTTTTTTGTTTTGTTTTTGGAATTTTTTCCCCTAACACACACTCTAGAATCATGCTGTGTGCATAATAGGCACTTTCAATGAGATTTTACATGTGGAGTACCTTTTTTATTTATTCTAAGTAAATACCAATCAATTTCATAGGGTAAAATTTAGAATGTCCCTTTATTCTTCTTTCAACCCACCATTAGCTTATTTTACTTATGTAAAAAGGTTCTTTTTAGTAGGTGTTACATGTCTTTCTAGGCTTACTTTTCATCAACTCTTGATTCATTTAATAAACATTTAGAGAGGACCTACTATTTGCCAAATATTCTTTTAGAAAATTTCTCCAGCCATGGTATTTTCTCCAGTGGAACCTGAGTACAGACTCCTAGGCTGTCACAATTAACAGAACAGATGTACACTGTACAGCCAAAGGCCCCTAATTCATAGGGCCATCTGGATAGAATAAGTGAACCAGCCAGCCACAGGCTGCTACAGAATCTCTTCCATTCCAGGTAACAGCAATCAATCCAAAGTTCAAAGACAGGATTCTGATACAAGGCAGAAAGGGAAACCAAGTAGAGACTGGCTTGAAGCTCTGGGTCTACGTTTGTCAACACAGTTGTTAGCCAAGGCACATTCGCCGAGGGAGTGAGAGCGACATGCCCTGCCTTGCTTGGTGCTTCCAGGCAGAGTCAGCAGGTGTTTAAGTAAGTGTTGTAACTCACGCATTTAATGTTTTCACGGCAGTCACTGTACTGAGCAGCTTTAATAAGCTTGGACTCAGTGTGACTCTCTTATGTTCATCCTCTAGCAGCAGCATGAAACAGAATCTAGCAAACAGAGAGTCTGGTGATTCATGTCTTTTGGGATGGCCTCATTTGTTGTCCTGATTTATCTTTCTCCTTCTGTGCCCTTCATCTCTTTATCTTCCAATAAATAATTGCCACAGTGTTTCTGATGGATAAGCCTTGGCTGTGCATTTTTTCTCTCTGTCTCTCTGTCTCTGTCTCTCTGTGTCTCTCTTTCTCTCTCTCTCTTTCTCACTCTCTCATAATAGAGGGTCTTTACCCTTTACCATTTTTTTCTACAAAAGAATGGCTTTTTATTACTTAAATGACCTATGCACCCATTATTTCCTAATTCTTAGTTTGTGCCTGTTTTGTTAGATCATCACTATGTTTTTGTCGAGCTCCTAAAGTCCATGGCATCTGTGCATGGCAAATCCTGCTTAGGTCTCCAGATGAGTCTTCTGGTATTTTGTACTATCACACCCTGCTTTCTTGTTGCTGATAACCAGACATTTTTCTGCTTTAAAACAAATAGGCAAGCAAAACAAACAGACAACTATAAAATAAAAGAACTACTTCACTGTCAGGGACATATCATTATCACCTACATGGAAGGTGCCAATGGAGCTCAAAGTTCTAGAACTTTTGCAGTGCAGGATTCAAACATGCATATACAAATAATAATCCCATCCATGAACTAATGACAGACACAACCAAGGACTGCTAAGGTTTTTACATGTCGAGAAAGGAAGTCATCTAGAATCCCTTTGTAACACAGGAGAATTCCTGTAAGTGGTCCTGGTGAGACTGATTCTTTTAGCTCTAGCATAGGTTCTCCCTTTAAGGAAGAGCTTCTTCATGCACAGAGTGTGACCTTCATTCTATTCTCCTTTTACTTTAACATAGCACAAGTCACCTTTTAATAGTGTACGCTTTGCTTAATTATATTTATTTATGTTTCATACCTCTTGTTAGGATGTCAGCTCCACACAGGCAAAGTCGATATCAATATGTAAGTACTGTGAGTAAGGCCTGGCGTATCACATATGCAAGAAAATATGTCAAGTGAATGAACGACTTAGTACTCTTGGGGATAAATACGTAGCAAGCATGGTAGAAGACTTTCCTAGCACACATGGAGCTGTAGTTTAAACTTATAGCCCCAGTGTGCTGTGTACCTGTCATCCCTGCACTCAGGATGTAAACACGGAAGGACCAGAAATACAAGATCTTTTTCTACCTACAAAGAAAGTATGAGGCCAGCATGAAATACATGAGGTCCTTTATTGTTATTTTTTTTAAAAAACTGAATATCTTTTTCCATATGAATGAAACTCTCAAGGCCTTTGGCACCAAGATGAGGGCATTGAGATATCTTCTGTACAAAAATTCCGGAAGCACTTTCTGGGCTAATCCTTCACTAGTGTGACCCCTAAGTACTTGAGAGTGCCTTTAAATCCAGCACAGACATTTCACACAGCTCCCCTGAATCCAGCATTTATAACTATCCTTGTTAAAAGCAGATGTCTTAGTACAGCTGTATCTACTGCTCTGCAGTCCCTGGGGAAGATGGTGGCCTCCAGGGTACTCTGTCAATATGATACATATATTGGGGCAGGATCATTGCTTCATATTAAGCAGTCCTGCCGAGATGAATTTTTCATTAAGCTACCACTGGCAAGCTCCTTCCTCATCTCATTTCAACGCTCTTCACAATCTTTCAGCAGCTTGAATTCCCTCTCTTCTTAAAAAAAACTTATCACAACAGTTAACCTTGTCACTGTACTAAGTACTTTGGCGTTTATGATACGAAGAATGTGGGCAATACTGTCCTTTTGCCATGTGCCCTACGAGGAGGCCGCCACAGAGAGGGTAAGCAAGTCCTCTAAGGCCACATAACTAGTAAGGCAGCTCTGATACTCATAGCCATACAGCGTCATTCCACAGACCATGCATACACAAGCTACGTCAACTGTTCTAGAAAAGAAGATGCTGTTTTAATATACATCTTAGATTCTCTCAAGTATCCCCTGCTTGTTTTCTGGTTTTATACTAGGAAGGCATCTACTAGTTATTCTCTACCAAAAGCCTTTGAATTAAATGCATATTCACACTCTATGAAGAAGAGTTTACTAGTGTTACCCTTTGGAGGAATTGTCTGCACTGCACTGGCTGAGCTTAATGATGCTTAGCAAACACGCTCTTACATGGCCCGACAAATCAGTGTCTTAGCAACTTTTCTATTGCTGTGATAAAAAACACCTTGACCAAAGCAGTTAATGTGCTTAGGGTTCTCAAGTGTTAGAGTCCATGACAGCAGGACAAATGCATGGCTGCAGGCACAGAGGAGTTCACATCTGAAGCAAGCACCAAATACAGCGCCCTGGAAATGGCCTAGGTTTTTGAAACCTCAAAGCATGCTCCAGTGTGACATGCCTTCTCTAACAAAGCCTTACCTCCTAATCCATCCCAAACAGTTCCACCAATTCGGGACCCAAGTATCTAAACATAGGAGCCTTTGGGGGGCCATTCTCATTCAGACTAACACAACAAGAAGGGAATGGTAATAATTCTGCAATATCTCAGTTTTAGTCTCCATGATAATAAAGTTACTATTGCGTTAATCCCCTACCTACCCAACATAATCTAAAAAAACAAACAACAGAACAAAAACCTCCTTGTCTTATTTTTATTTCTTTACTTTTTATGATGGTTCCATGTATACATGTAATGAACTTTGGTTGTTTTCAAATCCCATTCCCCCTTTTGAATTATTATTTTTTTCTCTTGCCCCCAATTTATCAGGTAATTTTGAAGAGACTGGTCCTTTTTGGCTCCCTGTTTCAGTTTTCTTTAGTGTTCTCTCTCTCTCTCTCTCTCTCTCTCTCTCTCTCTCTCTCTCTCTCTCTCTCTCTGTGTGTGTGTGTGTGTGTGTGTGTGTGTGTGTTTGTGTGATGAATGAGATATGATTACATAATTTGAGATATGAATATGCCTGTGCCCATCACACCTATCTTTTAATGAGGCACTACCTGTGCCCTTGAAGCTTACTTCTTAAGGAGAGGACGAAAATACTATGAAAAGAAAACAGAAATCAATTCTTGGTCTTTGGGTTTTCAAAACACAGCCTCCTAGGATAGGATTCTCCTAGAATAGAATCAAAATTACTCATAAGCAAAGAGCACTGATTTGGAAAAACTTCGATAACTAAAGGTCAGGCTGTTTAATTTAGCCCCATTTTCCCCATCAAATGGGATAGTAACTCCCAACTTAGAGGAGAAGCAAAGGGCAGGTTCATGAAAGGGGCTGTGAGTTAGTGACCACACAAGTTCATGGCAACTTGGAAGTGAGAAAATGGAGAGCATTTCCTGTAATTCAGATGAGGGGCCAGTTGAACAATTCAAACCCAGAAAATACCTCTTATGTGTATATAAAATGATGCATAGGTGTTACATAAAAATTCTAGGAAGCCACTGAACTGGTATTGGTTTTATACCAGCCTAAGTACAGCCAAAGCAAACCACTTCCAGGGCTCACTCACCAAACCAAAGAAAAATACTTATCCAACCAGAGAAGCATCATGGAAGAATCCCAGCCAAATATCTCCAACTGGCCAGTGTCCATGGCTATGATAATTAACTTTACTTTGCTTTCACTATTCCAAGAGGAAGAGGAGGAGGAGGCTGTTGATGCTAACCAATTAGTTCTCTTTAAAAATGAGAGGTCCCGCTCAAACTAAGGCACCAGCCAAAGACAATACACGCGGTAAACCTTAAACCTCTACCCAGATCTAGCCAATGGTCAGAACATTCTCCACAGTAGAGTAGAGAGTGGGATATGACTTTCTCACATACTCTGGTGCCCCACATTTGACCATGTCCCCTGGAGGAGGAGACCTGGTGGCACTCAGAGGAAGGACAGCAGGTTACCAAGAAGAGACTTGATACCCTATGAACATATACAGGGGGAGGTAATCCCCCTCAGCAACAGTCATAGGGGAGGGGAATAAGGGGAAAATGGGAGGGAGGGAAGAATGGGAGGATACAAGGGATGGGATAACCATTGAGATGTAACAAGAATAAATTAATAAAAAAAGGAAAAAAAAACATGAAGAAAAAAAATAAAGTACTAACAATTTGTTTGGAAAAAAAAATGACCATCCTTTCTCTCTGGCCCAACTTTACAAGAAAGATAACCTTCAAGTGATAGATTTATTTTTCAGTTCTGCTTCTGCTTTCTTGTTCCCCATTCTGTTCATAAATCACCCTCTCTAGTTTGGGTTATTGAAATATTTAACTATATGCTGTGAGATGAAACGTTGTCCAAGTCTACAAATGTAAAGTCAATTATGGCCTTTACTTAATTTTTTTGTTATTGTGCCTATTTAGAGTCCATGGGCAGAGAGGGTACTATGTGGCCTGATCATTCAGGGACAAAACAGTGCCCTACTCTCAGAAAGTAGTAGTAACCTAGGAAGAATGAAGGGCTGCCAGAAATGACTTCCTTAAGCTAACAGAATGATCGTGTGTTTTCTTTTTTTTATTATTTTTCTTTCCAAGACAGGATTTCTCTGTGTAGCCTTTGCTGTCCTGGACTTGCTTTGTAGACCAGGCTAGCTTCGAACTCACAGAGATCTGCCTGCCTCTGCCTCCGTAGTGCTGGGACGAACGCCCGGCTGAGCTCCTGTTTTCTAAAGCATTTTGGAAAGCTCCGAAGGAGAACTAGCCTTGAACTTAGGCATAAGGGATGAGTTCATGGTATATTGAAGGATAACAGAATACACGGCAAAAGGAGTGCCAATCACGGAGCAACTGCGCCGTTTCCGCCCCAACTCCCACCCTCCATGTCTTTCACCCCATACCATCCTCCGAGTCAACCCCATGGATGTGTACTGTCATAGCTTGAGCCAGAATGTCACTGGTGATGATGACCAACTCTGCATCAGGGAAGGTAAGTAAATGGTAAATTAAACAGAGAGGGCAATGCAGACTTGGAGGCAGGAATCTCTGCCAGCAGCAGTCATCATGAGAATGACTGATGAAAGAATTCCGAAGAGGATCATACCAGAGCTCACCCATCCAAGCACAGATGTCCAGAGCAGATGAAAAGCATCCCGGGTCCCACATGGATTCTGATACGGCATTTATCAACACAGTAAAGAAAGCACACAGAAGACATGGCTGTATTATTTTGGTTTGTAAACTAAGGCAGTCCGCTGGGCTCTTAAAAGACTCACAATAGGAGTGACATTTGTTGAGGTGCTGCCAGACAGGGCTTTTTGTGCTATTTGTTGAAAATGAATCACAATCATACTGTTCCCTGTAAGTTCTCCTTAGGGGAAACTTAGATGCCAGATTATCCTGAAGCCCCTAAGTTAATTTGTACAAATCAGACAACCACAGGCCTTCATTTTGATCAAAGAGAAAAATAATGATTTTTCCACGCACAGATGTTAAAAAAGCAGAATGCAGGGCTAGAGAAGGATTTAGAAAATTAAGGGAAGATGCACGAGGTGCCATATAATAATGTCCTTTCACTCTCTGACCATCAACACTGCAAGAACATTTTGAACTCAACCACTTCTGTTTCAATTACTTTTGAACAAAAATAATTCAAAGACTTATTTAAAATAAAGATGAAGATTAAAAAAAAAAGAGAGCATGTATACAGAACAACCATTCTGTGACACAGTATGAAGGACACAGGAACACTGAACACTGTTATCTCGGGTGCAATTGTAAGTGCATTGTTCTCATAATTGGTCCTTCCAAACAAGCACTGTGCAGCACCCAGCGTAGCCTCAGGATGATGGCAAGCAGCACTGTGGCATTTGTAAAATGCTCTGAATTGTGTGCTTTCTATGCTATAGAATTTGTGTTTGGGAAACAAACTCTTCCATGGTACAGTCCTTGAACTGGCTTAATTGGAGGTATTTGGGTTACATCAGGGGAGCTCTTGTGAATGAACGGGTGGCTCTTGAGTAAATGAATTCTTGCTTTTGAGAGAACAGGTTAGTGGCTACAGAATGAGTTGTTACAAGGAAAAGTTTCTCTAGGGCTTTTTCTGTCTTCCGGATATCCCCACTTACTCTTCTGCTGTAAGAAGAACAAGCTAAGCTCTTGGACATTTCAACCTATACTATGAGACAAAATGACTATTTTTTATATAAACACTCCAGCCTTGTATGTCCTGTTTTAGCAACAGAAAGCTGCTTAAAAGGCATGGTTGCTTTAAATGGATTTCCACTGAGTTGGTGGCTGTCACTATTTTACCTGTGGGCTGTTGTTAGCATGACCCATGTCTTCTGCTTAGAAACATAAGGAATGTATTGAGGGCTGTGTCACATTAACAAACAGAGAGAGCCAATATATGGAGAAGGTGATCATAGGAGCCAGACACACTCTTTTCTTTTTTTTAATTGAACTTAATCAACTGCTGACACATTAAAAGAATATTCTAGATTTAGGACATTTTACGCATTTGGAACAAGGCACAATGTAGGAATCAGTAAAAATGTGCAGTGTGAGGGGCATGGAAGGGGAGAAAGGAAGAAAAGATAAAGAAGGTGATTTTATCTCAGCTCCAATACACGAGGGAAAGGCAGTTTCTGTACTGTGCAATCCTTGGCATATCCTGTATTTCCAACCATCTCACTACCCAAGGCAAGCAGGAAGGCCAAACTCAGAACCAAGGGGCAGAAAAACATACTTCTACCCTTTGTTGAGGAAAGTACAAAGTCCTGTCGGAAAAGGATAACAGAAATGGATGCAGAAGTGTTGCCACTCACAATCAACCCATCTCAGTCACAGCTGTGGGCCACAGCTGACTGTTCCCAGGTCCTCTGCTTGCTCTCTGTATTGATTCTGTCTACTAAAGTGCCAAGTCTTAACTGCTAGGGCTTGGCAGTATAGCCTCATAACTTAGAATATTCAATGACCTAGATTTGTTAATCACAATTACTTTAGCTATGCTTGGGTCACTGATGACCTATTTAACTTGTAGAGTTGGTGTCAGTTTCCACAAAGGTATCTTCTAGTATTCTGACTGAGCCAGCGTTAAGCTGAGCCCTGTCCTCATACAAAATCAGCAAAACACACATCCTCGTGTGTTTTAGAAAACAGCTTGATAAAGAAACGTGCCTCTCTCCACTTGACTTAGAGACGATTTTCCCGGCAACTTATTTATCTAGGAAAGATGCAGACAAACATCTTGCAAATTTTAACCTTCAAAAATATTTGCTTTGGACAAATACAAGGATCATGTTACCTAATTAAGCTGACTAATTAACCTGGGCAAAGCACTCTATAACTGGATTTCCTTCTGAGCCAGGCTTTTGTCTTTCCCCACTCCCATAAACTCTGACTTGCCCCCAAGATGAAGGCAACATGTGATGTAAACCAAAGACTTCTTCCAAAACCCAGCTGATGACAAAGACAAATAATCTCTCCTCAGTGATCTCAGCACAGCAACTACTGCAGCTTACCTTCTTTGTCCCCTAAACCTGGTGCTCTATAACTTAGTTTACTTCTCAATGTAAAAGAAAATCCTACTATTAGGATGATGGTAATATCACATTTAGGGAACTCTATACTTCAGTTCGGCCTCTATTTTAATGCTCTTCTCTTTATTTTATTAAAAATCCCCTATTAAAATAAGCCTCCCTCAGCTGGGTAGTGGGGGCTTACACCTTTTATCTGGGATACAGAATCAAGTGGATCTCTGAGTTTGAGGCCAGCCTCACCTACAGAGTAAGTTCTGGGACAGCTAGGACTACACAGAGGAACCCCGACTTTAAAAAAAAAGAAACCCCTTCTTCCTGGTAGGGAGGCCCAGTGGCACAAAGAGGAAGGGGAAGCAGTCTATTAGGCTGAGACCTGATAGGCTGTGGTCATATGGTGGGGGAAGAGGTCCCTTTCTGTTAATAGTCTTGGGGAAGGGAATAGGGCAGAAGAGGGAGGGAGGGTGAGAATGGGAAGGTACAAGTGAGGGGATAACAGCCAGGATATAATCTGAATAAATTATAATAAATTAAAACTTAAAAATGAAAAAAGAAGTCCCCCCCAACATCTTATATGTGAATTTGTTTTTATGTGGCAAGTTTACTACTAATCTTCAAAATTTGTTTTCATATCAAGTTTTCAGTGTACATAGTATATAATTTAATTACTATGTTCTCCTTAACCCAATATTATGTTTTCTAGTCACTAACACTATAATCATACATGTCTTTTTGTTTATATTCCTAAGAAGTAGATGTTTGATCGTGCTAACATAATCTGTATTTTAATTGTTTTATTATACTTGATTATGATTATGATTGTTATTATTGTGTGTGTGTCATAGTATATGTCAAAGGACAATATTTTTAATTTAAATTTCTTTTTAAAAATCTATTCACTTAACATCCCTGTCACAGCCCCTCCCTCATCTCCTCCCAGTCCCATCCTCCCTCCCTCTTTCCCTCTATTCATTCCAGGCATACAGGGATGGTTTAATATATGGAAATCCATCAGTGTAATCTACCATATAAACAAACTGAAAGAAAAAAGCCACATGATCATCTCCTTACATGCAGAAAATGCAGTTGACAAAATCAAACACCCATTCATGTTTAAAGTTTTGGAGAGATCTGGAAGACAAGGCACATACCTAAACATAATAAAGGCTATATACAGCAAGCCAACGTCAAATTAAATGGAGAGATACTCAAGGAAATTCCTCCAAAATTGGGGACCAGACAAGGCTGCCCACTTTCTCCATATCTCTTTAATATAGTTCTTGAAGTTCTAGTCAGAGCAAAAAGACATCAAAAGGAGATCAGGGGGATCTAAATGGGAAAGGAGGAAGTCAAATTATCCCTATTTGCAGATGATATGATAGTGTACATAAATGACCCCCAAAATTCCACCAGAGAACTCCTACAGCTGATAAATACCTTCAGCAAATTGGCTGGATACAAAGTTAACTCTAAAAAGTCAGTAGCCTTCCTATATACAAATGAAAAACATGCAAATGAAGGTATTAGGAAAACTATACCCTTCATGATAGCCACAAGCAATATAAAATATCTAGGAGTAACTCTAACCAAGCAAGTGAAGGACTTGTTTGAAAAAAACCTTAAATCTCTGAAGAAACAGATTGAACATGACATCAGAAGATGGAGGAATCTCCTTTATTCATGGATCAGGAGAATTAACATAGTAAAAAGGCCATATTACCAAAAACAATTTATATATTCAATGCAATCCCTATCAAAATACCTACAAAATATTTTAAAGACATTGAAAGATCAATTCTCTACTTCATATGGAAAAACAAAAAACCCAGAATAGCAAAACAATCCTATACAATAAAAGATTCTCTGGAGGAATTTCCATACCCAATCTCAAGTTGTACTATAGAGCAACAGTAATTAAAACAGCATGGTACTGGCACAGCAATAGGCTGGTTGATCAATGGAATCAAATTGAAGACCCAGAAATGAATCTACACACATATCTTGATTTTTTGACAAAGAAGCTAAATCTATTCAACGGAAAAAGGATAGCATATTCAGCAAATGGTGCTGGTCTAATTGGGTGTCTACATGTCGAAAAATGCAATTGGATCCATATTTGTCACCATGCACAAAATTCAAGTCTAAGTATATTAAAGACCTCAACATAAAACCAGAGGCATTAAATTGGTTAGAAGAAAAAGTGGGGAAGACCCTGGAACACATTGGCACAGAAGACAACCTCCTGAACAGAACATCAACAGCCCAGGCCTTAAGGTCAACAATTAAGAAATGGGACCGCATGAGGTTGAGAAGCTTCTGTAAGGCAGGAGACACTGTCAACAGAACAAAGTGACAGCCTACAGACTGGGAAATGGTCTTCACGAACCCTACATCTGACAAACGTCTAATATCCAAAATATATAAAGAACTCAAGAAATTAAACACCACCAAACCAAATAACCCAATTGAGAAATGGGGCTCAGAACTAAGCAGGATTCTCAACAGAGGAATATCAAATGGCTGAGAAACACTTAAAGAAATGCCCAACATCTTTAATCATCAGAGAAATGCAAATCAAAATGACTCTGAGATTCCATCTTATACCCATTAGAATGGCTAAGATAAAAAATTCAAGCGACACCACATGCTGGCGAGGATATGGAGAAAGAGGAACTCTCCTTCATTGCTGGTGGGAGTGCAAACTTGTACAACCACTTTGGAAATCTATGTGGCACTTTCTCAGAAAACTGGGAATAGGGCTTCCTCAAGACCCAGCCATTACACTCCTTGGAATATACCCAGAAAATGCTCCAGCATACAACAGGGACATATGCTCAACCATGTTCACAGCAGTCTCATTCATAATAGCCAGAACCTGGAAACAGCCTAAGTGTCCCTCAGTTGAAGAATGAATAAAGAAACTGTGGTACATTTATGCTATGGAATACTACTCAGCTATTAAAAACAAGGAAATTCCAAAATTCGTGGACAAATTGTGGGACTAGAAATTATCATAATGAGTGAGTTAACCCAGAAACAGAAAGACTCACATGGTATATACTCACTTATAATTGGACACTAGCCCAAAAGGCACATCCCATGAAAGTCTTCACTTACCAGGAGATTGGGATAGATGTGAGGACATCCTATTGAGACTCTAGGTAAGAGAAATATAGGAGATGGGGAAATAGAAGGACCCAGAGGGTCCTAGAAACCTACAAGAAGAACATCGTGATGGGTGGATTGGGGCACAGGGGGTTCTGCTCAAACTATTGCACTAACCAAGGACAATACAATAGTAAACATAGAACCCCTACTCTGATCTACCCAATGGACAGGACATTCTCCACAGTTATGTGGAGAGCAGGGACTGACTTTGACATGAACTCTGGTTCTCTCTATTTGACCACCTCCCCTTGGTGGGGAGGCCTGACGGCACTCAAAGAAAGATTAAGCAGCCTACCAAGATGAGACTTGATAGCCTCTGACCATATAGTGGGGGAGGAGGGCCCCCTCGGTCTTAGACCTAAGAGAGGGGAATAGGGTGAAAGCGAGAGGAAAGGAGGAATGGGAGGATATAGCAAATGAGTAATCTGAATAAATTAATAAAATTAAAATTAAAAAATCTATTCACTTGATATACCAATCATAGCCCCCTCCCTCATCTCCTCCCAGTCCCTTCCTCCCTCTCTCTTTCCCTCTGTTCCCCTCACTTAGTCCTCAGACAGGGGGGTCCCTTATCCCCTACCAACTCACCCCAGCCTATCAAGTCTCATCAGCACTGCCTGCATCCTCCTCCTCCGTGGCATGGAAGGGCACCCCACCAGGAGGAAGTGATCACAGTGCAAGCAACAGAGTCCATGGCAGGGACAATCCCTGTTCCTCTTAATATGGAGACTGAGTGGCCTATCAGCTACACCTGAGTAGGAGGCCTAGGTCGTCTCCATGCATGGTCCCTGTTTGGTGCATCAGTCTCAGCAGGCCTTTCTACCATGAGGGTGTCGGGGATCAAACTCAGATCATCAGGCTCGTTGGCAAGTGTTTTTACCTACCAGAGGCAGCTCACTGTCTCCATAATTTGCATTTCTAAGGTTCCTTTTCTAAATGTCTATATGCAGGATGTACATTGATGGAGTTTTATTGACCTTATTAAAACTCAACTATTAATTATACTTTATGAATTTGGTGCCAGATCTTTCATCTACGCAATCCCAATATCAGTGGCAAGATTCCTATTCCTTTATAGTTATTCTGGCTTTTGTTTCATTTTGTTGTCTTCCTGCATGGCCAAGATCAATAGAACAATGCTTAAATTAAAAATATTGAGATATTGTTAATTAATTCTCTATCTGATGATTAACGCTGTTCATAGATCACCATTAAGTAACACTTCAGTCAGCTTTTTTTGGGTGAGTTTTTGATGCATCTTTAATTAAGCTAACTTATGGCCTTAATCCACTACTAGATACAAATTTTAGCTAGAACATCTTCTCTGAGCTGAGTGACCTTGAAAGTTATATGGCTACAGAAATTATAGAGAACACGGCTTTCCACACAAGCTCCTGGTCAAATCGTCAGCTGTTTCCTGCATCATTCTTTCAAGCAGGAAGCACTTCCCCATTTTTCATGTTTTCAATCTTAACTGAGTTTTCAGCTGCAAAAGTTGGAAAACTCCTGACTTCACAGACAGACATCTGTTGAAATGAAGACAATAAGTAGCACAGTTTTGGTAGAAGACAAGCAGGCATTCGAATCCTTATTAGATGTACATTCTTTAACACGAAGATATGATTTTAGATGTGATATTTTACATTACCTAACCCTAACGGCCTTTAAATGTGTTTGTATGGTAAAATGCATGGAAACATTGTTATAAATAGCAAAAAATTTACAGTGATTCAAATATAGGAATTCATGGATACTTACAAAATTATAACCATATGGTAGCATTTTTGATAGTCATGAAAAATAAAATATTACACATAATTAGTTTTTGTTATTATGTATGATGTCCACATGCTAGACTTAAAGCAGAATCAAAATGATATATATGGTTTGAAATAATTTTTTGTTTAAAAATCTGTGTTTCCTCAGATATAAAGTATAAAATATATACATATAACATGTTAATATATAATAATTAGTAAACTATGCGAAATATTTGTAGTGCATGTGTTTATTCAGGTGCTTGCATTGGTTAGGGTTTTGCTATTGTTTTTTATCACTTGACACAGAAAGAGTCATCGGGAAAGAGGGAGCTCATCTGAGTTTTCTTCACCAGGCTGGCCTATAAGCAAGTCTGTGGGACATTTTCTGGACTAATATATGATATGGTAGGAGGGTCCAGCCCATTGAGAGCAGTGCAATCACTATACAAGAGAGCAAACTGAGCAAGCCATGCGGAGCAAGCCAGTAAACAGTGTTCTTCTACAGCCCGTGCTTAAGTTCCTGCCTCCAGAGTCCTGTCTTAAGTTTCTTCCTGCCTTGACTTCTCTCAGTGATGACCAATAAGCCAAGAAAACTTTTTCTTCGAAGAGGAGCTTTTGGTCACATAAAAACATGTTAAACATATCACCAGAAAGAAATAATAACAGCAAGAAACATTATAGTCATATGCATACCAAAACTTACTTTTCGTTGTTTCGAATTCAAAAGATTATCATTAGCCAAAGACCTGGGATTGGCCTTGATTAGAATAGCCATTTATGAAAACAATTATTATTGGGCACTTGATGGAAATTACAGTGAAATTTTACCACTTCTACAAACTCAGTATGTACATCGGCAGCCATTAATCAATTGTTAATTCTGACTTCTGCTTCATCACTAGCAGTGACCACCCACTCAGCATGCATGGTCCTGGCAAGTATTTGGCATATATTAGCAATTTCCATAATTTTGTTGAAGCGGAAAACAAAGGTAATATTAATAAATTATACCTAAAGATTAAATTACATTAATCTCTTCATTGAGAACATTTGCAAAATATATGGCAAGTAAAAGAGAATTAACCCGAGATGCCCAAGTATAAAGAGCCATTATTCTTTCATTTGTAAAGGACATTTGCTGTGACAACATTCCCATTTATCTGTTAGCAGCTTGGAAGTACACAAAGAGCAAAGTTTGTGATAAGCCAGTGGCCATTTAATCATTACAACAAACAGATCAAGCCAGGTCCTTATCTAAATATTTCTTGTCTACACTGGTGCCAGGAGGTACTGTTGAAGTAGCATTTTTTTTTTTGTTAGTTACTATTTAGAAAAATACTTTCCTCTCACCAATAAGAATTCCCCTCAAAAAGAATACTTTATCTTGTAGCTGCATCTCATCACACTAAATTGAAATAACACAAAACAATTACAACTTACTGGACATCACTGTTAGCCAATGTTAATAATATGGCATAACTTCTGTGGGTCTCATAAATTTGTTTGCTTACTCCAGTCATCAGATAAATGATCGATAGAAAAAGCCATCCGAACGCTGACATGGGTAAGAATCTATCCACTTGGGATGAGCACAACTCTTTCCTCTTCTAATTAACTGAAGGCACAGTAATTTTTATCTTAAAAATATAATCTCATTAACTTTCTCCGTTATTGATTAGTATCAACCAAGTTATATTAATTGACCTTCACATGAGGTCTAAATAGCAGAATATCTTCCTACGACTCTGACTTGTGAGTTTATTTGGAGTATATTTCCATTTTTCTTTTATGCACAAATAGTTACTGAGTCTCTATTTATTTTCTCACAAGATAAATGAAAAACCCAGAACATGTTTCACATTATTTCCCACTGGCCACAGTCTTATCAAAAAACATATTTTTCTAGGTTAGTAATCATACCACTGGACACTATTATTTTATGTGGGACAAGTAAAGGATGAGATTCATGAAGCCCAGATCTGAGTACAGAACAAATGAAGCCATGCTGATGGCAAAATCCCCTGTATGGCAGAAATTTGGCACACGTTAATATGCAACAAATATCTTCATAAAATAAGGGCCATGTAAATTTATACATTTTTTTCTCTCTGGCGTCATCTTGATTGTATAGTTATTTTACTCTATTTTCCCTGTTTTCAGATCTCCATTGACATCACTGTCCTACTTCAGAGATTTATTCCCAAGTGAAACAGTATGTTGAGAAAATCCAAGATTGTGTGAACTAATGAACTAATTAATATCTAGAAGTTAAACAAACATTAACTGAAGTATATCTGTTTTTTAATATTCCTACTACCTTATTCACCCTAGCTATTTGGTTCTATGCTACCAAGGAACTTGGGATTTTTGAAGCTTTCGAGTCTCCTTTTGATTGACTTTATAGTGATTCTTTTTGTAGAATCACATATCTCTCTGATAGGTTTCCAATTTTTCCTCATCAGGTCATCTTTTGATCTTTGCAAACATTATTCCCCAAACCTCTTTAATAGACACTTATTTTTTAACTTTATTGTTTTATTTTATTTATATGCATGTTTGTATTTCTATGCATATGTATTTGAATGTGTGTGGAGATGCCATGAAGTCCTGAAGAGGACATCGGATTCCCTAGAGCTGGAGTTCAAGTGGTTGTAAGCTGCCTGACATGAGTGTTGGGAAACAAACCTTGGTCATTTCCAAGATCAGCAAGTGCTCTTAACCACTGAGACATCTCTTTTAGCCTAGTAGACAGTCTTTCTAATTTGTTACTATTATTATTATTAGACAGGATCACACTATATAGCCCTGTCTGCTCTGGACCTCTCTATGTAGACTAATCTAGCCATGAACTCATAGAGATCCATCGGCTTCTACATCTCAAGTTTTGGGGTTATGGGTGTGTGTCAGCATGCGTAGCCTAATACACACCTGTTAAGAGTTGATGTCCATCTATTGTTTCTCATCTGTCTTCCTTCTCTCCCACTCAGAGCTACTCTATTCTAATACATTTGATTGCCATCAATATCGTACTAGAGCTTCAGATGACAAAGCACAAAGTATCTGATACCAGTGTAGCCCTTTGAAACCTCCACCTTCTAACTTCCAACACCTACTTCCCCCACAGGACTATATCCCTTCATCATATTGCCTTCTAAAACTAATGCTTCTCTGATAATTCTAAGCGTCTGTACTCTGAATTACATTTCTTGGTGTATGTCTAAAACGTGAGATTATCACAAAACTCTTGCAGACAAAGGCAACCAGGAGAAACACTGCTAGATCAGAAGCTCGCGTCCGGGTCACCGGCAAAACTGTAACGCTTCAACTGTGAACTGATAAAAACAGGTAGCTTTTAGCTTTGTGAGATTTCTGTATTTTGAGAAAGGCATCACAATTATAGCTGTCCCTTTTGGTTTTCACGATGGATATATACATATTAACAAGTGGAAAATGTGAAGTACTGAGGAAATTTAGGAATGATAACGTAAGAGCATGAGGGACAATGTTTGATAATCGTGTTATCTTATTACCTCATGAGACAGCTCTGTTCCAACCAGATCCATCTCTATTGATAATACACTGCGATTACCCTTTCCTGTGCCCACCCCACCCTGTCACCAATCCTCCTCCGCCCACTCGTTCACTAAGCTGTCGTCCCCCCTTTATCTTATCATCCCCTGTGGTCTGTGTCAAAACACCTTCACTTCCAGGACCCTTTCCTGAAAACAACAGAATGCCAAGGATCCAAGCAACGCTAGAGTTCTGCAGCTAGCCTGCCTGGGTTCAAAAGTTCGACCAAATGTTTTATATTGAACAAATCATAGGGCTTCGTGGAGCTTTTAAGTCTTCATCTAAAGGAAAAGTTGTGCAAATTTCATATTTGCAGCTATTATGAGTGTCACAGGAAGCCATCTGCATGCAATGATGAACACGGAGCCTGCAGCATACAGGTCAGACACTTCCCCTGGTGTGTTATCACTGCTGTGATTCCTTTCATCCCTGAGAAAATATTTTCAGTGTGTTGATTCTAAGACTTGCTATAATACACTGTGTTGTTCAACTTCCTTTTACTGTAACAGATACGTGAAATTGACCTGAAAAGAAGACAGATTTATTTTGGCATACAGTTTTGAGGGCATTTACTCTATGCGTGGTTAATGCTACTGTTTGGGTCCTATATTGGCACAGCAACCCTAACTCTAATGCTAACCCTAAACTACATTATGGTGGAAGAACCCAGTGAAGCAAAGCTACTCACTTCATGGGAAAGAGAGGCAGATGGAGTTGGGGTCCTAACAGCCTCTAAGGATTCACATCTTGCCTCCTAGACTTCATCTTTTAAATGTTCTATCACTACTCAATAGAACCAAAGACTAGCAGAAAACCAAACCCTTAAGAATGGACCTTTGAAATTATTCCAGATCTTACAATCAAAATTTCAAAACACCAAGTATTTGTTGATCCAACATTAGAAAAGAACTTGGTTTGGGGGGGGGGGATACATGTACTGTTTTCCTGGCTATATTTAAAGTTTCAAATGCAGACCCATATCCTCAACTCCTTGCTATTCCTCTTCATTATTATATTATTAATATATTCAGTAACCAGTTACACCTAATTTACTTTTTGGCTATTATGTTTACATTGGCACTGTGCTTCTCAATTTATGTACATTACATGCAGTCAATCACTGTAGCACTACCAGATGGGAGTCCCGTTTTCATTTCACAGAAAACTAAATAAAGGTAGAGTGGGTTGCAAGCAGTGCAAACAGGAGTGTTTCACTTTCCCAGAACTAAGGGTGTCTTCATAATTCCACAAACCAAAATTTATTTTCCCCCAAAGATCTTGATATCCTGCTTTGTGATAACATCATGATAAGAAATATAGCCATAAAGATAAGTAAGACATCACACTTGTTCTGTAGAAGTTTACAGCTTTGGCTGACCTAGTACCAGGAGTGTTCGTCCGGATTACTACAGGTTCGGTTCCTTGGTGGTGTAGGAGCACACACGAGTAGAACTTTTCAGGGTGAATGGACATTGACATTCACAAAGCATGCTCAGTAAAAGAAAGAGAATGTCTAAAGTTAGAGGGGAATATACGGAGAGCACTGTATGTAAATTAGAGAGTCAGGCATCAATCTTCCATGAAACCTCTGTAGATCTATTATGACAACCATGAAGATGAAAGAATGAAAATAAGAAAATGAAGTGTTCCCCAAGCTTATGAGATAGTTCAGGAAGTAAAGGCATTTGCTGCCAAGATTGATGATCGGCGTTTCATTGCCATGACCCACATTTTAGAAGGAGCAAACTGAGCCCTGCAGGTTGTCCTCTGGCCTACACACACACACACACACACACACACACACATGCATATGCTGTATCACCACCCTCACTAAATAAATATATGTAATAAAAAAGTAATGAGTACCTAATGTCCTCAACAAAGGCATTTGGCTTTAATTAGAAATTGGATTCCACAGAATGTCTTAAAGTAGCTAAGGACTGGTAGGCAAGGATCAAAAGGAAAAGCAAAGTCATTCTCAGCTTCAACTCCAAAACTAAACATTTCAGTGGACAGTTGGAATGCCGACTACAGTGGACAACTCTGAAGTCTGGTATTATTCTAGGAAAAAAATTAAAGATGAAAGTTGATATAGTGGACACTGAGATAACTGGTGAGGAACACACTGGGATTTCACTGTGTGTGTGTGTGTGTGTGTGTGTGTGTGTCTATATGTGTGTGAAACACACACACAGAGACAGAAAGAGAGAGACAGAGACGACAGAGACAGAAACAGACAGACAAGAAGAAACAGACAGAGAGACATCTGGGACAAAGCCAGTATCTTGACCATTCTTTAATCTACTGAGTTGATCTAGTTCTGCAGCTACCGTGAGAGAAAGCTTTCATAGAAAACATCCCCTGAGCAAACCAAGCAAATGTTCCTTTCAGGACTACAGCCATGACTGTGCACCGTGGATTTGGGGGACGCAGGGAACAACCACATGAAGCTTTGAACACATGACACATTTCCAGGTCTCTGACATTCATGGTGCAGATGGCCCACCCCGACCCAGCCCTTGTCTGGCTCACCCTCACGCTCTGTGGTCCTCTCTCCCTCCAGTTTCAGAGATGCAGCCCCAAGAGCTCCCTTGCATTCCTTAAGCATATTGGAAAGGCCCTCTCCCTAGACCTCCTCACTGCTAGCCTTTATCACAGGGTCCTTCTCTCAGAAGGCTCCCTAAAACAACCCATATAAGTATGTCTCTCTTTCCTCTACCAACCCCATTACTCAGTTTACATTAATTGTTGCCTTCACGATTTACAACTCTCTTAATTGATTTCTCTTGGATTGAGGATCCTATGTACAATGCCTCCCCCATAAGTGTCAATATATATAAATACTACATAGTATAAACACTCAATAAATACCAAATAATGAATTGTCATAACTGTCAGAATATAGTTCTATACACTTTACAATATATTTGTAAATTTATTAATCCCCCAATGTCAATTCAGCTGGAATAATTAGGCTCATAGCATGCATGGGAAAATTGGGGCTCCACAAAGTTTCCTGACTTTGTAAAGTCAAGCAACTAGTAATTGCAGGTACAATACAAAGAACTTAATTTTCCATATGATTGGTCATCATTGAGGAAAACTCGCAGAGTGCTTTTTATAATTTACTATAAAAGGAATCAGGATTAAAGGCCAAGTTAACCATAAAAGAAGTTACCGCTTCATTATTCCATAGCAACGCAAGTACATTTAGACATTTAACATGGTTTGAGGAGTTTTAGGGTTTTCAGAAAGGTTTTTCTGCATCAAAGTTAGTGAAAAGAACAAGAAATTGGAAGACTCAAAACTGATTATACACATAAAAGTAATAAAGTCACCAATTAAAATCTGTGAATTAAGGGACTAAAGAGATGGCTCAGGGGTTAGGAGTGCTTGCTACTTTTCTCCAAGGACTTGAGTTTTGTTTCCAGCATCCACATCGGGTGTCTCACACCTACCTATAACTCTAGGTCCAAGGAATCCAGTCCTTCTAGTCTATGTGAATAACACATACTAACACACACACACACACACACACACACACACACACACACACACACACACTACTTTAATATGTATTAAATCAAACACAAATACTTACTGAGTTTATCTCCCTTTTTATTAGTATATAATAACAGCAGTTGGCAGAGTGACAATTAGTTTTGTTAATTTTATTCCTTTCTGTTGACTCATCACATGCTCTTGATTTTGAGGAACCACATACATCATCCAGATTTAATAGACATACTCTACAAAGAGCACTTGTCAATGATTTCACATTGCATCTGCAAATTTTTTTTTTCTGGCAATGGATGTGTTTTGTCCATTCATTTTATTTGCCATAATAAAAAATGGGTTAAAATCAAATAATATAAGAATTATTTTTAAAATCCTCATTGGCTAAATTTCTTCCAGAATTTAGAAATCTCAATGTTCATGATTATTCTATTATTATGCTTGGTACTGATTTGATTGTGGCAGAGATTTCTAAGATGTGAACAGATTATTAAAAGGATTCTTAAATGCTGGCAGATAAGAAAAAGTTTGTGTTGATTTGTATAGATTAGAAAGTATTTTTCTGGTTAACTCATACAAAAATTTCAGAGGTCACAGATGTTCTGTTCTTGCAAACTCTAATTTCTAAATACTGCCAAGACAGTTTATGTCTCTTTCCTCATGTAGCTGTTGATAATACTGTAGAAACTTTGAAAAAATATCTAACTTTACTCGCTAGTTTTATGTCAACCTGACACAAGCTGAAAATTGTTTTGGAATATGGAACCTCAAGTGGGAAAACGCCCCAGTAAATTAGCCTTTGGGCAAGTCTTGCATTTGGGCATTTGGGTAAGTAATGCATTTTCTTAATTGATTATTGCTGTCAGACCTGTGACACCCCAGGACTGGTAGTCCTGAGTGTTATAAGGCATCAGGCTGAGCAAGCGATGGAGAACAAGCCAGTAGGCAGCATTCCTCCATGGCCCCTGTCTCAATTCCTGCCTTGAGTTTCTGCTCTTTCTTTGATGATGGACCTGACCTGAGAGTTTTAAGCTCAAATATATCCTTTCTTCCCTGAGTTGCTTTTGATCATGGTGTTTTATAACAGAATAGAATGCCTAACAAATCCAGTGACTAAATATACATCAAAAACACTCCTTGAAGTTCTGAAGTAATTTAGAATAAAATTTGCCTCATGGTGCATATATTTTCTGTGATTGGTAAATGTTTAACCGGAAACGTGGAGTTCACAGAATTATTCAGAGAATGCAATGAATGCGGATGAGAACTCAAATGTCACATAAGCCACATAGAGCAAAGGTTATTTTCCATAAGTCTTAAAAGGATTCCACTGCATAGAAAAAAAATGTAATGGTAATATTTCAATTAAGAGGTACTTTATACACAGCTCATCAGCTTAGAGGATTTCAGGACTGAAAGTAGGCTTGAGGGTCGTGAGATCTAGCTCCTTTTATACATGAAGAAACGAAGAACTAGAGAAGTTCACGAACCAGCTGAAATCACAGTTATTAAACGGCATTGCCACGATTAAACTGCATACTTACTGACTCCCTGCTGAGCAGAGACACTGAGCACCAAGAAGCTGGGGCTGACTCCAGCTCTAAGCCTCGATTTCCTCTCCTGTACAGAACAACTGATGGGTGGTCCATGGGCTTAAACTTATTGCAGTTGGCGTTATCCCCTAAAGAATGTTTTATCACTAACTGTGTGTACTGGATATTAACCCCAAGGCAGAGGTTCAAGGGCACAAGGGCCATAAATGATTTCCATGCAACTTACAAGTTTTTAAAATTTTATTTGTATTTCTTATATTTGTTTATTTATTTATTTATATATTTTTGAGACAGGGCCCTACTATGTATCTTTGCCTGTCCTAGAACTCACTATGTAGACCAGTCTGACCTCAAGATCACAGAAATTTCCCTGCCTCTGCTTCCCACAGCTGGGATTAAAAGCAGGTGCCACCATGTCAGGCAATTATACCTATTTTAAGAATTAACTTTATGTTGAAATAATTTCAGATCCAAAGAAGCATTGGGATAAAAATAATATAACACGCTATTTTGTACCTGTCACCTACTTTTCCTTAATGGTAACAGCTTATGTGACCATGGTACATTTATAACAAGACTAAGAAATTAGCAAATGTAGAATACTTTTTAAATTGAAAATTGTACCACTAACTACAAAGTCGAGATTCCCTAGTTTGGCTATTAATGTCCTTTCTTATGCCAGAGGATTCAACCCAAGACACTTCCCTGCATTTAGTAAAACCCAGGACTTGAATCCTTCCCTCTCTTACTCTAATTAAGAATAGAGTTTACTCTAATTAAGAATATAGTTATTCACTTCCTCTCCTTCATCTTTTTTGTCTGACAATTGCTGAGAACTTACTGTTGGGAACCAATATGCCCACAGAGAAGTAAGAAAGTTGTGAGGAAAAGCACCTTCTATTAAAGCAGATCCTAAAGACATGTATAGATATATTAAATCCATTCCAAAATATGCCAAAGTCACATTAACCAACTGGGTGATGACAGACAGGCAAATATCACTGGTTCTCAAGGCACACATAACACCACACACTCTACTCTGTGTTACATTTTTAAAACTTAAAACATCAAGTTTTAAAAAGGTAGAAAAATGGGTACTTTTGATTAACTTTCTTTAAAAATCCTAGTCCCCTTTTAAGACATTAAAACAGTTGTCTTTCTAATATCCAGGTCACAAGGAAAAGCCTCTAAATTAAGACAAAATCCTACAAAGAGATCCTGAGACTGGCCACTCACTTACTTAGGAAGTAAGTTACTCCCATCTGGTAACTGATAGTCTTAGCTATAAAACACCAAGCAATCTGGGGAAAAATGGTTTATTTCACCTCAGACTTCTAGGTAACAGGCCATCAGTAAGGGAAGTCAGGGAAACTTAAAGCAGGAACCAGAGGCAGGAACTAAAGCAGAGCCCAAGGATGAACGCTGCTCATTGGCTTGTGTCTCATGGCTTGCTCGGCCCGATTTCTTATACCATCCAGGACCACACGCTCAGGGATAGCCCTGCCAATTGTGGGCTGGGCTCTCCAAAATCAACCATCAATTAAGACAATGTCCTACAGACTTCCCTACAGGCCTATCTGATGTAGGCATTTTCTCAACTGTGGTCCCTTTACCTAGCTAGCTCTAACTTGTGTCAAGTTGACAAAACATTAACCAGGATGGCAACCCAAAAGAGGCTGGAAGAAGTAGTATGTGGCAGCAAAGTATTAATACCCATCTCCTTCCAATGACTAATTAAAGACCTTACAAAGGTAAGGCGCATGTGGAGAATCACATTTAAGCAGTCATTCCTTCTCTTGCAAAAGCCGTATGAGGATGTGTGGGTGATGGTATGTAATTATAGCCCAGAGTCCAGTAGGAAATAAAGATGAGGGGGAAGAAGGCTTTGCCCTGTGTTAATGACCAGCTTTCCTGATTTGATGGCTACCTCTGCACCCCCTCCTTCCAATTTGTTTTCCCTGGTACTTTCCTGGCCCAGCAGAGGGAAGGAATGACAATCTGCCTGTACATAATCATCTGCGTAGGTGAAGTTGAAAGAAGAGGATTTGGATGAGACCTGGAACTAATTGCAGGTTCAAAAGCAGTTACTCCCTGGAAAACACCTCCACCTCTTCACCGCTTGTGAGTCCATTTTTATAATATAACATTTTATGAACACTTGCCATGGCCAGACACTCTTTCCTTCTATTTTTTTTTTTCTTTCGGATGTTGGCCGAAGGCTGCGCATGCATTCCCTGAAGCTGTGGTTTTTGTCGTGTGCTCTTCAAGGAGCCACATCCCTCCTGCCATGCAATTGATTGTCTATCATACCGCCATTGCTTTTTGGGGCCCTAAGCTAAAAGATAATGACTTTCTCTCTTTCGTTCCTTCATCTCCTTCTCCCAGAAATTGCTGAGACTTACAGCTTGTCTGCTCTGGTAGTTTTCGATCAGACTCATAAAACTGTCTTTGGATTCTTCCCTAGTTTGCTTTTCACTATTGTGATAAAAACCAAGGCTAGAAGAAGTTTAGGGGGAGAAAAAGGGGGCTATTTGGCTTACATGTCCTGATGGCTGCCCATGACTAAGGGAAGCCAAGGCAGGAACTAGAGGCAGGAACTGATGAGTAATTATGGAGAAATGTTGCTTACTGGCTTGCTCATCGTGGCTTGATCAGTTTTCTTTCTTGTACAACTCGGGACCACTTGCCCCAGGGGTGGCAGTGCTTATATTATCTTAGCCCTCTCATATCAGTCATTATGTATGAAAATGTCACAAGAGACTGTCTGCGAGACAATCTGATGGAGGCTGCTTCCCAGAGTTCCTTCTTCCCAGATGGACTCTAGCTGTGTCAAGTTGAATGAAGGAAAAAATAACTGGCATGAGCTTCCTACTGCCAGTTTTTTAGTTCTTTTATCAAAAATACCAAGAACTCAAGAGGGGAACCACAAATTCCACAATAATAGCATTTATGCCCATCTTTGGATTTGAGAAATATTTGGAGTTGGTCCAATTATGTCATACCATTGCCCAAGGCTCCCTACAGCTCTCTATTTTACCTGAACTCAAATCTACTAAGGACATCATATAGAAGGAAAATATTCTAGATCAAGCCTTGCCTCCTCCTCCTCCTCCTCTTCTTCTTTCTGGTATATTTGTGGTATGTATTTGTACACATGTCCATGTGTGTGTATAAGTTTATGAAGGTATGGATTCATATGTATGTATGTATGTATGTATGTATGTATGTATGTATGTATGTATAAGCAACAGGCAAATGTCAGGTGTCTTTCTCTATTGCTTTCTATCTTATGTCCTTAGACACTGATTTTGACCCAGTGATTCAGCTAGCCTGGCCATCCTGTGAGCTGTAAGGATCTGTCTGCCTCCACCTCCCTGTTCTGGGATTACAGTTTCCATTAGTGTTGGGTATCTGGACTCACAGCAAGTGATTTACTGACATCTTGCTGTGCAACCACAATGCTCTTCTTCTTTTCTGTTGCTATGATACAATAAAGAACAACAAGAGAGGAAGCATGTGTTTAAGCTTACTCTTTCAGGTTACAGTGATGGGAAGTCACAGGAGGAACTTGAAGAAAAAGAACAGAGAAAAGTTAAATGCATGCATGGCCAAGCTCACCTCACTTTCTCTACAACTGCTCAGGGTTCCCTAACTAGGAAATAGAGCCACACACAAGAGGTGGGTCTTTCCACCTTAATTACCATAATCAAGAAAATCTCCCACAGACACGCCCACGGGTCAATCTGATCTAAATAATCCTTCACTAAGACTCTCTTGCCAGGTAATTCTATATTTTGTTAAGTTGACAAATAAAAGTACCCATCAATACTACTAAAGACAATATGGGTGCTATAGCACCATAACCTCATCCCAACTACCCCTCAAAGTTCACCTCAAAATGTAACCAACATATAAATTCAATGATTTCCCCACACGAGAATTTGTGAGCAACACACTCAGATCAGATCAAGACTTAGAGTGATTTGCATAAGTTCAGACAGTGAACATCATCCTCCTTTCCTCTGAAGTAAATAAATTTTAGAAAATCTGTGTCATGCATGGAAGGAAATGCAAGGAAATACCTTAAACACTAGCCAGGACCAGAGAGGGGCCACAAGGGGCTCCTGGAGTATGGTAAGTTGGCCAGCCATAACTCTACAATGCCTCTGCCTTTTTCTGTAAACAGACCCCCTTTAGAGAGTCCTGTTCATTTGTCAAATGTTCTAGGAAGCAGCTGGGTCACAGATAATCAAGGATCCTGCGGGCAATTAGTTTTAATGCCACAACAGTGAGAAAGTGAGGAGGCCTCCGGGTTTCAGAAACCCTTGTTACGGTCTTGAGGTTCTTTCTTAGGCTGGGAGATCAGATGTTTCTAGTCAGCCTTTTTGATTCCTATTTCAGGGCCCAATGCCCTCATCTCCCTTCCTCAGTAAACACATTGCTCACCCCAAGGCTTGCAAGAGGGGTGGGAAAGACCCCAGGTGGCTCCAGTGGGGGGTGACTGGAGGACCGTAGCCCTTCTTGCTGACCCTGCTTTCTTGGGAGCCCAGGCCTTTCTCTATCTCTCAGAGCACCTGGCATCGAGCAGCTGCTCAATAAATCTCTGCTTAACAGAATTGGCAGCTCACTTAATCAGGCCCAGCCTGCTTTTCTTATCTGTTGAATGGGGAGTGTGAGGTTTTCCTAGAGGATTATGAGGAAGCATGTGAAATCAAATAGCACTGTTTCGTCCTAATGGCAGGAGACAAATTAACTTTCTTTAACTTTAAATCATAAAAGGCATCTTCTTGTGAGCCTTCTAGGGGACATGACATTACTTCAGTTAGCTTAAATTGCTCTGTTGGACAGATAGAAGTTTGTATTTTTATCTGTCAATACTATTAAAGTGATGATTGATGTCATGAACTAGGACAATTACATTCTAAGTTCACATGGGAGTTAGTAAATATTCTTACTTGTTCAATCTGATCACAGATAAAGGAAATATGTTACAAATCGAATGGTGTGAACCTGTGTGCTATGTTAGTCAATGAAAAGTTATGCTACTGTTTTAGCTATCAATTGCCTGCTAGTCTCTATGTGCTAGGTTGTCTGTTAAGCATTTTAAACAGATTATCACATTCCCAACACAAAATGGTTCAACTGTCTATGCTTGCACATCACTGAGGCACAGGCAGCTTAAACCACCTGCTCAAAACTGTGGATCTTAGACTTCGTCAAGTTTAAGCTTTGGGATAAGCATAGCACCATTTAGCATCCCTGGATGCAAGGGAAAGCTGGACCATACATCCACCCCTGCCATAGATCTCAGTTATACCATGTGAAAAATTCTGAAGCAAGTACTGGGGAATTCAGTTTTAAAAGGCACAGCTTTGCCTTCATGGAGATTTTATGCAGTGCAGAATAAAAATCCTGAACAAGTAAGCACATACATAAATTCAGAACTGCACATCACTAGTGCTTCGAAGAATAAAAAGCATGGATGAGGATGCTGAGCAATTCCAGAGATGGCACCAGCTGGGCACAGAGGTATTATCACCTTACAAAGGGAAGCCTTGGAAAGTTCTTCCCCTAGGCAACTGAGGAGAAAGCCAAGAGGTGCCTGGAGAAATGAGGTCAGGAAGCAGGAACTTGCTCTCCTAGGACCAGGTGGCTTCTGGGATGCTCAGCTGGAGAAGGAGCTAGGCCTCAGCATTAAAGAAAAAAAGTTAGAGAATGGAAAAATGGTGAAATCTAACAGTCAGAACGGAGAACCAGAGAGCGTAGACTACTTGAGACAGCTCTAAAGTTGTTGGCTCACTAGAGTGTAACTGTCTTCCCTATGTGGGTTTATAAGTGAGGTAAAAGTGCTCAATGCTGGTGAAGAACAGCACCTTTGCAGGCAAGCCTGAGTTCATTTTTTCAATGGAGTAATATATGCTAAGTGCAGAGAAACTCCAACAGTGTCTAAAACTCCTTCCTCCAAACATCACACAGGCTTCACTGCATAAATCAGAAGACACACATGTCACACCCTTTTGTTCACCCAGAAAGATTGAAATGACAGAGCCATGCTCAAAGGTGCCTGGAGGTTAAGAACACATCACCAACACACCTTACAAGTAGGCCCTGAGATCTTCCCTAAGGAGGTTCCCTTCTGCAACTCTAAAATAATAAAAGCAATTAAAAACCTTGAATTTACCTACTTGTGTGTTGGTGGGTGGATGTGCATGTGTGTGCATATCACAGAGCATGTATGGAGGTTGGGGGACAACTCTCCAGACTGGGATCTCTCCTTCCACCACGGAGGTCCAGGGGATCCAACACAGGCTGTCACACTTGGCAACAAGTGCCTTTAAGCCCTAGGCCATCTCTTCAGGCCAGTAATTAAGTTTTAAAAGACACACCAAGGCATAGTATTTCATTGATGTCTTAATACAAAAGAGGTGCATATACAAATATATAATAAGGCCAATAAATTATAAAGCTGATGATCCCAAAAGGGAAACAGTGACAACGAAGGTGGAATGAGATAGAGAAGCCAGAATTTAACAGATTATAAAACCGCCAAGGGCTAATATTGAAGGCAAGTCAGGGAGGAACCAAAACCGTGTCTTACCACATTTGTTCTTCCTTCATCTCTTTTGTTATTGCCTAAGGACTTTGAAAATGTCCACTGCTGCACACAATTAAGAGTTTGTTTGTTTGTCTGTCTGTTTGTCTTTAGAATACCTGGCACTAAATTTTTTCAGAACACACTTAGGACCAAAAGAGAAAATAGATTGATGTTTCTTCCTAGAATAGCTTGTCTGATGTTTCAGCATTTGCTGTTTGGTGAGGTCTCTTTCCTTCTTTTCTTTTTTGAGACAAGGACTCACTGAGTACATTGTGTGTTCTGGGCTGGCCTGAAGTTTACAGAGCTTCTGTCCCACCTGCCAAGTGCTAAGGTTATAGGTATATCTCACCATTCCAAGCACAGGGTGAGTTATCTTAAATTAAAGAAAAAATATATACATATATATTCATACACAGTCATATGTAAATATATGGCTCTTATCAAATTAACTTCTGTTTTATTACAAAGCAATTGTTCTCATGTGAGGGAGAAAACTCAGTCCATAAAGTGCATGCCTCCCTTGCAGAAAGACCTAACTTTGATTCCCAGGATGCATGCACAAGAGCTGGGTATGTGGTATGCATTTATAAGCACAATACTAGAGAGGTGGATGCAGGCAGATCCCTGGGGCTCACTGGGCTTGCCCAGCTTACAACTTGTCTCAAATAAAAGAGAGTAGGACTGGTGAGATGGCTTAGCAAGCCTGTAGTCACATACAGTAATAATAATAATAATAATAATAATAATAATAATAATAATAATAATAATAATAAAAACCAATGGTGGATGGCCCTCTTGGGAAGTGACACCTGAGGTTTTCCTCTAGTCTCTGCACACACCTGCACACATGTACTTGTGCATGTGCACACTCGCAAGTACACATCCACACACACAAACAGAAGAGAAAGAGAGATGGAAAGAGACTGAGACAAAGAGAGAGATAGACAGTCAGAAACAGAGACAGACAGACAGACAGACAGACAGAATATTTTATTAATTGGCACAACTCCAAGAAACAGAAACCAATGGGAAATTCATTTTACAGATTTGGCAACTGAGGAAAGTGACTTCTTCAACAGCCATTGAAATCTTCCTCAGTTACTTATAAATCCCTACACACAATGCCCATGGTTTCTCATTTCGATAGTTTCAAACACATTAGTCATGTTATTTGGCTTTGTGTCCAAGGAAAGACATGCATAGTGCCTTATTCATGGTACATTTTCCCAGAAGCCAGAGTGTTTGGTTTGACATTGAAAAGACTAGAAAATGGAATGCGTTAAAATGTACCCTTTACAAATGACTGACATTTGAATTCAATATTGACTTGGGGAAAAAATTCCCGTTCATATTCTATACTAGCCCCAAATACCAAATGAATATAAATGGGGTGCATTTCCATGTCTACCTGCTTTGAGTATTTCCTGCATAGACAGGAGGAGCAGGGAGGGGAGAGCCAAGCTCTCTCAGTTAAAAAAAAAATGGTGCTAACACAAGGTACTGAAGGGAGCTACAAGGGTGCCTGTGAGGAGAAAGGCTGAAAAGATAGATGAAAAATAAGAGGGAGGGGCAGGAACCAACAATCCGTGGATCAAAACTGTAAGGAAGTGAGACTAAGAAACCAATCCAGAGACTGATAGAATTTTTAGTGCAGCCAGTGTGAGTGCCAATATTTATTCCAAGACGAAAATTGAGCCTCGAGTCCCCAAATGACCCTTGGCTCCCGTTCTCAGTCCCGAGTGCACATATTTACAGTTGCTGGTGGCTACGTGACTGTATTTAAATTCTAAGCTCCAAAAGACTGCGAACAGCTGTTTCAGCCATGGCACTGCTCTGCATCAGCTCTCTTTCCCTGCCATTCTTCAAGACGCACGGCGTTCCAATGAGCAGAGTATGGGTAGTCATTTTTCTATCGTAGCATGGGTCTATTCAAAACCCAGAAATGAGTTTGGACATCCAGGGAGCTTGCTGATCGATGTCTGGCCACGTGATCTAATGCAGAGGGAGTAAATTCCAACCAAAGGAACCAAGGGAAAGTGCTTTCTCAAGCCAGAAAGTGAGTAACATTATATTAGCACAACATAGCACCTCAAACTAAACAAGTTTTGTACGCTGGGTGAAAAAAAAATCCAGTAAGCACAGTGCAGACTGAACCTGCTTGTTTCAAACAAGAAATCGTGTGTGGTTTCTGCTGGTGCCTTGCGAGCAGATTAGATCTGGGTCACTGCCAAGCTAGTCGGTCCTTGAGAGCTTGAGAGGGGATTCTACAGAGACACAGCTCTGACCTGCTTCCTCCACACTGCTTTTACTTATGGACTTCCCTCATCAGTTTGCGTATCCTAATTACTACTCTTAGGAACCAGGTGCTCCTCTCCCCTCGGCTTGCCTTCAAAGACTCAGTAGCAAGCAGCCACGTCGTCACCAGCTGCTAAATAGCACACGTATACCCTTTAAAAGGTTCTGCTCTCTCACTCTCACTGCTTTCTGTCTCTCTGCCTTTCTCTGTCTCTCTTTCTTTTCCTTGCTTAGAGGCAGCTTTTGCTTTACCCCACCCCCCAATATACATCTTATGTGAGGTCTGTTGCATGGTGTGATCTTAGCCACATTTCTTAGTCCTCATCCAAGGTACCCTTCTGCTGCAGAACACTAGCAATTGTGGTCCTCAGCTTCCTCAGACTCACTCTCTCCCAGGAGGAAGAACCCAGCATACATCAGGCAGGAGAAAGTGTGCCATGAATTGTAGGGTGCAGAATGGGGTTGAGGTAGGGGAAAGGAAGAAAGAGGGAGAAAGAAGCTGCACATCTGCCACTTTTAGATGTCCTTCTCTGCCAGTATGTCTTGTGTAGTATTTCTTCCTATAATAGCAGTGGTAGACTCAAAACACAGACATAGGTCATACTTCTGAGAGCTTGTAGAGTGTGGTCCAAGCACAGTTTAATGAGAGAAGGAGGAGGGACAGAAGAAATGGAGGGAGGAAGGAAAGGAGGATGAAGAAGAAAGTGAGGGAGGATGGAGGGGAGATGGAGAGGACAAAATATATGGCTTCTAATATCTTGGGCAACTACTACTTTAAGACAGGAAAAATTTAGAGAAAGTTCTCTATTCCCATCCCAATTCCTACCAGGCAAGCTCAGGAAAGGGGTTTCTAAGCTGGAAGAGAAGAATGAATTTCGCTTAAAAGGGAGATAATTAGAAGCTGATGCTATGATAAACTGCTGCCTCCTTGTCTCCCTCAGGCTCAGTGCTTGTGGAGACCTCAGAACTTGATCAGCATTAAACTTAAACATTTTACAGGGGAATTACTACTGCTCAGTCATAGCCGGCATGAAATCAGGGAGGCAGGGGGGGTTTTCAATATGCCCTAAGCTAGTAGTGTTTAGATGTGAGAATAAATCATATCCTACAGGTGCAGAACAGTGAGGCAGACAGTAAAGTCACGCCCTCGATTAAGCTTGGATGGGGCATCAGAGCAGAGAATGAGCTCAGTACCTGAATAGTCCTCACGGGCAAAGTGGAGGAGTCAGTGGTGGGGAGTGTTCACCATCTCCTCAGGGACTCTTGTAGGACTTTTGAGGATGATTGTACTCAAGCTTAAACCAAGGGGAAAGGACATCAGATCCAACCGAGGGTGCAATACTGAACTATTCTGGAGTTCTTATGGCTTATGGGGAATAGTTTACACTCCTGCTCAGATGGCCTCAGTTCTACCTGCCTCATTGGTCATTAACTACTTTCTCAGTGACAAGGCAGGGCCACCACCATAACTGTATTATCTATAAGCCACCAACACAACTGCCAATAACAGGTTTCGGCGTGACACTTTCCTCAAGAGGTTGAAACTTCCCACCCTGCAGAACAGCTCCTTAAGCAGGACTGTAAATAACTCAGAATAGCTCCAGAAAGTCCCAAAAACTGACCAGATTGACTAGGACCCTCCTGCAATATTAAACAAGAGTCACTCTCAGAGGAGCCAAGTGGCAAAGAAGACTCTCAGTCAAGACAGGCTGCAGAGAAAAAGGAAAGCATGAAGCCAGACCAGCCTCCCACGAGAAGCAAAAACCAACCCAGAGGCTTAGAACAACTCAGTCACCCAAAAGGGACGTCAAACCTGCTGAGTTGCCTGCAGGCTTTGCGGTGTGTTCTGGATTCCCAGTTTTTGTGAGCTAACCCACATGCTTGGGGTGGGCATTGGTGATGCAGCTGCCTTTGAGTCACTGATTGAGTCATCTACATAGATACACTCGAAAATAAAGACATGTAACAATAAAATGTATCATGTCACAATTTGAGAACATGCTCCTAGGTAAGTCACTCCAATAAAATTCACTGGCTCGCCAAACTCAACTATGATTAGTCAAGGGCAGTCCTTCTCGGGTGGGGTGAGTAGACTTTATGTGTTGCATCTCCCCAGGGAAAGTTTTGTCACACAAATATCGCCACCACCACATCACCCATAACAGTCCCTGCTTCACAAACCTAATGCTACCAGCTCCCAGGCCCAGGCCCAGTCCCCATCTCCACATGAGATGTTGTTTTTGTTGTTGTTTTTGTTGTTGTTGTTTGGTGGTGGTGGTGGTGGTGGTAGTTGGCGGCAGGGGTTTTTTGTTTTTGTTTTTGTTTTGTTTTTTTTTTTTTTTTTTTTCACAGATGCCTCCATCAGCTGTTTGAAAACTCCAGAAGTAGAAGCAAGGATTTATCGAGCTAGGGAGCCGTCATTCACTCATGCCGCTGTACTCAGCTCTCTCACCTGCTCTGCTTTGCATCTTCCTTCTCTGCCTTGATTCTCCTCCCTCCATCACTCCAACCACCCTGAGCCAAACGTTCATTATTAGTGTGTGTGCTTCGTAGTGTGCTGTGTGCTGGAGACTCTGAGCCGAGGCAAACCTGTGGAGAGCTGCGATGTGCCGTGCCTTAACATGACGCAGGCTTCCGCCATCCCAACGGCGAGCGCTCTCTAAGATAAACAAGTCCTTATATGGCAAAAGGCTGTGCAAGGGTAACTGGTGATCTGATGACGCGCAGTCCTGCTCTGACGTGGACCTATGAGAAGGTGACACCTGGCATGAGCTGATTGGCCCTTGAGTTGTACTTAAGCTTGGCCCTTCCCTTCTTCGGGGCCCATTCCCACTGAGCTAAATCCTGAGTAAAGATCTCGAGAAGAAGTCTGGTTGTTGGCGTCTTATTTCCGCTGGACGGTCCGGCGTCGACACAAACCGGTACTCAAATTTCTTCCAGAAAGGGATGTAGAAATGAATTACCCAAAATTAATAATAAGTGGCTGCACTTGGCCAAATATAGTAGTCAGGGTTAGACTGTGAGGTAGACAATGGAATTAAGTCCACAGGACAAAGAAAAGGGCATTTCCATAATCTCACTGTGTAATTTAGGAATAGAATGGATGGCATTGTCAGTAAAACTAAGAAATTCAAACAGGATGAGATTTACCCGCAGGACTGAAACACAGTTATGATTCAAAATTAAGCCCTGAGGTAATTTAGATATGGTTTGTCTTACAAGGGCTCATGTGGTAGGAGCTTTAGGAAGAGTGTCGTTAGGGTTGTGGGAGCGCCACCCATCTGAGGTCTCATGTCCTCTCACCCTGTCTTGTCATTTTTCATAGCATGAGTGTTTGGTTGAGTGCAAATGGAAGAACCTGTCACTTAAGAGAAGAACAACCTCCAGTGGCGCAGAGCTAAATGCCGATTATTTTGTATTCATCTTCACGTGTTTCTCTCTTCTCTCTGACAAGGCCGACCTTTAAGGACAAAACGTATATAACTGTGAATCTGATTCCCTTCTGTTCTTAATATTCTAAGTAGACACCTAGGTATAAATATATACTTATAAATAAAGGCATATAATAATGAAACATATCAAGTCAAAAAATCAAGAAAGGGCCTGTGGGTAATCCAGTCTGCCCCTGGTTTTTCTAAATAAAAGTTTTACTGGGACACAGCTACAATCATTTGTTTATGCAGAGTTTATGGTTTTTCTCATGTACAAGGGGGAAAGTGGAAGTTTGTGATTAATAAAACCTGAAGTATTTACTATTTGACCATTTGGGCTCTGACCCAAGAGTTGGAATGGAAGGAAATGGCAGGAATAGGAGAGATGAGCTGGAAGGAAAGAATTGGAAAGTGCCAAGTGAGGTGGTATCAGATGATAAGCTAATACCATATAACATTGGACACTTACAGAGGAGAGATGAAGAAATAATAGCTAAGTCAAGCATAAGGCTAATCAAGGGCCAGGACATGATTGCTGCTTAAGGATAAATGCTACAACTTAGAATAATGGCAACACCTCACATATGTCTTTAAAAATGTTTCCTCTCAAGAAATAAAGCTAAAGAGAGTACTCAGAGTGAAACTGTGTAGGAACTGAACACAAAATAATTGGATTTAATTTGTTATGGTTGTTGATTTAGATGCTTATTGAAGAAACAACTTTGAGGTTATAAAATATATTTTCACATAAATGTACTTCTGTGACATTTTCACTTTATTACTTTAATAAATGAATTGAGGGAGTAAAGTATAAGAAATAGAGTTATTTTAATGGGAAAATCAGAAAGATTAATTATTAAAGACTTTCAAATTAGTATATACAAGACTGACTCTAAAATGCATCTTTATCTGTGTGCTCATATATCCCTGTTAAAAAATAGATTTATCTTCCACTTAGCTCCATATTAGCATCTTCTAAAAATTTAGCTCCAGTTGACAATGCATTTATCTCCTGGAGATAATCTTATTTATCGTGTAATTACTGTATCTTAATAAGAAGCACTTGTGGAAATCTGGCTTAAAGATTTAAAAATATGTCTGATGTGCTTTAAAAATCTCTGAGGTAGTGATTCACTCCAATGATATTATGTACTTGAACTGATTTGCTTAAAAACTAATTTCTTCAAGAAAAATACAATTTCCTATTCTCTCAAATTTTCATGAATACTTATGAAAATTGTCACATTTTCTTAATAATCTAAGACACTTTCCAAAGAGCTACATATTTAGCAATACATGATTTGCTGAAGTAAATTAAAGTAGTCTCATGTAATCACTGAAATAACTGAAAAATAACTATATGGAAAATGTTTACAGTGTTTAAATGAAAGAACTACAATACATTCTAATTTCACAAGCAAAAAATTATTTTTGTATTTATAAATCTATAGTGACTTCCCCTGGAGTAGTTACGTTATTATAGAGTTTCCACAATAAGCTTCCTGTGTTTTATAAATTTTGCATATTGTTCTTATTCCAGCTGTAGTTAGTAGACATTATAAATTCTACCAAGCATGTCCTATATGATATCTAAATATGTGAAGTAATTGGATTTCACAACTTAGGCAAGTATATGATAATCCCCTCTGAAGCCAAAGACTGTTAAAAACATTTTCAAAATGGGTAACTAGGAAAAGTGAACATAATATATGTAGCAGTTGAAATTTTTGCCTTCATTTTTTTCATTTGTCTAAGTCTAATCTCCAAAATATGGTAATAAAATATTAATCATCATTTACTTAACGTTTAAATCCATCCAGCTTCTCAGTAGATGTTCAGGGTACCAAACCCTGTGGCATCTGCATATCTTTGTTCTTTCAGGCAGATGCCTAACTTTTACTCATGACTATATTCTGATGAATAACAACCAGACATTTTTGTACAGATTGCATGTACATTCTTAAAGGATCTTGGAGGCACTGGGGTCCAGAGCGCTCTATCAGAGTAAAAATGCTTGACACCAGAGCATAATGACCTGAGTTCAATTCCCTGGGACCCACATTACAGATGGAGAAAAATGACTCCCTCCAGGTGTCCTCTGACACTAACACATGGGTGGAGGTGGTGGTGGTGATGGTGGTAGTGGTGGTAGTGATGGTGATGGTGGTGGAGGGGGTGGTGGTAGTGGTGATGGTGGTGGTGGTGGTGGTGGTGGTGGTGATGGTGGTGATGGTGGTGATGGTGATGGTGGTGATGGTGATGTGATGGTGGTGATGGTGGTAATGGTGGTGGTGGTGGTGGTAGTGGTGATGGTGGTGGTGGTGATGTTGTTGTTGTTGTTGTTGTTGGTGGTGGTGGTGGTGGTGGTGGTAGTGGTGGTGATGGTGGTGGTGGTGGTTATAGCGGTGGTGGTGATGTATGTACATCAAAATAAATAAGTAATCTTAACAAACCAAAACACTGGAAAACTGACTTAAACATATATCACCCTTCCTGTGATGGTAGAAGAGAGGTGTACAGTGCTGGTCACGTGAGCTACTGAAAACTGAGAAGGTCGAATGCAAGCCACAAAGCCCCTTCTTTCTCAATAGTAGCGCACTGCCTCTCAGAGTCATGATGAGAGGCACTCTCCTTTTAAAAGCAGTGAGACTAGAAAGGAGTATGGCTCCCGCCTATGGATTTAGTGAGTTCCACAGATGGCCGCTGAGTGAGATCTGCAGTAAGATCTTAGGTCTCTTGGGGAGTCCTGTCCAACCTGCTCATGTGTGAGGTTCTCAGAATGTGTTGAGTGACAGTTTGTAAAATGCTTTCTTGTCCCATACATGCCTGGAGAATAAATTCATAAGTAGCAAATAAGAATGAGTATCTTCCATTGCTCTCTTGTTTGACCTTTGATGCTTGGGTGTCCACCCGCATGGATTCGTCATTTCTAGTTGGTTTGACTCAATGTGGTACATAAGCTGGAACTTAGAGTAGAGGAGCCACCTCTCTTTTCCTTCCAGCTCCTTCTCCTCATTCCTCCAGGACTATACGTAGTTATGGCTCACTGCTCTTTCCAGCCCCATGACACAGCATCCAGCTCCATGACAGAAAGCTATTCTTCTGAATTTTTCTAAATGGTCACAAGCTCATCTTGACTATGCCATGTATTTCCTGACTAGTAAGATGGAAAGAAAAGGAAGTGAAGCCTCTTTCTCTGTCCTAGTAGGCTCCATAAAAGAGTAAGTTTTTCTTCAAAGGGAGAAGCCAAAGAGTGCCTAAGAATACTATTAAGTTCAGAGAAAAAAGGAATTTAAGAAATCAAAGAGAAAAATATCACATTGTTGTAGAAACCAGTCAATAAAGTATGGACCACAGCATGACTCACTGAAATTCGGTATCCGAATGTCCAGCCCTCACCCCACAATCTTTTTTTCCAGTGTGTAGAACCACAAGCCAAATTTGAGCAGTCTGATAAGTCCTGTAAAAAGTCAAGTATCTATAAAGAGATGCTTACATATAGCATTCAAGGAATTTTGACTCAACCTGCTGAAACAGTCAGATATACACTGTTTGGAGGTTATTGGTTACGTATGCAGCAGAAAACAAAATTACAAACATGTCATCACCTGTCACCTATTCATTCAAACTACCAACTTTGATATCATGTAGTTCTTGAAGAATATTCATTTTGGCGACTCACATTATTTAAGCCCTGAATATAAAGTTATACGCCAACATTTCCATCCTGCCTAATTTCAAATTTTGGGTATAAATCAAGAAGTGAAAATCTTGGTGTCACAATATTTCAAAATGACGAAATTCAGATATTAAAAACCGTGATTAATCTGTATGTGTTATCAAACGTGACAAGTTAAACAGCCAAAGAAAAAGCCATTAAAAGATTTAACTGCTAGACTAATTAAAGTTAATTTTAATAGATCCTTAATAAAAAAAACACTTCCATTTCCCAAATCTGCTGTGTTGTAGCATGAATTAGCAGAGATTTGAATATCTTTGTTGAGGTAAGCCAGAGGAAACACATGTCGCCAACAATGAAGACAAGCCAACTGAAGAATGACTATTGTTTATATGCTACAGGACCAAAGTATAAATTGGTGCATTATGTAGAAAGGTGTGTGTTTCCCTTGACTCAAATCTACATTTTAATCTTTGTGGAATGCATGAGGAGGTGAAGATCCTTTAGAACCACATGGGGAGGATGATAAGCTCCTGAGAGGATGGTCATTTTACGTAGACTGCCATATATCAGCCCAAAAGGAAAGATGCGAACAGCTTCCAAGTCACCATGCCTCTGATGGTTCCCAACTGCAGTTCCTAGGACGTGCTTTATAATCTGAGGCGTATTTCTCCCATTTGCAAAGATAGAAATATTATATATACATTATTACATATGAAAACACCTATGTATGTATGTATGTATGTTGTATGTATGCATGCATGCATGTATATAAAAGCAGCCTAATGCTAGCACCTACTTAACAGTTAATAAATTGCACACACTGTTCTAGTCACCATTACTATGATGACTCCAGTTGTTCATCTAGAGGAAGCAGAGATACCAGTGGTTTGGTTTAAACATGTATGCCAAACCTGCTTGTGAGCAAGTTAGATGTACCTCGTTCATGTTCTCTTAGAGTGAAATCCTGAAACCTTTGCTCATGTAAGCATCCATATTTTTATATGTAGTCAATCTTTGGGCATGCTTTAGGTAAAACTTGACAAGCATTCTGAATCCTTGGCCCTGCCCTGTGAAATGAGTATTGGCTTCTGTATTAGAACCAAGTACTACTGGCCAATGTGAAAACCGAGAGTTCTACTGAGAATGCCTATGTTCTCCAGATATGGTTGCATGCACCTATGTTGCCATGACTAACGACGTCAGAGTGGGAGGAGTCCAAGCTTGTGGCCAGCCTGGGCTACACAGTATTGAGACACTATCGCAAAATCGAAAGAAACAAATTGTACAACAAAGGGATGTATGCACTACAGCTTATTGTGACTCACCTGGCTGTGACATTAAAATTAGAATTTGGTAGTTTTCAAATACTAGATTGCGTAATATTGGAAACTAGATGAGCCGTTTAGTGCTTTGTCCAGCGCACATTCTAAAAACATAGGACAAGGGGCAGCATCTTTCAAAACAGGGATTTTTAGACCGTACTTTTATTGTCTTCATAAGAAACTGTGGTTTGTCAAAAACATGTAAGTTAACTGTTAAGGGGGCAGCATGGTTGGATAATTAGGCATGAAGTTATCAAGTTACTTAACTTCATTCAGCCTAGCGGTTACTCATGTGAAAACAGTGAACAATCTTTGTTTTCTTGAGCTCTTAAGATACATATGACAATAAGCATAGCATTTTTCATATAATCAAAACCAAGGATAGATTATTAATATTGTTACCATTGTCTGACTAAAATGCCTACATTATGTATACATAATCACAGGGAGATTAATTTCTTCTTGATTAACCAATGTTTCACCACATATATGAAAAACAGCAGCACACACCCATCTGTCAGACATTGTTATTGGTTATTTAGGCGAGGGAAAACTGCTGCTGGACTATTTTGAACATATTACATAAGCTGATTTAGTAAATCTGGCCTAGGTAGCCAGATAGGAAAATCCCTGTTGGTTTCTGTGTGCAGCTGGTATGAAAAACCACTTCCTTGGAGTCTTCCAGACTTAGTAGCCAGTGTTTCTGAATAAATAGCTATGAAGTTACCAAAAAAAAAATACCAGGACATTAATGGAAAAATAATCAAATACTCTGTATGCTTTGATGCATTTTCCATGAAAATTTCAAGTAAGACAAAGCAAGTTCAAGGTCACCTACCAATTTGCCCTCAGTCTACATGATACAGAAATTGCAGGAAACATAAGGAAATAAAACATTCAATCCTTTAAGAGAGGGATTTTAGGAGAGTTCAAATTGTTAAAGAATGCCAGTAATGTTTACTTATTTTCTTGAAGACTTGATTTCTAATTACTTTCCTCTATAGTGTTAGTCAAAAAGGATATAAATGCAGTTTTTAAAGAGCAGTATAAAAGCAAGGTCCACATTAAAAACAAAAACAAAACAAAACAAAAAAATCACAACAGGTTTCTCACACACACTCAACAAAAGGATTAGAACTTTCTCTTTTGCTGGAAATTAATATTTTAGTCACTTTACAACAAGTGTCCTTAAGTTGTTATTTATATCTGACGTTGTGATAGGTTTGAGCTACTCTATTTCATAAACAGAATAGAAAAGACTTTCCAATTAGGCCTAAGAGGCCCTAGTTTATAATATTTGAACAGGAACCTTGACTAACTAGCCTTGGAGAAGTGAAATGGGCTTGAGTACAGATTGACATGGGCCTTGTGCTTAATTATATTTAGTGTCTTTGGAAAATGAGCCCTATTGCATTTTCCTTCCCATTTCTATAATAAAAACCCAGTAAGATCATACACTAAGCCTGACTGAGTTCTCAACCTTAGTACTAGAATGACCCTTTCACAAGGGTCTCCTAAGAGACCCTAGAAAATACAAATATTTTTTCAAGACAAATTTTTTTTTTGTTTTTTGAGACAAGGTTTCTCTGTGTAGCCTTCACTATCCTTGACTCGCTTTGTAGACCAGGCTGGCCTCGAACTCACAGTGATCCGCCTGCCTCTCCTCCCAAGTGCTGGGATTAAAGGTGTGCACCACCACTGCCTGGCTTAAACACAAATATTGACATTATAATTTATAACAGTAGCAAAATTACATGTATGAAGTAGCAACAATATAATTTTAATAATTGGGGGTGACCGCAATATGAGGAACTGCATTAAAGGGTTACAGTATTAGGAAGGTTGAAAACCACTTCATTAAGGAGTTCTTTCAGGAAGGGAGGAAGGTGTGTCATGTTGTAATTTTGGTGAATGAAGGAGGAGAAGAAGCTGGCACACTGACTCTCCAACTTTGCCAAGGATGTCTACAGACTGGACAGATGTGCTTGTAAACAAGTCATATAATCATAGGCTATTTGCCACAGAAATATAATGCAATCACATAGTATTGATATTCTAGAAGTCATATTAAAATATACCAAAAGGTACGTTTTCAAAACATGTTAACATAATAATATATCGAAATATCACCATCTCAGAACATAATCAATACTTAAAACAAAGGCTCGGTGAATTATGTAGTGTATGAATTATATGTCAATCAAACTTAAAATTACTGCCAATGCTTTATGCTATTACTTCCATCCTAAAGATCTTAAGTTATTGGTAAACTTGTGTTTCATCTTAACTTGGTCTGGACACATACATTTCAAGTAGCCAACGTAACCAATGGCTATTTACCAAAATTAAATGGTTAATTAATGTATAGGACTGTGATCACTGAGAACTCTTCTGTCATGAGCATTTTACATGTTTTCTCTTTAGCTTTTCATTGTAGCCCACAATGTCCTCAGTGAACAACCCTTGACAATTTCCCGGGTTTAGCTCTTCTTTCATCATCCACATTTTCCATTGATAAAAACCTATTGAAAGTCAATACCATAATAAGTTTTAAAAAAAAAAACATGCTAGGAGTAAATATATATAATGTGTGTGAAGAATAATTTTAAATTTGAATTCTATACCAACATGTCAAAAATTAAACTTATTTTGCATCTATATACAAAACTCTATACCAGTGGATTAAAAATAACCTTGTGAGCAACAATTAAGGCATAAGGTTAAGGAGTAGATTCACTAAACTGCTTTTTGTCCTATCATCTCTATGTATTTTTATAGTCCTCCTTCTCTCTTTTCAACCCCTATCTCCAAACCTAAGAATTTCAGATAAAGGAAAAGAGAGACATCCATGAGTCCAAACTTGTTTTCTCTCTAAATAAGCCCAATAATAACTTATAACCAACTCACAATGAAAATGAACAAAATGAACAGCTATTGCCCAAGGAAGCAACCAAAAACCTACCCAACCCCACTTAAGGGAAATGAGGTGCTATTCTCTTAAGGTTTCTTCTGGATGGGGTATTGTACACATACAACTCAATTATAATACAAGGTTCACTTCTAATACTTTGAAAGTGCTATTGCAGGCTGTTTAGGTTAAGTAAGTTACACAAGTTAATTGTTAGTTGATCAAATCATGGTAATACCAATTACTAATCTATTTTATGATAAGAATACACCTCCTAGGTGTAACAGATAGATATGATGCTATACAAAGACAAGGTAAATAGATTAGGTCCTCAAAAACCCTAGAGACATACAGAATATGGCATTTAAAATGTTTTTATTATTTTAAAGATTCATTGACAATGATACAAATTAACTCCTGGCAACACCCAACCTACCTCAAAAGGGATGATGAGTATCAAAGAACCTCCTTATGGAGATGGCTTCAAATATGGCAAACCAACTACTGGGGAAAATATTCTTGTTTTTATCACAGACAGAAATCTGCCTATAAAAGGGCAAGTTTGGATGCAGGCAAAATTGACAGCCAAACTCTGCTAAGACAGGGTAAGCAAGTCCTCAATAGTTTCTGCTTCACAAACATGTCTGTCAGATACATTGGGCCAGAAGGCTGAAGATGATGCTCCAACATCAGAGAGCTTTGGGCAATGGCTCAGGTAGCAAACTATCTCTGTCATCTTCTCATTTGGAAAGTTACTAACCTGCACTCCGGGTATACTCAGGTACTCAATTTTATTCCTTCTTAAGTCTTTGATGGGGTTGAAGACTAGACAGTTTAGTTTCCAATTAAGCTTAGTTGTTTAGGGGTTAAGATGTTTTTAGGTCTAGATAGATGTTTCAAGTTGATAACAATGAGATATGATAGATATTGATTTACGATCAGAATTTTAGATGCACCAAGATAGGAAAGATGTTTTCTTCAAGGCTGCCAAATATAAATAGCTAAAAAACTATGAATGTAACATTTATATAATTCCTGATTGTTTTGTGGCTCTTCTCGCTGTACGTAGTTTCTTGTATATATGTGTAATAATATAAATGTATATGTTAAAAAATTTTAAAAACATGTTAAAATGTGATTTCAAATAAACTCACATTTTCTTTTGTTTCTACTCACAATTACTCGGCCTTACAAAGGGTATAAATTAATAACCTCAATTCTGTTTCAGGTAGCATTTGTTTTCAATTTCTCCCCTACACCATTGCCCTTGACAAATAGGTACTTCAATTTATACCAATAAACTCAAGGGAAGTATTTCCTTTGTTTCTTTGACCATGAACTTCAGAATTTTTTTCCCATTCTTTTTTACTTCTTCTGTTTGTGAATATTAATGTGCAAACAGAATGAATATGGAAGACCAGAGGCCTTTCTTGGACACAGAAGGAAGAGGTATTTAAGCCAGTGCAGAACCTTCTTTAGCAGACCAAAAGAAGATGCAGTAAGGACAGAAACAAGCAGGCAGGAGCTGTGTTTTGCTTAAGATTACAAAGAAGAGAGAAGAAACCGGTTCTAGAAACATCTGAGTGGGAGCCACACTAGTTCTTCTACCGATGCCATTGTTTTGGTCTCTGACTTTTGGTAAGAGCACTTGGAGTACAGAATTTGTCAACCTCTAGGCTAAGTGAAATTGGAACTCACAAATATGACCTTTAAGCATGTTCCTTTTTGTTTTTAACACGTGTGTGCATGCGCGTGGCACACACACACACACACACACACACACACACACACACACACACACACACACCACAAATAAACAAAAAAACCCAAAATATAACTCACTTCTCCCAGGAAAAATACTGAATAATTAATGCTTACCTTCCAGAAAGCAAAGGAAGTTCATTATATGAACAGCAAGTTCACTGCTTTGAACTATCTCCCCCTCATTTGGGCTTTACGTCCAAAGATCATTACAGAGAAGCCCTAGCCTTACCTCCATAAAATGCTATATCCTGAGAACTCTGCAATTCCTTAAAACAGGAAGTATTGAGTCAATGTCATTGAATGAATATTTATGGAGCTCTACTACATTATGTATGGGTGGGATGAATGTTTTACCAAGTGCTGGTGATAAGCCAGAGTGACTCAGACTATTTATCTGAGTCTACAATGAAAGACTATAAATGAACGCTAGCTACACTTCCATTAAGAGCAGCTTTGGATAAAGATCTTTGTCTTGTCTAAGTTGGATGGAGCTTCCGCATATAAGATAGATTCTTAAAAAACAAAACAAAACAAAAAAGAATCGACACCAGGTAGTTGACATTCAATTGGACAGACAATTAATTGGTTGTTGCTTGAGACAGGGTTCTACTATATTGCCCTGGCTGGCCTGGATTGGAACTCACTGTGTAGACCAAGCTGGCTTCAAACTCAGAGATCCACTGGCTTCTGCTTCCCAAATGTTGGGATTAAAGGTGTGCACCAACACACCTATCTTGGGGAGACATTTTAAAACTCATTAGCATGGACAGGGACTCTAAACTCTCTTGAAAGCAAGGTGAGCCAAAACACTTCTTGGTTTCCAAGTATTTTGCATAGGATCTGAAGGGAGGGCCTTTTAACAGGAACAAAGATAGAGGATCCTGGACTTTAATCAGTGCAAGCGTCTTCTATTTCCTTGTTTTCCTAGCCACACATTTAAAAAGAAGTAGAAGGACACTTTCTCCGGGAAACCTTCCCTTTTCTTTTATTCAAAAGTAGGGTTGGCATTAAGATAAAAGGCTTCGGAAAGATCTAAGGCAGCAGCTTCAGTGAGCCATTCAACCCAGCGCTGTTTCCATATGCATTCTGTGTCCTTACCATCTGACTGTAGCTGCATTCAAAGAAGGCAGAGTTCCTCCTAGCTATTTATGAGACAACTTGCGACTTGCCACATCAACAGATATTTTGTAAGCGATTTCCGATTTTCCCTTCCAGTTATTCATTTGTTTATATTTCTCCTCTCTTATTCTCATCTCTAATTTTCTGTCTCTACCTTATCAAGGCAGCCAATAACATCTGAAAGCTAAACTATTAATTCAACAAACACCTTCAGGATTTAGTACATAGCAGTCTTATGCACAGACAGCTTGCTTTCTAGTGGTGTGCAGAAGCAAGAGACTATGAACAATATTTTCTTAATGTGTTTATTGCTATTATGGGTTATTTCCATGGAAACATAGGTGAGAAAAAAACCCAGATGTTAGAGCAACAAGAATCAAGAAAATCTTCATGAAGCAATTGAACTCTTTTAGAGGCTAAGTGTGTCCCAAACTCGCAACCAAGAGAACAAAGTTCATCTTTTCTACATGAAGCCTGGACATTGCTCAAAATACTCATGCAAGGGGTAGTGGACTCTGTGCAAGTTGGTCTTTACTTTGTATTACTAGTTCAGTGGAGCTCAGACCTGAAAAAGTTACCTGTGAAACAACAGAATAGTTAATTCCATAATTGTAATTTTATTACTCTGTAGGACTAACTGGTTTTGTCTCTGGTCCAAGTTCATTTCAAAACCCTTGGTAGACAGTCTGTCCCTCTGAACATTCTTCTACCCAAGTAATTGCCTTCCGATTTTTCTCATTAAACAATAAGTCTCACTCAAACTTTGACATAGATTTGTCATCTATTTGTATGATATTCTTGGTTGCACTTTGAATATTAAACTTTCACAAAGTAGTATCATAATGATGACTTCAGCAAGAAATCAGGGTGGATTTCTTTTACATATTTACCCTAAGAAAATATGTGAGTTACAAATAGATGAGTCCACCTTCCTGTCTGCGTTTCTACAATCATCAAGCACATTCAGGTGATTCAGTAGCTCTCTTTCCAGGAACTGACTCAGTATTTCTTCTCTGTTGGCTGAAGAACTCTCATAATTTATGTTTTTAAATAGTATATAGTATCTGCGGCAATTAAATGGAATATCTTAGCTTGCATACATAATTTGGCTCATCTCCAAAATTTATTTTGTTCTTCTGTTATTAAATGTATCACCTTAAGAGGTGAGTGAATGAGTGTTTGTGTGTGTGTGTGTGTGTGTGTGTGTGTGTGAATTCTTTGTCTTACCGCAATAACCTGAGGGAGAAAAATATCACTTCTCTGTTTCTTAAAGAGATATGAGCCTCAGACTTCCCTTTATCTTTCCTCTACTTTGGCCCAACCTAGAGTCTTGTGCTAACTGTGTCCTTGTCTTCACTGTTAAGGTTTATGACATTTGGTTTACCACCTTGTGTTATCTTTATAGGTTGATTCTAAAGGTGCGAAGGAGAGTTGATGATGATGATAAGAATTGTTCACTGGAGAGTCAGGCAATATACTAGGATGACAATTACTTAGTTTTTGCCACAATGTCATAACATCAACAGCATGAGTCAAATGGATTTTTTTTTTCCAGACAAGACAGGTATTTTGCTCAAAATCAGGGTACATTTTGTTCGGCTTTTTATTAGGATCATGATTTTCTTATACAGATTTTGCTTTTCAGACACATTTTTTATTTTTGTTTGTTTGTTTGTTGTTTGTTTGTTGAGACAAAGTTTCTCTGTGTAGCCTTGGGTGTCCGGGCCTTGCTTCGTAGACCAAGCTGGCCTTGAACTCACAGCAATCTGCCTGCCTCTGCCTCCCAAGTGCTGGGATTAAAGGCATGCACCACCACTCCCGGTTTCAGACACACTTTATAATTGTCTATAAATTAAAGATGACACACCGGCATACTAACCCACTACCCAGACTGACAGTAACCGGTTCTGGTTTTTACTAAAATGCAAGATACTTGGAGTGTGGAAACCCATTTTAGCCACATAGTTTCTGGACCTCCAGCCTAGTTGTGATTGGCCTGGCAGAACTGAAGATGTTCTAAAGAGGCACTTGTGTTCCTCAGTCTGACTATTGAAATGATGGATAGGAAAAGGATGGGAAGGAATTGAAATTTCCCCAAGAATCACCTGCTGCAAGATGGAAAAGGCACCAGCCAAAAGGAGAACTTGTTTCCCAGAAAGAGAGTTCACAGTCTTAGCAACTTATCAGACCACCTTTACCAGGTGAGACTCAAGTGCAGGCAACGATGGGTGGACAGGACTAGGCGTGGTTAGATATGCAAATCACTGGCCTCCTACTTAAACATCAGTCTCACTTCAGAACTTGGAAGATGAACACGGGCACATTCATTAGATCTCTTTGTCCTTTTCAATGGGGCTGCATTGAATAAACCCCTTGTTTCTGCTTTCTTCTCCTAATGTCACTTATTTAATTGGCTTATCAAGATGAATGGTGGGACCAGCTTGGGACACAGGCTATGACTCCTGTCCCAAGTTAGATATCATTATCTGAAATATTTTCTCAAATATTTAAGGGGGGCTCTTCATGAGCTGAATGGTCCTGGAGTTTCTTTAAGAGTAGTTTATGGAACTACCTTCCTAATATATGGAATATGTTTAGAAAGAACTCTCTCTCTCTCTCTCTCTCTCTCTCTCTCTCTCTCTCTCTCTCTCTCTCTCTCTCTCTCTGTGTGTGTGTGTGTGTGTGTGTGTTTGTGTATCTTGATGCCTTCACATTGTTCTTACTTGTAGTATGACTTAAAACCAACTTCTAGAATTCAAGTGTTCTGTTCTCAGAAAAATTGAGGCATTGCTTTTTCTATCCTTCCTGCTGCTTTAGTGATAAAAAGTTTGATACCAGTTACAAGGCAATTTTTTGTGTGTGAGACATTTTCTCCCATCCAAGCCTTTCAAAGCTTTTTCCTTGGAGTTCTGAAATTAAACAGGGTACAAGAGGAACATCTATTTCTCACTTCTATGATGTGGTCTCTGGATGTATATGGTCAATCTATTGTCTATACTCAGCTTTGACTATTAAGCTAAAGTTTCTTTGATGGCCCCTTTCTCCAGTCTCTCTGGGACATCAGAGGTTCTTAGACTAAGAAGAAAAGTGTCACAGACATGAAGAGAAGTCATAGAGGCGTTGCTTGTCAAAGTTCCAGAGACTTCCGACAGTCCAGCATGATCTCCAGTCATCCAGAAAAGTTGTTGAGGCTTTGCTTGAAAAAGTACCAAAGATCTCTGGCTGATCACCACTGCCCCTAAATATTACGTATGGTCCAGGTATAATGTTGTCTAAAAATCAGCCTTTTTCTTCTCCTAAAACTGTTTTTTCTCTTTATTTTTCAACCCTAAGCAAAATCATACACAGCAAACTTTTTCCCACAGAGAATGTTGAAAGAGAGCATCTTGCCAAAGGCTTGAGACAATGATAGGGTTTTTTGCTCGGACTGTGAGCACCCAAACAGAAACTGCATGAAAGAAAGCTAAGACCTTGACATAGCGGTACCTGGCTAGAGACTGTTACCTGTAAAAACATTCCTTTAGAATCTGCTTTGAGAGCATTAGCAGGTGGGCTTGGAATACAATGCCCTACCGATATTTTACAATAGAGGACCCCTTGGCAGTTATCCTAGGTTTGGATAACACACTTGTTGGTCTGGGACAGGAAGTAGGTCAAGTTCTTTTCTTTAGAGAATATTTAGCTCAAGCTATGTTGCTATGACAATCTTGTAAACACACTGACTTTAGCCTGGGGAAATTTAAAAAATAATGATCAGGTTATGCTGACCATTGCTTGAAAATTGATTGATTTTTGTTGTATACTTTGTTGTAGGTCGCAGAACTTTTTGTATTTCCTTGTTACTCCATTGATTTTTTTTTATTGCCCTGGTGATTGTAAAAGACGGAAAAAATCATGATGTAATCTGTAATGAAAAAAAAATTGAACTTCATTTCAATAAAACACTGGGGCTGGCCTAAGGAGAACAGAAAACAAGTAACAGACATGAGAGAGTAAGTTAGAGTGAGATAGGAAACAGAAAGAGGGAAAGATGGGTATCAGCAGGAAAGACAAGAGATAAAAAGATAGGTAACACAAGCAAAGAGATAGAAGATGGGTGTCAACAAGCAAGGAGACAGACAGATAGTAAGCAAGCAGACAGAGAGTCAGAAGAGAAGTTCTTCATCTTGTACTGCATATGCCTGAGTCTCTGATTATTTATTTTTCCTTTGTTCGTCAACTTCTCCTCAACAACTGGTTCCTCTAGCTAGCTGTTCAACCAGTGGTTCGTTTCCCTTAACCAGCTGTTCACCACCTGCTCAATTCTCCCTATTGTGGAGCCACTTCTCTTATCTCCTCTTCGCCATTCCCGGAGCTGTTCTTGGGGAGCAGCAGAAAAGCTGCTGCATGCATCTGCCATCTTGGCTTTCTTATTCTTACTAAATATTTTTTCTTTTTCCTGTATTTCAGGAAATTTATATTTAATGTATAAGCCCTCCATTAGAGAAACAACATTTCATATACAATAGATGTTATTCTCTAAACATCATCCCATAACGTCATGTCTTAATGTTTTGGGATAAATTATCATTTTTAACTTCTTGAGGTAAGATATGGGTCCTATCCTACCGCGCACAGCAGGCTTAGCCCGGACAGATAGAGCTGACAGTGGAGGAAGAGCCGGGAAGAGCTTTCTGTTTGGTTTGCCTAGAATCGTCTTGAGGGAAGAAACAAGCCACATCACAGTCACAGTGTCTGCCTCACTGGTTCCCCAGGGAAGGGATATGTGCTTCCTCCCTTTTTTCAAGGGTTTGTCTTTGGTCTTGATTTTGGCAAAATGTTAAGCATTTATTTTGAGCTAAAAATAAAAATAATTTCATACTAAAAAAATTATCATTTTTATTATCATCAAGGACTGTGATAAGGAGATTTTTAGTATGCTAATTAATCCAGAATAGTAGCTACTCTAAAATTTTTTATTTTTATTTTATGTGTATTAGTTGTTTGTTTGTGTATATGTCTACACACTATTTACATGCCTAGGCCTGTGGAAACCAGAAAAGGCTGGTTGTTTACCCTGACATTGGAGTTGCAGGTTGTTATGAGCAGCCATGCCATTTAGGTTCTGAGAATCAAACCCAGGTCCTCTAAAGGAGTAGCCAGTGTTCATAACAACTGACACATCTCTCCATCCCCCGCAGGATCTCTATTTGTAATGGTCATGTAATATTTATTGGTAGTGTTTGTCTTTCTCTATGATCATTATCTTTTCCTGTTTGTCCTGTTAATTAGAAAACACCGGGTAATTTATAGTGCTGTAGATCACAGTGCTAGCAGTTTGGTGCCTGGTGAAGGCTGTTCTCTCTGCTTCCTAGAGGGCTCCTCATTGCTGCATCCTTTGGAGGGAACACACTCTGTATTCTCTGAAAGAGAGGAGCAAAATAAGAGAGTGGGCCTTCCAAACCCTGAGTCTTCTTAGAGTGGATCAATGCTACTTAAGAGGTCTCAGTCCCGTGGAAACAGTCATTGTCCAAAACACACACTCATTACTCAGTTGTACTGAGAAGTGCTCCAACAAGAATTGTGAGGGAATGCTATTATATTCATTACATTCATCTTCCTGGGATAAAGCACCATAGCCAAAAGCAGAGAGGAAGAGTTTATTGTGGTTTATGGATCAAGAAGGAGAGCCCATCGTGATTAATGACCTGGAAGCATGACATCACAAGACCTGGTCAGAAGCTCAGAGTACCTCCAACTACAAAGACAAAGCAAAGCATTTACTGGAAGTGAAGTGGGACTATAAACTCTCAAAACTTGTGACTTCCTCCAACAAAGCTCTACCTCCTAAAAAAATACCTTCACCTCCCTAAAGGGCACCAGTAATCAGGGACCCAGTGTTTAAATGCATGAGCTAATGGGGGCCATTTCTTATTCAAACCACTGCAAACATCATTCAAAATGTCCTAAGTCTGTTACTGGTTTTATGTAAATGGCTGACTGACTTTTTTTTTTTCCTTTTTAACAATGTGGGAGTGAAATTTCAACTGTGATAATGTGGAAAAAACTTCCTTTTAGAAATAGTCAGAATATTTCTTTCTTCAATAAATAGTCAGAATACTTTTTTTTTTTTTTTTGAGCTATGAGGGGTTTTGAGACAAGGTTTCTCTGTGTAGTCCTGGCTGTCTGAGAACTCACCCTGTACACCATGCTGGCCTCAAACTCATACAGATTCACTTGCCTCTGTTTTCAGAGTGCTGGGATTAAAGGTATGCAAAGCATTGCCCAGATCAGAATAGCTTTAAAAAAAGACTACAGATTTACAATTTTAAAGACATCTAAGAGAGTCAAAGTCCACTGGGTCAAGCCTTTCCTAGGTGACCCTGGGAGAGAGGGCATTCTTATACTTGGGTCAGCATCTGAGAGTGGAGATGAGGAGATCAGAGGAACCAACCCACCCGGGAGGTTTCAGTTCTCTTGATTCTACAAGCAACTGGTCCACCTTCTGGTAGATTAATGAGCTGGCATACTCATACTAAAACTCAAAAGGCCCTCAGCACTAAACTGGATTAAGGACAGACCAGAATCCTAAATGTAAAAGAGAAATATGTTTCTTACAGAGAATTTAGAAAAATATCAATTTATGACTTTATCTCAAGTGAAAATTCCTAAGATACAACACACAGAAAAGCATAAAATATGGAATTAAAATGTTAATTGAATCCTTCAAAATTCAAAGCAAATGCTCTTCTGAAGACTCTAAGAAAATTAAGTCAAGTAGTAAATTTGATATGGTTATGTACAACACATAAGTAGACACAGACCTCATATGCAGAGTATTTTAATTATTATTTTAATTCTTTGGGTTCATAGAATAACTACATCATCCCCCCTTACAGAATACTTTTTAAAGTTCTGTAAACAAATAAAGAAGAAAACCTGAAGATGATCCACCATACAACAAGGACACTTGCTCAACTAGGTTCATTGCAGCTTTATTCATAATAGCCAGAATCTGGAAACAACCTAGATGTCCTTCAGCTGAAGAATGGGTAAAGAATCTGTGGTACATTTACACAATGGAATACTAATCAGCTATTAAAAAGAAGGAAATCTTGAAATTTGCAGGCAAATGGATGGAATTACAAATGATCATCCTGAGTGAGGTAACCCAAACCCAGAAAGACACACATAGTATATATTCACTTATAAGAGGATATTAGCCCAACATAGATGTCCTCTGAGAGACTCCACTTAGCTGGGGATTGGGACATATGCTGAGACTCCATGCTGGACTCCAGGTGGAGCTCTGCTGAGACTAGTATGGAAGAATGGGGAGACAGAAGGACCCAGGGGATTCAGGAGCCCAACAAGGATACCATCAAGGCTGGTGGATCTGGACCCAGTGGAGCCTGCACAAACTGTTACACCAACCAAGGACAATGCATGCAGTAAACCTAGACCCCCTGTTCAGACATAGTCAATGGACAGCTCATTCTCCACAGTTGTAGGGGGAGTGGAGACTGCTTCTGACATGAACTCTGTTGCCCCTGATTTGATCATTTCCCCCTTGGTAGAGAGGCCAGGGGGGCACACAGAGGAAGGGAAGCAGGCTATCCAGATGAGACCTGATAGGCTGTGGTCATACGGTGGGGGAGGAGGTCCCCTTCCATCAGAGGTCTTGGGGGAGGTAAATAGGGTGGAGGAAAAAGGGAGAGTGGAGGAAGGAGGGAGAGTGGGAATGGGAAAATACAACTGAGGGGATAACAACTGGGATGTAATCTGAATAAATTATAATAAATTAAAATTTAAGAAAAAAAGAAAGAAAAGTCAATAGAAACTCAGGCAAAGTACCTAAACTTTATTTTTATGAAAGATAAAAAAAAAATGATTTGTAGTACAACTAAAGATGTCAGACATTGTTAGCCAATTTGGGAATGCTAATTAAAGCAGATATAGGTAATATTTCATGCCCACTAGAATTAGCAAAATCAACAAACCTGGTGAGTTTTAGAAAGAAAAACACTTTTTTCTTCCATATTGGTTTTAAAATGAATCACAATAGAGAACTATATGGAGAAGTTTTTTTTTTTCTTAGTTTGCTTTTTTCTTAGGAAAAAATCTCACTCTGGGATAGATCCATCTGAAACTCATAGTTGTTGTTCAGACTAGGTCTCTAGAGTGTGATGACTGTGGATATGTCTCATCATGTCTCGCCTACTTTAATGTGTCTAATAAAAATAATGTATACTTTCCCTGTAACTTAGTTCTACCTGTCAATAGTCATCTCTCAATGAAAGTTGATATCTACACAAAGACTTTCTCACAACGTTTATGTTAGCTTGATTCTTTTTTAAATTTTATTTTATTAATTTATTCATATTACATCTCAATGGTTATCCCATCCCTTGTATCCTCCCATTCCTCCCTCCCTCCCATTTCCCCCTTACTCCCTTCCCCTATGGCTGTGACTGAGGGGGACTTCCTCCCCCTGTATATGCTCATAGGGTATCAAGTCTCTTCTTGGTAGCCTGCTATCCCTCCTCTGAGTGCCACCAGGTCTCCCCATCCAGGGGACGTGGTCAAATATGAGGCACCAGAGTACATGTGAAAGTCAGACCCCATTCTCCACTCAACTGTGGAGAATGTCATTAATCAATGACATGTTAGCTTGATTCTTAACATTCAGAAACTTAAGAGAGCTACCATATATGTCCACTAAGAAGACATATAGTCTGTGGTTTACATACTCAAAGACAATGATAAGAAATAAAAAATATATAGAATAAAACCAGATCGTTTCAGAAAGACCATATTGTGACAACATAGTTCATCCTCGAGGAGCGTGTGGATGAGGGTTTTAAAAATGCAGAGTACTGGTTTGCTCAGACAAGAGAGAGACGTTAGCTCTGAATGGGCTTCATGGTGCTGACAATGTATCTAGACTTCACTGTGCAGTGCTCACTAGCACATTCACTTGGCCACACTTACAGCTGGTGGGTCTGTTCTTTGTAACTAATACCTCAGGAAAGTAGACTAAAGGCATAAATGAAAGAGGAGTTAGCTTTGTTATCCCAGCTATGGAAGTCCTCTGCCACTCTGTAAGAGTTATCTCACATAATAAGGCTTACACTGCACAAACATGCCTGCTTGAAACCAAAGTCCTATATCATTAACACGAATCTTAGGGGAATATCACTAAAACAGAGTCCTATGTTTTGAAATGTAGTATAAAATTTTCCTCAGCATATAAAATAGTTAGTTTATGGGACTGGGGAGATGTCTTGGCTCTTAAGGTCCCTGGCCATTCTTCCAGAAGACCCAGGTTTGGCTCCCAGCACTGATACGGATCACAACTCTCTGTAGCTCCAGCTGTAGGAGATCTGGTTTCCCTGGCCTCCCAGATACCACCTACCTACATGCAGGCACACATTCCTAGCCATTATTTAAAATGATAACAATGAATCTTTTTATGTGCTTTTCATCTGATGTAAGAATATATACATCTTTAAATAGTCAAATAGCATTGCATACAGTGAGATGCATGAACTCTGAAAACCATGAAAGAATGAAGAGTTGCTAAATTAATAAATGCATCACTGTCATACTGGAACATGATCCCATGAGTATATGACAGGTGCTGAAATTGCTTCCCTTGATGTTATCATCAGTCACATGTGACTGAACTGAGATGTGGTAAGTATTCATCAAATGTAACTTTATTCCACAGCAGGTCTGGTTTTTCTCCAGGCTTCACATACTACATTATGGCTATCTGGCTTGGATGCCATAGACCTGATGGAGCTAGAGCACTGTCTGCTTTAATTCAGGTTTGAAGGTAACACAAGGGACTTAAGACTCCATAAAGTCCAGGCAGCCTCTAATGACCTAGATCCTTAATAATGAGAATTTGCAGTCTGCTGCTGTGGCCGGAATGGATGCTACAAGCAAAGAAAATAGGACCCTAGCTGAGACCCCTAGCAGCAGGGATGTGGAGCCTAAAATGGCTACCTCTGGTAGCCAGGAGGAACTTCTAGTGCAGGGAGAGGGACATCAACCCCCACACAAAGCCTTCAACCCAGCCCATCAATGACTGGCCCAACTTGAGTTGTGTGACAGAGACTTCACCACTGACACGACTAATAATATTCTGCTATTCTTGTAGACAGGAGGCTAGCATGACTGTCAGCTTCACACAGCAGCTGATGAATACAGATGCAGAGACCCATAGCCAAATGTTAGGCAGAAATCGGGGAATCTTATAGAAGAGGGAAGGAAGGATTGAAAGAGCCAGAGATATCAAGGATACCACAAGAAAACCTACAAAATCACTAACCGAGAGAGTATACATAGGACCATTCAAGCTCCTGCCCCCGACATATGTAACAGATGTATAGCTTGGTCCTCATGTTCAATCTTTGACAGCAGGAGCAGGGGCTGCCTCTCTTTTGCCTGACTTTGGTTATCTTTCCCCTAATGCAACAGCCTTGTCCAGCTTCAATGAAGAAGATGGGCCCGGTCCTACTTGATACGCCAAGTTAAGTTGGTACCCATGGGAAGTCTCTCCTCTATGAGAAGAAAGGAAGGGAAGGGAAAGTGAGATGAAGGTACTGGGAGAAGAAAGGGGAGGGGAACTTCCTACCTGGATGTAAACTAAATAAATTCATTAATTAATGAAAAAAAAGAGGCAAGATTATTGGACCTGAAATTTCTGGAAACTGGAGTTTGCTGCAGGTGGCTGGAAGGCTGAGAGGCAGGAGGAATGTAGAAGGAATTAGTAGAAGTACAACATGAGAAGTTAGGTGGAAGGAGACAACCATGTTTTGCACCTTAAAGTCATTAAACAATTCTGTAGGTAATGAGAGAAATGGTATTGTTAAATCATTCCACGTTCATTTTCTTTTGAACCTCAGAGCCTGTGAGATGGGCTAGAACAATGTTTTAATATGGGCAGAAATAAGAACATGTAGGCATGAGTACTGGGGAAAAACTTGTGGAAAGATTTGGTGAAAGATGAAGGGTTAGGGTCAGAGCAAAAACGATGAAAAAGCAAGTTCACAGTTTAAAACATCCTTCTGAGGTCATGTACTGTAGAGCGATTTCCTCCAAGTGTTAACTAATTTTAACATTCCATCCTGCAAGGAGTCTCATTAAGACTCAAGACGTCCTAAGGTTCATTAAAACTAAGAAAGTTCTAAAAGGAAGCTCATTAACAGTCCAGAATAAACAACTTACAGGTCTCAGGAAGTCCCTAAGACTTAGCAGATTCATAAGACCCTTCTCTAAAGTTATACAATTAGTAAGATTTGCTAAGGAAAGGAGACTCTCTGAATTTTCCAGCTGCCTGTACTTTGTGTAGGAGACTCAAGGGTTCCAATTTTAATGAGTTATAACACATGCAAGGTGAACATTCAATGATCAAACTCTTTGAATCATCCATATTCTTGTAAATAACTGCTCACTCATATTTCTATAAGTAACTATAAAAAATCTGATTCATACATGTTGGACTTTATTGATATCATTACTTTGGTCTGTCATCAGTTCTTTCTCTGAAATTAGTATATTTTTGTTCACATCTTCCCAGAAATAAGTGTCACAGAATATCATTACTAAGATGTAAATCTGCAGAGTCGGAATTATTTTTCAACCTGTATTTCCTTAGTAATAAAACAACACTTCGTAGAATTTCATCCAGAACGTAAAATGGCTATTCTGAGGAGAGAGAGATTTAACTTGTAAATAAGATCTAAATCTGTACAAGATTCTGAACACAGCACTAGCACATATTTTGTTAGGTTTCAAAGGCCTTGAGTAAAATTCAGCACGAGTAAACAGACAGGCAGCAAGCTCAAGGGGAAAAACACCAATCTTTCCTCCAGTAACTGTCAAAAGGAGACTCCTCCTAAAATGGTAGTTGTTTGCATCAGGAAAAAAGAAGAAGAAAAGTGAAAGCATTAAAGCAGGCACAGAACAGTCCTCAGGGGCCACTGAACACACCCAGAGACAGAGTTCAGTCGGCTAGGTGCCTGTTAAAGAAGCAATTCAGAGATCACATTAGAGAACCTTTTTTATTGCAGAAAAGAGTTTTGAGAAAGCCACCTGCTCTATCTTCCTTCTGTGTCCTCAACGGTGAAATAAGAGGCATGGTTGAACATGGAAAGAAAATTAAGTTAGGGTATTTCTATACTACACAGATGTAAAAACGAAGCGATGACCTCCAGCAGACATTATGATTACATTATAAAGAACTCATAGTACAGGATAATTGCTAAAACCCCATACGAAGTCTTCTGCAGAGTCCATTTAAAGTTCTTAAGGATTTTGTTGTTGTTTTTAAGTGTGTGTGTGTGTGTGTGTGTGTGTGTGTCTGTGTGTGTGTGGGTGTGTCTGTGTGTGTGTGTGTGTGTGTGTCTGTGTGTGTGTGCGTGTGTCTGTGTGTGTGCTTATGAATGTAGATGTGCTTGGGGCAGATGATGACATCAGACACTGGAGCTGGGGTTACAGGAGGTTGTGCGGCATATAACATGGGCCCTGGGAACCAGACGGGTCCTCTAGAAAATCAATAAATGCTCTTAATTGCTGATCATCTCTCCTTATGCCATGTAAAGTTCCTTAGCTTCGTCCGTCTGGATTTTCATGATATGCTTGAATTGGCCCATATATGGTTATCATATGTGCCCAGAGTACGTTCCTATCTCATCATTAGTTACTAGTGCACATGAAATGGAAGGAAACTATTATCTGCTGCGTTCTAAGAGGCATGTCTGGCTGTTTGACGCTGCAACATGATGTCATTTGTAAGATACACACACAGAACCTACACAGCTGACTTACAAAAAGTCATACACACATGCAAACAAGTCTAATAATATTTTAAGTTGTGCTGGGCCACAGTCATGGCTATTCTCAGCTACATCTAGCTAGCTGGCCTTGGTTTGGACAAGCTTTCAGAACATCCTCAGTTTTCTCTGATTTAAGGATATATATTTTTATATGAGGAGATTATGGACCCAATAGAAAGGACAGGTGTCGTAGAGACAGTATATGGTTGATATGATGCAGCATGACATGGATATTGTAAACCACCTCCCAGCTACTGTCTCCTAGTAGGTGTTTGGTGTACATCACACAGACACAGAGACAAGAAGTGGCCACGGAAAGCAGCATTTGGGATTGTGTTTTTATCATCCTCTTATATGTAATACTAAGACATTTATTAGCTAATAATGTGAAATGTCAATGCACAGGAAAGTTAGCGAAATCCAACGAAACCATGAGTGAAAGGTGGTCACAAAACTTGGTAAGTTAGGCACAGTTCTGGTGCCTTGCTGTAGGAACAGAGAATGTAAGAGCCACCATTTCCACATGACGGGGAAACAGACAACTGTCTAAGTGATGTGCATAAATTCAGAGACATAGGAAAAAATACTTTATCAACATAAACCATTATAGAAAGGACACACACACACACACACACACACACACACACACACACACACACACATATCCCTTCTGAGTCAACCATAGCCCCTCTCCAAATGATGACTGGCAGAAACAATAATAAAACCTATCTCCAAAGGCAGCTTTTCATTTTGCCTTTGATACTGTTGGAGGTACACAGAGCCTTTCTACCCAGGGAGCAGATTGGGACTAGACTAATTAATTTGTCAATATCGTGCTCTGTTAGCTTGCACACATTTGCAATTTTTCTGGCTTTTAAATTATACCCTGGGAATCAGAACTTTGAAAGGGCCAGCTAACACGACGAAGGATTCTGAAGTCACATGAAAAACGGTTGTGACAGTGAGGCAAACTATGGAGGGTCACAAAGGAATTGAGCTCTTCGACATCCCGAGACAATTAACCTTGCTGGCATGTGTCAAACAGGCTGAACAGTTCCAGGCTCCCTCTGCTCCCTCTGGACAGATGAAGTGTAACATTCACAATTAATGACAGTTTTTCCTCAAAATCATTTCCTATGTATTAATTAAGTGTCTTTCCCTCCCCTTTGGCAAAAGTGTCCACTTCATTCAGAGGTTCCAAATTCTTACAATGAAACTGAGACCACTTTTGGAAGATGATGTTTTGGTATCAGCTGAAATGGGGGTGATTTGCACATCTACAAACAGGGAATCAGAGTTGCCCTATACTCACAGCAGGGAATCAGGGTATTCTTTTACATAGGACTGTTACTGTTTGCTCTACATGTAGGAAGATGGGGTGGCTTGGAATAAAGCCATAATGGCTTCACTCTAAGGTGCTTCATAGTGTGGCCCCGACTGTGCCACAGTTCTTGGAAACACAGTTCGTACAATGGTCCATGGTCAAAAAAGATTGTCCCAAGTGCCACGGTTTCTCAAGCAATGAGCCTCAAGGACATTAGGGATATTTACCATCAAGTTCCCCCACTTCCCCCAAGTTACAGATATATAAAATTTCATCTATTTAATGACCACAGTCCCTAACTGGACATTCTGGAACCTTCTTCTAAAGGACTGCTTCTGTACATCTAATCTGGAATGAAGACTTTAAGCCAGAATGAAGTCATGTGAAATGACCTTAGAATTCAGCATGTGAAAAGGCAGTATGCATCGGGACATGTCACGTTACTTTTCCAAGTCTCTCTGTGGCTATGTAGTACAGGAATGCTCACACCTGTCTAGGAGGGCATTTTCTATTTCACTCCTTTGCAGAGGGTTCTGGGTAACAGGGTCTCAATGTGGCCCACGATGAGGCAGACTGACCTCAGAATTTTCACGGCTTCCCAGATGAACTGCCAAAAGCTTGTGGAACACACTTGCAACAGTACTGTCTCTGGAGAATTAAGTGCCTTTCATGATGTTCAAGCACAGCCTGGATCAGAACTGTGATTTGCCCTTTGTTATTCTGCTCCTAAAACCATGACTTTAGACTGGATGTCTTCATATGAAAAGACAGTTGAGAGCCCTTCTAGTGCGTGAAACCATGAGATCCAGGGAACACTGCGGTAGGTAAGTGGTACCAACACCGTCTCATGCTATTCTGCTACCCTGGAAATGGTGTGTGTGTGTGTGTGTGTGTGTGTGTGTGTGTGTGTGTGTGTGTGTGTGTGTGGTGTGGTGTGGTCAATAGAATATTTCCCATTGATAAACATTCACCACATGGCAGAAATACCCTCACATCCTTGTGAACAAAGAAAATTTATTTTCCCTTTATCAGTCAATTGCTGTCTAAACAAATAACATTTTTATAGCCAAGATCTCTAAAACTTTGCTGAATTTATGTTATAAGTGTCTGGCATCCAGAACACAGACATTCTGAATTAAAGATCAGCATTCAAAATAAAGAGCTCAGTCTTCAAAAATCCCAACTCCACGCATAATCTTCTTTTGGATTTTTGGACAAACAATAGTGTTTTTAGCTTTCCTTTCTGACAGATCAACATGTGTTAGCAAAGAGACCTGGAACCACAGATATATGCTATTTCATAGCATGTTTCTGTTCATGTGAGGACTCCAAATCAGTACACTGTTTGCACGCATGTCTGCTTTCTGATCATTAAGTTATCAATTTGGCCTTTGTAATCATGTTAATAGGAAATTAGTTCCTACTTAGTGTTAAATGTTGAACCATTTTAAAGATACACTCTGATGGAAAAAATAATTAGATACAGGAATAAAGGTCCTGCTGAGGAAGAAGGCGTGCCTTCCCTCTTCACATAATCCTTCTCTCAGAGGTGTTTTGTCTTTTAGAGATATGTAAGTTGCGTGACAATCAGAGCTCTCTCATGTCTTTGCTGGTGTTTGGAAATATCAGATAGAAAATACGTGCACTTCACTAGCAAAGAAGGACTAGCTCATGAGCTGAAAGTAAGCCTCACACTTACCTCCTAGGAGCAAGGCATATGGAGACTGATGTGGTCACCCCCTATATTCAGACAGGACTTCTAATGGAGGGAAGGGGATGCCAACCTACCCACAAACCTTCTGACACAAAATTTACCCTGCCTACAAGATGGACAGGAATAAGGATGCAGCAGAGTTTGAGGAAATGGCCATCGAATGACTGGCCCAACTTGAGACCCACCCCATGGGAAAGAGCCAACACTTGTCACTGCTAATGATACTCTGCTCTGCTTGTAGATATGAGCCAAGCTAACTGTCCTCTGAGAGGCTACACCCAGCAGCAGATCAAAACAGATGCTGAGACCCATAACCAAACATTAGACAGAGATCTAGGAACCTTATGGGAGACTTGGGGGAAGGATAAAGGGACCCGAGGGGGACAAGAACTGTAACGAAGACCAACAGAGTGAACCAACCTAGGCCCATGGTGGCTTACAGAGACTGGACCAGCAACCTAAGTGTATGCACAGACTGGACAAAGGACCCCTACACTTATGGAGCTGACAGACAGCTCGGTCTTCATGTGGGTCCTTTAGCTACTGGTGTAGGAACTGTCTCTGCCATGGAAATAGTTGCCTGATATTGGATCATTTCTCCCTAGCTGGGCAGCCTTTTCTTACCTCAGTGGAAGAGGACATGCTTAGTTCTGACATAACAGCATGAAGTGACTGAGCAGGACAGCACAGGGGGAAAGGGGGGCGAGAGGGGAGGTTTCTTTCTCCAAAAAGTGGAATGGGGGAAGAGGTAGGACTGAAAGGAGAGGGGGAGAGGGCTGAGATCCATATGTAAAGCAAATAAATAAATAAAAATTTAAAAAACACCAGAAAAATTTAAAAGGGATATAAGCAAGGAGGAAAAGGCAAAAGACACAGAGAAAAGCAAAAACAGTGGGGGGGAAAAGGCAAGACAAAATGACGTAAAAATGTACCACACTTGCCTTTAAATTTAAGGAGTTAAAGCTGCATGTCCATACCTTTTTAGTTTTAATCTTCTTGAATCTTGAACACAAATGTCAGGGCAACATTGGGATTGAAGTAATGTTCTCAGGCCCCCGCCACAGCGACAGTCTCCTTAACCTCCACACAGGTTCCAGTGTAGCGGTCTCCACGTTCCTGGACGGATGGTTCTTCTAAGTCTACAAAATCACAAGAGAAATATTTGCATACTCAGAACAAAAAGCAGTAGAGTAAATACTAAATCCAAGAGCATTTTCTCCACAAACTACATGCAAGTCCTTTAACTGGCAATTAAGAGTTCAGCACTGAGTGATTTTTTTTTTAAAAATCATCCCAAACACAAACATGCATATATACCACACCATGAACACCACCAGCACCATTACTATAATCACTATCACCTCCACCAGCACCATGACCATCATGATCACTCCCATCAGCACCACCACAGAAGCAACAGCACCACAGTTACCATCACCACTACCAACAATAACAAACAATATTAGTATTACACTTGAAAAGATCTTTCCAGGATACAACAATATCCATTTGCTCATTTGTTTTAGAAGGAAAGAAAGAATTGGCGAGATTTTTCCCATGATGTCATTCATTCATTGCTAGTCACTCATTACATTGGTTTGGAATCAATGAATGAATAAATGAATGAATGCCTCTTTGGTAACAAATATGTATTTATTCCTGTTCCATGACAAAGTAGCACTAAAGGATAGAAACACATCACATCATCTCTATAACTTTCCTCATTTGTATCTAAGATACCAAAACTACCTGATACCACTGACCACTCTATCATCAGTACCTCCAGGACATAATTGCAGTGTCCTTGTTTATAACACAAGAGCAGTTTGCTACCCAAGCCTGAGACTCTTTTCTATGTACTCTCTCACCGGGTGCTTCTTCTAGTTCCTTGACTTGAGCTGTCACATTCTCAAATCTAAGATTTGTCTCTAGTCCTAGATAGCCTCCTCTAATCCAGACATAGCTGTTGGCCAATTATTCAACAATTCTACCTAGAATCTAGTAGACACAGCCTACTAACTGGAGCAAACTTAGGTCATGTGTCTATTGCCACCATCACTTCTCTCCTGAAATAAGCAAAGTCTATGTGTTGCCTTATCTATTCCTTACCAATCAAAGGCAATTTATTTTCTCCTTTCTTTCTCTCCCCTCCACCTTCTTTTCTCTATTTCTTTTTCTGTTTCTCTGTTTTCTCTCTCTCCCTGATTCTCTCCCTCCCTCCTTCTTTCTTGGATATGTCCAATGTTCCATACTGCTATCAGAAAATCCTACTAGCCCTTTTGTCAGAAAAGAAGCAGCCACCAACCTTGCCTTACCATCTCCTTTGCTACCCACCTTGGTTTATAGCATCATGGTGCCTCAGACTATGGCTACCACTTCCACCAAGAGTCTGAGTAAAAGAATGTCACTTCCATTCTCAAATCCATCTATTGCATTCTGAGTCTATAAATGGCTGAAATGATCAGGACTGATGCAGCAGTTAGCACTGCCCTATCAGCCTACCCTGCCCCTCTTAATTGCTTCATGCAGGCTTGCTGTCTGCTAGCATATCACTGAATGCTTTTGAGCCTTTTGAACTTAACTCTGACATTGCTTTTAACTCAGTGCGTTTTTTTCTTTAAGAATTTGCATCTTTCCTTGCCTCTTACCTTTCCTGTGTCCCTTATAATCACTTATATAAAATCATAAATTCTTACAATATCTCCCATTCCTCTTTCTGTTTAAACCAAGGAAGTTTTTCTGATATAATAAATATTTACTCATTCACACTAACACATAGGTCCTATTTGTGTAAGGACCACTGGTCCTTGTATTTAAACATGTATGTTACAGCCTAGCATGTATGCTATGACCTTCGTACAAGCGCAGCTCACTCTTTGAATGAATAAATTAACAATCTTTCTCAGGGTCACTTGATGAGAATCTGTGCCTGGTTTGAGCCCAAAGAATTTCACCTTTATCAATCCTGAAAATGATATGACAATGAGAACACAAATGACTTCTAGCGTTAAGCTTAGAAAATGCTTTCAGTAGCATGGCATGTGCCACAGATATTATATATATATATATATATATATATATATATATATATATATATATATCATAAATAGAAAGTATAAGTTCCTACTTCTTAGAAATGAAAAATTATATGTTGACTATACCTAGACACCCCTGTTCCTGCTGTGAATTTCACTTTGTCTCTTTCTTTTTTTCTGCCTTTTCTCCAATGCCTTAATTTTTAGCCTTTTCTGTAGTTTCAGTTCATACCTTCTTGGGGGTGAAGCAGATAAGAGGGACATGAATTAAGGTCTTGATGAGTAGAAGTATAGGGCCAGAGTTCCAAGGGACTTGGGATCTGAAACCAATCTGCTCATTAGTTTTCTGTGTGTGTTTGGTATGGCGCCTTCTCCTTGGGAGTCTCTTTTCTCACTGGGCTAAACCACATACCCTCTAACATTTTAAGTATAAAAATAAAATGGTTAGCATCTGCTTTAATAATAAGATTTCTTTGTTCTCAGACGTCTATGATTAGCTAAGAAATAGGGTACAGTGCTATTAAAAATACCTACGAATGCAGCCTGACACACTTTCAAGTGACATCATATCCCAGATTCCAAAGGTTACACACCTCTGAATGACTTTTGGGTCAGGACTAATAGTTTCATCTGCTACCAAGAAATTCTTAAACCGGTGTAAATATCACTGCATTCAGATTTTCTGAGACATACATTTTTTTCCTATAAAATGTATCCTTTAAGATGCTTACGAAGGCTTGTTGCCATGGTGCATGCTGGTAATCCCAGCACTTGGGGAGGCAGAGACTGCTGTGAGTTCAAGGCCATCCTGGTCTACAAACCGAGTCCAGGACAGCCAAGGCTGCACATAGAAACCCTGTCTCAGGGTAAAACCAAAACAAAAAACAAAAAAACAATCAAACAAAAAGGTGTTTATTATGAAGAAGCAGCCACAGAGGCAAGTCATTCTTTATTGTGATGATGGAAGTCCGCATTCTTTTCCCCATCGTAGTCATATGCCGCACATGGCATCTCATGACCTCATGTGCTTTCATTTCATTTCCCTCCATTGTCTACATCTTTTCCATCTTCTGTGGGATGGAACTGCTTCTGAGGCTCACAAAGACTGCAGGCAACTTCCTCCGCACCAGTCCCAGATGTGTAACGTTACCCTGACTGCCCTCATATTAGGGGCTGTTGGCAGAACTCCATAACAGGAGTCAACTTTTCGGGTTCATTTCATGTCCTCTTGCTGATACCCAGTAATTTAGGGGTGATTTTGGCCATGGTTTTGTAGGAAGCTAATAATCAACTTGTCACAGCTTCAACTGCTCCTGTATCCCAAAGCCAAGGGACACAACTTCAGAAGGCAAACAATGCTGCAATTCAGAATAATGATACACATGGAATTATTAAGCAGACTGCTTTGACAATCCCAGTCTCAAGCCTATACAAATACATCATTGGTCCCTTGTTTCCAACTTCTGTTAGGAGTAGTCTATGTTGGGCGGAAAGAACACAGAAATATATCACCTCATTTTCTATCTTAGGTATACCTGGCATAAGCAATAATTTAGGTTCTTTGGTGGGAAAATAAATGGCAATATATCCTAAATCAGGTAAGGACATGGTCAGAGGTGAATTTATTCAACACATGTTCACTGGGCACATACCGTTTGGTGTGCATCTTATAAAGGGCTGAGAAAACAGCAGCAACCACTAAGGACCTTCAGTGTGGCTCTGTGAAGCCATCACTCCTAATGCTATTCTTCCAGTTTTATAACTTCCTAAATTCTTCCCAGATGTGCAAAGTGTGACAAACTCCACCCCTCTCCACCCTCACAGAGATTGTTGATTCTTCTAAGTGGTAATGAAGCATGTGTAAACTTAAGCATCTCAGATGTTGAAAAACATACGAAATGCTTGGAAAGTGGCAATTCTATATTTCCTTTCCCCTTTGTCTTTCCTTGTTCTTTCCCTTTTCTCTTCTTCTTTTCTCTTATCCATCTCCTATCTCTTAACTTTTGAAGGTAAATTCTTATTAAGTTTCCCAGGCTAGGTTGAACTCACTCTGCAGCGCACAAATCTCTTGAACTGATGATTTACCTGCCTTAGTCTCCAAATAGCTAGTATTATAGGACTGGAAGCCTACGCAACCAGACCATGTTAATTATTGATTTTCTTAGGAACTTGTTTATTTCATTAGTTTGTTCACCAGACCTCATCTGGTGAACACTTTTTCTGGGGTTTTGTTGGGAAGTAAAAAGTATTCACCAAATGCAAAAAAGTACCAAGAAGCCCTGTAGTACACTAAAAAGGCTTAGGCTATATTTCAAACATCAGTGTTTCTAAGATCCATGGAAAGGGTTAATTTTGTCATGTAGTAAAATAAACTGAGATTCACAGACTGGGGATATTGACAAAACCATTAATATCAAGGAAAACAAAAAACAATGAACTTCTCAATCACTTGTGTTTCCCAGGGCGGAAGGCTGATCATTGAGGAAAGTGGCATCTTGCCTGGTGGGCAGCCTTGCATGCTTCAGAGAACATGTCAGTCCTCAAGAGGTATCAATTAGTAGCGTCTCTGAGAGCAGTGTGAACCATGCCTCTTTAATTGCTGGCTTGCCTTAGGAGCCACCCCTTGTAAAGATAACACACACACACACGAACACCAAGCCACAGATCCAAATGCACCCAGACACACTTCTCAAAGAGACAGGCATCCAGAGAAGTGAGGCCAGGCAAAGCAAGCCACAGAGGTATTAAGAGCTCTGAATGTGTAATGATCAAGACAGTGGAATTGAAGTGAATTAGGGGAAAGGGTAAAATACAAATTGTAATCCACAATCTTAAGAGTCTAATAGGGACTACTGCTCCACGGAATCATTTCGGAAGAAGTGCGGTCTCAGGAGTGCCCTGTAGGCATACAAGCTTTGCTCTTTCATACCAACCTCCATGCTTTACAGTATGTGTACGCTATTGGCAGTATTGCTGCTATCTACAGAGAAGAAGATTTGGATCTGGAAACTTTATTAATTCTGATTGCAATCAAATAAATAAATCACAACAATCTCAGGATTCAAATTCGGAAATGGCCCCAAATCATTCTTCACCTAATACTCTGAGAATCTGTAGACTGTCTCCAACACTTTATGCCTCAAGGTCTGATGCTGCCGAATGTCTCAACTCTTATGAAAAGAAGCAGTGCTCAGAAACACAACTGAAAACTGACCTTCTTGATCCCTATGGCTAGGAGGAAAAGTATACAGACAGGACAGGGTTTACTATCTTACAAAATTCTAGAAAGATCTCCAAACTGGGAACATCCCAATTAGCAATGACAGCAAACCCTGCACCACATTGCCATGGGTAGTCTTATTACGGTCTATAGGGAGACAGATGACATCTCGTAACAGATGAGATTGATGAAACAATTCTGGGTTTAGCGGACATAAAATACTCATGATTCCAAGTGCCCAACAATATGAATGGACTGGCAGTTTGGGCAGTGTACAATATGAAAAACTTTGCCTCCTAGCTGGATATCAAACAATCAAACTGCTAACGATAACTGGTAGACTTTAAGGCTTCCAAGCAAGAGTGACTCTGGGTGCCTGATATCTTGCCAGTACAGTAGGACCTTATTTCTTAGCTGGTTAGCCTTTTAAATTGGGTGGTGATATTTAAAGGCTTCTGGAAGAAAAGGTACGAAGGGTTATAATGAGATTCCAGGGAATTTCCTGATGCGTGAGATAAGTAGGGGCTGATATATGCCATCTTTTTTGATAGTGAAATATGTTTATCACATCTATTTTTAAAAATAGGTCAGACACTGGTAGTGTGTGGGCAGTAATCACAACAGCCTGGAAAATCAGCTCCTTTTTTTTTTTTTTTACTCTGAGATAGGGTTTCTCTGTGTAGCCTTGGCTATCCTGGACTTGCTTTGTAGACCAGGCTGGCCTTGAACTCAAAGAGATCCTCCTGTCTCTGCTTCCCCAAATGTTGGGGATTATAGGCATGCACACTGTGCCTGGTTGGAAGATCAGCTCTTAAAACTCAGTATTCAAAAGAAACATGCCACCCCATCACCCCTCTCATACACACACCTAACACCTTTCTCACAGAAGCTATAATAGTTATTGTGGTGGTCTGAATAGGAACGGCCCCCATAGACTCCTGTGTTTAAACACTTGGCCCATAGGGAGTGGCACTATTAGAAGGGATGGCTTGGTTGGAAGAAGTGTGTCATTAGGAGGCTGCACTGTGGGGTCGCAGAAGCCCAAGTCTTCTCTCCCTACCACCTGTGGATTGAGAGGTAGAACTTTCAGCTCCTTCTCCAGCACCATGGCTGCCTGTGCTGCCTGTACACTGCCGTATTTCCCACCACTACGATAATAGGCTAAACCTCTGAAACTATAAAGCCAGCCTAAATTAAATGTTGTCCTTTATAAGAGTAGCTGTGATCATGGTGTCTCTAACAGCGATAAGACCCTCACTAAGACAGTTCTCTAGAAAAACAGACTTTACTCCAACAGACATAGTCAGTGGCCCTGTTCTAAGTACTAGACAGAATGAATGGGTTTCCCAAGCACAGTCCCCTTTGCAAGATTCATATAATGAGTCAGACCATTGCTGAAAGTACCAACACTGTTGAACTTCAATATTTTCTCACATAGTCCTCCAAAAACTTTAAAAATCCACAAGTGCCTGGGCACCAGCACACAGGGTGGATACCAGCAACATTTGTAGTGGTTGTATCCTACCCTTCCTGCCCTGAAATCCAGACACTGTGGTTTCTGTGGAGCCTCAAACCCAGAGCATGGCTGACTTCCCCATTCTCTTTTTGCAAGCCAGCAGAGCAAAACAGTCAGATGACTTCCTTAGGAAGACAATGATTAAGTGGCCAGATGCTGAGCAGTGGCTTCCACAGGTCTCTATATATTCAGTGCAATAGAGATACTAATCAGTGTCACGTATATCCATAATAATTGCTCAGCATCATCTCATTCCAAGAACAGCACCCTCTGATCTTCTGTCCTTGTTGAGACAAGGAAGTCAGAACTGCAACATTACTGCAATGAACACTTAGAAGATCCTCATTCTAAGAAGATGCCAAATAGGGCTATGATTTTGCCTCTATAACATAAAATTAAAAGGTGTGTTTGGGTAAGTATTAGCCCTCTGCCCAAGTACGAGTGCTAGTTCAATTGTTCTCTGGCTGTGACCTTGGTCATGTTATTTACTTTCAGTGCTTCATCTTTAGCACAGAAATCCTAGAAAAACAACTCAAATGCCTCTTTGTGAAATCAGTTTTTGTAAACAAAATAATGGAGCCAAATGTAGTGCACTTTAGAGGAGGCTCAAGCAGGAGTTCAAGTTCAAGCCCAACTTCCTCAAGACCCAGCTAGTCCACTCCTTGGAATATACCCAGAAGATGCACCAGCACACAACAAGGACATATGCTCAACCATGTTCATAGTGTCCTTATTCATAATAGCCAGAACCTGGAAACAGCCTAAGTGTCCCTCAGTAGAAGAATGGATAAAGAAACTGTGGTATATTTACACTATGGAATACTACTCAGCTATTAAAAACAAGGATTTCCTGAAATTTGTGGACAAATGGATTGAACTAGAAATGATCATACTGAGTGAGTTAACCCAGAACCAGAAAGAGTCAAATGGTATATACTCATTTATATCTGGACACTAGCCCAAGGGGCATGTCCCATGAAAGTCATCATCTACTAGGAAAGAGAGACAGAGGGGAGGACATCCTATTGGGACTTTAGGTGAGAGAAGTATGGGAAAATGGGGAAATAGAAGGATCCAGAGGTTCCTAGACCTACAAGTAGAACATTATGATGGCAGATCTGGGTCCAAGGGTTCTGCACAAACTATGGTACCAACCAAGGACAATACATGCAGTAAACATTGAAACCCTACCCAGATCTAGCCAAGGGACAGAGCATTCTCCACAGTTGAGTGGAGAGTGGGGACTGACTTTCACATGAACTCTGGTGCCCCATATTTGACCACATTCCCTGGAAGGGGAGGCCTGGTGGCACTCAGAGGAAGGATAGCAGGCTACCAAGAAGAGACCTGATACCCTATGAGCATATACAGGGGGAGAAGATTCCCTTCAGTCCCAGTCATAGGGGAGGGGAGTAGGGGGAAAGTGGGAGGGAGGGAGGAATGGGAGGATAGAAGGGATGGGATAACAATTGAGATGTAATATGAATGAATTAGTAAATGCATAAATTGAAAAAAAAAGTTCAAGCCCCAAGAATGCCTAAAATGCACAGTAAGATTCTTTCTCAAATGAAAGACAAACCAAAAGAAAAGCACATCCAGCAAGAAACGAAGGATGCAAGTGCTTCCTGTTAATGCCATTCAGTGATGTCACGATTGACAACTGCTTTCATAATGCTCTTACAAATTGATGCCAATTCATGATCTACCCAAAGGAAGAGAGCAGCATACTCTACTGGCAGAGAAAACAAAGGTGCAACATCATACAAAAGCCCTGAAGTGTTAGGTAGAGGTAAATCTTTCAAGGAGGCCTTGAACAAACAGGGTAGTACCACATCTGGGACTGAATTTTTCTACCTGTTAAATAGGTAAATAAAACTTTAATTCTGTCACAGAAATTTCAGGAGGATAGATTATAGCACCTAGAGAATGACTCAATGGGCGACTACCTACTTACTGGACATTCACGAGATACTAGGTACATCCCCAGTATGAACATCACACAGACAGACAGGCATACAGATACACACACATGCATACGCATGCACATACACACACGGCCAACCCCACCCCCCAAATCACTGTAGCATGCGTGGTATGTGTTTGTTATTGAACCACCAAAATACATTAGCACTTGAGAGCATGCGTTCTGATTCGTGTTTATTTCTTTGCATGACGGATGTGAGCGTGTGGTACCATCCATTATGACAATTCATCTGCGTGCAACAGACATGACATAATGAAGGATGCAGACAGACATCACTGACTGATGTCTGAACAAAGCTGCTCCATCTCCTTGCTGAGCAGTTAGCACACAGGCAGTTGGCCCTGCAGGAAACGAGCTGCCACACTAATGGGTACAGTAAACATGGAACCTGGAGGGAAGGGTGGATTGCTGCATAACCCCAAGCTATTATATACCGCACTGCTGTTACCTGTGGCCAGCAAGCCTCAGACGCTGCGATGCTGTGCCTGTGTTTTCCCATAAACTTTGTCTAAGACATGAGAGTAGTCTCGGTGGTAGAGCAACTTGTATGGCAGAGTGGAGAGTGGATCTGAACTTGGGACTGTTAAGTGCTGGTCCGTGTGCTTCAGTCCCCATGATATATGCTTTCCTGCTGAGCTTGGAATTTGTCACTGATAAAAGTTGTAAACATGTCTCCCCCAATTTGTTAAGTACTGCCCTATATTATTTACAGTGTTTGCTTGAAGCCTAATCTTTTCATTTCATAACAGCAATGTGTTATATTCCTAACAATACAGGTCCCCTTTTAAAGGTAGGCAAGGGCATTTGTCTGTAAACCCAATGCTGGGAGTCAGGTGGGGCAGAGACAGGTGAATATCTGAATTTCGCTCCTCAGCCATCCAAGAAAAATCAGTGTACTCCAAGTTCAGTGAGAGGCCATGGCTCAGAAAAGAGGGCAGAGAATGATAGAGAAATATTTGATGCTGGCCTCTAATCTCTACATACATCGTACACACATGCACAGGCTTAGATATGTTCATGTGCTCACACACGGTACACACCACATAAGCATATGCAGATGCACAGAAATTTAACAATAAGTAACAAATAAAAAGAGCATCCAAAGACAGTATTATTTCATTAAACAGTAAGTTAAAAATAAAATGATCATCTTCATCCATATGTGACAGGTTCCACTGTATATCCTCTCTAACATAATCTCAAGAAGCAAAGTGCCAAACATTGCAAAGAAACTTTTAGTGTGTTAGAGTAGCAATAAAGGGGCATTAAGTAAAATCCTTTATCGTCAAAAGAATAAATATCAGGCCTAGGTGATGATCTTACACTCCTCTTGGGCCAAGGCGTTCCCTTAGTCAAAGGACCAGCCCTACGGATGTAGGCTCGCTGTGGGCACTGACAAAGGGATGCTTGGATGAAACTAGTCCTTTAATAAGAGACTGTACTTTTCCTTCCCAGAATCTCCACTCCTGACGCAATAGCTTACTAGACCACAACCTTGAAGCTTCATATGTCTTTAGCTTCTCTTTGTCTTCTGTCTGTCTATTTTCTAAGCATGCTTTCCGTACCACCCGGGGTGTCACCAACATTTGTTCTAGCCTGTCTTTCCCACCATATTGCTACTAGTCAGCCATGGTCTCACGTCCATGCAGTCTAAAATGGAGTGAGTATTTTTTTCCTCTTCTCCTCCATCCTCTTTAGCCTTGTAGCTGTTGGGATTTACAGCTTGCCTACCTTGGGGACTTTTCTTTTAAACTCTAAGAAAGTTGCCCTTGAGTTTCTGTTTGAGTCCATTCTTAAGTTATTGTATTAATGAGACTGAGAACCCCAAGAGGGAACCCTGAATTCCCATATATCATTTTAGTCATAAGTGTAAGAAGTATTTATGCAACCATTTACAGAGAGCTCTATAAGGGAGTCTCAGAATATACCCCAAAGGGAAGCCTGAAAGATTACTAGACAGACTATACATTTTAAGCATTTTTATTACTCAAATAACAAAAGAAAAAGTTGTAATTCATTACAGTGAAGGGATTGTATTCTAATATGGCTCAATGATTAGGAAAAATTCTTAATCATTCAGCTAAAAATATTTAAAGAAAAAAAATGGAAAGAAGCCGTGGGGATTAGCCAGCTGAATCCTATTATTTCACAGATGGAAATAAAATGGCTTATCTAAAGTTACAGAGATGGTTGGGGTCAGACAACAAAGGCTCGGGTGCCATCCTCCACAAGCATGCTCCACATACAACATTGCATCCTACCAAATGTTTCTGTGATCCTGTTCAGACTGTATTAAATCAGAAAGTGCATGTAAGAAATACAGATGAAATACAGCCTGTGGTGGCTTGGAAAGAGAGATTGCTCATGGTGGAAAACAGGGTTAGTTATACCTGTATATGGATATATGCTTTAGAGTCCCAATAAAATTGACCTTCACATACAAAGAGTTTCCATTAAACCACTGTGCTCCACCTGCTTCTCCCACCAACAATACGCAAACCTGAACGGCAACTGTGCTATAGTCAATCATTAAAAGGCACAAGATCATCCACAGCTCATAGTGGACAGTAGATTTTGTTGCTCATAGTTAGACACTAGAGATCCAAAGTGTATAAAGTAACATGTATCCCCCCACTACAGTGTCATACCTCGTAGTTAATCTGCCATAAAAAACCCCCAGACTGCACCCCCTCCCCAGATCCCTTATAACTACTGACCCTTTTACTGTCTCTATAATATTTCTCTTCCTTTTGCAAAAAGCTATTGCTACCTGATTTAGGGTCACTGTCTGTACTCTACCAAGTCAAGTTTGGTGACCAGTTCTTGATAATCTGACTAGCATGAGACTCTTTGGGGGGGGGGCGGGAATTCCAGATTCCTGGGATCCATCTTTGTAGTAGTTTGATAGCCAAAGTGAGAGACAGAGTCACTTTAGAACGCCCTCGTCTTTGCCAGGATAGTTACACCATGTCTCAGGGATTTCATAGTATGCAGTTATTACAGATTGGCCTGTTTTACTTTTTTCTCACTTAGTAAAATGCATTTAACTTTCTTTCATAGGTAGCTTGATAGCTCATTTTCTCTTAGCACTAACGTATGACAGCTTATTTATCTGTTTGTCTGATGAAGTACATGTTGGTTGCTTCAAGTTTGGGGCAATTATCAGAGCTGCTGTTATGAATATCCACAAGAAGGTTGGTGTGTGAACAGAAATTTTCCATTTCCTCAGATAAACACCAAGGAATATGAGGATTGTATCATATGATATCATATGGTTTCTTTGAGCAGGCATTTCTAGTATCCCAAAGTGGTTATGTTATCAAACTTAAGGGTCACACACTGTGGCCCAATCCACGTTTGGCTACCTATCCTCAACCAGCCAATAGAAAGAGCCAAATTAATAATGAAAAGCAGAAAAACAAGGAGATTTGTTAAATGTAGCCACATTGAGAAGAGGGATGAAAACAGTCCAGTGACTATTCTCAATGTCTAACTTTGAAGCTCTAAAGTAGGGTTCAAGTTTACAAATATGGCTGAGGATATGCACAGCTAAGCAATCCTGGTGTGAACCTAACCACTATCATTGCCTGAGGTTTGGTCTCAGCCCATGAGGTGGTGTGACAGATTGTTAGAGTTACATGAAATCTCTTCCTGGAAGGCAAACTTCCCACTGGCTGGGCTTCTTTCTCTCAGCGTGAGAGTCTAGAGCGTGGGAGAGGGGAACTTTCCATTCCTTTGGGTTCCATTTCTTCAATACTTTGATAGTTAGATTGAGAGACACAAGTATTTCTTTAGAATATTTTCATATATGCCAGGCCAATTATCTATACAGGAGGTTTAACTTTAAAAGTTATCACTTAAGTGACAGCCACACACAATCATATCACTTTAGAAATGACTTTCAACACAGTATGCTGAGATTGATATCCCCTATATCAAAAGTCCCCATGCTGTAAAAGTTTCAACACCAAAGACTTTTTCTATGTTCATTGTGTTCCCTATACTCAAAATAGTGCCTGAACATAATCTGTTATCATTAAATGTTTGTTAAATGAATATATTAACCCAAGCAAAACATCTCTGTTCTAGTTTGATAGCAGAGAATCCTATTTAGTTGAACAAGTAAAACAAAGACTGACACTTAGGGGACACGATGTGTGAAAAATAAGTATTTGTAAATAATAAAATTACACTTGGACAATGTCTTTTCCCTACAAAAGTATAAATAAAAGAAACAAGGGGTAGGGAAAGAGTGCAGCAAGATAGAATCTTTGCTTTTACTCTGGGACACATGCTCATGGTGTGGAACAGGGGACAGAATCCTCTGCACCATTTAAATAGTTCTGTATTTATTTGCTATGCACGTACAGTTGAATTTGCATAAATTAGATGCACATAAGCTGAGCCTCCACTATAATTGCAAAAACCATTGCACTGGAAATAAGCCTTCATTGAAATCACATTAGAAACCAAAAAGATTAAATTTGATTTAGAAACATATTTAGTCCTATCAAGAGGTAGATTACAGAAAGTTTATAAAACAACATGGACATACATAACCAGCCACGTAAGGCCTGGCTGGGGAATGAGGGAAACACATCACGTCAATGAGGAGAGCAATGATTGACGGGGAGTCGCTTGGACATCCGAGCTCTTCTTCAGACAAGTTATGCAGCCGAGGAAACAGATGGCATGACCATTCAACTAGCTTCAGGTACCTAATCTATAGAAAGAGCTTTATAATGCCCTCCAGATAAATTCATCCAAATCAAGGTAGCATACATGCCAACTATGGATCCCCAATTCACAATTAATAAACAAAACCATAATAGAAATTATCTGTACCTCAGCATGAAGGACAGAGATGTTATCTCAGTCTTGTTGCAGGTTTGCTGACAGGAAGCCTTCAACGAATCTCATGCTTCCATGTCTTAATGCCCAGCTAAGTTCCTTTTTAATATTCATTAAGAATCCTCAGAGTCCTGTGAATTGCATGAATGTGCTGGCTAATATTTCCCCTTCATTCTTCTTCCCAGGCAAATGTGAAGCTGAATTAGTCACTTATCATAAAGTTTTCTGAAAACACGAGAGTCTAAAGAAATGCTTGACAATTGTTCTTAGCCATCTGGCACCAAGTGATGCTCATGAACTCACTTGAACCATTTGGTAAAATTCCAAAAACGTCTATCTTAATTTTACATCTCACTTACTGAAAGCTCCAAGCTGGAAATTTTTGTAAGGGGAGAAAATGGTTTACAAAAAGGAGCACAAATGAGCAAATCCTTCAACTCATTTACATTCCAGAGGAACACTTACAAAAGCCATCACCTGCAGCTACTTTAACTGACCAGCCTAAGATGACACTTTCCAAATACACATGTACACTGTCTCTCTCTCTCACACACACTCACCCTACATTAAGATAACGATAAGTGATGGTGGCTTTTTGAGGTCCTTTTAAAGAGTTTTTATGCTTTTTTTTTCTCCAAAGCAACCCCTCCCTGTTCCCTTTTAAAATTATGGCCTTTTAATTTTTTTAAAATTTATTTATTTGGATATATAAGTAAAACACAGTCTATCTAGTGTTGCCTGTATCTGTATGAACTCAGGACTGACCATTGGTATTGGATAGACAAACAGGGTTTTGTCCCTGGAAAAGACACTTTCTTCCAATCTCAGCATTCATTAGTTGCCTGAAGTTCTTTATATGTGGGCAGGGTCCTATGACATTCCCCATTCTGTGTTGTCATACCAATTGGTAATGTCCTTCTTTGGTTTTAATTTTGGTTTTCTTTGGTTTGGGTTTGGCAGATTCATATCTTGGTGATGATGAACAGCTCTGTAATTGGACTTAAGTCCCATTTAACAGGAGGAAAATTATGGCTGGTACTGGGAACCTAGCCAACTACTCAGGGCTAGAGATTGTGGATCTTAAAGGATCTACTATTACCATCCTACTAAGCCAACATAAATACTTAATTGCATCCTAAACATCTATCCTTCAGCTCTCAGCTCTCATCACAGACACTTGTCTTTTCAAGAGAGTGAACCATTACAAAAAAATCACAACCAGTAAAAATATAGATATCAAAGGCATGTGGTGTGCCTGGTCCCAGTGGATGCATCTATATATAACCCCATTGCTGTACCTAAGGCCAAAGGGATATCAGCGAAACTGAGAGAGAAGTTTTCCGAGAGCCCAAGACAAGGAAAGTTGCTCTTAGATTGTATCTCCTTAGAAAAAACAGAGAAGCATCTCTGACGATGCCTCAGCAATTTGGCTGCCTAATTGAAGTGTTTTGTTTTCGATGACTGGATCACTGACTCTTACAAGATGATTCCTAAAACTGCTGTGCATCTCTCTGTCCCAGAACCAATCTTGGCTGTCAAAAGCATATTTCTACTCACCTGGGTTATTATCATATCCTCTCAATGCTCATCCCAGCATACTTCCTATTCTATATCTGGAAAACCTATAAAAACAATGTTTCCTCATCTATGTCCAAAACTATGAAAGCGTCCCTGCCTTTAGAATATGATACCAGAATCTTCACATGGCTCAGATGATTCTCTAAGATCTGGTCTCTGATGACCACCCACTGTTCTCTTTTTTTGAGTCGTAATTCACATACTGAGCCAATGTCAACCATACTGGATTCCACTTGTGTCATCAAAAGCCCCCAGGATCGAAATGGATTTAACATTTAGTTCACTGGAATTTGAAGATGAGATATGCCCCCCCAGAAGAAAAACAACAACAACAACAAACAAACAAACAAACAAACAAACCCACACTGGGAAGTGTGATGGTTTGAATAGGAATGGCACCCATAAGCTTGGGTATTTAAAAACCTCGTCCTTGATTGGTGGAACTCTTTAGGAAGGATTAGGAGGTACGGCACTGTTGGACAAGGTGTGTCACTGGTGATGGGATTTAAAGCCCTTGTCATTCCAAGTTAGCTCTTTCTCCATCTACCTCCTGCTTGTGGATTTGAGTATAAGCTCCCAGCTAATGCTCAAGCACCATGCTGATCTATTGCTGCCATGTTCCCAGCATGATGGTAAGAGACTCAGCCTCTGAAAGGTAAGCCCCTCAATAAACTGTTCCTTTTAAATGTTGCCTTGGTTTATGATGTTTTGTCACAAAAAACTAAGACAGAGTGATTTCTGAATGATTCAAACCCTTGTGTCTTCGCAGCCAAGGCAGGTTGCCCACATTAGACCAGGAACCAGGAAGAGTTACATCTTCCATTTTTCTTCTTAAATAGGATACATATATCCAGTTTGCATAGGAATATTCTAATGCTTTCTTCATTCATATGTAGTTTCTTTCTCAATCATTCACTATCTATCCACACCCACAACCCCCTGTAACTTATGTAAGCTGGAAACGTGGATACTCAAATCCCTTCATAAGCAGAGCTGGAATCCACTGAGCTAGTCTCCTGGAGTAGTCAGAAGAACATCACTTATCTTTCAATGATTTTATGACAAGCCCTGCTTCTGAAAATTACTGGATATTACTCTAAAAATAAAACATTATAGATAATTACCCCCTAGAATGGAACAAATCATTATATTAATTTGAAAAGTTATCTTGGCTATGGGAAAAAGAGTACTTACTTGGAAAAAAATTGCCAATGTACATGAAAAAGCTAATTTCTAAGAGGAAGTATGAGAACAAAAAATTGGTTCTTGCTTTCTGAAATTCATTTTGCTGATGCTAATAACTGATCCAGTGCTATACAGTCTCACAATGTCTGCAGAGAGAATTTCAAAAGGCATACTGTAAGGCCTAGATGTGACAAGTGACTGAAAAGTATCATTTTCACTTTAGAAGATATATTTAGGATTTTTTTTTTGAGAATTAGTACAAATAAGTTAATGGAGAAAGATGAAGAAGAACTATGCCAAAGTCATATAGAGATCAGTGAAAAAAATAGCAGAAATCAGCAACATTAATTATACCCATGCTTTATAAATATATAGTCATTTGTTTCTATATCAAATAATCAAAATTATCTTATAATATCCTTTTTATACATGAGAAAAATCTAGCAACATCTCTACCTTAGGAGGACTGAGATTGAAGGAAAGGCAGGGAACCTGGCACTGTGCTGCACAGCTTGACATAAAGAAAGTCAGACTGAGGAGGGATACATTCAGCATTACACTAGAGTAGAAGTGGAACTTACTTGCCAAAAATTCAGGAGTTGAAATGAAATATTGCTTTTCTATGAATGCAGAAAACTAAGTGCTGTAGATTAGATCTCATTCCTTGCCTTAGGTGAAGGAAAGCCTTCCGATCCCTAACTTGAGATAACTTTAGAAGTTCATGAAATCTAATTTGGTAAATATACTTGACTTTCTTTGAAACATTCTGCCACGGTGAGGGTAAGTCACATATGGGATAACAAATGATTTGAGGCAGGGGGAGGGACCCTGTCGAATTACAGATCACAGGATAGCACAGCCCTGGCATGACAGCGAAGCAGTCTCCATGAGAGCAAGGTTCATTGAATGTTGGCTGAATAAAAGTAGAAGGTGAAAAGAACAGTATGTCTTCAGGTAGAAGTCACTATATATAGGAAACCTGGGCAGGAGGAATGCTGTCTGTGCAAAGAGCTTAAAGAAGCCCTGCGTGGAAAGCTGAGGGATGCATTTTGAGGGTGTCATAATCTAATGAAGAAGAACGAAACACTGGGGAAAGGTCAAACATATTTCTCAGCCTATCTGAAAGAGTTTCTATATCTTAAGATGATTTTAGTAGTGAGAAGAAGACAAAGATGCTAGCTAGAGTGGCTTTCTACCCCACCTCTCCATTCCACTGTTCTTTCCCATTGCACCAAACAAAACAGACATGGACCCTGGAGCTTAATGAAAGAAGATGAAGTCAAAAAAAAAAACAAGGAGTAAAATAAAGGAATAAAGGGCTGTGCTCTTGGGGAGTCTTAGTTCACAAGAAGGCAAGTTCCTACAGGGCAGTTCAGAAATACGAGATCAAAGAACCAATGATGCTGTTGGTTCCAACCACCAAGAGTATTTGTCCAACTCTGAGGACTTCTGTAAGCTGGCTGTTAAACCACTAGTCACTTGAAAATGTCACACTGCACACAGATCTATACTAGCGTTAGGGAATCCTATAAAAATGGATTTTCTTTTTGCAGAGCGCTTGCCACAGTTCAGTTTTAAGAAATGGCAAAAAATAAAATTAAAATGATTTCTATTCCACAAGGTATTTAAAAATAGCTAGTACATTTATTAATGTATAAAATAGGTCATACTTATTTAATGATCATGATCTAAAGCATCTTATAAAATATTCTACTTGATAATAATATCAACACTTCACAGAAATTCATCACTATAAATTGAATAGATTTTCTAAATTTCATAGCTATTAATAGGAAAGATGTTTCAATAACTATCAGTACATAAATAATTTATTTAATCTTCTTTTACACAGTACATCCTGACTAAAGTTTCCCCTCTTTCCGTTCCTCCCATTTCTCCCCCTACATCCCCTCTCCTCCCATCACTCCTCTTTTGTTTCCTTTCAGAAAGTAACAGGCCTGTCAAGCATAGCAACCAAATACAGCATAGCAACTTACAATGTGACTAGGCCCAAACCCTCATAGCAAGGCTGAATGAGGCAACCCAGTAGGAAAATAAGGGTTTCAGGACCAGACTAAAAAGTAAAAAACAAACCATGCTCTTACTGTTAGGAGTCCCATAAGATCACCACGCTACACAATCATAACATATATGTATAGGACCTATGTCAGATCCAGGCAAGGCTTGCCACTTCAGTCTCTGCAAGCGGCGATGAGCCATGCTCAGTTGATCCTGGGAAATAATTATTATTAAATCCTGCACATTGTTGCTTGCTAAACTACTTAAATATCACTAGGCCATACTATAGACTGTAAAAGTCACTTAGATAAACATATAAACATTAATATTATTAAAATTAAACACCAGTGATGCTTTCCACAAGAAATTCTAGTTTATTCTTGCTCTGTCCTAATCACTGTTAGCACCAAGGATCTAAAAGGATTTGTTTTTTAATAGCAATAGAGACTCTCTTAAATAGTCCATGATATATCAACTTACTAGGCTACCAAATGTTTTATATCTTACCCATAAAATATCTGGACCTATGTCCATGCCATAATAAACAGCTGAAACTACTGTTCTGTTCTGTTCAACCATTTCTATTCCCATATACCAGGGGGCAATTGTTAATGTTTGCAAACCTAGTTAGTTCAATTGTTCTTATTTATAAAGACATGCTTTCATGATATTTACTAAAAAAATATTATGTCAGGCAATAAAAGCCTATAATTAAGCTGAAAAATAGTTATCAAAACTTTTCTTGGGCAATCACCATACTGGAGTTGGGTGGCATCATTAATTTGATGTGTTGTTTGTGCCGTGTTCTGGTTAAATAAAAATTTGTCCACGATTGCCCAAGAAAAGTTTTGATAACTATTTTTCAGCTTAATTATAGGCTTTTATTGACTGACATGTTAGGACCAGAGAGAAAAAAAAGCCATACAACAGACATGGTAGAAATACATCTGTAAAATAGGAAAAAACACAACATCATTCTCAGCTGTATAAAATCCATATCAAGAAACAGCGGCAATAATGAGAACGGCAGGGACGGAAAGACCAGGGACATCCAGTTGACTCGAAGGACACATGGAAAAAGAGACAGATTCACAGATGACATTTGACTTAGCTAAGAAGAAAGTGGAAAGGGTACCTATTTAAGTGACTAGGACCAAATATGGATCACTAACATGAAGTCATTGAAAATAGAATGGTAAGACTGTGTTTATATGTTACTACTGCACTGTAGTAGTATCACAAAGGGGGATCATTCTGGATGACCTTTAGTATACAGAAGATTACTTTTAAACCAAATCATGAGCTGCTAGAGGAGTGCATTTTGTCCTTTATAATTTATGTAACATGCGTTGTTGTTATGTGCATTCTCCTAGGGAAGAGACCATGGATTTAGCCAATACCACATCTAGAACCATTGACCACAAGAGGCATTCCAAGGTCAACGATGATGGGCCCAGCTCATGTGTATTTCTCCTACTTTATAGATATATAGATGTGCCTTAAGATTAGGACTACTGGAAGTTAATCACAATAAAAAATTACTTGTTTTTAAATACGAATGATAGAAATCAGAAGTAATGGACACTGATTTGGAAAGTAGGGAAAAAATAAATCTGGGACAAAAGAAATGTAGAGAGAAGGGTTATTGCATTTGAACATACTTTAATTAAGCTCTGGTCTGTTAACAAGGACCCCTTAACATGGAGCACTAACACCAGAGGGAAGGAAAATGTCCTTTCATGAAAGAGTACAAGCAACAGAATACATATTTTCTAATAATTGCTAACAGTTTCCCCATAGTAAAGAAGATAAGCCTTACACCCTTAAGATATTAGATATACTAAAATGCCAAATCACTAGTGAGTCAGAAAATTAAAGATAAATGTCAATCTTGCATTTTTATACACTGAACATCACTAAAGGAGGGATTAATGCATGGACAGTTCAGTAGATGAGAAAGAGAAGCAATTGTTTCCTTCTCCCAAAGAGATTCAGATAATACAATACCCATTCTAATAAGCTCCAAAATCCTATTTTTATTAGTGAACCTCAGAGTAGTGAGCAGTTAAATATAGATCATTAGTCACTGCGTGTTTAATTACATATGAGTATTGCCTGAAGATTAAAAAATGTCTGTCATTCAATTATCCCCACATAGACAGCCCCATTTTTGGCCTGTTCATCTAGGAAGAATGGATTCATGGAATAGATTGTTCTGGTTTAAGATCTGTTGGGCAATATCCTGGGGAGCTGGTTTCAAAGGAAAGATAAAATATACCTCCTCACAGGTTTCCTATCTGAGGAAGAACACAAACTCCTGTTTTATGCTCCTTATCTTAGTGCACAGCATAGCCCAGCAGATGCCCTCAGCTTCTTTTCTCCACATATACTTTAACAAAAATGATGCTGGTCTTCCTGTAACTGACCTTGTAAACTCAAGACATCCAATATGGCTATGGGTTCCGTGTAAATGACCTCAACCCTGATCTCTTCACATAAGCAAATAATCTGTAATGTTTTGGATCAACGTATAGTTACTAATAGTGTCTCCTCTTCTGCAAGGAGACCTCATTCTTCAGAAGGGATGCAACAGGACCATGTTTAAGTCTTGAGTTGTTGACTAAAGGATCAAAATATGATTTAACACACGTAAGTACTACTTGGGATAATTTACTGACTACATACATAAAATCCATTTTCTTTCATGTTTTTGCAATCAACTTGACCGTGAAAAAAAAAGTTCACATCTGTCTCATCTGTGTCATTGTGAGCTGGGCTCATTTGGTGCAGAAAACCTACAGTTTAATTGCTTGATTTAAACTTGGCTGGTAGGATGCATACTGAAACATCACTCTTTTAATTATGTTAATTTATATCTGAAAAGCTAAACGTACAAAAGCAATAACATTAATTATTTACTTGCCCATTAAAGTTGAATATATATTACCAAGCTAATTGGCTCCATAATTCTGCCAAAAATTTTAAAACAAGGGGCTCACTATTTACATGGGGAGGACACCCAGTCTCAGAAGTTTACTTGTTCTTAACTGGATCACAAGAAAACATGGGTCAAGGTCTTTCCTTATCTATTTAATAGTCCGCATATTATTCTTCCTTCCTGCTTGGATTAAAATGCTTTAAAGAGGAAAGAAAAAAAAAAAGACATTTAACCCAGTGCTTTTCTGTGTTGTGCTCTAAATCTTATTTAATCCAAAAAAGTGAACTAAAAACAGACTAGCCTGTTCTCCTTCCCAAAGATGATAAACCCTGTGTTTAGAGATTTAAAATCTTCACAATGTAATGTCAACACAAGGAACACAGCTCTCCCCTCAGTGATAAGAGATAGTTTACCCCGATGTCAAATATCAGTGATTAAAAATAATGACTGTTCCATGGGAACATAGATTTAGCTTAGTCTGCATTCTAAGTTCCAACCTAGTAACCATTCCAATGGAGCTTTCTTGCTGAACGAGGGAAAGAAAGCCAGAAATCAAGACACTTTCCCACTTGATGGGTATACCAGATAGCTGAGTTCCAGAAAAGCAGCAGAAGGACGTGGTGTTATAGTGGATGCTTTTAATCCCCAGGAGGCAGAGACAGAAGTATCTCTGTGAGTCTGAGGCAACCTGGGTCTATACAGCAAGTACCAGCTAGAAAAGGCTACTTAGCGAGGCTGTGTCTCAAACACTAATCCAATCAAATAAGAAAGAAAAGCAGTGATACCCCTGTTAGAGGCCTCAGGTGCCATCTTACAACAGACATTCTTCATGTTTGGGTTGGTGGACACCCAGAGCTTGTTCACACATTCTAAATGATTAGTCTATTTGTCAGATGGATGTTAGGTCAAACACAGAGATAAGCAATGGATTTTTACTAAAGGGATTCAAAGTGATGCAAGGTAGTTTGGCTCTGGGCTTGAAATTCCAACCTGTCCGATCACTGAAGTTCCTTCTACCCAGGCAATCAGCCAGAGCATATACAGCTTCTTTAAGAGACTTTCCCCTCATAGGAAGCTTTAAAACAATTGCATGTGGTGCATATTCTGAGAAGAGAAAGTTTCCCGCCTCTACCACACTGTTTGAGTATATGCCCCTTACAGTAAATGGGTTTCTCAGGATGATTCCCCAGGGAGACTTCTGGGACACCCAACATCAAATTGTACAATGAAACTTTTATTTCTAGCCTGATTTAGATATTGGCATGAAATATAACCACGGAGTATGGCCCAGAGTACAGAAATAGTGATGAATATGTACCCCAGTATATATCCAAGCATGTTGGACTCCATGGTGAGCCTGTACTCCAGGATACCAGAAGGGAGTTCAGCTAGTACATGAAGATCATCTCCAAAATGATTGAATGCTGCTCAGCTATCTCTTACTTGTTACTGTACAAACAAGCTCTGATATTAAAGATTATAATGCCCATATGACTATACTCTTAGGCTTATTGTGAAGAACAAATGTAAAGGGAGTAAAAAAAAATATGCAATGAAAAATTTCAAGGGCTAATTAAATGTCAAATAATGCAATAGGAATTATTCTCTTAGGTACCTGAACAATCCTTATGGGGTTTATGCTGACTTAATACAGAAACAACAGTCTAGCTATATCTTCATGTAATCTTAAAGGTTACAAAGATTTTTTTTTTTTTTTGCCGTGCATGTAATTTCAGTCATTATCTGGTCCAAAGGGGAAAAAAATAACATGTAACCCTCACTGAGCTAATTAGCAAGAAGTCTTTAATTAATGCTCAATAAAATGTTGTGAAAGCAGAATTCTGCCTTCCAAAGGTCTTGGGCCACTGTATTCATTAATATTTCAAACAGGTTTATTTTTATACACAGGGAAAGCCAAAATATTAAGCATGTATTTATGCATGCACACTTTAAATAATACAGCTAAACTGCTAATGGTTATGGAGCAATTAGGACCATATTAATATGTAATGAAAAGCAGATTTGAACATTTTCTAAGATCGAAATTATAATTTGAATGTCTACAAGTCTACTGAGAAATAAGATAATATTCCACCTTAGCTGATACCTAGAAGTGTGATACCAAAAAGTGAAGAAAATTTGGGAGAATTTCCTCAGTAGTTCTAAGTTTAGTGCCGTAATAAATTACCTTTTCAGATTCCCTCAGAATACTTTATGTATCAATCACTGTAATAGAATTGTGCTGGGGCCTGGGGGCTGAAGCTAAGGAGGAGGAGTTAGGCTCACATTACACTTTGGCCTTCTTCTATTTAACACTTGAATGACATTGAGCTACTTGACTGTGGCAGGGTACAACGAAGATAGCATGTACATTTTTCTATATCTTAGCATTATTAACTGGAGATATTTGATTTTTTATTGTATATTAAACTGACAATAATTAAAGACATGAATCACTGCACTCAGCATTTAAGTACTGAAAGGATTTTCATATGCCAAAGTCTTATTGGGCAGACTTTGGGTTTTTTTTGTTTGTTTGTTTTGGTTTGGGGTTTTTTTTTTGTTTTTGTTTTTGTTTTGTTTTTTGTTTTGTTTTGTTTTGTTTTTTGTGGTATCCCAATAATGCATCGCTAGCACGATGGTATGAACATATAATCCGTCATCTGGATTGGGCATGACATCCTGTGTTCCAAGCATTCACTTTCATTAATTCATCTACGTTTTTTTAAAGGTCTTAGATTTGACCTTTTTATACACATTAACTCCATAATCTGATGTAATATCAGAATCTGAAACAGTGGTGATACCCTGAGATTCAGGTAGAAGCAGTCCACACTTTTACCATGTGTAGACGAGTCTATCAGTGAGTTTTCGATATGGGCTAGGAATTGTAGAAAATTCTTGTAACCAATTACAGTAAAGGCAGTAGCTGTGACTTCAGTGTGAATTATTAAAACATTTTCATTTTAATAACACATATTGGAGCACTGTTGAGAAAAACAGCTTTTAATATCATAGTTTTGTGCCTCCTACAGTATGACTTTTTTTCCATAAGGGGAATGAAGCTAAAAGTAAGGAAACAGGCCAGACGTGGTGGTGCTCGCCTGTAATCCCAGCACTTGGGAGACAGGAGCAGGCGGATTGCTGTGAGTTCGAGGCCAACTTGACTACCAAAGTGAGTCTAGGACAGCCAAGGCCATGCAGAGAAACCCTGTCTTAAAAAACAAACAAACAAACAAGCAAACAAACAAAAAGTACGGAAAAATTTACAGTTGTAGGTTCATGTTAATTTCCTGAAAGAAATCTTATTTAAAAGTTTGTATAATAGTCTATGTAAACTAAACTTTCTTTATGAAAGAGACAGATGTTTTATCTTTTTAGTAAGTGAAACTCCAGCATTGCATTGCAGAAGATCCAAGGTACACATATGCATGTTAATGGTATAGACATGAACATCAGTTCACATCACTCGAATTTCTCAGAAATGGCAAAAATCTGGCTTCCTATCCATAGTAGGATGGAGGCAATGAACATCTTACAATAGCCATAAGAACTTCGCAGGGGAAGGATAACTAGAAAACAATTATGACAGCAAAAGGAAGAATCAGAAACTCTGAAGAGATCTTCAGAAATACCTGCTAGTGCCAGGTAGTCAGCTACAGCCCACCATTTCCAGCATGTGACACCCTCTACAAGGTGAAAGGACAAGTTTTAGATTGCATTTAGAAACAAACTGATCTCTGATATGACAGTTTATTGAACAGAAATGAGTTGAACACAAAAGCTGTGTTAAATGCTCTCATGTGTTAGCCACACCCTAGTTTTTCTTGCTTGAGTGGTATCATAGGGTTACTTCCATTGTGACAAACACATGACCAAAGCAACTTGAGGGGCAAGCAGTTTTTTCACACTTTGGTTACATTTCCACATCATTGTTCATCATCAAAGGAAGTCAGGATAGGAACTCAAGCAGGCCAGAACCCTGGACACAGGAGCTGATGCAGAGGCCATGGAGAAATGCTGCTAAGTGACTTGCTTCCCATGGCTTGCTCAGCCTGCTTTCTTATAGAACTCAGGACCACCAACCCAGGGGTAGACCCATCCACAGTGAATTGTTTCCAACCACATCAATCCCTAACTAAAAAAATGCCCTAGAAGGCTTGTCTACAGCCTGATCTCATAGAGGCATTTTCTCTTCTCTTCTCCACTTCAGCATGTTGACATAAAACTAGCCAGCACATTGGAGAGTTAACATTGCACTTGGGCCCATTCAAACACCTGGCCAAGGAATCACCTCTAGGAAGTCAGGCTAAAAAAAAAAAATAGGTTAAACAGTCTTTTAATGAGATATCATATTTGCCTTTCCCAGAATCCCCACACCTAACACAGTAGCTTACCAGGCTATACCTATGCAGTTTTGAAACTCTACCTGTTTTTCTTAATTACTCAGAAGAAAAACAGCTTTTCATTTTCTTCTTTCTACCCATTGTGTAAGAATGTTTTTGCTAACACTTTGTGTTTCTCCAACATTTTGGATTTTTTTTTCCCATTCTCTAAAGCATCTCTCTCAGCCATGTGGCTGCTTGCCCATGTTTCTGACTTCCATGACAGATTAAATAGCGTGACTATTTTTTTTTCTTTTTGTCTCTGGGCAGCTGCTGAGATGTACATCCTGTCTGCCCTAGTTGTTTGTTTGTTTGTTTGTTTTTTCTTCTGAACTCTAATAAAATTATTGCTTCGAGCATCCTTCTGAGTGAATTCTTAAATATTTAAGAAAGCTAAGAACCTCAAGCAGAGACTCTAATTTTCCCTGTATCATTTGGCATAAAGATACAGCAAAATTCCGTTAGTAATAATTACTTCACAAATATTTGTTGACTAGAGACTAGGGCCTTGAACATTCGACAAATGACAGGCTCAAAGTGTAATGAAGAAACAGAAGTGCCAGCAGGTTGACATTGCTTGTTGCATTTCACTAAATTTTCTCAAGTGACAACTCACACAGAGGTTGAAGGACAAAGATGGAGTTACAGTTGAAAGATCTCCTTGAATACATACAGACACTGTAACTTCATCTATGGATTACGGCTCTACTTTGGAATTTCCTTTAGATCTCTTTTTATCTATTATGTTTTCTGACTTTTCAAAAAAGTCAGAAGACTTCTCTACAGTTTGAGTTACAGTCAGAAACTTCAATGTCTGATGAAAAAGACACCAAAGTTACAAAGGACTCGAGAATGATGCTGTGCAGTTTGAGCTATAAGAGTAGCTTTCTAGGGAGGGTTCAATGGTAGCCTATCCCCGTCGATAGCCATAACCACGTTGTATGCACCAGACCTCATCAAATCAGAAGCGTGCATACACCTATAGATAACTGAAGGAACATCTCATGTTAAAGCAAAGATACATTTCTATACTTCAGGAGTTACTTGTTAAAAAGTAATTGTATTTCCTTCCATCATACACAGCTTTCTCCTGCAGCCTCTATCTTCCCCAGTGGACTCCTGAAATACCAGTGGCTAAAATCTGAGCTTTCATCTTGTGTGAAACATCATACTTGATAGCTGATGTTGACCCATGGCTGAAGGATAGGGAAATGTCACATTGAGTGATCAACAGGCAGCATTGTCATCTGGGCTTCACTCTTCCAAACATAGTTAGATTTCTAACATACAAGTTGAGGTCTTCACGTGCTACAGCAACAAAAGCTTATTTTCTTCTAGTGCTGGAGGCCAGATGACCACAGAGAGGCGTGGCTGAGCTCCATGAAAAGCTCTCCCTACTTTTAGAGAGAGAGCAGCCTGTGATGGTGGGAGAAAAGAGTCTCTCCTTGGGAGAACATTTATGTCATTAGGGGTGTCTTCACCCTCATGACTTAATCACCCCTGCCAAAACAAACAAACAACTCTTAATCTGTAAGACCCACCCTACCACGCCTTTGGGAGACAACTTAATATTTTCTGGGATGAGAGACAACCAGTCTTCAACCAGTGGTTCTCAACCTTCCTAATGCTGCGACACTGTAATATAGTCATTCACGTTGTGTTGACTCCCGACCATAAGATTGCTACTTCATAACTGTGATGTTGATACTGTTGTGAATTGTAATGTAAATATCTGTGTTTTTCCAATGGCCTTAGATGACCTCTGTGAAAGGGTGGTGTGAACCCCCATAGATGTCACAACTCAGAGGCTGAGAACAACTGCTATAGAGGCTTCTAAATTCAAATACTAGTTCCCACCTTATCTACTAATGTGCATTGGCCTTTGAATATATATATATATAATCAAGTTACCCTTTTTTTTTTAAAGTCTGACAATTGCCATCATAAAAGGGAGCTCACCTTGGTGATCCCTCTATTCTACCAGCATCTTTCATCAATGTATCTTGAAATGCAATTCAGTTTCCCGATTCTTTTAACTTGAATTTTTTTTTATGTGAGGCATTGTTAAAGAAAGCCACATTTGCAGGAGGACAAAGGAAAGAGGCTGAGCAGATAAACTAAGCCATAACTCATGCATACTCACATGCACAGGATGTTCTAAAGGTACCTGTTTCTATAGTGAGGGTATCTTTTGTCTTCTTGCTAATGATTACAGTCTTGATATTGCAAGAAGACAGTACTCTGACAGAGCATAAAAACCACATTAGTTTTCATGTTCTTTCTGCTTTCAGCTAATCTCATTCTCTCTTGGCTTCCTGAAGCCATTAAGGCACAATGAATGTTTTCTTTGGATGGAAATTGATCAGCATGCCTAGTTCTTCAATTACTTAACACGCTGCTGTAAACAAGTCTGCAAAAACAGTTGCTTTCAATTTTTGCCTCTCATTTGTTTACCATTTCTCTACAGCTAAGCCAATACCTTACTTGAAGAATGTTCTAATTCAGTATAGGGCTGAGGAAATAAGGCCCGAGTCAAAAGTCAAAACATACATATATCTTACTATACACATATGTGTATATAGCAAATATTTGTGGAAAAAAAGTTATTCTCTTATGGAAATATCTACCTTTTGCTGAGTACACAGTTAAAACTCTGGTTACATGTACTAAAAATGGCTTTGTAGCCTTATTATATAGTATCAAATATCTAATAAATATAAACTGAATGACTGTAAAGATTGAAAACTACACATTTAATTTCTCATCAGTCAGTTAGGAATATGAGCAAAGCTTAGCTTGGTCCTCTTCTATGGTATCTCTTGCAAGGTACAGTTGATATGTCAACCAAGCTTGGGCGGTTGCATATGGGGATCAATTAGGTTAGGTTCCACTTCCAAGTTCATGGGGATTTGGGCAGAATCTAGTTTCTCGCAGGGTGTTGAGTTTCCTTGACTTGTATGTGTCTCGGCATATGGAGTATGCTTCATCATCCAGCAAGAGGAAGTCTGCTAGCAAGGCCAGAAATTATAATCTCCTGTATTTTAATGACTATGATGATATCTCATAATCCTAGATATGTATTGATGATTAGGACCAGTCCATGCTAATGGAGAAGACATTTCACACAATGTGGATATGAGCATGTGGGAACCATTAGGGGGATATCTTAGAATTCTTGTGAATATTAAACATATAAACAAACACAGAGAGGCCATTTTCTCATTGTCCTCTGGGAAATGTGACTTTTACACTTACTGTGTCAAGGTAATTGTAACACAAACATATTCATTTAAGTAGCCATGTGGTGTTTGCTTTACATATTTAATTAATTTTATATGGGATTTCTTTCAAAACTTTATAATCCTCACCAGGCTCTCATCTACAGGCTAAAAACGTGAAGATCAAGTTACAACTTCAGGTGACTGGGTTAATGTTATTTTTAACTCACGCAGCATACACATGAAGCACATAGTCTGGAGCATTAAAAAATATAACCTTCTAAATTTAATCTCCCAGAGAGTTCCAGAGGAGCCATACAAATAATCCCAAAATGACTGGGATCAAGCAATTCTATAATTCTAGCATAAGTGTTGTGAAAATCTTAGGAAAAAATAAGGAGAAATTAGCTTACTTCCCTTGGAAATTTTTCAAAGTACTGAACTGTGTCCCTCCAAATGTATGTGTTGAATCACTGTCTACCAGTGTGGTACTTAGGGGTGAAGCCTTTGAAGGCAAGGGCTCAGATGAAGTTTTCAGTGCCCAGCCATCATGATGGGAATGCTGTCCATCTACAGTGAAGCCCTTGGTGCTTCTCTATGATCACAAAGGAAAGAGATCAGATGAGTATGCTACAAGGTGGGGGCTTCCCACAAGCCAAGGCAAGAAGCGTTAGCATGGACACCACCATTGCCAACATCTTGCTCTTAAGCTTTCCAGGCATCAGAGCTGTAAGACGGAAATTTCTGTTGTTCAAGTTATCCAATTTCATATTTTTTATGAGCAATGGATAAAGATAAAGATAAAAATTATTTTAGTCCTTATGTAACACAGAATGAAGACCATTTTCTACCTAAATCATGACTACCGTGGTATACTGTAAATAAGAGAGGAAGAAGGTCTCATTTATATATCATCAGACATACAAGACTTAGATATTAAATTATTAGTAATATCATACATGTTCCTTTAAATTTGCCTTTACATTTCCACTGAGAATCTACTCAAAGTCTAGAATATATTAGGTGTCAACAAATAATTTGATCAAACACTGTGTTATAATAATAGTAAACAAATATTTGCTTGTGAGATATGGAGTAATACGTTTAGAAATTGGAATCTGACAAGTAAACAAATGAATATCCCAACGCCACAGTACACATTTCCAGTAGGGACAAGATGGCTTCCATCCACTTATCTGTTCTCTGCCTGTGCTCAGAACAAATATTAGTCCTAGAAATTGTGCAGCAGAGGAACAAAGATGAACATGGATAAGTGATTAGGCAGGGGCTAGCAGGCATAGGGTTCCATCCCAGGAAGAATGGACTAGTGGCCAGATGTCTTGTCTCCTATTATATAGAGAAGACACACAGGCAGATGTGTTATGTCTCAACAACTCCATCCTATGGGTATGGGCATCTCTAGGATAGGAATCCCTTCCTAGAACTGGATAGAAGATCTTTCACCATGTCTTATAAACCAACTACAACTACCAAAAGGGTAAACTGGTTTTCCAATCAGAAACACAACCAAGTTGAAATTGCAGAAGTAAAAATAGAACTGTAGCAGAAAAAAGGAAAACTTTGTCATTCGACTCAATTGCTGAATAGAGATGACAAGGAATAGATAGAACGTGTGACATTATGAACGAAGTAGAATTTATCCAGTGTTAACAATATAGAAAAACATTTTAAAAAATGAAAAATTGACTAAAAACAACTACAGCTATCACAGGACCCCTAAAAGGAAAGAAGAAAAAGGAAATGAGAAAAGTATTTGCTGAAAACTCTTACATTTGGTGCAAGACACTAAGTTACACATTTATAAAAAGCAGTGAACTCTAAGTAGTATGTACCCAGGGACACCAACAAAACACATCATAATCATGAAAAACTGTACCTACCAGAATAGTGGGTAAGAGGGGAGGACATCCTATTGAAACTTTAGGTGTGAGAAGCCTGGGAGAAAGAGGAAATGGAAGGATCCAGTGGGTCCTGGAAAACTATAGGCGAGTCTGGGCCCTGGGGTCCTCTGCAAACTGTGGCGACAGCCAAGGAAAAAATAGGCAGTAAAAACCTTGAACCCCTACCCGGACTAGCCGATGGACATTCTCCACTGTTGAGTGGAGAAGGAGATCTAACTTTCACACAAACTCTGGTGCCCCATATTTGAACATGTCCCTTGGACGGAGATGCCTGGTGGCACTCAGAGGAAAGATAATAGGTCACCAAGGAGAGACTTGATACCATATGAGCATATTCAGGGGAAGGAGGTCCCCCTCAGACACAGACTTAGGGGAGGGGAGGGGAGTAGTAGGGGGGAAGTGGGAGGAAGGGAGGAATGGGAGGATACATGGGATGGGCTAACAACTGAGATGTAATATGTATAAATTAATAAAAATGTATTAAAAAAAATAAAAAAAATAAAAGGGCAAAAAAAAAAAAAAAAAGAAAATTAAAGTAAAAAATAATCCTAAAATCAGAGAGAAATAACACATTGACTTTAGAAAATTGTAACCAAAATATTAGATTTCACTTGAGATTATGAAGCCCAAAAGAAAGTGGCATCTTATTTTCAAGCAATAAAAGAAAAAAATTAGCCAGGGTGGTGGCACATGCCTTTTATCTCCACACTTGGAGGCAGGAACTGGTAGGCTTCTATAAATTCAAGGCCTGCCAAGGTTACAAAGTGAAACTCTGTCTCAGATATATATCAGCCATTAATTCTTGCTTTCAATATGTATGTATGTTAACTTTTATTTCATGTACATACATGTTTTACCTGTATGTATGTACATGGCTTAGTGTCTGTTTTGTGCACCTATGAAAGCAAGAGTTACAAATGGTTGTGTGTTGCTTTGTGGAGACTGGAAACCAAATCTGAGTCTTTTGGAAGAGCAGCCAGTGCTCTCAGTTGGAGCCCACAACCATGAATTCTTTATCAAGTAAAACTATCCCTACATTTTAAAAAAGAGGAAAATAAAAATATTCTCAAGTGTGTGGTGAGGGTAAAATAATTTATCTATGAAGAATTTACCACAGGGAGTTGTCCAAGGAAAGGAAAACATTAAAGAAAAATATTGGAACAAGTGTGGGCATCAGACATGAAGAAAGACTGAGGAAAGGAGAAATGTACAATACACAGCAGGCATCCTGCAGGTCAGAGCATCCATGGTGCTTAAAACCAACACTAACCGTCAGCTAGCCAATACAATGTTCTTCATTGTGAGAAACTAAGGCTCTGAAATAGAAGTTTCCATACTTCATTTAAAGAGATGAAATGTTGATAGTAGTAGCTTATTGTAAGTCTAATTTTTAACTATTGTAAGACTCAGAACAATCACTTCAAAAAATATACAAGACACATCGCAGTACAGAGATGAAAAATTATAAGATGTCAGGAGTGAAATATAGGAAGCAAAATTAAAACACATAGTGAAATGACAAGTATTAATTAAATTTTTGAAAATATCTATTTTTCTAAGACTTGCAAGATACAATCACTATACTACTCAATTTGCCCTTTAAAGTATATAGTTTGATGAACATTAGAAAACACATACAATTTCTTCCCATCTTGCCACCCTCTGCAGCTGTGTAAAGATTTATTCTAGCTATGCTTTGTATGTTGAACAATACACAACTGGCCTCTTGCCCCACTGACTTACAATTCTAAGACTTATCTAGGTTGTAATATATATTAATATTTCACTTCCTGACCAAATAGCAGTCCATTTCATAAGACATATCACATTTCAATTACACATTCATTAATGAAGAATGCTTGAGATGTTTCTCCTTTGAGCTACTATGAATACTTATTGTGGATGCTTATGCTCAGGCTATTAGATGGACAATATTGAGTGAATGCCATCTTTCCTTATGTTTATCTAGGAGTACAGGTGCTGCATCGTGTGGTCCCTCTACATTTAACCATTTATGGAACTGCCAGATTACTGTGCAGAACAGCTACACCATTTTTAAACTTGCAACACCAGGCTACCAATAGTCTACATATTTGTCACAGGAACAGACATTTAACTATTGTATGGACTTGCTTGCTTTCATTAATAATTGCCACATAGATAGAAAACGGCTGCTCAATCTTCTTGCCCTGCTTTTAGTGGAATAGAAAAGTAATGGTTGCCTATTCCATGTACACAAAGGGTTTTTTTAGTCTGTTGCTTTTAAAAAGTTGTATCATTTTAGTTGTTGTTTTTAGACCTATATTCTGAGTTCTTTTACATGTGCATATCTGTTTATCCTAGCACAATTTGTTGAAATAAGTGAGCTTTTTCTATTGAATTTAATACTTTAAGCAAGGATCAATTTACCATGAACATGAAATTTATCCCAATTCAGTTGTTTTCATTGATCCATCTTATCCCGTGCATGCCCCACACTGTCTATCTCGCTACAATTTTAAAATCAATAAGAAGTTTCTAACGTTCTTCTTCATAAAGTTATAACACTGAATTTTTATATGTGTATAGAAATTTTGAATGGTCTAGAAAAACTAATTTGAAAGCAGGACTTAGTGGAGTAGGTTAAATATATACATAACGTAACTGTATAATGCTTATAAGAAAGCACCTTGGATTCAATCCACACATGAGTCAACATGAATTCATGGCAAAGGTGTTTCAAGAAAACATCAGTACAAAAAACGGGGTGACAACATGAATATTGCATATAGACAATACCAATAGTAGAGACCAAGAGGGACATATTAATTCCCCTCTACCTGAGAGACATAATGATCTTAACTGTGCATATGAAAAATAAGAAAACCACAAAGTACATACAGAAAAGGTGATTTGTTTGAAAGAATAAATGAGGATGTCTAGCACCCACCTCATCCTTCTAAATAACTGCTTGACTTACTTTGTGGAGAAATCAACACCATGGACAATGGAAACAACACAGTCAACAGAACATATTGGGCAATTGTAGAATATTCCACCCCATAAAAAAAAAAAAGCTTCCTTCTTCAATAGACTTTCCTTTTTCGGAGCATTCAGTAAAATGAGTAGCACAGTGGGCAGTAATAAAAACTTTGACCAATTTTAAATAATCAGTCATGTGTTTAATACTTTCTTTGGCCATAAAGGAACTTCAAACAGAAAAAATCCCACCCTCTCTCCTTCGTACCCTCTCACTCTATCCCTTAATCCTCAGAATGGGGAGCCCTTCTCCTCTAACATCTGACCTAAGCATATCCAGTCTCATCTGCAGTGCCTGTGTCCTCTTCCTCTGTGTCCTGGCAAGGCCTAACTCAAACCCAAACCCTAACCCTAACCCTAACCCTAACCCTAACCCTAAAATCTAACCCTAACCCTAACCCTAACCCTAACCCTAACCCTAACCCTAACCCTAACTCTAACCCTGACACCTAGCCCTACCCCTAACCCTACCCCCTAACCCTATACCATAACCCTAACACCTATCCATAACCCTCCACCAGTATATAAACACATGAAAATTAAATATGCTCATTTAAAGAAGCAACAGGTCCAGGCTTGAAGGGAAAATTTAAAGGCACAGAGAGATTAATGAACATAAACACAGTGCATCAGAAATGTGAGATGGAGTCACGGTAATACTAAGAAATATCCAGCACTGAATGCTAGCACTACAAAGGTGAGGAGATATGTAAACAACATGATTTTCTAGCAAAACAAGCTGAAAGCAAAATAGAAGGAAATAAAAAAAAAGCAGAAACTAGTGGGAACTGAAATTAAAATCGAAAGGAAATAAATAAAATCAATGGAACCAAAAACTATATCTTCAAAACCATATGTCTTGCAAGAAGGATGAGGTAAACTGTCATAATCAGGAACAAATAAGGAATCATTATGTATTCTATGACAATAAAAAGAGAGTCCAACAAACAACTTTATGCTCATTGACTGGACATCTCAGAAGTAATGGATCAATTCCTTGAAAACAACACACCACCTTAAGCCACATATAGTTATCAAAATATTGCCAATTCTCAGGACACTGGCATCCTTAGCTTGTAAGATCATGCTGCCTTAGAAGCCAATGGGACTCTGTATTGGAGATAAAAGATAAAGACAATAAGCAGGGACAAAAAGATGGCACTGTGGGAAGGCTCCAGAGGACTGGAAAGTTCAGCAGATTAAGCAGTCAATGACCAAATAAACCAGCATTCTCCAGAAATTGAAAATAAGAGAAAACACTGTGTGTGTGTGTGTGTGTGTGTGTGTGTGTGTGTGTGTGTGTGTGTGTGTGTCTGCATTCTAGAACTGGAGATAAAACATATCCATTCTTTTCTTTAAATATATTTTATTAATTTATTTATATTCCATCTCAATTGTTATCCCATCCCTTTTATCCTCCCATTCCTCCCTCCCTCCCATTTTCCCCTTACTCCCCTCCCCTATGACTGTGACTGAGGGGACCTCCTCCCCCTGTATATGTTCATAGGGTATCAAGTCTCTTCTTGGACATTCTTGTCATTCCACAGAGCCTATGTAGAAGTTAGAAGACAATGTGTAGGCATTATTTCTCTCCTTCTACCTTATAGGCCCCGGGGATTAAAGCCAGGGTCCAGTCCTGGTGAGAGGCCCCTTTACTCCCTCGCGGTCTCAGAAGCACACTCCCAACACATCTTATTGAGCATTGTCTTAGAATATCTTAGAACTTCTCTACCAAGGTAACTGTTAAGTTTCTGTTTCCTCTAAACTGAAACACCCTCTAACTGGAGGAAGAAGGAAAGTTCAGAAGATACTGGAAGCTGACGCTGATAAGGCAAATAAAAGGAACTTGTTCCTCACAACTCATCTCACTCAGTAACTCAAACTAGGTCACGGAGCAGAGGAAGAACATCAGCCTGTAAAGCTTTACAGGGAGGAAAAGGGGGAAGAGAGAGGCAGAAAGAAATGGTTCTTGGGAGTCAAAAAGAGAAAAGAAGAGGAAGAAGAAGAGAAGAGGGAGAAAGAGAAGAGCGAGGAGGAGAGATGAAGAGAAAAAGGAGAGGGAGGAAAAAGAGAATGACGAGGAGGAGAGAGAGCGAAAGGGAGAGGGGAAGGGAGAGCCAGAGACTGAGTTAGAGACAGAGACTGACTGGCTTTATGGCTTAAGGCAAGACCCTCAAGCATGGCACTGAATCTCTGTGTTATAAAATGAACAACTAATAAGTTGCGTCCCAACAAAAGTAAAAACTTGAAGTCTCAAACATCATGGAAAGGGGACAGAAAAGCTATAAACTGAGATGAAACATTTGCAAACTCATGTATAGCCAACAAGACTAGCATCTTGAACACATTCAGCAGGGGCTTGGCCCAACAGCAAAAATGAGACAATGCAATCAGAGATGAATGAAAATTAAGACAGCTTCTCACTCAAAAGGATATTCAGATGGTAAATAATTACACACAATGATCAATGTCATTGACTATTGGGGAAATGCCAATTAAAACTGCAATGAGACACCACACCTCACCTAATAAGATGGTTCAAAAGCAAAATTGGTGAAATCAAGTGCCAGGTAGAATAAGAAGGAAGTGGAATACCCAGGCACTGCCAGCATGATTATGAAATGATAAAGTCCGATGAGAAAGTTTTGGCTTACATGTAAACATGTCCTTGTTTTAATCCCAGGTGTCCATAGCTGATAATTGCTTTCTGAGAGGGCATGTGATCTTTTTAAGCTGTTTTTCTTCTCAATATAGGGTTTCTCTGTGTATCCTTGTTTGTTCTGGACTCGCTTTGCAGACCAGTCTGGCCTTGAACTCACAGCGATCCATCTGCTTCTGTCTCTTGAGTGCTGGGATTAAAGGCATGTGCTACCATGTCGGGCTTGCTGTTGTTTTTCAAGACAGGGTTTCTCTGTGTAATAGCTCTGGCAGTCTTTGAACTCTCTTTGTAGACTAGGCTGGCCTTGAACTGGGGCTCTGAGAAAGAAGAAGGCTGCTGGTACTCTCCACTGCTGTTCCTAGTTGCTGTTGAAGCAGTTTGATGAGAAGTTGGAGATATCCTGAAAGACTAGACCTGCCCCAAGAAACTCAAGGGCACTGAACAGCAGGAATCAGCTGAGAAAAACCACACCTCCTCTTCCCACTAACCTTCTTTCTACCCTGCCTGGTATTGGGGTGTTGGAAGAGATTGGGGTGAAGTAGGGAGAAAGAGATTTAAGGAACCCAAAATAAAAATAGATTTTAAAAGTATGCCAACAGTCTAAAGCCTGCTTTGCAAGCTTGTTTTTATTGTTTTGGTGCTTTAAGTTGAGTATTCTGTTGTCATATGACCCTGCCATTGTATTCCTTGGCATTTGTCCAATTATACACTTCTTAAATTTCCCACAGAAGTAAAAACTGTTTTCACACAAAAACAGGTACAAGAATATTGATTGTGGTTTGATTTACAACTAAGAAATTGAACTAGCTTATATGTGATTCAAAACAGAAATGGATAAACAAATGATGGAGCATATATACCATTGTATAATAACATTAAGAAAAAGGTAAAAACAAAAACAATGTATATATGTACAGATTTGGATGGATCTTCAAGACCAAGGTTTAGTTACAGGGAACTAAAGGACAAAGAAGAAAGAGCCAAGTGTGATTATAAGAGGTTCTCATGGGTAGCTAGAGAGATGACTCACTGTTTAGGAACGTGTCTAGCCCTTCCAGACAAGCCAGGCTTGGTTTCCAGAACTCCGTGGCAGCTGCTCATAACTATTTGTAACTCCTGTTCCAGAGGATCTCATGCCCTTTTCTGACATCCATAGGTCTTGGGAACATATATGGCCATGCACACATACAAATATGTAGTCAAAATATTCATATACATAAAAAAATAAATAAATCTCATTTTAAAAGGAAAAACTGGATCCTCAGGAGGAAAATTTACATTTTAATAAATTAGAAATTCCTGCGTTGAGCCCATGTAGGTGATAAAAATGTGTAGTATACATGCATACATGTATGCATGCATGCAAGTGAAATCAGAGAAAGCCTAATGATTTCTGTATTATATAACAAAAATTCAAGTGTGCCATAAAGATAAATGAACTGTGCGAAGAATTCCAAAGAGTTGCAGCCACAAGAGCTTCTTTCATCCATTCTCTATAGAGTTTGACAGAGGCATTGGGAAAGATGGTAAAAACAGTTTGCTGTTGTTGCTCTTGTCATCATCATTGTTTGTTGTTATTATTGTTCTCTTATATTTTTAAAAATTATTTATGATTCTGAATGCTCTATCCATATGTACAACTACATGCCAGAAGAGTGCCCTGGATCTCATTGTAGATGGTCGTGAGCCACCACGTGGTTGCTGGAAATCGAACCCAGGTCCTCTGGAAGAGCGGCCAGGTCCTCTTAACTGCTGAGCCATCTCTCCAGCCCTCTCTTATATTTTTACTGCTTGATTTTGTATGGTAATTCATTGTGGGAGCTTAAATGAGAAATGCCCACACAGGCTTATGTATTTGAATATTTAGTCTCCAGTGGGTGGTGCTGTTTGCTGACAGAAAGTGCATGTTGCTGGGGGCGAGATTTGTGAGTTTTTAACTTCACTCCATTTCCAGTTTGCTTTCCGGGTGCTTCTATGGGATGACATATGGTCAGCAGTCTCATGACTCCAACTGCCTGCTGCTAAGTCTTCTTTGCCATTCCCTTTGGAACCATAAAATGAAAAAAACTTTCTTCTGTAAGTGGCTTTGGGTCAAAATAATATTTCTCCCTAAACATCTATTGTATTTATGAAAACATTCTCTGTTCCTTCTTTCAGCTTCATGTGATACACATTATAATTGTATCTATAGTCACCCTATTACACAACACCACCTCAGAAATTCCTACGTGTCGTGAGTTGCCATCACGAACCTTTCCCCGTCCCCCTTTCTCTTCAAACTCATAATCATCAGAGAAAAGTGAGAAAGTATACTCTAGTGTAATTAAATGAGCTCATGAAACAGGTGATGTCTGAGATAGCACTGAAGACTAAGGAAGAGTCTGGCAGGTAAAAACGTAATCTTATTCTCAGCTCAGCTCTTGTAGTTAAAGTCAAAATAGAGACAAACCACATGAATCCACAAATCCTGTCCTGAGTATATTCAAATGATGCCCATGGCTCTGTTGAATATGGCCTGCAGTGTGTCTGAACACATTACAGTCATGGGAGAAGATGGAAGTGGGTGTTGCTCTTTATGGGGCACACAAAAGCACAGATAAAGAAAGGCATTTCTCTTGGGGTCCACTTTTTTCTACTAGGCTAGAGTTCCTAAACTTACACTACCTCCCAGACAGCACCATCAGTTGAAGAATAAGCATTTAGCACGGACTCTTGTGGAACATCTCATATTCAAGCTGTACAGACAAAGCACAGGAAAACAAATATATAAACCATGTAATTGGAGGCCACCATTCCTCCTCTCTCTCATTCCAACCCTGGGCTCCTTCTATCTATCTACTAACTGAATCCCACTCATCTCATGAGCCTCAACTATGCACTCATTCTTCTGGGAGATGTTCCTTAAAGCGTCTCTGTTCCCTGCGCAAGTCTGTAGGAATTTCCCTCCTTTATAAAACTGTATTAAACTCTTCAAGTCATGCTGAGCTTCTAAGAAACTGTCCACAAAACAGGTTCCCAGAGAAGGAATGATGTGAAGTGAACAGCCTCCATTAACTTATAGGTGAAGTGGATGCTTTGCTGTGTACTTCCATAAGGTTTCTTGTCTGCACAGGTGCACCATGGCTCATCAATGGTCAATGACAGAAAGCATTCCACCTGAATTCCACCAAAATTCCTTTGCATTTCTTTCAGACACCATGCACTAAGACCTGGTTCTCTAAAAATCCCACTTAGTTACCCTGCAATAGGTTGAATAAAAATGGCCCCCATAGGCTCAAACATTTCAGTACTTATTCACCAGAGAATGAACTCTTTGATAGGATTAGGAGGATTAGGAGAAGTGGCCTTGTTGGAAGAAGTCTGTGGGGGTGAGGTGGGATGGTGGAGGGGTGGTAGTGGGGGATGAGGACCACTTGAGGTTTTCAAAAGCCCACCCAGCATTTCTCTCTTTTGGCCTGTGGATCAGGAAGTAGCTCTCTACTACTTCTCCAGCACCAGGCTTCCAATGCCTGCAGCGATGTTCCCCACTGTGATTATAGTGGATTAAAGTGTAAGCAAGACCCCCACCCCCAATTAAGTGCTTTCTTTTACAAGAGTTGCCTTAATCATGATGTCTCTTTACAGCGTTAAAACAGTGACTAGGACCTCATGGTTGTGTAGCCCTTGCTCTGACCCACTGAGCCCTTTCCTCAGCAGCCCAAGTATGTGAAATTAAAAGCTAGTAGATAGATCATCAGCAAAGACATTTCACATTCAAGTTCCTATGACTATGACAGAGTCAGTTAAATACCAGTCGTTACAGATGCTGACAGACCACCTCAGCATATGTCTCTCCAGCTGTCAAATGGTCTCTGGAAGGTTCCACATAGTGCATTACACATTTCTTACACACGCTCTTTATTTTTCCTTCCTATTAAAAAGGCATTTCTTTGTCTCATCTTTTCCTGTTAATTACCAGTTATGCGCAGTGTTTCTGGTGTTACCTGGAAGAGCTGAAATTTGCACATCACTTTGGGTACTTTAAAACAATATTCAGAAATTTGCACGATTTCTAGGAAAAGTTTAATTCATTAACATTTGTGCAACGGGTTCGTTTTTTGGTTCGCCTATTCTTCGAGGCAGAAACTAAAGTTACATGTAATCTGCTTCCTGGGCACAGTTCTAGGATTTAAATAGACACATGATTTACCAAGTAGGATTTCTAAGGCCATTTGAGCAGTTAGGCAGTGGCAGGGTCATGATGAAATGTGCTTGTGTCAAGACCCTGCAATGCACTGAACATAGATCTGCTTGTTTATCATCAGAGACACTAGAAAAAGGGGCTTCTCTTACAAATTAGTATGGCTTTTCTTTCTTCCTTTCTTCCTTCCTTTCTTTCTTTCTTTCTCCTTCTTGTTCTCCTTCTCCTTCTTCTTCTTCTTCTTCTTCTTCTTCTTCTTCTTCTTCTTCTTCTTCTTCTTCTTCTTCTTCTTCTTCTTCTTTTTCTTCTTCTTCTCCTACCACCTATGCTGAAAATAAGTTCCCATACCAGTGTTAAAAGTCAGGTGTGAAAAGTCATCTCTCTAGCTTTATAATTCTAAGAGAAGATTTACTCCCAATTTCTAAGGTCAGACCTAAAAGAAAACATGGAAATCTTGGAAGAAATGAAGAAACAGAGCCTCGCAGAAACCGAATCAGCTCCTGCCTCTCTTTTTCCTTGTTGTGTGCCTTAGTTTTCTTCTGATTTCAAATTCGTGAAAGGCCCTGAGCTAAAATCCAAGGCTGGTGTCATCTCAGCCTTGGGAAATTGTAGACATAGGCACACTGTATAGTTTGGAGAAATACAGACTTACAGAAAATTTTTACAAGGACAAAATTAGTGTGGTTTTTTTTTATGTAGAGACTTCTTTACACAAGTACTTTGACTCGGGTGAAAATGAAGTCTTGAAATGGAAAGATTTTAAACCAACTCTTTTGGGAATACACCTGTACAGTCAAGACATAGTGACAAGATCAGAGGTGATAGACTGAGGGAGACTACAGCATCAGCAGCAGTCTGTGTAACCACTCGTTTTACATACTTACACTGTCAAATAAATTACAAAGACATCCATTTTCTGACTGTCATAAAAAGAATCTGACCATTATACAACTTTAAGGTCATTTTACTTTTCAATATTTAAAATGTCTGAATTATTTCTCTGACTTTGTGCTTACCATATATAAATCACATCACAGATTCTAGGGCTGGCAAAATAACCCAGCCTATAAAGACACTTGCCACACAGCCCAGTGATGTAATGACAAATGCAAAAAAAAAAAAAAATCAAACAAACAAAAAAAATGAATCCAAATAATGCCATTGGGATTAAACATGCTCTAACCAAGATGATCATCTTTACTTCCTTCTTTGATTCACAAACCCAAGAAGCATACAGGAAACTACATACATTTCTTTGTAAGAACCCACCCACGTGCTTCAGGGCTACAGTGTTTAGTCCCTTGTATGTCCCTTGTATAAAACTCTGTTAAAGGGACATTACACAGGCTGGTGAAGGAACTCCGAGCATTTGGCTCATACACACAAGAGTATACACACAAGGACTGGGTTCCAACCAAGTGCTGTAAAACCCAAACCAGGATAACTAAGTAGGGAAGGACTAGACACAAGCAGCTATCATCTTTTTCACCGTCCATCTGTGTTTGGGTCTTTGGTCTCTCGCCTAGAACATAGGCAAACTTTCTTAGCTGTTCCAAATTACCTTCCCTTAAAGTCACTCAATCAAATTGGCAAATCTAGATGAATTTTAGTAAAACTCAATGCAGATCAGTTTGTTTTCCTGTTCCAAACTTTGACAGTTGCTTGACACCCCATGCTTCCCATGATCCTACTGTTTCCAATTTCGTTTGGTTTCCACTGATTCCGCAGCATGGGATGTGACCCCGTGGTAGAGCATTTACCTAGCATGCTGGAAACCTTGAGTTCAATCCTCAGCAGCTTTATAAAAAGAAAAATCTACTGGGTTTTCCCCCATTTCGTTGTCTGGGAAGTTAATTAAGTAGGTAGTTGGATGATTTGTTTCAAAACTTAACTTTTAAAATCACTTAATCAAAACACTTCAGGTATAGTTTCAGGTTAATTGTCCCTTGGGAAAAGTCTCTGATCTTTATAGGATTCTAATTCATGAGCACCTGGGGAGAATATGCGGCCTGAACAGTTTTGTGACAACCGCATGAATAAAGCTCACTTAAGGTCTGGAAATGCCTCACATCTTGTTTGAGGATCTGAGTTGAGGAGAATCGAAATCTGATCCTCAAATCCCTACTCAGTAGGAGGTTGTGTCCTCAGAAAGCACAGCAAAGCATCCTCTTCACACTAACTTCCTTAGCAGTAGGTGCTCAATCAACTCACTTTTCTTTCTCTACCTACTCTCTGGTAGAAACAAACTCTAATTAACTGTCTTCCTAGACAGGGCTTGGTTTTGCTGCAAGCCTCGTCATTTACCAACTAAACAATTAAATCAATGGAGCTGCACTCAAAAACAAAAACCAAGCAGTTACTCTACACTTAAAAACAAGAGTATGTATTCCCTCTCTCTCTCTCTCTCTCTCTCTCTCTCTCTCTCTCTCTCTCTCTGTGTGTGTGTGTGTGTGTGTGTGTGTGTGTGTGTGTGTGTGTGTTTCTCTCTCTGTTTCTCTCTCTCTCTGTCACACACACACACTAGGTGGGGGGTTGTTAACTGAAAACTATGGAAAAGATCAACAACAAAGCCTTATTTCCCTGTTATATTTAGTAGTGCACTTTGACTCTCTCTTTTCTGAACTGTTCTAGTTTGTAAATTGTTTCAGATTTCAAAATACATAAATGCATACATAATGTGATATCTTAAGGTTAGATCCCTACTCTAATATATATAATATTATATGTAATATACATATATACATATGTACATATGTATACATACACATATATATACACAAACACACACACACAGCTAGCCTTGTGGTAATTTTATGTAATATGTTTAGTTATTTTGTACATGAAATAAAGTTTGTATGCACAATTTAAAGGGGTTGGTAGGCCTTAAAAAATTTGTGCATCTGCATTTTGTTCTTAACCCATCAGTGGAATCTTCTACTTGTAGTAAAATGTGGATACTCAAAAAAGTTTTGCATTTTAAAGCATTTAGGGTTTTTGGAGTGTAGAATAGGCAAAGCACACACTCATCTAATCTTTATGTTCTGTGCATATCCAATAATTTAAAAACAACTTTGCTCATGAGAATTTTCAAATATGCCCTAGTCAGCCTAAGGTAAAGAACTCTAATGGGCCCATCACTCAGCACAATTAATTCATGGTCAATCATTTTTCATCCACAGTCCTGTAGTTTCCTCTTTCCTCTGAGGTATTTAAAGCTATTCCAGACAGTACCTCTTTTCAATGGTGTTCATCAATCCTGTTATCCTTATTAAAGTGAGCTAACCATTGATTACCTAGTACCATTATCCCGTCTACAAACTTAATAATTCAGAATGCATATCACAAAGTATCTCTATTTGATATCAATCTACATCTCTGCCATTCCATAAATAGTCTAGGAGAAGAGTTATGTCACTGAGTTCAGTGAAATCACTATAGAGCATGCCTCCCAGCCTAGACCCACAGTGTGTCAGCCTGGCCTGCTAGCTTATCAGAACATCAGGATATGCCTCTCCTCCCAAGAGCCACAGAAACAGGCTGTCTGTTGCACAAGATCCCTGGTGATTCCCGCGCATGAGCATATTAATTATGAGTAAGGGCTGACTGGTTTAAAAATCACTTCAAACTACAGTGTCCACATGCCTCTTGCTTCAGCTTCTTCCTTAAATATTTTTATGTGAAACTGGGTGGGTGTGTTCTGGGAGCATTGCACAGTGTAAATATTGTTAATAAAGGATTGCTTCCCATGCTCCTCTGTCGTCTGTATTTAACATAGCTGCAGTTTGAGAATAGCCTCCTTCAATTTTAGGGGCTGTGGCTATATCGGAAGTCATGGTGTGTACTACTCTGAAGAAGCACCTTTAAGACGAGAAACTAATTTTTGGTGCTCACAACTGGAAGAATCCTTGAAGATGGATGATTCCATTCGACAAGGCAGAATGTCCCATTATCCTTCTCTTCAATTGCTTTTACATTTCCAATAAGTGCATCGTTGCTGTGTCAACGACTGAATGTCTCTGAGTTCTGTCTCTACAAGGAAGATAGGGTGCAAGTTTGACTCATTCTATCCTTTTATTTATCAGTTTTTAAAAATTTGTTTTTAATTATTAAAATTTAAGACGACTCAGTTTCTAGCCACGCCTTGTGTAATCACTGATTTTTTAAAAAGCCATCCTCTTTTTGTGGGTGTGTACGTGTGTCTCGGTAAGTACACAGAGCATAAGTACAGATGCTCAAAGAGAGCAGAAGAAGGTGCTTTATCTCTCAGAGCTGGAGTTATAGGTGACTGTAAGTCACCTCACATGGTTGCTGGGTACTAAATTCCGGCTGTCTGGAAGAAATAAAGCAGAGGTTGAGGAAATGCCTAACCAATGCCTCGCCCAACCTGAGACATACCTCATGGGAGACAGCCAAGCCCTGACACTATTAAGGACACTCTCCTATGCTTGCAGAGGGGAGCCTAGCCTGACTATTCTCTGTGTGGCTCTACCCAGCAGCTGATGGGAACAGATGCTGAGACCCACAGCCAAACGCTGGGTGGAGTGCAGAGAGTATTGTGGAGGAAATTGGGGGAAGGAGAGAAACACTCAGAGGGGACAGGAAATCCATAAGAAGACCAACAGGGCCAACTAATCAGCGCCTGGGTGCTTGTAGAGACTGAAGATCCATTCAAGGACCAGGCATGGGCTAGACCTAGGCCCCCTACAGAGATGTAAAAGATAGGCACTTGGGTTCTAATATGGGTTCCCTACTAAGGGGGACTGACTCTGTTGCCTGCTTTTTGATCACTTTCCCCTGGTGGGCTGCCTTGTAAAACCACAAGGACGGAAGATCTGCTCAGTCCTGATTGGACTTGATATGCTGGGGTGGGGCTTGGGTTCTCCTTCTTTGAGGAGTAGGGTAGAGAGGATAAGGGAAAAAGGGAGGGAGGGTGAGACCAGGAGGAGAGGATGGAGGGAGCTACAACTGGGATGTAAAGTGAATAATTAATAAAATAATTTTTTTTTTAAAAAAAGCAAAAACTTCTCTTAACCCTGGGCTATCTTTCCAGCCACTTATAATTCTCACAAATACATGACTTCAGAAGTATTATGTCTATTACAATTTTTCTAACACTTTTCCGTCACTGTCTACTAGAAACCTCAAGCTAGTTCCTTATACTTTGTGACATAGTCTCAGCAGCCATTGATATGTGACCTGTTTTCTGGCCACACATGATAACCCACACCAGGCTCCCACATTTCTACTTAAGATCTGAATTAGTAACATTCCTGAGACTCGGTGGTGGTTTTTTGTTCTTTAGGACTTTTCAAGTATCAGATCTAGAGCTTTATTTAAAGGTGAAGTAATTATATATAGATATATTTATAGATATAATATAGATCTATTTATAAAGTCTTTATAATTTCAAACTATTTCTAAAAATCAAATTCTATATGATTTTTACTTACGTCTATCTATCTAACATGTATATTTCATTCCTCTTATACGAAACATCTGCATCTCAATGAAACAAACGAGTTCCTCCTTAGTCCCTACTGCCAGATATCTAGGGAGCTCCAGTGACTTAATGGGCTACACTTTTGGATTGTTTTCAACGATTTTACATTACATATACTGCTGGATTATCTGCTGGTTGCACGGTGTCATAGTGTTGTCTTCCTTTCTCCCTCCTGTATATGTGCACTTGCATGTGAATGGACATACTTGTATTTGCGTGGTTCAAGTTTACATGTGTGTGGTTGCACACGTGTGTCTGAGGAGTCTTCCTAGAGCACACTTTACCTTACTTTTGAGGCAGGTTATCTCAATAGAACACAGAGCAGGCAGACACAGCCAGTCTGGCTGGACAGCTTGCTCCAACTTCAGAGCACTGGAATTAAAGGACATACCTGGCATTTATGTGTTTTCTGGTGATCTTTATTTTCATCCCTGTGCATCAAGCACTTCAACCACTTGGCAAATTAACTTTGGAAAGAGTTTGAAAAAGTAGCAGGCCTATCTAGCAATAGGCAATGCATAAATAGATTCAAGAGATTGTATTATAATATAGTACATACTTTTATATATTACAGTATAGACATTCTTCTATGTCATAAAATATCCAATAGTTTTATTTTGGATGGCTAGAAAAGAGATAATTTAATCACTTCCTTATTGCTGGGCATCCAAGATATTTTCCATGGATCACAGTTTTAAACGCTTTTAATGATCCTGTGTAGACTTACCATTTGCACAGATTGGTCCAAATGAATTTAGTAATGGCCTAATTTCCACTTTAGCTTTATAAAATTGCTTTCACAGTCTCTTACACTGAGTACCAGTCGTCACATTTGACGGATTCTGCGCTGAAAGGAGTCAAAGCTACCTTCAAAGGGAGCCCAGCTGTTACAGGGGGACTGAAGCCTGCAGGGACATACTCACTAACTTTGAATCTTGAGCCTAGGCCAGCATGTCCTCCTTGTGAAATGAAAGAGGTGTAGCAGGTGATTTTGACACTTTTCCCTCAGCTTTAAGAGAGAATAAAATTCAAGTGACTTTTGTATGCCTTAGGGCACACTATGTTCCCAGAAGTCAATGTTATTCTACCCTTTTATTCTGTTTTTATTCCACTAAGCATGAGATAGCATAGTTTCTTCATGGCTGGTTTTACTACCTACCTACTAAATTAAATTCTCAGGTCCCCACCCCCACCCCCAGGCATTGAAGTAGATTGTATGACTGAGTATGAAAGAGATTTGTGTCCAATTTTAATATTACCAATATTTACTAACTCCCTGTGTTTAAGAGGCATTGTGCTACCTCAAGTCTATGCTTTCAGATAAATTAGGGTTTTTTTTTAAAGAAGAAATTGTTCCCATTAAAGCAGATTGTCTAAAACTTATCTCTTGAAATATCGTTTCTTGGCTATGCGATAGCAGTTTAAGTGCGAGAGCGATAAGAATGCAGGTCACCGCAACTTGAACACAGAGTGACAACCCACACACTTGTCTTCAAGAAGAGATTCTCTATCAACATGATTTCCAGTGAAGACCTTCTTCAAAGTGGATCAACGCCCCCAGTATCAACTGAAAGAAGAGCGCCAGTAATCAACAAGGGGTTTAAATAAATACATTTCTGGTTTTCTCCAATGGCACTTAGCAGAAACTCAGAAGTTTGTAATTTCCCACTTAGAAGTGATATGCACAGATGTCAATCACGGTCACAGTTGAATGGCAGGCCACTGTTACATCTTCATACAGTCTATCAGAAACTTCCTTATGTTAAGCAAGTAAACATGTAAATGAGTACACACACTTGCAAAACCTGAAACAACTAGTATAAGAGACCAAGAGGTGGGAGCGGGGTGAAGAGTGGGGGCAATAGGACAATAGGACAATAGTAGAAAGACGGTTTCAGGGACAAAGGTTACGAAGCAGGGGTATGTGTGTGTAGGTATAGGGGAGGTGAAGTGGGAAGAGAACTACTCAAATACAGTCTGCTAGACTGTGTCATAATGATAGGAGTATATTACAAACCAATTGAACAAATACATTTAAAATTTTAAAAAAGAAAGAAAGAAATTGTACTTTTAGATCAGACCTACAATTCTGGAGAGAGGCTGAGGCAGGATGCTTGGAAAATCTGGGTTTATCTGAACATCATAGTGAAAGTCTCCCTCAAAGTATAAAGTCCAACTAACAAAACAAACACAAGGATGGAGGGAGGGGAAGGAGGCAGAGAGGGAGGGAAGGGGAGGGAGAGGGAAAGAGAGAGACAGACAGAGAGAGAGAGAGAGAGGGAGAGAGAGAGAGAGAGAGAGAGAGAGAGAGAGAGAGAGAGAGAGAGAGCAAAACAGATAGATGGAGTTGGCAAGCTCCTACAGCTATAAGCAAAGAATTAGAAAAAGGTTCTCTTCAATATCTCCTGAAGACAAACATCTTATAATTACTTTATTCATAGAACATTTTTTTATTTTATTTTTAAATTATTTTTATCTCTCATAAAATTCTTGTTTTAAATTGTTATTATCTCTCCTGGATACAACAGGAGGACAGTTAAGAGAATTTAAAAACAGCTTTATTTTGACCAATTCCTATAAAGCAGGTATATACAAAAATGGGGGAATTTTGTCAGTTTCTATTTTAAACTCAAGTTAAGGGAAAAACAAAGCCCATTTCAACATTTTGAGTCTATTCTAAAAAGAGTTCAGTGTTCCTTTTTCTGTAGCTTTAACATAAATTACAATGATTCAAGAATTAATAGCTAGACAAAAATATTATTCAGAGGTCAGGAAATCTAGAAGAGATGGAATAATGAACACAGATAAGATAAATAAGACTATGACGTGGGTTGAGGACATGGTCCAGTGGCTAAATGTGTCAGTGCTCTTACAGAAGACCCGTGCTTGGCTTCTAGAATCCAGATAATTCCTAACCAACTATATCTCCTGTTCCAGGGAACCTGATGCTTTCTTCTGGCCTCCATGTGCATATGCATACATGTGTGCATACCCACGCAGCCACATACTTAAAAATAAAATAAATCTTTTTAAACAAGTGATGAAAAAGATCTTTGAAAACAGAACACAATTGTAGTATCATAAACACAAAAGTTCCGAAGGAAAAAAAAAAAGAGAGGAGTTTAACATAATCAGGCATACAGAGTTCAGAGTAATGTATTAATCTAGAATGTGACATTTTGGTAGCTTGTGTTATACTTAACTTTTTTCCCCGAGAATCCTAAGTCATATCAAATTAGAATCCTGAGTGTTTCAACGTCACTAGAATTTCTATAGCCTCTGGATACACATTTCTAATTTGTGGTTGGCAACTCGATCAGATGCCTGACAAGGACTTGGCATTTAGTGAGGGCTAACCCAAGAGCTGATATTCCAATTAGACAATAATACCACATTGTGAACCCAAGCTCCCACCAGTAGGAGGAGACAGAGGCACTACACATTAGGGAAGCCATCTTGGCCAAGTGTGCTTGCCAGCCCAGCTTGGGTTTTAACCAATGCCTTTATAAAGAAATAATAATTGTTTTTCGGAGCTACTTTTGCTGTGCTTCTGTGTGTGACACTGAGTTATTTTTGTTCCTATTACTCCTACACAAAAGTTTCTATTCTTTCTCAAACAACTGCCTACCCTTTAAAGCATGTTTCCCTCTTGTCTCTGACACATACATGTGTTTTGGCCATATTCACCCTCTGATGACCCTCTTTCTTCCTCCCATTCCCACGGTCTCTCTTCTCACCCCCAACAAGCGCTCTTCTATAGCCATGTCCTTGTGTGTCTGTGCTTGTGCCTATAGATGTATGTGTCTGTGTTTGTATGTCTGTGGATATGTCTGTGTGACACAAAATGTACCATGAGGGCTGTCTACATGAGTGGGAGTGGGAGGATTATTTACTGGAGTATGGCTGGACCACTGAGGAAGATGACCCCTCCCCCAGCAACCATTAGCTACTCCAGGGACAAATTTCAGTTTGCCTTTTCTTTTCTTTCTTTTTTTTTAATTTTTTCTCCTTTATTAATTTATTCTTGTTACATCTCAATGGTTATCCCATCCCTTGTATCCTCCCATTCTTCCCTCCCTCCCATTTTCCCTTTATTCCCCTCCCCTATGACTGTTCCTGAGGGGGATTACCTCCCCCTGTATATGCTCATAGGGTATCAAGTCTCTTCTTGGTAACCTGCTGTCCTTCCTCTGAGTGCCACCAGGTCTCCCCCTCCAGGGGACATGGTCAAAGGTGAGGCACCAGAGTATGTGAGAAAGTCATATCCAACTTTCCACTCTACTGTGGAGAATGTTCTGACCATTGGCTAGATCTGGGTAGGGGTTTATGGTTTACCGCCTGTATTGTCCTTGGCTGGTGCCTTAGTTTGAGCTGGACCCCTGAGCCCAAATCTGCCTATCATGATGTTCTACTTGTAGGCTTCTAGGACCCTCTGGATCCTTCTACTTTGCCATTCTCCCATGCTTCTCTCATCTAGAGTCCCACTAGAAGCAGAAAGACTCAAATGGTCTATACTCACTTATATCTGCATATTAGCCCAAGGGGCATGTCCCACCAAAGCCTTCACTTACCAGGAAATTGAGACAGAGGGGAGGACATTCTAGTTTGCCTTTTCTTAGACCCTGGTATAAGCCCAATTTCACCAAAAAAAAAAAAACCCATGTGATTTCACAACAAACAACGTCTTATGAAAACACAACACTGCTTGTTTTTCTTAATCTCTTGCAAGCCTCAGCCCTCAGCTATTTAAACAAGTTCTAACTCCTGTCTTGATAGGTCATTGGCAGTGCCCATGGGGTAACTTTCCTTTGCATATCTCTAGTCCCATCCACAGCCTTGTGAACTTTGTAGACACTGGTAAATATTTGTTGATTAACTATAGTACAAATGTGCATGAGAAATGCTAATGTTTGTTGAAATAGAGGCTAATTTTTGGTCTCTAAGCATAGTAACGCTCCTTCTCTAAAGATACCAGGGCTTTCAGCTATTTTTGAACTGGCTCTAAAAGGGGTAGGGCTGGTTTGCCAATTTACAACACAAAAGAGAAATCACTTTCTTCTAGTCGGCTCCGGTTGGATGGAAATTATGAATGAGAACTGGAAGGTTCCACAGTCTCGCACCAGGTGAAAAGAAATGGGCTATGTTCCAAGCAACAAAACTGCCTCCTCTGCTGAACGAGTGTCTTAAAAAGCAAGAAGCAGCCAGGCTAAAAGTTGTGTCTTTGCCCCCACTTTTCCGGTGCTGAGCCAGGGAAAATGAGAGAGCAGAGAGGGGAGATCTTGCCAAGCCCCTGAGAAATGAGGCATTTGCTGCTAGGGGTGCACGAGGGTTGGTGACATTTAATTGAGGAATTGCCCAATTTTCCATCTGGTTGAGGGGGAAAAAAAATCAAGGTGAAACAGTTGGGCTTTGATACGTGCCACTGAGCAGCAGGCAGGTGCCATCCAATTCCATTTTCTTAAGGCAATGGATCTCAGCAACGAGATGGCTTGGTGCCATGGTCTGACGATGCAATTAGAAACGCGGGAAGGTTCACGTCTTGACTCCTGTTCTGCCCAAAAGACGTTTAGAGTACTTTTAGCTTTTGACCTAACTCTACTGAGAAGCAAAAACTCATCACGGTGAAGCATGTGCTGGAGTCAATACACATGTATGTTAACTGCCTACATCCGCCCTGCATTACTGGATTTCCTTGGGCAACTAAGTAGATGGTCAGCTCCTTGGTTTTGTCAGCTATGAAAAGCTCTACAATGGTTTTTCCATGAAATGCCATGCTAAAGAGCTAGAGAGGTGGCTCAGTGCGTAAGAACACTGACTACTCTTCTAGAGGAGCTGAGTTAGGGCCACCTACATGGTGACTCACAACTGTTTGTAACTCCAGCTCTAGGGGACCCAGTACCCTTTTCTGGTCTCCCAAGGCATTGCGCACACACACACACACACATGGCACACAAGTATACACTGGTGTACACACACAAACTAATGAATAAATAAAACTTTAAAAAATATATAATGCTTATTGGGTAGGGGCTGTAATGTTTTGGCAACCTCAAGTCACTACTTCCAAGTATGTCTGAGAACATTATAGTAAAACTGGTTCCTCTGTATGTTAGCTGAAAGATCAAATTAAAAAAAATAAATATTCTATTGTTGATCTCATCTAATGTTAGATAGCAACTCAAATGTTAACAAGCAGGAAGGTCACAGAGGGTGACAGGTCTCTTACGGTCAACAGCTTATTAAAACAGGGACTTAAATGACAGCACTTGGATAACCCTGTAAAAGAATGAATTGTCCCCCAAATCGTAAGATTACAGTCAAGTTTACTTTTCTAGTAAAGAACAAAAATATGCTTTTCCTGTGAGCTTCAGAGTTAATCCAAATGGGTCTGTCAATCATGCGAGCAGAAATGAGAACTGAAGGAAGCTGTCTGTTGCAGAAACTTTAAGAAATTACAGACAGCAAGACTAAAAAATGTGGGATGGCACAACGGCCCTGTAGTTTTCGTGGCCTATCTGTGTGGGGTGAGGTTGCCCCATTTCATTCTGATATAAGTGGTCTTCTAAACTATGCTCTCTGTGTCTCTCATGGATTCTTTTGATAGGGATAGAGGTCCCTTGGGAGCCCCCTGTGACACCCTGAGACTAAAAGAAGCCAGAATTTTGGGGTTCCCTTTGTCTAAATCACATTTTCAACTGCTTCATAGCATATCTTGTTCATCGCGACCCTTTACTTACCTGCGCCCCCCCCCCCCATTCTTACAGCCTGTCCCTTAGGACAAAGGACAAACAGGAACTTGGCTAGGACTCATGCCTACGTGTGAAAACCAAGCCTATGTCTCCCTGCCAATCATCCCAAGAATCAAAGCAACTTTGAACTTAGGCCCCACCTAGTCCCTGCCTCCTGTCCTGGCTTGTAGAGTAAGCCACATGGTGTAGAATGCCATGTCACATTTTGAAATCCTTTCAGAGTGGAAGACTGTACTTATTCTGAGGATTTGAAGGCTCTTTCCTTCAGGGCCTCAGTTATGCTATACATGGCATTCATCTATCTTAAGGATTTCTCCTCTAGGGAATCTGAAGGGAAGCATCTCTCTCTCTCTCTCTCTCTCTCTCTCTCTCTCTCTCTCTCTCTCTCTCTCTTCACCACCACCCCACCCCGCCTCCCCCAGGGCCAATCACACTTCCTGTGGTGTGATACTTTGTCCTGTCTAAGGTTCTCCCAGTTCAAGGCCAATTAACACACACACACACACAAACACACACACACACACATACACACACACACACACAAACATACACACACACACACACATACACACACACACACACACACACACACACACACATACACACACACACACACACACACACACACACACACACACACACACACACACACACACACCCTTGGGCCACAAAACCATTTCTCCTAGTAAAAGCCTTCCTGTGGAACAATCTCATTTCACTCCTCTCTGGTGAATATCATATAATTTGTAACCGTATCCTGACCTACCAGCCTCTTGCTCTATATACATCTGACGATAATCTTACAAGTCCTAGAGGTGGGGCTATGCTGGGAAGAATAGAGCATAGCACTTGAACATAATAATTCAAAAAGAAACACAGAACACTACAGCCTATGCATCAGGGCAACAAGAAAAAGAAAATGTCCCCAAAGCTTTCCCTTCCTTACATTGAGATTTTAATCTGATGATGTTTTATTAATAGGTCACTATAAAAATCAGAATGGGCCTCCAGCAAGTACATTCCTAAATTAGAGGCTTACACATCTCTGGAACACACTCCATCAGCATGACATTAGATTCAGTAGAGGATGTTAAAAAGCCCTAAAATAATTTGATGTAAGAATTAATAGTAGATGCCCCCACTATAAGAGATTAAGAAATGTCATCTAAATGGAAATGAAGGCGTGCATCTGCCTTGTCTCATGGGAGGGGCAGAAGAACCTGGAGCCCCACCCAATGGCAAATGCAGCCATGTATGAGGGGGCAGCTTTCACAGCCAGTGATTTTAATACAACATGTATCAAATGGGAATTTCTACTTGGTATGCAGTGTGTTCCTGGCACAGGCTCCCCACCCCCAAGACATAAAGCTCCAGTCACCTAGCGCTTTGTGCTCTCAAAGCCAGCGCTCTTTGTTTCAATTCTTCCGCTGCTTGATGAGTACAATCAGGGGAGAATCAGGACGTTGTGGGGATGTTCCTTCGGAAGGCGAATGTAAAACTACTAGCAGAAAAGTAGCAGTCATCCTCTCGGAAGGGGCTGTCACATGGCAGGGCACTTGAGCGCCATCCTCCTCCCCTGGGGACAGCATAGCAGGGGTCTAGAAACTTCAGTACAACCATTCTCTAGGAAATGCTATGATCTGTGCTAACAGGGGGAAACTGCCAGGGATGGCGCACAGACAACGAGCTTGGTGTCACATCACATAGCATGTTCTTGCCACTGGCAGCTGTAACCCATCTTGGAAGGGAGATGGCGGCCCTGTCCTGACTCCCCTGTCGAGGAGCTCAACATGGTCTCCCACATAGAACCACTTCAGGAACACCTTGCGCTCTCCAGTGGCCTGACAAGCACTGACACTTATCCTAATAGTAAACCATCTAAGAGAATTTGAAGGGATAACACTTCAACCTCTCTCTTTTAGAACAGTCTGGAAGATTTCTCCCACTTTTGTATAGAAAGCATGACAGGAGCCAAAGGAAGCCTTTTTGCAAATGTGTTGCCTGCCACAGGTTACATGGCTTTCTCCTTTGTGATCCAAAACACACAAAGGTGGCTACACCCTCTCTAGAGAAAGGAGGAATTGAGGTCTTGCAAGATGTTAAATGCTAAAATGTGAATACATGAAAGACCCCAGTCTAGTTCAACAAAGTTCCCAACTGTCACCTTTTCTTAAGTATCCTGTTGGTTTCCAGGCAAATAGTTCCATGGTTTATTTACTTAACAGATAGCTCAAATGTCTCCCCGTGCCTGAACTCACTTATCCTGAGCAATCTAGCTGTGTAATTGTGAACAATGGCACACAGCTCATGCCATCTCACAAGAAGAAAACTTGCCCAAGAAACAATCCCCTACCTCATTCCTGTAACTGGGCTACAGATGCTTCTGGTTTGGGATGCTTCAGGTTTCGGGTGAGAGGACATCAATGCTGAAAACTGCAGAGTATCTCAGATGTTCTCTTAAACTGAAGGATGTCCACTATAACTGCACATATTAGTAGTATGACGTATGAGAAAGAAGTAAGCATACTGGTCTTCAGTAGACAGGTACTAGGGATTTTGACAACACCAATGGTTTAACTTCTTCATAGGGAGGAGGGACCAACCCTAAAGACAACGTGAGGCTTGAATATAGAAGTGAAATGTGAGTGTATATGGAGTTCTAGTCTCCTGGTGAGAAAAGGGGTCCAAAGCAGAAGAGTGTGAGACTGAAGGGAGGAAGAAGGGGAGAGAAGTAAAGGGATACGAGAGAAAGGTAAGTGAGGGGAAGGAGAGATAGGAAAAGACTGACGGTGGGACAGGGAGGGGGCCGAAGCCAAACCATGATGGTTTTTAGGTCATGCTAAGGGTTGGACTTTTTATCTAATAAGCTTCACGGAGTACATTGGTAAAAACTGTATTGGGCAGAGAATGAGAAGAATGGTCTCCATGTGTTCAGTGTGGGCAGATTTTGTAAACATCTCCCGAGGCTTCGGCAGGATCTCAGAGCCAATGTTCTGTTTCTAGAGTCCATGAGCCTTACAAAGTACACAAGGAAGGGAGGCTGTAGGTACAGGGCACACTATAGCAGTGAAGAGAGAGAGGAGGACAACTTTTATGTGTGTGGTACTTTTTTTTTTTTTGCTTTACTTTTTATTATATATATATATATTCCAGACCAGCTTAAGCTATTAAGCTATGTTAGACTCTACAAAAAAAAAAAAAAAAGAAAGAAAGAAAAAAAAAAGAAAAGAAAAAAGAAAAAAAGAAAAGAAAAGAAAAAGACCAAATAACTAAATAAAACTAAATAACTACAAAATGTTAAGATAATTAAGTGGCATACTATATAGGAAAAATTAAGCCCACACATTCAAATTGCAGCTTCTCTATTCTTCTTCTTCTTAAATACTTATTTGCTCCCCCAACACACAAACAAACACACACACACACACACACACACACACACACACACACACATACACACACACACACAAGTAGATGCAGGTGCGTATGAAAGCCCCGAATCTGGAGTTACGGGTGCTTGTGAGCTGCCTGCTGTGGGTCTAGGAAACCAAAACTGTGTCTTCCGCGCAAGCAGTAAGAGCTCTTCACTGCTCACCCATCCTTCCAGCTCCTTCCCTGGCCTCTGCTGACTGTTTCTTAGGGCTCAAATAGCTGGGCAGTTCTCAAAGTACAACGTCCGTATTCCAGACACCGCCTGTACATTTACCTACCAAAAATGCTATGCTGTTAGTGAATGGGTTACCTTGGCCTCCTTTAGTGATGGCAGTTCAAGAATGAAGATGGGCTTATCACGTCAAGGGAAATGTGTCATCTGAGCACCTGTCTGTCCTCTGGGATGTCAGACTAAATGTCTCCCCAGCGGTTGCAGAGCCCTGCAGTTGCTGCCCTGCTCCACTTACCAGGCTCACACACTGGCCACGGCTCAGGGAATGTTAGACACAGTCAAAGTTACATAGCTGGCAAAATCCAGTTACAAATTAAAGGATGAATTGGACAAAAGGAAAAACACCACTAGCATTTCAAAGCGGGAAGACAAACAGTAAGCTCCACCAAGGAAAACTTGCAGTAGCGATTGAGAGTGATCCTTCCTTTGAAGTGCCTCAATCCCCATCCCGCCCAGGACAGCATGGCGTTCTAAGCATATCCACTATGTCTCATGAATTGCCCTCTACAACGTACAATGGAAACACGTTCAAGGCAGGCTTATAAATTTAAAGCCCGAATGTAAAGTGTAGGAGATTAGAGGATACTCAAAGAAAGAACATAACAAAATTTGCTCACATTTACTAGGCGTTTAAAACATGCCATCCTGTGGACTGGACATTTAACCTAGTTTAATTTTCATTAGCCCAGGCGATTGATGTTTTCATTAAGTATTTAAACAGGTAGTTGCTATACATCACTACTGTGCACAGAGCAAGAGCCACATTATCCCTGCTTCCCTGAAGCGGGTGCTGTAGCAAGGAGATACATACATCTAGTGTATAACTAAAGTCAGTCGGGGGCCCGCCTGATTTACATGGGCTTTTCCCGGTACTTAGCACTGCATATTTCACATCATGGAAATAAACCGACAATCCCAAACAATGGGGGACAGCTGGTCACTGGAAAAACACACCAGATTTTTGTTACCTGGTGCCACAAAGAACCAAGAGTTTTTTATTTAGGCTGTGTGTCATGAGTCCTGTGTCACAGATGAAGAAGTTGACCTTTAGAGAACTTAAGTCATGTCCTTAAACCCACATGTGCTCCATGCGGCTGTGGAGCTGATCTGACTTACAGCTGTAGGACCCAGCGCCACATATGACTTGGCACATCTTCTGATTCTTCATCCTTCCCAGCCCATATCTGGGCCAGCACCAACGGAGTACACGCTTTCCAATACATGCTGGAAAGACGCTCATGAGAATAAAGAAAGGAAGGCTTCAGAGTCAATTCCCCGGGCTTGAATCCCATGTGCAACTTAGTCCTGCTCAAACACCTGCAAATCCTGTCACTGCCATTTACCAGCAATGGGTGGCTCGCAGAAAAACAAAAAGCAGGCATTTCTGTCAGGATGACTGGAGCCTTCTGTGGGAGACAAATAGTGTTTCTTCAGGTGTGAGGAGTGGGCTAGGAAAGAGGGATTGTAAAAATTGGCAGGGCATATCTAAGCACCTCTAAACCGTGAATGAGAAATGCCCGAAGGGGCATCTCTGCAGAAGGCACCAGCTCCTTCTGATTAACAAGACACTTTTGCTCAGGTTGGAACTAAGTGGAAAGGATCGTTGAGCAGTTTGATTTGACTGGCATCTTCGGTATGAAACTAGAAACCAGGGTTGCTTGACAATCAATGTGGGGGGCAGAAAAAGAGGTTAATCATCCCACCCACAATATCATACGTCATCTCCAAGGTCTGTAGTATGTTCTGTTTGGTCTTGTTTCCTGTATATACAGAGCAATACCCTTCAATTCTGTATGGGACGCACTTGCTGCTATTTGCTGAACGGATGATAAGCTGGCAACAGTTTTAGTTTCTAACTTATGAATGTGGGCAAGTTTACTCCACTTCCCCAGGCTTTGGCTTTCTCATGTTAGTCAGTTTTAAAATACCTGCCAAGGTAACTTATGAAAGAGGAAACACTCTGCTTATGGACACAGAGGCTTCACCATGGCTGCTTGGCTCCAATTCTTTGGGTCTGAGGCAAGGTAGTGAGAAAATGTACTTGCTGAGGAGAAAACTGTTCATGATAACATAAAAGATAAAAAGGGTCCGGATAGATGGCTCAGGTTAAGATTGGTTACTGCAGCTCAGTGCAGGGGCACACGCCTATAATCCAAGCGCTCAGGGGAAGGTGGATCTCTGTGAACTCGAGGCCAGTCTGGTTTACAAAGCAAGTCCAAGACAGTCAATGCTACACAGAGAAACCCTGTCTTGAAAGAAACAAAACAAAACAAAACAAAAACAAAACAAGAAAAGACAAGATTGGTTACTGTTTTCACTGAGGACCCCATCATGTGTCAGGTGGGTCACTACTGCCTGTGATTAAACCTCCAGGGACTTCAACACCCTCTTCTGGACTATGCAGGTATTGCATGGGCAGGAACACATGCGCTTGCTCACACACACACACACACACACACACACACACACACACACACACACACACACACACACTTTGGGCTAAAGAGATAGCTCAGCAGGTAAGAGCACTGGCTGGTCTTCTATAGGACCCAGGTTCAATTTGCAGCACCATCATAGAGGTTCACAAGCATCAGTAACCCCAGTCCTGGGGAATCACATAGCTTCTCTGGTCCTTTGGACTGCACCAGCACCAGACATGCACACCATGCATGCAGACAAAACACTCACACACTTAGAATAAAATAATATAAATTTAAAAATAGTTAAAAAACCAACATACCTGTTATAGTGTCACACACACACACACACACACACACACACACACACACACACACGGGCGTGCATGCGTGCACAATGATAAGCTTCTTGAAGGAGTCTATGATGACTCATTCATGGCTTTAATTTCTTATTAATGCCCTAAGCAATCCATCCTTTCTTTCATAGTCCCTAGCTCTGAAAAGGACTCTGAATATATCATTATTTAATCAGTTGAGTTCCCAAAACCTAAGGAAGAATGTGACTGAGCACTGTTTTCAGGAAGTGGCGTATCGTGCGAATACTACATCGTATTTCTTCAGTTGTGTGGAGTTGGGAGGTCAGGCAGGTCGAGTCTGCTGTGGCCTGAGGTGCTTAGAGAGGACTGCATGGAGGAGGAAGTGTCTCAAAGTGGATAAACAGGGTACGTGGCTACAGAGAAAATAGAGTGTAGCTATAAAGTAAAGAAGCACTCTGAGAAAACTATTTGTGGAAATTGAAAAAAAAATTCTTTTAAAGTCTGTATTCACAGATCCAAAGCCTTGGAGAACATGTCTGGAGTAGTAGAAAGTAGAGACTGGGCAGAAATGGGAAAGATCCATTGCTTGTTCCTGTTAGCTCAATGATCATTGCTTGGCCTCCCCTCAGTTTTCTCTTAGTTATTATTCCCTGTCTGGTTTCTAAACTCTGCTTCTGAGAGAAGATAAGTGAGTTGGCAGCCAAATGTGCCTGTAGAATCATGGCCTTTGCCGTCCAACAACTAATCATCTTCCTGTGCTATAGGGTAAAGTGAAGAGAGAGGATAAAAGCAAGTCTGTCTTTGTTTCAGTGTAGCCCTACTTGCCACGTGGTACAGTCTTGACGTATCCTGAAAGAAAGAATGATGGATGGTTGATAAAAAGCCGATAATGTACATGTGCATCTGTGGACCCCTGTGTGTACCAATTGTCTCTTGACCCCATTTACTATAAATTCCTGACCACTATAAAAAAAAGGTCATAAATCTGTCCCATCTTAAATTCCAAAAGAAGCTGAAGTGTTTGTTGGAGCTGGTTGCTCCTTCCTCCCCATCCCTATTTATGATATGTGTGTATTAGACATGCTTTCTACTCAACTGAGCACAGACTATTTCTTAATTGACATTAAATACACAAGATGATACCAAACAAAAACCTACTCATATAGACATTCATTGCATATGCTAGGAATAAGAAGATCCACTTTCACGGCTGGTTCTTAAGTGGTATTTTAAAATGAAGAAAAATATATAAGAGCTAAATAGGACTCCTGTGATCACTCCCCACAGTCACTCCCAGATTTCCTTTTTATGCACACACTTACAGTACACTAAAAACTATATACAGGTTGTGAGTTTGTGCCACGTGGTGCATACATGGTAGTAACAACTTTGACAATATTTCTTTGACAAGGAACAATAGGTTTAGAATGGCATCCTAAATTTTTCCCTTCCTGGTAAAGAAAGCTTATTAATTTTTTATTGCAATTAAGGTAAAATATTAAGTCACTTTCAAAGTAAAAAATCTCATGGATTTCTCATATTTCATAATACACACTGTATGCATGTTAATGGCTAATATCGGTCCCTTCATTACATACAGAAGCTTCAAATATAATAATATGATTAGCATTGTTATGATCATAGAAAATATTTATTGGAAGATTGCTCCATATGGGGCTGAGTTTTCAGTTCTCATTAAGGAAAAATATTTACTTCTAAAATTAAATCACCATAACAAACATTGAGCTAAAAATTATATTTACTATCATTTTACTAAGGAAAACAGTTGAGCTGGTAGAAGCCATATCACAAAACTAACACCACGCAGGGACAAGATTTCAATTCAGCTCTTACTCCGTCTAAAACATATTATCATCCGCTAAACCATTCTTCGCTAATTTTATTTCATGTACAAAGGTAAGACACAAGAAAGTCAGTTGATTTTTTAAAGTATCATGGAGCAACGCTCAAGGAATACTTCTGGATGGGTGCACACTCCGTCCTGGTTTAACACTTCCATCACGGTACCAATAAGTATCAAGAGTAGAAAGCACATAAAACACAGGCAACATTGAAATGAAAACGCATTGCCTTTACTAACAGTATTATCTGTCAAATGTGCCCATCAAAACATGTATGTTGTTGAACTCCTGGTCGGTGTGAGTTCTAATGGGTGAGGCATTTTGGGAGATGATTCCATGATGAAGTCTCCACCTTCTATAAGCAGCTTCACATGGACTGTGCTCCATAGTGGCTCTCTCTAGGTTTTCTGTCACAGAAGGACACAGCATACAAGCTACCATCTTGGAAGGAGAGATCAAGCCCTCTCAAATTGATGGCGCTTTGACCTTGAGCTCCAAAATTTTATGATATTAATTTCTTTGTTTTGCAAGCTACTTGCTTTGTAACAGATTGTCATAGCAGTAGCAATGGACTAAGACGGTCAGCTATATTTTTTCCCTGCTAAATAGTTTAATATTAGTTAATGATGGAAGTATTTCTTTTTAACTGAATTTTAAATATTGACTAACTTTATAAATAGAAGGCAGGATTCTCAGCCACCATTTCTTCATTCTTTTCTTTCTGTGATTCTTCCTTCCTTTCATGTTTAAACCTATATTCAGCATACTATGTGCGAGATTATAGAGATAATATATAGCATTTAAAAATGCAGATCCTCTACCAGACAAAGAAAAACTGGAACAATTGTCATTACTGTTTTTGATGCTCAAATGCCATATTCCAAGAAAACTATAATCAGTGTCAGGCCCCTCAGGAGTTCTGAAACAGGAGATGTGTCTGTTGGCCACAGTCCATTTCGTTCACCCAGGTGGGCATTTTCTTACATATACATTTAAATTATTATACCCACATATACAATAAACTACCTATGGCAAGAAAAACCATGAAACAATCAGGAATTATATAAATGTTACATTCATAGTGTTTTGGCTGTTTGTATTTGGCAGCCTTGAGGGAAACATATTTCCTATCTTGGTGAGTCTAGAATTCTGAGTGTAAAACCATATCTATCATATCTCATCATTGTCAACTTAAAACATCTGTCTAGACCTAAAAACATCTTAACCCTTAAACAACTAAGCTTAATTGTAAAAAGCCTTCTCTTCATTTCAAGCTTGGAAACTTGAGATATCATCAAATGCCTTTGTTCTTAGAAGTTTGATGTACAACTTAGATTTCAATTTCTAAAATGGATGAGAGAGAGAGAGAGAGAGAGAGAGAGAGAGAGAGAGAGAGAGAGAGAGAGAGAGAGATTAAAACATTAACTTGGGATGAGCAAAGGATTTAGGGGGAGTTTCCAAAGGCTTTTCTGATGTTCCTAAAAATGTACTGCTTTTCATGAGATGACTTAAAGTCCACAGAGTTGGCATCATTTAGGAAAGATGAAGACTTAGTTCCCACTTCTTCACAGCAGGTAAAATAAATAACTTATGAACTGTGGAGTAAGTAAACATTCTTCGTTGGCTGATTCCTGCCTGGTACTTGATTTTGTAAATAAAATGTTATTGAAACACAGACACAGCATTGCTTTTATTTGTCTTTGGCTGTTTGAGGCTACGTGGGATAGCTAAGTAGAAGCAAAGACTAAACAACCATCAATCTATAAAATATTACCCAGTTTTAAAACAATTAAAAGTTTGTCATCTCTTATTCTGAGTCATCAGACAGTTTCTTCTCAGAGAATGAGCCATGTCCCGTGACATCTGACCTTGTGCAAACACCTCACCCAAGAAAGTTCTCCCTTGAGACCATCAGGAAGTTGGTAAGTAAATTTGGCAAATTTCAAATAGGTTGTTCTAAGGGTAAAATCCTTGAATAGCTTGGGCTCATAAGACTCATTAATTTACAAATATAGATTTGTAAAAATTAATATGCACTAAGCATCTGGGTACACATAATCTCATCACTTAGGCATCAAAGGCAAACAGCTGTGGTTTTGAGGCCAATATGGGACACAAAGGGAGTTCCAGTCCCCAGCATTTCCTTTACCCAACTGTGCATATGTCATTCTAGAGTCTAGCTTTGCTCCCTGTTGAGAGAGCTCACCTGCAATCTCTCATGTTCAGTAAACTCATATCTCTAGTGTCCATGAGACTCTTCAGTCTGCAGTATCCTAACTCCTGTCCCTTAGAAGAATTTCTCAGACCATTTTCACATACTCATTTCTATAGCCACTTAATACACATTTGTTGTCAGTGCTTTCTAAAATCTATATTAATTATCACCACATTAAGTCTATTCTCAATATATTGCATTTGGGCCTCAGAGCAGTTCTCCAATAAATATTTGTTGGCTATATTTATTGTCAGTCTGTCACTAAGTATTTCTTGCTGTTGACCAGGCTCAGCAACGAGCTTGCTGTATTTTCTCAGAACCTAGCCATGGCCTTGTACTTGCCAGGAATTTAGTCACTGACTGCTCTTCAATAAACTTTTCAGTCAAGACAAACGCTGTAGGAACAGTTAAAATAGCACAGACCAAACTGCCACCAGACTGTGAACCTTTTCATGGCACCAGGCAATCACTTCTGTTCTATTCCCACAACTTGTTTGTTTGTCTTTAGGGATGAGCACTTTGCAGACACTGGGATTAGTCTAAAGATTCTAGCGGTAAACAACAACACACTTACTTTGATTTTTTATAACAAGGGTTTGTAAAATCCGACCACCTCGAGGGACAATGGGAGAATTGAGACTTGGGGAAGCTGTGGCCAAAGCAAACCAGAATGATCTTTCTTATACTTACCAAAATATGAACTGGGGCACAGGAAGGCTATCAGATGCCCAGTAAAGGAAGAGTTCTATGAGAAAGCAAATTTGTAAGACACTACAAAGAATTTGGACCCAACAAAGCAGGAAGGATGGTTGCTTCCGGATTGACAAATGCAAATGGCCAAATCACTATGAATGTAACATTCTTGTAACTCATGATTTTCTCGTGGTTCTTCCTGCTGTGTACAGTTTCTCTTATTCATATGTAGTAATATAAATATATATGTTAAAAAGAAACATTAAAAAAAGGACACTACAAAGAATGGTCGCTCTTGCTGACAAGGTATGCCGTGACACCTAACTTGTCAACAAAGTGATGCCATTATAAAGATATAATGCTTCGTCCCTCAGAGTAAAAGAGGTTGTCCCTACCATGAAGAGCTCTCAGGTTTTCTACTTTTCCTTGGAACAAACAGAACATTTTTCTACTCTTGTTATTAGGCATTGCCCTATGGCTACCTCCAACAATACAGTACTGTGCATGGATATGGCACGTGCTACTTCCAAATGGAGACATGCAACAACTCTCATATTTCCTTTGGATGGATGATGAGTATTTGAGACCCATGATGTTTCCACAGCCACCTCACCGAAACAGTATGGTTTCAGAAGTCCCAGGTGGAAGCCCTCCCTCCTGCTGCTAAAGGTCTTTGCATCAGCCAGAAACAAACCTTTTATGTGGTAAACTAAGGAGATGAGGAAAAAAACATGCACAGCCTATTCCAGTCTGTCAAGGATTTCCTGAATTCATTTGATTCCACATCACTTTGTTCTTATAAATCACATGGAAAATACAAGGAAACATTATAGGAATCACAATGCCACCTAAAATAGATTGTATAGGAACCTAAGGGGCAGGAATTTAAATTATCTGACACAAGAATTCCTTTAACAAGAAAATACTGTTCAACCTGTGGGAAACAAGGGGATGATTCAGGGACTAATATGATAGAAGAATCAAGGTACTAGAAAACAAATCATTGGACTGGAAATCAAAAAAGCAGCTTCCTCTGCATCTAATGTCCTTAATCATGAGGTCCAGGTATTTATTTTCCCTCAACAATGAATGTAGTGGCTCTTTCTTAAGGCATCCTAAGGGTGCTATGTTAGGATGGACACTCTATCATCTTTCACCATGGTTGTCCATGATGGCAGCTTATTGAGTGGAAGCTGAGATCATGACTACAGACACAAGTATAACAAAGTCTCCTGAAAATTCTTGATTGTTAAGACTATTAAAGATGTCCTAAGCTAAGAAAGTTATGGTCCTTGCTGAGTAGGTACTACTGGTCCCTGTGGTTCTGTGCTATTTACCACTCTGACTGTGCTAATTGTAGGGCCTCGTACGCAGCATATACACAAGTAATTGATTTAGGAAATATGTACTTAGACACTTGTAAACCTCATATTCATAGTCTCTAACGAGGCAGACAAGAGCCTGGATTCGTGGAGCTAATATTCTCATTCTAGTTAGCTGTGATGATTAGGCAGTTGCATGAGAACATTAAGCATGCTTCTTAGCCATGTGAAGATTTAATTTTAACTGAGAAAGTAAAACACACAGTATCTAAGGAACCATTTATACAATCTCTGTTCAAAGGTCTCCCTCTTTAATAACTGCTCTTTACTGAGTTCCTACTGGGCACAAGGCATATTATGGAATATTTACACACATTCACTAGTTTAATCCTCCCAAGACAGAGATGTCACATTTCCTATTTTAGAGGTGAAAAAAATGGGAGTTTAGAGAGAACTCATGCAATTCTCTAAAGACTGACAGTGTGAATCTCCAAGTCATAAGTCAAGTTCTACTTGTGTTGGCTCTTTGTAATTCTGTTTGTATTCCCCCCACTGTGATACAATTAGATTGGAAAAGATGAGCTGTTTTAGCAATAGGATGAAGAAGTGACAATCAGGGTGGAAAAGTACTGCTGTTGTGCAGCTTCACACCCTGAAATGCACAGTCATCTGATAGCCAGAGATTGTTGTCCAGAGTGAGGTTTCCATATAAAGAAGAAAGAAAAGTTACTCTCAGGGTTCACTCCTATTGTGGGCAACTTCCTTGCTCCCCTCTCTCACCAAAAATTATAAAAGAAAACAAAACAAAGGGAGAATACAAAGGAAAAGGTGTGTGTGTGTGTGTGTGTGTGTGTGTGTGTGTGTGTGTGTGTGTGTGCATGTGTTTTTTAGTGTAGATATTTGCATGTGAGTCTAGGTATCCATGGAATCCAGAAGATGGCATCAGATTCTTCAGAAGTTGGAGTTACAGGCAGTGGTGAACAGTCTGACAAGGATGCTGGAGACTGAACTTCAGGCCTCTTTAAGAGCAATGCATGCTCTTAACCACTGAGTCATCTCTCTAGCATCTGAATATTATTCCTTATGCAACTGAAAATATTTAGTGAGAGGTAAACTTTTCTTATGTGTTCTTTTGCAGAGAAAGAAGTATAAGTACTAGCCAGAAAAAAATTTCCCTATATGCCATCAATAAAATGAATTTCTATCCATTATTTGGGATGTATAATAAATCTATCAATATGTTTATTTTATAATTGAAATTATAAAATGTGTTCTGTTTCTATTCTCTGATAATAGTCATTAGACACTAATAAAAACATTGAGTTATTATTTTTTTAAAGGATAAAAATGTGTGCTATCTGATTTGGACATTTAAAATAACTATTATTTTAGAGTTATTATATTACATTTACGTAATTTCAAAAGAATAACTATGAACAACAAAGTTAAAGTTTTTGTTTCTTCTTTCACACACATGAGCTTATATAGAGACTTTTAAAAGTCCATGAGTTATTTGTTAGAAGCTGCTAAAATTCTGTACAATAAGCATACAAGATACAAGCATACAAGACAATCATAAATTTTTATTCAGTCATAAAAATTACTAATTACTTAGCAATAAGATAAAATATAGTACTGATACATACTAATATACAGATAGACCTGGACAACATTTTTCTAAGTGAAAGAAGCTGGCCACAGTGGTAGCATGCAACCTGATTCCATATTTATGAACACATGTCATATAAAGATTCCCCAAATAGACAGATCCATAAAGATAAGAGGATTCATAGGATAAAAGGCCTGGTTGGAATGAATAGGCATTAATGGCAGGACATGGACACTAGGGTTCCTTTGTGGATGATGGGGATAGTCTGTAAGTGACTGAGATGAGGGCTAGACATCTGGATAGAATACAAAGCAATGAACTGTATTCTGGAATGTAATGGATGGAATGTGACTTACATCCCAATAAAGCTATTATCTTAAAAAGTCATTACCAATAGAGTGCAACAGCAGCCTCTCCTTGAGCGTAAACTCTTCTTTGTGAAGAACTCCTTCCTCTAGACCTTGAGAACTAGCACCTCACTCACACCAGGACCTGCTGCTGGTCTCCGCTACTTTTCTTGCTCCCTCTTTTCCCCACCTCCGCCGCTCTCTCTGACACCACAGCCTGCCCAGGTCTTGCTGCACATCACATGCACATCACACTGCAGCCCTCGCGTGGCCGAGGAAGCCTTGCCAGACTCTCTACACAAGTCTGCAGAGTGCTCTCATGCATCTTGGGCATCTATGTGTTTATTTCACCATTAATTTTTTAACATGCTTCTAGCCTCACTCATTTGTTCCCAGCTGTTAGCACAGCACAAAGCATTGGATTTATGTTCAGTAAATATCTTAGAACTTTTACTAAACTAAAAATCATTTAGTAAAACATTTTGTTTTAAGCAAGAAAAGCTCCCATATCTTCCCACTCTCTGCTTTTATATAACAACTTGGAATTAGTTTTTTTTTTTTAACTTACATGTACACTAGGGTCATTTAGGAAACATGAGTATCAGCGACAGGCAGACCTAGCTCCTTCCTGCCAGCTGGGTTTTCCCAGAAGCCAAATGCCCTCAAGGAAAATAAGCAACAGAATTGCAAAGGTAACTTGTGACTGAGAGAAAAACCCTTGCTTTCTCTGCAAGTTTCCCTGTGCTTTGTTCCAAGTGTGACTGTCCAGCAACTGTTTCCAGCAGGTCAGTTATGGGCAGGTAGGGAAAGAAGAGATATGTGTCTGAGAAACAATTTAATGGCAGTCTCTCACACTAAGGTGGAACATTGCATCCTTTCTTTGCATTGATTCCGTTAAGCCTCCACTTCTCCTTATCTGCACAAACAAAATCAGAACATGTGCTCCGTGACCGGCACTGAAGACTAAATGAAAAAGTCACCCACCAAACATTTACTACAAAATCCTATAAATACAAATAAACGATGTTGGCAGTAATCATAAATAAGTCTACCCTGAGGAGGTGGACTGTGGTGTGGTGGGGGAGTAAACAGCCATCGCCTCCAAGTAACTGCAACACAAGGACAAGAAGCTTGTGGCAGAGAAGAGCCCTGCTCATGAGGACTACTGTGGAAGTTCTCCAGCATGTCCATTTGAGAGTGCTTACTGTCATAAACGACACTGTTTGCTGAACATTTTAAAACAAACAATTATTATCCGCTAAAAACGCGCCAGGACAAGCTCCATTCATCAGAGGATGGGATGTGTCCGTAAGATGTGACAGGATGTCTTGTTAAAAACACAGGGCAGGCTGAGAACAGAGGCAAAGTGGCCCTATTCTCCTACTGAGCTTTCTCTAAGGCCTTTGGAGTTTTATGTTTAATTAAAGAGAAAGAAACAATGGCTTTTGTATCTTCCTCACAACCACTCAATACAGATATTAATACACAAAAGTAAAAAAAATAAAGGGGATCTGTTCTCAGTTGGATTAAATCTTTCAGATATCTTACAAACGGAAAGAATAAAACCAGGTGGCATAAGTAGTGCATCATACGTGTTCCCTTACAGTTTGAACATATATAAAACCAAGCACGTACCAGGGTGAGCTTCATGGCAGATTTGGACCACTGGAGACAGGAAACTTTAAAATGACATTCTGGGCAGCAGAAATAAAAGCTTGGAGGTGTGGAGCCAGTGGGTAGATGCAAGAAGGTCTAAGGGTTTGCAGCTGCCAAAAAAAAAAAAAAAGAGCGTGTGGGAAGGCATTGATGTAGCAAGCTTAGAAAGGTGAGGCAGAGACTGAGGGCAGGGTGCAAGACTTTAAAAGCCAAACCTCACAATTAAGAGAGCCTACTGAATTGAGGGAGATCAGAAGAAAGGATGAGATTATCACCAGGACATGCTAGGGGTGGTCAAGCTGAGCACCTTATGGCAGGGGTGGAGGGAGCAGACAGCAGGTGTGAGGCTGCTGCAAGCCCAGCAGCTCTCTCTGCACCTGACAGCTGCCCAACAGATGCAGCCTTATGTCCTTCCTGACAGAAGGACAGTTCTGTTTTGTAAAACCTCAGGCACATGAATGGAGTGGGAGACCGATGGTCCCCCTAGTCCCAAATGACTGATCTTCATTCGATAATCAGATAACTCCAGATACTGTTTTTCAAAGAAATGTTCTTCAGCCTATTAAGGGAAAGAAAGCTAGACCAGTAACTCATTTCAAAGGAGTGGCTTTTTAAAACTTCTTCGGGTAAAGTCAGAGGTTTATACTGAAATTTGAAGGGAAAACTAAAGTAAATACGTGATTTCTGTCACTTTTTGTCTCGTATTGTTTTTCGGGGGGGGGGTGGTTCAGGAGAGGCTTCCCCTCCCCCTCCCACCCCAGTCTTACTGGTGTTTTGCTTACTTATGTTATGGTTTCTGAATTTGTGTTTTATTGTTTTGTTGCTGTTCTTTGATTGCTCGTTTGTTTTGTGTGTGGTTTTTCTTTTCTTTTTTCTTTTCTTTTCTCTTTTTCTTGTGGTCTGTTCTTGTTTGCCTGTTTCCTAAAGAGAGAAGGAAAGGGTATGAAATTGGGTGGGTGGGTTGGGGAGGACTAGGGAGGAGCTGAGGGAAGGGAAGGTGATCAGAATATATTGTAATATATGTATTTGAAAGCCTTGGTTTTGTTTTAAAGATGGGTTTATTACAGCAATTTTCATTAAATGCATCAAATGAGAAAGAGATATGGAAACATGACGATTTAACATGCAGAAAGTTGCCTTTGTAGTGACAAACTTAATGTCTCTCTGTGGACAATATGCATTTCCCTGCCTGCTGGATTCTTTCCTCATTTAAAAAAAAAAAAAAAAAGACAATGAAGCCTTTGGATTACAGGTAAAGGAAATGACATGGCTACAAGTCAATGGAACTTGACTTGAAAATACATGTAGCAGCCTCTGCTGATTTAAGTTTCTTAGAGAAACTGCCATTGGTGCTGTGATGAGAGACAGAAAGAAAGAAAATATCTGCTGCAATGCTGAAGTATCAGGAGAGGAAGTGTGTCATAAATGAGAGATGACACTCATCTTGGTTGCTCTAGATAAAAGTGTATCAGAAAGGTTCTTAGCCAGGTACAGTGGCACACTCCTTTAACACTAGCACTCAGGAGCCAGGGGCAGCTGGATCTCTGTAAGTTCAAGGCCAGTCTGTTCAAGATTGAGTTCCAGGACAGCCATGGATGTATAGTAAAACCAGGTCTCTGAACTCAGATTACATATATGCTAATTGGAAGACATACTATGGGCTGTTGGAATGAACCTTATGTCTCATTGTAGCGGACACCAGCTGTGGATGCTGCTATCTATAATTATGAAAGACTTTCAGGATATCTACATCATGAATGAAAGGAGAATTTTCTGCCATGAAAATTATGATTTAGAATTAATCTGAATGTTGCCATGGATGTCAAGAATTATGTGTCATTGTTCTGCTTTCAACAATATGACAAATGCCATTATGAAGTTGTTAATGTAATAAATCACAAAAATACATGGAATTCATAAATAAAAATTAACAATACAATTAAGGTAATGTCTATCTTTCTCCATAATTACAGGGAATTTGATAATTTTTTAAAAAGAAAGACTCTTACATAATACAGTAATATTCCGATTTGGTTTGCAGCAACTGGAGATAATTTTGATCTGATTTTAAATTACTGTTTATTTAATATGTATTAACTTGGCCATATTTATGTCCATGTACCATTAGCATATAGTGCCCAGTAGAGGTCAAAGAATAATAGTATTAGGTACTAGAGAATTTTCTCTTATTTTGATTCCTTTAGTTGAAATTTTATCAAACACAAAGGGCAAAAGAAACAAAACTCATCAATTGAAGATGACCGGAACATTCAGCTAAATGGTAATGAAAACACTTGGTAATGTAAGGGGATATTATAAAACTGGAGGGCTATAAATATGGTCACAATATATTGTCAACTAAACTATGTATCTGATTTTCCTCTATGTCTCTCTGTCTCTGTCTCTGTCTCTGCCTCTGTATCTGTCTCTGTCTCTCTATCATCATCATCATCATCATCATCATCATCATCTTAATAAACTATAACTCTACATTTAGACATAGATACACACTTGTCCTAAAGGACACATTAGAACAATAACTGAAATGCCGTTTTTAATTCACCGGATGGATGGCAGGATTATGACTCAATTACTTCTCTCTACAATTTTAGCCCTCTCAAATTAGGCACACTAAAAGATCAATTACAATACCGCATAAAAAAAAGTTATGGCTGATTTTCAAGTATATCTTTTTAAAAGGCGTGTGCAGAGCTGAATAGGTTACTCTCTTGTAAAGAATAGTTCCTTTTCTTGCAGAAGACCTGGATTTAGTTTTCAGCACTCACATCAGGTGGCTTACAAATGCCTGTAACTCCGGTTCCAGAGTGTCTAATGCTCTCTTATGGCACGTGTGGGCACTGCATGTATCTGGTACACATAAAGATAAATAGGCACACACACACACACACACACACATATATAAATAAAATACAATGCAAAACAGTGATACCACTCTGCAATGACATATAAGCATAAAAGAGAGGATATAAAAATATGCAAAAGAGGGATTCCAAGATGGCGCCGACCAATAAGCCGCATATCTGATCTACTCCGAGGAGACCAGGAACATATGGAGCAACAGATTGCTGGGCTTTGAGAACTGTAGGTGAGTGGGGCCCCAAAGGCCGCAGTCCAAACAGGGGGCCTACCCCCCTGGGACAAGCAACATCCCGGAGGTGCAAAACGCACTCCTCAAACTGTGGAACGGAATCCACATGCAAACTACAGCCTGCATATAAAGCACAGACTCGCTGTTTGGGGAGGGGATCTTCCGGAGTCCACAGCCAGAGGAGTCTCAATGAAGACACTCCTGCCCTAGGATTCCTCCTTCCACACCACCCCAAACTGCAGAGATCACCCGCCTAGGGCAAGTGGAAACACAGGCAGAGGGTCCCAACAGAGACAGCTAAGTGGGACTGCAGCTCGCTGGCCATCCGGGGCCCAACCTAACACCAATCACAGCAGATTGAGCCTGCAAACAGCTGCAGTGAGAAGTCAGCTTGGAACTGCTTCCACAGACCTATCGGGAGACGTGGGTATTGCCTAGAGCGATAGCTGAGCATCAGAGCCCGGCAGGAAGACCTGGTTCCGATCCGCGGGCTTCCTCCAGAGCTCTGCAGCCCTATTGTGCCTACCCAGCCAGCCACAAGGCAGTGGCCCTGCACTCCCTGAACTAGAAAGCCTATCCCGGGCTCTTGGCCCAAACAAGGCAGGCACTCTCACAATATCAAGAGACAAAACGTGAGTCTTGCTTGCAGTGTCTAATTGCTGACCAAGGGAGACCTTGGTCTCTCCAGGTATATAATTCTGGGAGAGGTTGAACACCTCTACAGGGTATAGAGATAGACCTAAAAGACAGCTACACCTCCAGAAGATCTGATTTACCTGGGGTCTTGACTACAAAGCCACAGGAAGGACAGGCAGCTGGGATCAACCTACACAACCAGAACATTTGTGTGCGGACCTTAGTCTAGGTCCCAAAAATGCTGATCTGAATTACAGCAGTAAAGTCCAAACAGAAATCTACTTTGGCTGACTCAGCCTGGAGCCCACGGTGCAGAGGAAAATCACCAGGATGGAAACCAGATCACCTACCTGTTCCACGGAAATACTCCTTGACCCCCACAGGCAAGAGCACCTGACCTATAATCAGTCATCAATTAACAACTCTCAACCAACGAAGGTCACTACAAAATATCTTTCAACATCAGAGTCATCAAAATGACAAGAGGACAGCAAAAGAATACTAACAAAAACCAAAACAGTTTGGCATCTCTGTATCCCAGCATTCCCAATGAAAACAACCTGGAGAACCTAACAGCAATGGATAGTCAAGAAAATGACCTCAAAGCCCTAGTAAAGACGATGATAATGGAAGAAACAATTAAAATCTGTAAACAAATGCAGGAGGAGGCAAACAAGAGGGCTGAAGAATTAAAAGAGTCATATAAAGAGGCACTTGAAGAATTTCAGAAAAATATAAATAAACAGATGAAGGAAATCATTAAAACAGGCCAAGACATGAAGATAAAAATGGAAGCTATGATACAGGAACACACAAAAGAAAAACGTGATCAAGAGGCATCAGAGAAGAAAGCAAGGATCTCAGAGGTGGCCTTATCTAACAGATTAAAAGAAATGGAAGAACGAATATCGGGACTTGAAGATACAATTGCAGAACTGGAACCAACCATCCAGGAAAATGCTAAATCTGAAAAGTTCCTGACACAGAGCATTCATGAAATAAAAGACAACATGAAAAGATGAAACTTGAGAATAATAGGGATAGAGGAAAGAGAAAGCAAAGGACTCCACAGTCCAGAAAATATCTTTCATCGAATAATAGAAGAAAATTCCCCCAATTTGAAGAACGAGATGCATACAAGCATACAAGAGGCCTACAGAACACCAAACAGAATAGGCTTGAAAAGAAAATCTTTCCGCCACATAATAATAACAACGCAAAATATACAGAACAAGGAAAAAATATTAAAAGCGACAAGAGAAAAAGGCCGAGTAACATATGAAGGCAAACCTATCAGAATTACTCCTGACTTCTCAGCAGAGACCATGAGAGCCAGAAGGGCCTGGACAGGGATTCTGCAAACCCTGAGAGAACACAGATACCAGGCAAGACTACTATATCCAGCAAAATTATCAATAACCATTGACGGTGAAGACAAGATATTCCATGACAAAAACAAATTCAAACAGTACCTAGCCACAAATCCAGCTTTACAGAAGTTACTAGAAGGAAAACTCCACCCCAACTGGTCAAACTACAACCAAAACTGCATAGGAAATAGGTAACTATACCATTGCAAAATCACAACCTCACAAAATCTTGACTGTTACAAATACCAAAAATGAAGAGACTTACCAATCACTGGTCATTAATATCTCTCAATGTCAATGGTCTCAATTCTCCAATAAAAAGACACAGACTAACGGAGTGTTTGCATAAACACGACCCAACATTCTTCTGCATTCAAGAAACACATCTCAACCACAAGGACAAACATTGCTTCAGAGTAAAAGGTTGGGGAAAAATATTCCAAGCAAATGGTCATAAGAAACAAGCTGGGGTAGCCATTCTAATATCTAATAAAATAGACTTTCAACCAAGATTAATCAAAAGAGATGAGAATGGACACTTCGTACTCGTCAAAGGTAAAGTCAACCAAGAAGACATCATGATTTTGAACATCTATGCTCCAAATACAAGGGCTCCAACATTTGTAAAAGAGTTATTAACAAAGCTTGCCTCACTTATTGGTACCCACACATTAATAGTGGGAGGCTTCAATACCCCACTTTCACTCAAGGATAGGTCTTTGATTCAAAAACTAAGCCAGGAAATAACCTCATTAACCAATGTCATGAATCAAATGGATCTATCAGATATCTACAGAATTTCCCACCCAAACACAAACAAGTATACCTTTTTCTCAGCACCCCATGGAACGTTCTCTAAAATTGATCACATAGTTGGTCACAAAGCAAACCTCAACAGATACAAGAAGATTGAAATAATACCTTGTATCTTATCAGATCACCATGGTCTAAGGCTAGACTTCAACAACAACAGAAATAACAAAAAGCATACTAACACATGGAAACTAAACAGCTTTCTACTTAATAACACATGGGTCATGGAAGAAATTAAAGACTTCCTGAAATTCAATGAAAATGATGGAACAACATACCCAAATTTGTGGGACACATTGAAAGCAGTGCTAAGAGGAAAATTCATAGCACTAAGTGCCTTTAAAAAGAAAATGGAATCATCCCACATAAACAACTTAACAACACATCTGGAATCTCTAGAAAAAAAAGAAGCAGAAACACCCAAGAGGAGTAGACGCCTAGAAATAATCAAACTCAGGGCTGAAATCAATAAATTAGAAACAAAGAGAACAATCCAAAGAATCAACAAAATCAAGAGCTGGTTCTTTGAGAAAATTAACAAGATAGACAAACCGTTAGCCAATCTAACTAAAAGACAGAGAAACACTATCCAAATTAACAAAATCAGAAATGAAAAGGGAGACATAACAACAGACACCGAAGAAATACAAAGAATCGTAAGAACCTACTTTAAAGGCATTTATGCCACAAAATTCGAAGGAAATGGACAAATTTCTTGACCGATTCCATTTGCCAAAATTGAACCAAGACCAGATAAACAAATTAAATAGCTCTATTTCGCCTATAGAAATAGAGGCAACCATTGATAGTCTCCCAACCAAAAAAAGCCCAAGGCCAAATGGCTTCAGCGCAGTATTCTACCAGTCCTTCAAAGAGGAGCTAATACTGATATTATTCAAGCTATTCCGAAAGATAGAAATGGACGGAACATTACCAAATTCCTTCTATGAGGCCACAGTCACATTGATACCTACACCTCAAAAAGACCCAATAAAAAAGGAGAATTTCAGACCAATTTCTCTTATGAACATTGATGCAAAAATACTCAACAAATACTCGCAAAGCGAATACAACAGCATATCAAAGACATCATTCACCATGACCAGGTAGGATTCATTCCAGGCATGCAGGGATGGTTTAACATATGGAAATCCATCAATGTAATCCATCATATAAACAAACTGAAAGAGAAAAACCACATGATCATCTCTTTAGATGCAGAAAAAGCAGTTGACAAAATCCAACACCCATTTATGTTTAAAGTTCTGGAGAGATCGGGAATACAAGGCACTTATCTAAACATAATAAAGGCTATTTACAGCAAACCAACAGCCAACATTAAATTAAATGGAGAGATATTCAAGGAAATCCCTCTAAAATTGTGAACCAGACAAGGCTGCCCTCTGTCCCCAAATCTCTTCAATATAGTTCTTGAAGTTCTAGCCAGAGCAATAAGACATCAAAAGGAGATCATGGGGATCCAAATGGGAAAGGAAGAAGTCAAATTATCCCTATTTGCAGATGATATGATAGTGTATATAAGTGACCCCAAAAATTTCACCAGAGACCTCCTGCAGCTGATAAACGCCTTCAGTAAATTGGCAGGATACAGAATAAACTCAAAAAAGTCGGTAGCTTTCCTGTATACAAATGACAAACAGGCAGAGGAAGAAATTAGGAAAACTACTCTCTTCACAATAGCCGCAAACAATATAAAATATCTAGGAATAACTCTAACCAAGCAAGTGAAAGACTTATTTGAAAAAAACTTCAAATCTCTGAAGAAAGAGATTGAAGATGACATCAGAAGATGGAGAGATTTACCTTGTTCGTGGATCGGGAGAATCAACATAGTAAAAATGGCCATATTACCAAAAGTAATTTACAAATTCAACGCAATCCCTATCAAAATACCTACAAAATATTTTGAAGATATTGAAAGATCAATTCTCAAATTCATATGGAGAAATAAAAAACCTAGAATAGCAAAAACAATCCTATACAAAAAAGATCCTCCAGAGCAATCTCCATACCTGATCTCAAGCTGTACTACAGAGCAACAGTAATTAAAACAGCATGGTACTGGCAAAGCAATAGGCTGGTGGATCAATGGAATCGAATTGAAGACCCAGAGATGAATCCACACACATTTGCTCACTTGATTTTTGACAAAGAAGCAAAATCTATTCAATGGAAAAATGATAGCATCTTCAACAAATGGTGCTGGTCTAACTGGATGTCTACATGTAGAAAAATGCAATTAGACCCTTATTTGTCACCATGCACAAAACTCAAGTCCAAGTGGATTAAAGACCTCAACTTAAAACCAGAGACATTAATTCAGTTAGAAAAAAAAGTGGGGAAGAGCCTGGGACACATAGGCACAGGAAACAACTTCCTGAACAGTACACCAACAGCCCAGGCTTTAATATCAACAATTAATAAATGGGACCTCATGAGGCTGAGAAGCTTCTGTAAGTCAGGAGGCACTGTCAAGAGAACAAAGTGACAGCCTACAGACTGGGAAAAGATCTTCACCAACCCTTCATCTGACAAAGGTTTAATATCCAAAATATATAAAGAATTCAAGAAATTAAACACCACAAAACCAAACAACCCAATTGCAAAATGGGGCTTGGAACTAAACAGAGAATTCTCAACAGAGGAATATCAAATGGCTGAGAAACACTTAAAGAAATGCTCATCCTCGTTGGTCATCAGAGAAATGCAAATCAAAACGACACTGAGATTCCACCTTACGCCTATCAGAATGGCTAAGATCAAAAACTCAAATGACACCACATGTTGGCGAGGATGTGGAAAGAGAGAGGAACACTTCTTCATTGATGGTGGGAATGCAAACTAGTACAACCACTTTGGAAAGCTATCTGGCGTTTTCTCAGAAAAATGGGAATAGGGCTTCCTCAAGACCCAGCTATCCCACTCCTTGGAATATACCCAGAAAATGCCCTAACACACAACAGGGACATATGCTCAACCATGTTCATAGCTGCTTTATACATAATAGCCAGAACATGGAAACAGCCTAAGTGTCCCTCAGTAGAAGAATGGACTAAAAAACTGTGGTACATTTACACTATGGAGTACTACTCAGCTATTAAAAATAAGGAATTTCCGAAATTTGTGGACAAATGGATTGACATAGAAATTATCATAATGAATGAGTTCACCCAGAAGCAAAAAGAGACAAACAGAATATACTCACTTATATCAAAACACTAGTCTAAGGGATACGTCCCATGAAAAACTTTACTTACCAAGAAAGTGGGTCAGAGGAGAGGACAGCAGCATGGAAGAATGGGGAAATAGTAGGACCCACAGGGTCCTGGAAACCTACAAGAAGAACTTTATGACAGGCAGATCTGGGTCCTGGGGTCCTCCTCAAACTAAGGCACCAGCCAAGGAGAATATAGGCAGTAAACTTTGAACCCCTACTAAGACCTAGCCGACGAACATGGTATTCTCCACCGTTGAGTGGAGAGTGAGATCTGATTCTCACATGAACTCTGGTGCCCCTTTTCTGACCACGTCCCCTGGATGGGGAGGCCTGGTGGCACTCAGAGGAAGGATAGCAAGTTACCAAGAAGAGACTCGATATTCTAAGAGCATATATAGGGGGAGAAGGTCTCCCTCAAACACAGACATAGGGGAAGCGAGAAGGGGGGAAGTAGGAGGGAGGGAAGAATGGGAGGAAACAGGGGAAGGGCTAACAATCAAGATGTAATATGAACAAATTAATAAAAAATATGTGAAAGAGTCATTTTGTAGGGTTGAAATTTATTTTCATACTTCCGTTTCACTATTTTCTTATCTGACTAAAAAATGACTGTCTACTAAGACAGTCTAAAGATGAATTGTAACAGGAATAAAAACAAAGCGAAGATAAGTGTGTTGTAGGCATAAGGTTATTGTGTAATTCATATACTGATTTCTGTAGCCCCACATATGTTTGCAATCCTTTTTCTGAGACTCTCCCATCTCAATGTTGTGTAGACACTGCTCTCCAGTTGTCCTGTGACATGCCAATAAAGTAGTTTACAGCCAGTCACTGAGCAGGGAAAAGAATAGGGCTGGACTTCCTGCCAGCCAGTGGAGGAAGAGGAGAGAGGAGGAAGTAGGGGGTTCAGCCATAGGAGAGGTCCAGGAGAAATCAGGAGAGAGCAGCTGAGCAGAGAAAGCACTAAAAAAAAATGCAATTATCAGAGATTTTCAGCAAAGAGGGAGCCAGACTAGCTTAGAGAGTTACGAATGGGACAAAACTGCTCAGGATTTGTGCAGTAAATCCTGGTAAACAAATAATATGAGAGTTTCCGCTCCTACACCCAGAGAAATGGGAAAGAGAGCACTTGAAATATGTAAGAGTTTCAAGCAGGAAAGATAAGAGCTCTTTTCAGTGATGTGAGGCCAGGGCCGTGATGCTCATGAGACTGTGTGCCCCTCCCATGACTGGAGTATCGTCAAGAAAGAACAAACAGGGGCGTCAGCAGAAGTGAAGGTTCTACACAAGATGGGAACGAAGGAGAGGCAAGGTCCTCTCCAGTGTTCATATGTTGGTCCTACTAGAACTGGAGTGATGCTGTACCTCCTGTTTCAAGACCAAGGTGTCAAACACTGGATGCGATTAATAATTCCATCTTCCGCATCCTGAAGGATACTTGCAAAGAGAGACTAACAGAAATCAAATGGCTTTTCCTTTATGATAAACAGCACTGAAGGTCAGATTCTCACTCTACTATTTATAAGCTATACAACCCAAGGATAATTCACTAAACTGCCTAAGCACGGAATCCTGATCTCTGGTGAGTAAACAATACAAGCCTACAGCCCACAGCAGTGAAACTTGAAACCTCTCAAAACAAAAGGACTTCAGAGCTTACTCGGTAGCAAGCCTGATGCTACCCAACATGAACTTACATGGTGGCACAGTGGAATCTGAGCCTGCTCGATACTGTGAGGAGGTTTTGGTCTGATGACTTATCTGTTTCACATGCTGTGTTGGCATGGTAACATGGTGGTTTTTTGCTGTCCAAGACCCTGATATCTTGTGTATATTACATTGCTTTTCAAAAAAAAAATAGGAAAAAACTGCATTCAGAAATGTATCTGTATTGAAAATTGTAACCAAAAGTTAGAGACTACAAAATTATACCATTTAATATTGTGGGGCTATTACTTAATAGGGATTTAATATATAAGGTTCATAGTTCAAGGTCTAGAGTAGATGTCCGAATGTATTGATTTCCTTAACCATTTTTCTCACTAAACCTCTTTACATGGCTTTAAGGATTTATTTTTAATTATGTATATGTGTGTTCCTAGGCTGAGGTATGTGCATGTGGGTGGAGTTACTCATGAAGGCCAAAAGAGGGCATTGGTTCCTAGGAATTAAAGTTACAGGCAGCTGTGAGTCATTTAATGTGGGTGCTAAGGACCAAACTCAGGACCTCTGCAAAAGCCATCTCTCCAGCCCTTTGTTTATTTTTAATTGCTACTATGCTAAAGATGCATGCAGGTATATATTTTTAATGCCTTTCATTCAGATATTCTGGGTAACAATAACTGTTTGGAAAAGGATTGAAACAGAGTCTCATGATGTTATGTGCACGAGCTACAGGCATTAACCCACCTGAAGAGTGCACATAAGCAACAGCATTTTCTGGAAAAAGCATTACAGATGAGCCTGGAAGAACATGAGATCTGACATCAGGCAGACCTGGACTCAAGTCCCGTCTATGCTTATGATTGTCTGTGGCAACACATTTCCTACTTGGACATGCCCATGAACTTCACTGAGGTTGGACTTTCTTTCTTTTTAAGATTTATTTTCTGTGTATGAGTGCTTTGCTGGTATGTATGTGTCTGCAGCACATGTGTACCTACAGAGGACAGAAGCTGGCCCTGGATTCTTTATCACTGGAGTTACAGATGGCTAAGTGCTGAACAAGAGCAACAAGTGTACTTCTTAACCACTGAGCCAGCTGGCCACGCCCAAGTTTCTAAATATTAAAAGTATACCCCGCCCCCGTTATAAGTTCATGCCAAAGATCACACAAGGTGATGTGTACAGGGAACTTAGCACAATGCTTGTCAAGTTAGCATTTGGTAATGGTCATAATTTAATAAATGAACTTATATCACACACTCTGGTTACAGTTGTCTAGGTTCTATAATCCCTGGGTTCTGCAATGACCTGACGTAAAATGCTTGAAACATTATTTCCATTCCACTTTTGACTACGCACTTAGTAACAATATATTTAGAAAGTTAGCTGATAAATTAGTTGGACTGCAGCAGTAACAAACAGGATCTAAGTGCTGCCTAATGTGTTTTGACACCTTAACAGCTAGTAGATATATTCTCACACTAAATTATAATTTTTGTCAGTATTTAATTTATCAAAAACCACACAGTAATTACTGCATTGAACTCCCAACTGTAGAACCTTAACCTGAAGATTATGATATGGTTTCATTAACAGAGAACTCAATTGCTGCTTTGTGTGGAATCTCCCAAGCCCAAAGTTATGGTATGTACCTTCCACTCGCTCTGTCTAAACTTGGGAAAAATAAAGAAAACAATGACTCACACATGATTTTTAATGCATTAGCACGTTTTAATTAAAGCTCTTAGAGTCTATAATAATATACATGTATCTAATTAACTGATTCATCAAGCCTGTAGTGGACCACAGAGTAAAACAGTTGAGCTTAAGCAAAGCAAGATCCTTAAGGAGGAACATTTACCAACATGTGTTTTACTTTCAGAAGGAAACAGGGTTTCTCTTTTCCCAGTTGATTCTTAGCATTCTGGAAACAACCCATCTTACTTAGAGATGCTGTCATTTCAAAAGAAGTGGGTGGACAACAGAAGTCTATTGGCAGGCTAGGATCTAGATGTCCAGTGCTATCAGAGTGGGTCATAACTCAGGCAGACTCGGTCAGTTAAAGATAGCAATACATGTCTGCCATGCAAAGCCAGCAATTCTAAAAGGCCGATGTAAAAGACAGAACCAAGTGGTTTCTGGGCCAGTTATAAGTTGTGTGCTTCTTTACTCAGGTATTTATTTGAGTTCTAATGTGTACTGAATATTACATGAGCAATTAATATCCAGGGAGTAAGTGCCTGTGGTCTGAACCATGGGAGCATGATTCGAAGACCGCAGTTATGGATAACCACTAAAAGCCAAGAGGGAGCCCCAGGACTAAACTCGTAGTTGTGGGAAGGATAACCAGAGCCATCTGATTAAGGCCTTCAAGAGGCAGAAGTACACAGGAAGCCAAGAACAAGCCAGAATATCCATCCCCAGCTGTGGAGACTGGGAAGTGGATAACCCATGACCTTAGCCCAATGCCACTGGTACCCTTGAAAGGAGACAGTGGACCAGGCACAGTGGCAAAGGACTGTAATCCTATTGTTCGAGATGCCAAGGCAGGAGGATCATGAGTGTGAGGTCACAGTGGGCCAATTGACTCCACACATCAAAGAGAGATGTGGTAGGACAGGGTAAGGAGGAAGGGGGAACAAAAACAGGGAGAAGAAAAAAAAAACTTGAAGGGAGAGAGTAAAATAACTGGTAATTAAAGTTGGGATGCTAGGAAATTTCTGAAAACAGAAACTGAGAGACTAAATTGTTTTGGAAGGAGTGGGACTCATCTGATATATTGAGAGTTCTGAGAATGGTGGTGAAGCAGATAACATTTGCATTGTCTTAAGCCACAGAATTTAGTGGTAATATGTTAGAATGGCTTTGCAGCACTATGCCATGGATAAGACTGTCTCGCAGAGCACTGGAGACCTGAATACTTTAGCACCATATTGGGAAAAAAATAAAAGAATTTTGGATTAACATGTATTAGACATATAAGACTGGCTTGTGTCCTTCTGTCAGGAAAACCTTTATCTTGAGGGAGAGAAACTTTGGTCCTGGACAAAGTTAATACATGACTTCACAAAACCTGAACTTTCAATTAACAGGGTACACACACACACACACACACACACACACACACACACACACACAAATCACACACAAGTCCATTTCCTTAGAGTATATAAATAACTCACCGTGAGCTGTGATGACATTAGTAAAATTTATTCCATTATTGTCTACAGTTCATCGGCTTTATATTCAGCATTCAGCATCTTCATAGACTGTGTGTGTGTGTGTGTGTGTGTGTGTGTGTGTGTGTGTCTGTGTGTGTCTGTGTATGTCTATATGTGTCTGTGTGTGTCTTTGTGTGTCTATATGTTTCTGTGTGTGTATTTGTGTCTGTGTGTGTCTTTGTGTGTCTATATGTGTCTGTGTGTGCATTTGTGTGTGTGTGTGTGTGTGTGTGTGTGTGGCATAAGCCTTTAAAACTCATAGAGATGTCGGAATAGGAGGATGTATGTCCTGTTCTATCACCCTCCTTTATTCCCTTCACATGGGTTTATCACTGAACGAGGAGCTAGGCTGCCGGGTAGCAAGCCCAAGTAATTGTCCTGCCCTTGCTTTCCATAGCAAGGATGCTACAGGTATATATTACCATGCTTGGCTTTTCCATGCACCCTGGGAACCCACATCCAAGTCCTCATGCTTGTACATCAAAAACAACTCAGCTTCTTTTCAAACAGTTTTGAAAGGTCTCTTATGTGCCTGCCCCTCTTCAACCCGGGGTTTACTAGATGCTAACCTGGCTGCCCATCCTTAGGTTAATGTCTGTCCTATCTGCCCACTATTCACATATGAAGCTTGTAGGCTGGCCCAATACCACAAGGGCCATTTCTAGTACTAAGAATTACTTAGCTCCCCACATTTTACTGTGAGTAGCTCTTTCACAATTCTGTTCTGCTACTCAGCCAGACTGGAGGCTTAGCAAGAGGCAGCACATTTCATGGGAAAACAAACAAACAGCAGGACCCCGTGACAGAATCTGGAAGGAAATGCAGACTATAATATGGAAACTTAGCTGCTTTGTTTTTCTTGGAAAGCCTAGAAAGATGGAGTGAAATATGTTCCCTCATCTGCCAGGAGGGTGTGAAGATTAAATTCCTCCTGCCTTCGAACAAAAGCGGCAGATCCTATCTTGCTAAAAAGTTGAACTCAGATTTGGGAACAAATCTGGTTATAGCAGTCAGCATAAACATCACTCTATGTATCAAGAAGATCTACCAAAAATGGAAATGGGTACTGTATACCCAAAGCGGAGCCTGTAGGGTTCCTGCCTGCTGTGACCAACTCATTAGCAGAAGGACTGGAGGGGGCTACAGCACGCAGAGGGAGATGAAAGCTAGAAGTGCAATCAGTACTCAAAGGAAGGCTCCTGGGACAGAAGCTACTGACTGACCACGTCTTTCCTTCAATAAGGACTCAAAGTGTGCAGATGGACTAACATGAACCTGCGAAGTGTCAGCCTTGTGAAAGTGAACTACAAGGGGCCAGTAGTGGGGTGTAGCTGACTGGTAGAGCATTTACCCAGCGTGCATGATGCTCTAGGCTCAATCCCAGGCATGGAAATAAATACAAATATATGAATCTCAAATTCTGTAAAAGTTCCCCCATGAACACATGAGTTTCAGATAGCTGGACTAAACAACTATAGGGCCTGCAGCTGGAGTAACACTCAATAAACCCCCGGGGTAGTAAGAAGATGTCCATTTTAAAGCTGGGAGTAAAACAGAATCTGTTTATGAGCCCCCTACTTCCAAGCCAGGCAATGCAGAACAAATTGAAGAATAAAACATCTGAGAATCTGTATATTGTATCATGGGTGGTGGCTACCAGGGAGAGGAATTTCTCCTGTCTGGCATAAAGTGAACAGAAGCAAATTTTCCTGGCTCTCATCAATGGCAAGTGATGAGACACATGGTATAGCTGGGAAAAGTGGCAATCTTTTAGTTTCCTAGGAAGAAGAGAGGCTTACAGCCTCCAGAAAAAGCATGTGTGCTTGGGGAAGTGCTCTAACCATAAACCCTGCTTGAAGAGGAAAGAACAAATAGGCTTCCGGCCACTAATTAAAAAAGAATGGAAGGAATATGTCACTTTTGAGTGTGATACTGAATTAAAAAAAAAAATCAATACCAAGAAAGAAAATACCAAAATACACACAAATGTTGTCAGGGACCTTCTTTAGAAGATACAGCGACATGTCATTACTCGCTGGATAGATTTGGTCCTCCTCCATGATCAACAGGGCTCTTTCCTCTCAGCGTCATCCCCACCAGACAGAGATAACAACCACAGCCCCCCTCAGTGATGAGATGTGGCCCATAAATGCCTCGTCCTCTAATTTGATCCACACAACAATCAACTGAAGCTCAGACCATGCCTACTCAGGTGGTGAGGATGAGTAAAACATTGTGATAGCAGCTAGGCACTTTGCCAAGAAATGGGGGAATAAGAATTCAAATAGAGATCCATCTGGCCACCCAGCCCATGAGTTTCAGGAATGATTGTGACATCCTCTCCCTCCACATGACTTAATGATGCGCATGCACCTGTGGGGTGGAAAGAATCAGTGAACTGGAGATTTGACCCATGTTTAAAGCACCCTTTGGCCTTAGGAACTGAAGTCCATTTACTATGAGTCTTGAAAGCTCCTTAATTTTTGTTTCCGTTTGATTTGATTTCCTTCCTTGAGATCTTAATTTTGTTAGAATGCCCTCAGCGAGACAGACTTGGCCAAAGCTATCCTACTGAAGGCCGGGGAGCCTGATCAATGAGAAGTCCATTAGGATCAATATGGACAGGAGGTAGCTGAGCTCAGTACCCCAGTCAATAGAGTGGAGAGCATCCTTCTCTGCTGCATCAGATGTCTTCCATATCAGTTGCCTCCCGAGAAGTTAGTCTGCAGTCATTCCCCTTATTCACCTGACAATCTCTCACTCCATGAATTCATCTTGAAGCTTGTAAAGAAGATTTATCCCCTGGTGCTTCTAATCTCTCTTGCCTGCTCTGGCTAGCTGATGTTAGCCATGTGATAAAACACCAAATTTCCAATCTGTAGTTCCCCTAACTACTGAGCTTCCCTCCTCAAACATGCAGGAAACGGAGTTTTATAAGTGTGTTCTTGTTCAAATGTACACACATGTGAGCAGGTGCACTTGCGCATGTACATGCATGTAGGGGCAAGATGAAGACTCCCACCATCATCCACCTGGTTTTGTTTCTCAGATGGCATTTATCACATGTCTGGAACTAACCAAATAAGGTAGGCTGCCTGGCCAGCGAGCTCCAAAGGCCTTCCTGCCTCCTCCACGTCGCCAGGGTTAGGAATATAAACACTTGACACTACGCCCATCATATTTTTGCATTGAGTCTAAAGATTAAACTCAGGTCCCCATGCCTGCAAGGCAGGCACTTAACCTACTGAGCCATCTCCTCAGCCTAGTTATTCCTTTGATTTTTTCATCTATATTTAGGTCTGAGTCACATCCACCCTCTCAACCTTGTGTGCTCCCAGCACCACTGATAGGAATAGGTACAGTCTCGGGAACAGAGATTATTTGAACCTGGCCAGAGCTATGAAAGCACGTGTATATGCAAGGAATTACAGTCCTTCACCCTGCAGACAGAGCATTCCCATTATGTATAAATGGGGCAAACTCCTTTAAAAGGCAGCATAACAGGATGGTGCAAAAGAAGAACCCCTGACATTTTCTGTGTCGAAATATTGTTGTTGATTTCCCATTTAAGATGCAGAAGAGTGAAAAGCTGCCTAGGCTTTAGAGTGATGCTACCCTGACATGACTATCGGTTGCTTCTACCAGGCTGGAAGCTCTGTACTGAGTATCTGACTTCTTCCCTTAGGTTTGCTAGTCTGTGATAGAGACTAAAAATCAATGGAGTTAGCTCACAGGTTGTTGCAAATATTCAGTGAGGCCATATGTGAGAAGCAAGCACTTTGGAAGATACAAGGAAGACTGCAGTTTTCTCAAGGATAGGCTATGAAAACACTACCATTACAACAAGGGAAAACAAGAGGATAAAGAATATTAGTGGTGCTGTTGGTAGCACCAGCAATGGTCTTGCTCCAAAAAAGATCAAGTGACAAATGTTGGGAACATTTTAAGGGCTAGTTAAACTCCAAGTACAAATATTATGTTTGGGAAATATACATATTTGTATATTTTTAATGTGCTTTGCTTTGAGCTATGAATACCAATAGCATATTACCCTGAAGTAAGGACTCACATAACTAATTAAGATATGTTTCATGTATTTATTCCTTGAAGATACTATTTCTAGAGATCCGCTTCTATTTCCCCCTTCTTCATTCATTTAAACATGAGCAACATGCATGGACTTCTCAGAAATCCTGAAAACAGGAGCTATAAGAAAAGAAACTTGTTTTCAAATTAGAACAGAATCAATTGTCCATCTTTGTTCCTAATACAGTTTTTAATGCATTCCCAATTCTCTGATCTTCCACTTGAAGCATATCAAAACACTATAATATGCACATCAAGGAAGGACTATGTTAGTTCACCTGAAGAAGGCTTCTTTGTCTTATAACAATACTTTCTTAGGAAAATCTCTGGGATCTCTGAGAATCACTATTTTAAAAATAATTCCCTCATGAATGAATAAACAAAATCCTCCAATTTATCCTTACATTTCAAACTGAAATTTAGATATTAAATAGCTTCTATTTCAGTTCAAAACCTGCTTAGGCATCATCTCTGTCAATCTCCTAGCTTGTAATGTGAGTTGACTGAAGTCAAGAAGTGGTTTATCTTGCCAAACAACTTGGCAATGTGCCCATATGGGTCAGCCCCCAGAGAAGACAACTTTTAGTTTTCATTTCCATGAGATAAAAGACTACTCAGAACGCCTTCTACCAGCCAACCCCACATCAGTCATCGCTGAGAGAAGTCATTTAAAAATGAATGCCATGAGAATTAATATTACAGATGTTGAAAGGTAAGAAGCATGGATGAGAGATAGAGTTATATCTTCTCTGAGTGATCTGATGAGCTCTGGTTCACACTGTGTTCACACTCCTAGGTTGTGTGAACATAAATCCCTTCCTTTGTTCATTGAACAAATACCTCCCTGGCTTGGATCACATGGTAAGACCTCTCTTGGGTGCTGGGATTACAATGAGGAACTAATTTGAAGAAGACTTTTATGTAGCTTAAAGGATGCATTTGGGAAGACAGACAGCAAGCAATGATAATGCACTCCAACTGGCTCTGGTGTCACACAACTAGAGTACCAACACTCAGGAGACTGAGGCAAGAAGATTTCTAGTTCAAGGAGACCTAGAGCTACAAAGGTAGTTCATCTACCAGAAAAACTCAAACACCATTCCAAGACACAGAATGTAATGGGACCTCCCGTGGAGGAAAGTAATACCAAACCACGAGATGGAGTAAAAATGAGGCTGGATAGGTAGGAGTAAATTTCAAAAAGGAAATGACGTTGATGGGATAAGTAGAATTTGGCCAAAGGGAAAGGAATCTGGAGTAGAGGAAACCTGTGTATTAACAAATCAGGGGAGTCAGAAAAGTAACTTCTCAGGGTGAGTGCTGTCCCTACCATGGTGAGAATATTTAGTAGATAAGCTTTGACAGAGATTCCCAACAATGGCAGAGAATATGGGCTTTCAAGTGCAGTAAGTAGACCAGTGAGATGATGTAGGAGGCAAAGGCGTTTCCTACTAAGCTGGAAGGCATGAGTTTCATCCTTGGGACATAGCAGAAAGAGAGAATCAATGATCTCCAAACCTATACTGTGGCTTACATACATACATCGACACACAAAATAAATAGATGTTAAAATAAATAATAAAGTATAATAAGGATGATTTTTAAACACAGAGGAGAAAGCAGAAAATAGAAACTGAGCAGGAAGTTATGAAAGTGTCTGTTTCCCGCCCTACTGGGAAATCTGAAGAATGTACACATTTCTGTTGCTCACTGCTCTATGTGATATCTTATTATCTCATAATCTTATGTTTTATTAGTATTTTAAGGATTTGTTTTATTTCATGAGTGTCTTACATGTATGTCTGTGCATCATATGCATGCGGTGCTGTAGGAGGCCAGAAGAAGGCATCAGATCCCTTGGAGCTGGAGTCATAGAAGGTAATGAGCAACTGTGTAGGTGCTGGGAACCATGTCTTAGAGATCTGGAAGAGCAGCTAGTGCTCCAAGCCACTGAACAAGCTCAGTTCTTTCATCAGCACACATCATTATTCTCAGCAAAGGGCTGTATCCCTTGACCCCCTCTAACGGAATTGCTCAAGGGGGTATTTTAAAACGCAGAACTTGGGGTAAGGAGTGATAATACACAGCTGTAATCTCACCCCGCCCCCGACAGCAAAAGCCCTGGATATATAAGGGAAAATCTGTTTCAAAAAAGTAACAGTAGACCCACTGCTGATCTATTGACTGAGAATCTTGCTGTTTGGAGGACAAGCAAGTGGCATGCTAATCAGCACTTGGTGAACCCATACAATACAGCAGTGTGTACTCAGCCAGTACAAGGAAGTATGGATAGGGAAAGGCGAAGTCAGGGTAGGTAGCTTTACCCCAGGCAGAAAGGAATTAGGCAGCTATGAGCACACAAAGGGATGAGTCAGGGCCTGAAGGGAAAGGGACAAAGAAAACATAGGCCAGAGGACCTTCTAGCCTCACAGCCCACCCTCCCAGATCATCATGGGCTTTATTTTCTCAGCATTCTCACAACAAAATAGCTTGCGGCTGGGCATCTCAAACAAAGAATGTTTATCTTATGATTCAGGGGCCTTAAGGACAATAAGCAAGATGTAGGGAGGAGGGTTGCTTTCTCCTGCTGCTCTTCCCTCGGGCTGTCTTATCTCCGAATCACTTTTTCTTTCAGAGGCACAATGGATGAGCCAAATCAGCACTTCCCTTAATCACCCGCCCCCCTTAAGTAACACTCCCAAGGAGGCCCTGCCATCCAATGCAGACATGTTCCTGGGCAATGAGGACTGGACCGGGGGGGGGGGGGGGGGCAAAAAGCCACCCAACACTCATTTTAAACATGTTTCATTTCACTTCATATTTCATCTCATATGAGGAGGTTTAAATCCCAGAGTAGGATTACCTGCTTTGATTGTAGTCTCCCCACGAAGTAGGCCAGTCTTCTCGTGATTCTAGGCTCCTCAGAAGTGCCTAGTTAGGAGGACCCTGCAGGCTGTGTGGGATGCCTTTCTGCAGGATACTCATGACTACCTTACTTCTGGGCCAGCCAGGAAGTTTCAGGCTCGCTTGAGTCCCATCATTTTAGATTTTGTTATTGTCTTCAATCAAGTAACTGAAGTTCTCCTGCTCCTTTCTGTAATCCTGATCATGCATTTCCCCGTCTTAGCATATTTGACTTTAAAATGTAATGACTGCCCCAAACGATGCATTTATGGAAGAAGAAGAAAAAAATAATACCCAAATCAAGCAAATTAGATTCACAGTTATACCTCTTACAGAAGATAAGTATTTGGAAATTGGATTGCTAATTAACAAGGGAATTATTTAAATGGAAAACATCTAACAGCTCAAAACGGAGAGAGTAGAAAGAGTAGCAACATTCCATTCAGTTTCAAAGCTGTTCTCTACAAGATGAGAACAAAACGTGATGACGTCAGGTTGAATGGGTCGTTGAAACATAAACCACTTTTTTCTTTTTAAAACTACAAATACAACTCTAATGAGTCACTGACACAATTTTGAAATTCTGCCAATTCTGCACGAAACACATTAGTCTCCATTTTTAAGCTAAAATATAGTGACAGAAACTTTTCCACCCACACAACTGCATTTTGTTTTGACGGTTATGTTTTAACTTTAAAATGATTTGTGTATGCAGCTGTTTCGGATCCAAATGCAAAATGGGGGAGAATATGCTAGCCTTTTCTAGCTGCAATAAGTAAGAACTCACCAGAGCCCTGACACATGAGGATGAGAGGGCAGCACATGAAACACCAGTCTAGTTTGGGGACAACATGGTTTGCTGGACAAAGGCTCTGGCCACTTCATTCTTTATTCATGGCATCTTAGCAATAGCTGAGAGATGAGGTGTCACAAGTCTATTCAGAACAACATATTCCACAGTTTACCCGGGGACCATGAGTCACTAAGTGTTGGAGCATTAACCAGTAGTCCTCAAAAATACACTCCACTGAAGCAGCAGCAGCAGAAGTGCCTGGAAGCCTTCAGAAAGACAAAGTTTCAGCCTCTATCCTTTGGTGGGGCGGGGGGGGGGGGGAGTGCTAGCCATCTGGGAGAGAGTATTCTGTTTTTACTAAGTTCTCATGAAGAATTTGGTCTCAAATTTTAGAACCTTGCCTAGTTCAAAATCAGAGCCAAACCTTAGGGCTCTTCAAGATACATCTAGCCTTTCAAAGAGAAAGGGATAGACAGTGAGATATAGAAAGAAAGGAAAGAGAAGAGGGAAGGTAACAGGACGTAGGGCCAGGTAAGAAACCAAGGAGGGCACACTGTAGCTTTCTGTGTGCACTGACATTAACAGGAGCACTTGGTTTTAGTTTCTTGTGGTAGACTTCCACACGTGGCTCCTGCATTGGTTAATTTTCTTGTTGTTATGACCAAATATGTAATGAGAAGCAACATAAGGATGGGAGGGGATGTTTTTGCTCACAGGTTGGAGGAATAGGATCCATCATGGTAGGAAAGGTGTGGGCGTGGGAATGGTGCATGGCTGTGGCTATGCAGGAAGCTTGAGCCAGCTTGCTCACGTCTGAGTGGGTTAGGAGTGAAAGAAATGCTAATACCGATGCTTCCTTGGCTTTCTCCTTTATCCCATTTGCTGAGTCTAGGATTCTAGTTTGTAGAATGGAGGTACCCAAAGGTGGAGCATCTTTTTCTGTCAGTTAGTCCTCTGTGGAAAAGCCTTCATAGTCAAATACAGTGGTGTGCCCCATTCACATCCTAAGTGCTCTTCATCCGATCAAGCTGGCAATTCACATGACGTATGTCAGCTTCATTGGTAAAAGTTATCTTTTTGACAATTTTTAAAGTTATCAAAAACTACAGCAATAAATACCTTCTTTAGAAGAGAAAAAGGGATGCTTCTTGCCTAAGAGATTCTTTCTCACATCTTCATCTGACCATCACCCCTTCCTACTGATCCATGGGAATGAACCATGCAAAACCCTGGACCCTTCTAAAATAGTCTGTCTGTTCGTATTCACAGGATAGCTTGCTAAAGTAAGCTCAATCCCTGTATCCCAACATGTGCCCTGGGCTTCATGCTTGCTGTCACCATCTCAAGGATCCCATGTGGTACCTCTGTACACTCTCTGGCCTGAAATATTATCTTGTCAGTGGTACTGGGAAGTGTTTGTGGTGGAGATACTGGAACCAGAATATGTTGACTAGAATTCTGACACATAAACATGCAAGAATGATAAAAGTGGGAAAACATGTGTAGGACTTTACATGTATGAATTATTCCACCTTCTGCTGAGGTAGTAAGTACTTTTTGAAGTGAGATCTCATACCTATAAAACGAGATCACTGCTTGGACACACTCTTAAAGTAACAGTAGCATGTGTTCATTAACAACAACTTCCAGCACTTTGCCCATGTTATAACCATCTTCTGCAAGCCTTGTCTTTAAGGGGTCCTGTAGGTGCATAACTGTTCATAAAAACTGTGATGAGTGTGTCAGCTAAGCTTTCTATAGAATTGTAGGGCTTACTAGACCATGTAGAGTAGAAAGATATGTCATATGCCCTGACTTATACCACACAGGTGCTTTCCTGCACGGAACTCTGAAGTTACTTAAGGATGCAATTTGAGGCTGACCAGACAGATCTATACACAAAGGGAGATGTGGCACCACTGGGTAACCACATTACAGGACCACATGGCATGGTAATGCCATCAGTAAACACACTTCATATGCTTTCCTGCAAGAGAGAAAGCTTAACACTGGTCACCGATTTTTTCAGAAAACACCCATGTAAAACTTTAAATAAGCTTTGATCTGAAGTAAACATTATCCTTTCCTAAGTTATCTCTCCTCATTAAAATAAAGGGTTAATTTGCCCTCACTTCTGGTAACACACTCTGTAAGCTAACACTGCCAGGTGTGTTACAGCAGAGCACACAGCTGACTGAGCAACTTGAGAATTGTGCATTTGGCTAACTCCTGTGATCTTTTCCATGAACCTCAGTTTTTGAGTGAAATTGCAGTCTTCATCACCTTCTAGAATTATTATGCTATGTAGATCTTCGTGCTTATTAAAACCTTGTAGCATCTCCAATGTCCATGGCAACACCTGTTACTGTAATACATAGGCAATTGTGTTGTACACAGAGGCAGTCCCCGACCCAAATACTTACTTACACATTCCTTTCCAATAGCATATCCAAAATAATTGTAGTCTTATGTAATCCACACTGTGTGAAGGGACAATGTGTAAGGACAAAGGGACATATAGCATATCATACCTGAGGTAAGATGGTGAGGAATGGTTGGACTGTAAAAGCCACAGCCTCATAGAACCTCAAAGAGTCAAGAACACTTGACCGGTTTCTATTTTTACTTTCTTTGTTTCGAGATTAAGTTTCCCTCTATAGCTGAGGTTGGCTTTGAAAAACTCATCCTCCTGTTTCAAGCTCTCTTGTGTTAGAGTTAGAAGCTTATGCCATTGCACCTTGCAAGGCTTGAGTGTTTCTAAAAACTTCTTCCCTGTGGTGTTGCTATATCCTATGTGAAAATGTCAGGACACAGGTACACTCTTAATACCTCTAACTTTAAGTCCATCTCTGATGGAAAAAGCTGTATTCTCTGATACAAACAAATGACCTATTTCTTTTGAACATTTGTATTTGTAGATTAAAGAAAGCTTAAGTAACGTTCAGCACTCTTTATGAAGCTCTGGCACTTGCCACAATGCAAGAAGAATAAATTCTCAGCCAAGAACCTGGGGCTCACTTAAAA